>NW_024881279.1:8407242-9087242 GCF_018691265.1 Tyto alba | reverse complement strand
TTTTAGCCTTGTTTTCATTCATCTGTGGCAATATCCTGGCACTGTGTTCCCAGGCAGAAACAAGAAAAACATTAGTGAACTCTCATTTAGCATCTTTCTAGGATCTTTTCCTAATCAGCTATCCTAAATGCAGGAAAACCAGTCTAGCTACAGAAGGGACAGGTCGCAGCCCAGCTTCTAAAACACACCTGATCTAAGATAGGCCTGGCTCACATGTGCCTCCAAACCTGGCTCAGAGCTTTTATTCTGTGGATGGAAGTGAGTGAAGATGAAGCCTGAATAAGAGACAGGCTGATCGTGCTATACAGATGCCTCATGAATGTCACCTTGCTCAGGGCAACCTCTCACGTGCAGGGCCCCAAGGGGAAAACAGACAATACATGATGACTGTAGGCAACTACTAAGATTAAAACAATTAAAACAGGAACAAAACAAACATAATGGGACAAAAACTGACAACTGTTCCAAAGAAACACCATTGGATGGAAAATCAAGCATTCCTCCTTTGCCATTAGGCCCATAAGAAATTTGTTCTACATGCAGCCAGGATGAAAAAGAGGAAACAGAAAGAAACGTTAGGAATCTTTGGAATCATGCCTGGCAGAGGGATGTTTGGAGCTGCAAAATTAAAATGATTGATGCAATTCTTCTTTTTTGTTGTTTATTTTTCTTAGAAGTATGGTAAATGGCTCCTTCACATGCCAACAAATACAAGACAGGTAAGATGTTCCTGTTTGTTTGTTTTTATAATATCAAAATTAGGATACAAGATTGATGTTGAAACAAATAAATAAATAAATAAATAGAATTAGCCCTGTATCCTAATTTACATATTTGCAAGAGAGAAAACAAACACTGGCGAGAGTGCAACAGAAAACATCTCAAAGCTGTGAGAATATATCCACCTTCATTTGGAGGGCCCCAAGTCATTTCAGAGCCTGAGCCACGCTGGATGCAAAAATTGCCTTCTGGACCATCTGCACTGTGTTCATGAGCTTCTCTAAAGATACTGCCGATATGGGAAGTGCTGAATCTAATTTGAGCTGACTTAATAAATGTAGTAATCAAAATTCTGGGGCCTCATCCACTACCAGTTGATATTTCTTTTATTCTATGGGCTGGCTTTGGTTCAGGAGCTGGGTGACCAGACAAATTAATCAGCAAATGCTCAGCTGGTTTCTAGTAATCCAGAGACCATGGATTAAATGTCTCTGCATTGGGTTATGTTAGCAAGAAAGCATAAGGCCACACATATGATTTTGGTCAAAATATTTTGATTAAAATATGTTCAATAAATAACTAAATCAGTTAAATAACTAAACCAGCATCAATCAGATTACTTAAAGCTATGGCTTCTGAGCATTTACTAGTCCCACTAAATCTTTACAACTCATATTTCTGACAATTGTATGGCAGCTGCCAAAAGGAACTGCACCTCTGACGTGACTCAGATCACCATCCCAGTTTTCAGACTGTGGTAATGCTGCTCTGAGCAGGTTAGTTTGCACGATGCACTTTGCAGGGGGCCAGCTCATGTCCAGGAGTATGGCTGTGTGCAGTGCCCAAGCTCTGCTACTAACTCAGACCCAGGGCTGTACTTTTTAATGGTTCTTCTTTTTAAAGAAAGGTCTCTGCAGATATTTCACACAACGGTAGGCAAAGGCATGTGACATCTGCAGGTCTGGGCTCAGAAATGCAGGATTTATGCCCTTTTGGACTTGCCATACATTTCGCACTTGCCAGGATCTGAATTGACTCAGTGAATGAAAATGCACACCTTTTGGAGGGCTTTTTCAAAACTGGCTTCCCACCCCTTCCAAATAGCATTTCATTTTAGGAAACACCAAAACTCTTTCCCCATGAGAACTCCCTCTGCAAGCATGGATCCAAGACAGGGTAATACCATACTCTGCAAAGCTGTGCAGTTCACATGGCACAGGATGAGTGTCCCTTCTGGATAATGCTCTGTGAAACCAATGGTTACACTACAGCAGCCCCCCTGCCATCACCTAGTACAGCAGACACATTCATAGCAAGTGGGTCATCCAGGATCCAGTTTCCAAATGCAGGGCTTGCCTAATTAGATGCTCCCATTGCAGTTCAGTGGGAGCTGGGCATTTTACTTCCCTGCACATCATGCTGAGTTTTCATATCCCTTTTCCTCCACCTCCCTCACCTCCTTGCCCCAAGCTTTAGTGGTTAACATGGCAATGGAGATTGAACTGTGTGCATACATTGATTTTCTGAGTGTTTTGGCAAAAGAAATCGAATCCAAGCTACTTACCTCAGTGCAGACCCCTTTGGTGTTGCAATGCCATAGCCTTTGGAGTCCAAGTTACCTCCCACCTTCATGGTGTCACAGGGCTTCCGCTGCTCGATGTACTCATTCATCGTGGACTCCAAGAGGTAGGCATACTTCCCTTTTGACTTCCTCACCCGGATCATTCCCTCTTCTGTTGTCCTCACAAAAACGGAGGGTTCAGCTGACTTCATGTATGTCCACATCTTCTCAAACACTGCTATTTTGGATCGCTGTGTGGGACAGCAGAAACCCAACAGAAACATTAACAGAGATTTGGGTGCCAGCTGAGATTTCCAGCTTAGACGGAACACATACCCACATATCAGATGGAACGAGGAAGGCAGAAGGGGTAACAGGATGTTTATGAACCTTCTGCTATTTTTTACACCAGGGTCCAGATCAACCCCTGATTACTGCCATGTATTTGTGTACAGCAACTGATTTTGTGGATCTAACCAAGGGCAGGGGCAAATCAAGCTGGAAATCAGGATATGGTTTCTTGTGGAGCTGCTCAGAGTAGCTCCTCAGTAGCATAAGGAAGCACACGGGTATTCCATATTTGCATTTACAATCACATCTCACGTACTGGAAACACAGCCAGTCTTCTGAGTGGCACAGAGAAAACTGGATTTTTGCTGTTCTAAGGACAAGCTCAGCAGGTCCTAACGTGATAAGGGGAAGCAAGAGAAAAAATGAGACCTGAGGTGAGGATGAAATAGAGACAGGCCTGGAGGACTTGTCAAACAAGGGACTAATCAAAATGTTTGCATTAAAGTTTCCTCTTTACCCTAAAAAATTCTTTAGTGGAGCCAGCTTCCAGGGTTCCATAGGCAATTTCTGTCTGCTTGGCCAAGTCCTCTGCACTCTCAATAGGAGAAACCATCCTTTCCACAGTGAGGAAGGCAGCCAGGTTAGCTGTGTAGGAGGATATGATGATCAAGGTGAAGAACCACCAGACGCCACCGACTATGCGGCCGGAGAGAGATCTGAACACAGAGAGGAGAGTTAAACAGGAGGAGTGTGAAGGTCCAAAAGATGCAGCTCGCTGATGCAGGACCATCATTTACCCAGGCATTTACCCAAAATCATGTTCTCCAGCCACTTCCAGGGAAAACAAAGGTCTGTCTCAGCTGTAATTAGAGGGGGGGATAAGAATTTCACAGTGGAAAAAAAAATATCAATAAACTGATTGAATTTGCTTTGATTTTCAATTCCTTTCAGAGCATATAATAATATTAACAGTAAGACATGGAGACAACTGTGAGGAAGGTTTAGCTGGGCAGGGCAATGCCCATCCAAACAGCAGCTCTGGTGAGGTCTGTGTTGTGCCACAGACCCCCAGAAAGAAGGAGAACCAGCACGGAGCCGGACTAGATATACAGGCAAGCTGGGATCACTAGGTCAGCTTCTCCATCGCCTGAAGTTTCAAAACCAAAACTCTGTGCTTTTTATAAGACATATTGAAGCTCAGAGAGGAGTTACAGCCTTAATGAATAATTTGCCTACTGACATTCTCTGTTTTGTATTCAGCAGATGGTTAGACAAGATGTTCATAATAATGCCTTAAAATTGAGATATTTTGCACTTACTGCAATCTAATAGCCAATTACCTGTAACCATTGGATAGCTATAGAGGCAAATAAGTCAAACAGGCATTAATTTATATTACATTTATATTATAATATTTTCAAAAAATTTTAAGAGTGGAAGATAATTTTAGTGATGTCAGTATTCATCCATTCTGTCTAAATTATTTATATCCTCCTCTAGATGCAGAGCACTATCCCAGACAGAATACAGCTTACAATATGATCTGATAAAGCCAGGCAGTCTGATTAAGGAGGACCTGCCCATGAGAAACACCATTTATTTCTCTATAGGGGATCATGTTTCAGCGTTGTCTTTCTGCTGACCTGAGTCGCTCCACAGAAATATGGTTTATTGGATGGTAACAGGGGTATCCCAGACCAGCTAAGGGCACTGGACCAGCTCGTGATAGCGCGTGCCATGCTGTGTCTGGGTCTGCATGAAGCCCTGGGTCCAGCTGCTGTGCAAGACTGTGAGAGTAAATGACTTTAACTTTTGTTTCATATTTGGAGAGGGATTAGGGAGGAAGACAGATATGGATTCAGCTCACACGTCTTCAGATTGATGGGGAAGAGGAAAAAAATACCTGTCTCTAATTAATCTGGATGATGTGTGCTCAGGGAAGGAAGTGCTTAGAAAAGGCACAGAGGCATTAAACAAAAGTAACTAGATAATGTCAAATACAACAATCTCTGCTGATGAAGGCCACTTTGAGCTGGCAAAATCCATTTGCATGGCAAATAATCACATTCATCTCCAGCTGCAAATTATACAGCCTTTCCTTCCTGACGAAGCTGGGATATTTCTGCAACTTGTTTCAATCCCTTCAGCAGCAGTCAGCCGGATTCTTGCCTCTAGACCCTCGACATCCTGGTGATATTCATTACTGGTTTATCCCATGGGGGCTGCCTGCTGTCAGCTGCAGATGGCTTATGCTTCCTGGCTCCACACCTAGCATTAACAGCATGAAAAAGTAACTGTGGGGTATTGAGACTGGGAGGTAACAAGGAGGGTTGGGGAGAAAAGGGAGAGGGGGCTATAGCTTCTTTCCCATGGGAGCCTTTTGGGACAGGATGCACATCTATATCATGCACCAGTCTCATCTGGGCTGTGTCTGCTTCTGGTGCTGGTCATTTCTCCTCATAACAGGAGATGCTGTGAGGAGGTGAGTGCTCACTCTCATAGACTATGGAGGACAGGAGAGGAGATAAGCATCTTGAAATGACCGCCAGCATAGCTAGGGCTTCATATGTATGATGTTTTGTTGCAAACACCACTAATGGGCAATGTTAGCCCTTATTGCTAGACTGACTTGAAGCTAGGTGCTGTGAATCTAACCTGCTGTAAACACACAGCAAAGAAAACAGCATATGGGCTCTACAGGACATCACCCTTTTGCTCTGAGGTTGTAGAGCTTCTAACACAAGGGAGCATTGGCCAGTGATGGAGGCTCTTGGAAGCTAGTGTAATATAATAAAAAATATAATAATAGCCATGATGAAACATCACACAAGCATATGCGATCCTCTGTGATGTCCCCATGGCTCAATAGCATCGAGTACAGGTTAAACAAGACAAGCTGGATTTCTCTGGATAACTGTATTGTCTAGATTTTGAGCCAATGGCTGTTACTGCTTACCACTGCAAGTGGTTGGAAAGACAGTGTCTGTTACAATCTTGTTTTGTTACTTCTGTAGACCAAGCAGGAGAGCAGCAGTGCTACCGCCATGGGACACATTTGCAAAACTGTCTTTGTAATTTAGGAGATAATGTCCCATTTCTAGAAGCGACTTCAATTTCAGGGAGCTAAAAGCCTTGTCAAAAGCCAGTGGGACATTGAATTTTGTTTATGCTCTAGTAAGAGCAGTCACAGGAGTAGAAATACCTTGTACTTTTAAGTCACTCTGAGATTTTGAAAATCACACTCCACAGCTAGATAACAGAAAACAACCTTCAACTTGACTAACAAATGTTCTGCAGCTTTAGCCCTAGCTCAAGTTAATTTCTCTTCAATAATGGGCGGTATGGGATTTAAATCCTCTTGCATGGAGAATTTGCATGTCCCCATATCCATTCAAGCATAACATGAAGGTAATCAGCTCTCTGCTGTGTGGAAACTAGTTAGCAGAGCTACAGTGAGATGGAACACACTGGTTAGTACTTTAAAGATATGTTCAGGTTTGGATGTTTGGATTTGTCTATTTGACCTCTAGATTTGTTCACATACATTATCATGGTAATACTCGTGAATAGCAGGATCTATAAAAATAATCATAATAAAATAAGAAAGGATAACAGTGAAAGAGGCTTTAATGAATGGCTAATTCTGGGATGCAGTAAGGGATGAAATAGATAGAGAGACCAGATTGTACATTTTTCAACCTATATTACTGCTTCTGCACCTACTTCTTTCCTACACAATTCAGATTAAGAGCTCTTGGTTTGTTCTTCTAGACCTGCCTGTGCTGGCTAAAATCACACTCCCCACCATACCTCAACTCCTCCCCCATCCTCTCCCTAATTTGGGATCCTGCCTGATCATCACACAACAGTAGCAAGAAGGGGTTGGTCCTTTCCAACATTACCCTTGAAGGAGTAAGTAGTAAATAATCTGCCTTCATTATTCACAGTGCACAATCTATTTAAAATTAGAACTGTCTGGAAACCAGAATTTCAGCACAGTGGAAAATTCTGAAATTGTAAATCAAACCTTAATATTCTGAATCAGAATGAAAAGATAACAGTAACAAATGTCCTCAAAAAGTAGCATTACAAAAAGGGTTGGTTTGGGTCCATCCAAGCTTTGCATTTTTCTATTACTTAATGTTTCATTTCTAAAAGGGTAAAAGGTATAATTTTATCACGGTAAACAATTTTGTTTCTGATTTCTTATTACAAATAATTTTCTTTCACCTTTTATTTTATAATACATTAAACCCTTACCTACCACACATATAATTTAAAAGATAATTCTGGAATGTGCTATCTTATATCTGTCTAATGGAAAAACTGCAGATGATCAAGCTGAAAATAATAATTTTTATTTTCTTACTTAGATGACTTTCTTTTTACCTTTCCTTGTAAAAGCAACTGCATTTTGCCAGTAGAAAATGGAAAAGAATTATAAGTTCCCTTTGTTCCCATGAAGTGTATTTTTTCTAATGTTCTAGCCTTAGCATTGATGGATTCTTCACAGAAAAAAAGAAAATCATGCAGCTATAATCTCTTATTTCTTAAAACAAAATACAGTCCTTGATGAAACAATTTGCTCTTTGATCTCATCCCTTATAGAAGATAGGAAAAGCTGACAGGAGTTTGCCTCTGCTTTGCCATTTTACTAGAAGAGCGTAATACGTTTTTGCAAAAAACAGGATCATCAGAAAACATACAAAGTAAACCTCATTGGAAACCTGTTCAAGCACTATCTCAGTTCTCTCTCACTTCTGCCTTCCCTCTCCCCAAATCCATTTCTTATGGAGAATTACACATAAACTGTCAGTGTTTTAATTAGAAGCACAAATCTGGGATTCTAAAGCCATAGTTGCTTTGGGAGGATTTCCCAGATTTGCTGTTAAATTCAATTCTAATAAAGGCTCACTTAGTCAACTGACATATTCGTCACTGAATGAATTTATGCAAAACTGTTGAAAGAAAAGCTCTAATATGTTTGTTCTACTGATTGTGGGTCAAATCCACTTTTGGTCTTCTACCCACACAGATCCTCTGATCTCCAGCACTACTCTGCTGATTTGATACTGACTCTAGATAATTTCATGGGTCTATCTGAAGATTGACTTGGTAGTGGATGAGTTGCAAACATTTTTGCAAACAAATTTTCAACATTAAACTCCATCAATGTAAATGAGCTTTGCTTCTTCTGTGTGTCACAGACCACCCGGCATGGTTGATCTCACCAATTTATCTCTGACCCTGACATGAACCTCTGATTTTCTTGAAAACTCTGTGAATAGTCATAGATAGAGGAACAAACTTAGCGTGGGGTTGTGGAGCTGGGAACAGATCTAGGTGCATCCATCACACCCATGCTGCAAAGCTGTTATCCTCTTACACTTTGCTATGCCATGGATAGTTTTGAAGAAGCTACCAACTGCTTGTCATGAAATTGGAGTGATTATAATGCATGTTTCTCTGTCCATGCTGTATTATTAACTTTTGTGACATTATTAGTTTGTGTTTACTTATTATTGAACTCTACCTCCTGGTACCAGAGTCTGAAGTCCCAACTGCAGTGCTGGGCTTAAACACAGAGTGTCAAAAGAGCCCTTACAAACACAGAATTAAGAATGTGTTCTACCGACACTCTCATTTACGTCTTCCAGCGGTACAAATTCCTTCTGCAGCTCCCTTCTCAATTTTTCTACAGAGGTAACAGCTACATATTTTGATTTCCTGTGGGTAACATTAACCAGTGAGACAGGGTTATAAAACTAAGGGTTTACAGGTACTGGGAGCCCCATGTTGTCTCTCTCCTGCTTTTGCTTTTCTTTTTCTAATTCTTGTTTCAAAAAAAAAAAAAAAAAAAAAAAAAAAAAAAGGACCAAATTTGAGAGCTTCTTAACTTTTGTATATGGGCTGGAGATCTTCTCTTTTTCATGTTTTCAGGCAAACCATGCCAGCCTATCTGACTTCTGACCCCCAAAGTCAACACACCGGAGGGAGACAATATAGACTACAGAATCCCAGCAGAAGTCCTTTTAAGAAGGAGCCTTGGGGTCACTTGCTGTGTAAATATTGCAATGACTGAACATATTGTCTGCAAATATGCAGAATCTACCAGATTCAATGCAGGATGTATATCTATGAGGCTTTAATTATAAGTCATAGTTTATTTACTGTTTCTTTCTGCCTAAGCTAATGGCCTTGGACAGCAGTATATGGTCCCTCTCCTACCATTTCATCTCTTCTTTTGCAGAATATGTTGGCATTTCTTTCTTCAATTTCCCTTTAATGGGCAAAACCTCTTTCTAAAATGAGTTTTCCTGCTTAGTCAGAAATGCATCATGCCACTTGTGGTTCTCCAGTCATTGGAGCCTGTATTGCTGCAGTGCTAAGTATAAGCATGACTACATGGAGCAGCTACGTGCTGTTTTCCAGACATTCACTTAGCATTTTGACAGACAAGAGGTACCTAACGGCCTAACCAGAGAACTAGAATCCAGGAGTGCTTTTTTTTTGTTGTTCCTTGGGAAGTCCTGACTCTTTATAGGATCCAGAGTAGCTTACTTCATCTCTCTAATTTAGTTCCCAGCTGTGGGAGAAGAGGATGAATCACATTTATGAACTTCACCTGGGTGGGTGACCTGAAGCGTTGGCCACCAGGTGGAATATACCTCTGAGCTGCTGCTTTTTCCACTTCCCCTTCCTGAGACACTCAATCCCAGCAGGTAGAGGCAGTATCAAATGGGCCCAGCTGTGCAGGGGCTAATTTATGTACTCAATATCAGTCTGCAGGCTGTGCTCTCCTGTGGTCCTCCACGGACACAAAATGCAGACTGATGATATACAATCAACACAACTCACCTGCTCAACTAACAAAGTATAGTGTTGGAAGCACTGGATGACAAGCAAACATGCACTAACATGGGCAACCAGCTCCCCTCAATATCAGCAGGACCCATGAATTTCCCACTGTATAAAAACACTCCTACAGAGAAAAACTACAGAACTGAGGTATGTCCTTCACTTGAGGGAGCCACCATCCCATATCAATCAGAAACGGCTGCTGAGATGCTTATCCCTAAACCTGAAGCATAATATACCCAACTCTTCCAGAGCACTGCCAGAAAACATTATGAAGAAAGGGCTAGAATAGACAGATGAGGTGGAACCCTAAGAAGAAAAAAAAAAAAAAAAAAAAAAAAGTATGGTTGAAAGGTAGAACAGATAGATCCAAAGAAATACACTGTCATCCTCTTAAGTACAGGCACAGTGTGCCTCTTGTTGCAAACCAGGGTAGTTTAAGGGATGAGTGTTTAGACAGAGGTTTGCTGAGAAATACGTGGTCACTTCAGGATGCTCAGCAGCTCAGGTGAAAGGCAAAGTCATCCCTTTTCTGCAGTTTTGCCAGCTTTTGCTACAAGGATGAAAACCTGATTCTTGTCATGCCTTTGAGCAAAGATTTCACTGTAAAAAAGACTCTTATATTTTTCTCACTTTGATGACATTTGTTCATTTTGCTGAGAAAAACTCACAAGGTGACAAGCATAAAATTTAGTCAGAAGTGTTTGCTGGAGCGCCCCAGGAGATTCATTACTCAGGAACTTCCTCAACCTCAGGTGGCCCCAAATTTAACAGCACTCATCCTTCTTTTTAAACAATGACCTTATGTGCTAATGTCCTTTGCTGTGTTGCTAGATTTCATATGCTCTCCTTCAGTCTCTTCAAAGGCTGCTTGATGAAAAGGCTTTTTTTTTTTTTTTTCCCCCCAAATTTATTATATTTTGGATTATATGCTACCTGTTCTTCATTTTTTTAAGATCCTCTTTAGCCATCTACATGTGCTCACAATTTAGAGCTCCATTTCTGAGACTTTTGGGCAATGTTACAATAACATATTTCAGACTTCTTCCAGGGTGCCTTGCCTTGGTTCTTTTTGCTCTGTTTTTTTGTCTGTCTTTTGTCAGATCTCCCAATCTGACAAGAGAAAGGCCTTTTCTGGGAGGAGAGTATTTTCTGCACTGGAAGATTTTCACTCTGAGCAATATTCCCAAATACACTCTTTCTTTTCTCTCTCATTTCTAATTTAAAATGTGATCCCTCACCAAGACTGTACAAGTTACCCTTTCTCTATTTTCACTTTTGAGCCTGTCTTTTTTCTACAAGGGCATACTGTATCCCTCGCAGAACTGGTGAGGAATGACTCTGGTCTCCCCAGACAGTGTTTTTTAGAAGAGCTTTATGTGCACAGGAGTGCCTGTCTTTTAACGTTAAAACTCCCAAACAGTGAAAGGAAAACATGTTCAGTGTTTCTGCTGCCCCTATTTCACCTGCTAAGATCCTTATGCTGATTTTTTTTATTTCTGAAGGCTTTGGAAACACTGCTGAGATGAAAAGCTACCCCCTCCTCCTGCCTTTCTGCAGCCTGAGATCTTGCTTCTTACTGAGAGCTTCAAGAAATGAGAAAGAAGAGAAAATTCTTCCTATGGGAGAGCATCCCATGTGCTTGACTCCTGCAGCTGGTCCCTCATGGACCCTTCTTCACATCTCATACCTATCCACAGTGTACGGGTACTTATTTTTACTGCATTTCCCTTTCACCATGAGGACTCATCTTCCCTTTTCCTTTCTACCCCACTGTTCACACATTTGTCTCCTATTATTTCTCATCAGACTGTGTTGCGAGATCTCATTGGTGTATATAACATGCTTTGAAGCTGTCCAACTAATGGTGATGTAACACTTTTGTATGTCTATAGGCTCTTTTATCTGAAGATCAAAGTAGTAAGTTATGATTACCATGATTGCATTATTGCTGCTTAGCTTTTGGATCTAAGGGTAAGCAGCAACTCTTCTGGGTAAGCATTAATCAGAATTACTGGATGATTTTATTAAATAGATTGAATGTCATAAAGTATGTTGCTGCTTAAAGAAAGGGGTGCATACACCAGCTTTATGCCCTTCCCTACCGTTTGATGATATGAATCAGGTGGCCCCTAGCTGTCACTTGGCTCCTTTGATCCAAATGAAAATGGAAAGAAAACCAAGACACCAGAATGGAGGACTTCAGAGGTGAGTCCGTGCTCTGCCTCTTCCAACTCCAGACCCCATCCAAGCACAGCAAGACTTTTGCCTCTATTTCTTAGCATGACACTCATTTTACTTTTCCCAATTACTTGGCTTCATCAAGCCTTTCACAATGAATAACCTAGCACCTGTCACATTTCAATAAATTTGTCTTCACCTGCTCACTGTTTTGGGGTGTTACAATGGACATTGCTCACTGTATATATAATATGCATTCCTGAACTTCTTGTGAAAAGGTGTTCTGGTGCTTCCCCAGGTACCAGGACAAGCAGTTGGAGAGAAATCTGGGACAAAATCAGAATAGGTGCAATAAATCCCAAACTGTAGTGGATTAGGAGAAGTACTCTGAGCCTCCCAGTGGAAGGCCATAAGGTTTTTGCCAACTCTGGGGATTAAACCAGCAAAGAGCAGCTGTGGATGCTCTGTGTGCTGTGAGCCAGAAAAACTCAAATTGAGAAGTTCAGTGCTCATTCGACTGTGTATCCAGAGAGTGTGCACATGATATCTTAGTGCTGATAAAAGTGATGTACAGCATATGGAAGAGTTATTTAAGCAGGGCTTCCCTGTGAAAAAAATGCACAGGGCTTCCCATCTTAGCTACAATATTTTTCTGGAGTGCCAACATTAAAGCAGTGTGTGACAGACAGCCTTGCAGAGAACACCACTTCAGGGAGATAGAGGTCATTCAGCTCCTCACAACCCTTATTCTTCGACAAAACCGCTTGGCATTTGACCTAGCTATTAGGAAGACACAACCATGCGCAGTCCTGACTGCAGCTCGGAGGATGTCAGACCCCAGCTGAGCCAACTGCTCAGGGATAACAAGGTTATCAAGAGGGAAGAAAATGAAAAGAGAAAGTGTATTTCTTCTACTGATTGAAAATCAGCAAGTTGCAGTACAGTGTAATAGGGAGTCCCTGGAGCCTCAGAGGGTCTCCTGCCGGAGTCACAGAGAAGGGTCCCTCAGAGGCACACCTCTAAGTCTTAGTGTCACTCACGATCCTGAGCCAGTGCACAGCATTACAAACACAAGCAGCACATACCATTTCCACACCAGAGATGCCCTAATAAAACTTCCCAATAGATTAAAAAAATGGGCAATACACTTCCCCCCTCCTATTTTTAACTTTGTTTTCAATCAAAAATATGAGAAACATTTATTTAGTCCTGAAGAAAGAGATTGCAAATATATTTTTAGCTTAATAAATCTGCTTTTGCATCAAGTGTTTGACTTCTTATTTTAAACACAGCTGGTAGAATGATTAGTGAAACCATCACTCAATGCACGGGCTTTCAGCATATTTCTTGCTGTCCCCCAGTAACCTCAGCAGTAAAGGGCTGAAGTCAGAGCTGTGGAAGAGTGGCCAGATATGCCTGATAGGGAAACTATCCCGAGGAAGTGGCTTACAGATCAGTGGAGTTAGCATTCATTACCTCTGCAGCATTTAGAAATTTTCAGATGGCAGAGCATGGAAATTCAAAAGACTCATTTTTTCCTTTACATATGAAATTGCAGTTTCCCAACAATATTCTCTCAGCTGATTATTTCCTCCTTCTGAGTCCTCTGTATCCTTCAGCATTTTTCCAAATGAAAAAGAGGATAGCAAGGATGACTATTTTAAAAGAATTTCCATTCTCCCCTGGCTGCCACATTTTGGTTGCCATGGAAGTGCGCAAACTCTAAAGGGGACTGTTTAGTTAGATATTGTGCAATTTGTCAAGCTGCTCCTCTGGTGAGTCACTTTCCCTGGTTAAGTGCATTTCAGAAATAAGTGTGGTCATCAGTTCCTGGTGATTTGCAAGTACTGCTGTTACCCTGTGACCTGAATTTCCTCTCCCTGGACATAATTAACTTTGCCATGTAATTGCAAAATCATTTGGTACACTTTTAAACAAAAAGAAGACTTTTCCAGCAGTTGAAATCATAACTTCTAACTCTTATTCTTAAAGACCAACCGCAGCTCACCAGTTCAATCAAACTGTCAAAAATAAATGATCCTGAGTTTTGTCCCCGTGGACAAGCCTCTAATCTTCCCAGATTCACACCAACCTTGTTCCCAGCCCGGCTCATCTGCCTTGTCCCCCAGGGCAGCCCCAGCATGTGCTGCATGGTGCACATGCTCCCCAAGGAAATGACAAGATGCTCCTCCCTTCCTTGCAAAAATATGCCCCTTGCCTCGAGACTGTGCAGAGAATCTAACTGGCAGTCAGCAATCCGGTCTGTAGGAGCCAGTACAATGTCTCCCATATCCCCAAAGTGGCTTTAGCAAGCCCTGCCAGTGAGCTCCACTCCATTGCCCCCAGATCTTCCTGTGAAAACAGTGCAAGGAAAAAAAAAAAGCACAAATCTTTTCTCATAGCCTGTGGGATTCCTGTCTTGGGAGAGCTTGCACAGCTCTCCAGTGACTCTCCAGGACAAGTTAAGTCTGGTTTAAGGTTATAATGGGGACCTCAAGGACAGCAGTGTAACTGTACATCAGAGTAAAAAGACAGGCAGATGTTTGGAGTGTCAGAGAAGACATCTTCTGAAATCAAGAAGAGTCACCAAATAAACACTGAGGCTCAGCTTTCATTTCAGGAAGGAATTCAAATCCTTATAATTGCTAAGTGCAGCTGGTTCTAATTTCCCTAATTTAAAATTTTTAGCAAAATAAGTACCCTGCAAATGTAAGTTAACAAAGGACAGAACGGAAATAATTCCCTTGAAACAACCCAAATCAAACCTCTCACTAAAAAAAAGAAAATTTTTGTCTCAATCAATTTCTGATTTAGATTTTGTCTAAAACCAGATAAAATCTTTCAATACTAGATACAGATTGATGAAATTCAGAAGTGCTACTATTTTTCAAAATCTCTAGAGGCTAGTTTAGGAAAAAAAACCTCAACTTGTGGAGCAATTCTGCTGTTATTACCACTAGCTCTATGGCTAAAGTCTCTTGTGATTTTTTTCAATTGATCTAAAAAGAAATGTAAATAAACAGGAAAAATAGCAGAAGAAGATGTTCAGCATTAATTACAGGTGCATAAAAAATGCCATACTTGCTCTTCTACAGACAAACCACTATGATTGAGTACATCAGAGAGCCTGCAAAGGAGTGCAGTGAAATACAAGCCCGGCTGCACACTGTATAGATCAGCGCACTGTTTCCATGCCACTAAAAACAAATAATGATGTCCACAAGATGTCTATAAATAATAGATCATGTCTATTGACTGGATAGCCACCAGCATTTATATCTCTCCTTCCCACTTCAGAGTGCATTCATTCATCTTCTCTGTGAGCAAACCTCCCTAAGCAGCATGTTCCCCCCAACCAGGGGGGTCAGTGCTTGGCACATGCCCCTGCTCCCTGCACTGGGTCCAGGTCTGGACTCTGCAGGCAACTTAAAACCCATTTAACTCTTATCCCAAGCCAGCTAAAGGGTAGATCGCATCTTGCACCATGTCTCCTTGCATGCAATAAAAACTCACAGTCTTTAGGGCACACTTGTGTGGCCCAAATATTTCCCAGTAGTGGTCCCCTATGGCGCCTCGCACAGAGCAGCACAGAATCTCTTCCTGCTTGGGCAGCCCTCTGATGCTCTTGAATCATCCCCTCTCAAGTCTGGGTCTCTCCTAGATGCAGGCGGTGATGAAAGATTCATGCATCATTTCACTTCCAGAGTAGGCTGACCAGGGCATCTCCAGCTCTGTTCTCAATCATGTAGATTATAATGAGCAATTTCAATCTGTGTTGCCCAGGTATTGTGACATGATAACCTATTGTGTCATGATATAACTGTACATTTCCCTTCTACTCACATTATGTTTTGATCTGAATCCAAAATATATGTGTTTTGTTTCCACAACACAGTACAAAGAGAGCCCCAATGAAGCTGGGTTTATTTTTGGAGATCCCTGTTTAATTTTCCTCTGGCAGGGCACAAAGGATGGCTGCATTTAATGGGTGATACTGTGTCATATTTATCCTTCTGTTAAACTCCAGTGGGAACAAGACTCCTATAGTCACTTAGCTGAGAGAAACTGTGTACATTCTCTCTCAGGGTATCTTCAAAGGAAGAATAAATGCCTTTCTGGAATGTCTATTTTAGCCAAATGTATTTAATTTTAGTCAAACATAAGTTTTCTGAGTCACAGGAAGAGTAACTGTATTAAACTTAATAGTATCCAATATACAGGAAGTGTCTTTTGGGCTCAAACCATATGAAGCAACACATTTTGCAACAAAAAATAGAAGATCAATCTAGGAAAATGACAAGAGAAATATATTTTCCTCCCTGATTTTTTATCCTTCTCACAACAATCAAATAATTTATTTTGTAGAAAATGATGGGTCAGATGAAAAATTCGGATGCCTCATTTTGCTGCAAAGGAGGTTGGGAAGCCCAGACATCCCCTTGGTCTCCTTCTCAAAGGCCTTGGGTCCATCCTGAACAAGGAAGGGCAGCAATGCGCTGGATGTTATCAAGGACCCACTCTCCACAGCTGCTACACACTGGGGTTATTTTAAGCTCTAAAGACAATTTATCAAATTACATTTCTGAAAAATGGTACAATGCGAGTCATATTTACTTCACATTTCTCTTGCTGCAGGCTCTTGTTATTGGCTGTGGGATATTTATTACCTCGATGCCTGCTCTGAGAATCTCCTTTCTGGGTCTGTATTTCACATTTAATGAGTGCTTTTGCAATTTCATGACTGTTTTCTGAAGTTAAGGTGGCGCTTTGCAAAGCCTAATGGTTTATGGCCTGTTTCAGACTTCACCAATTTCTGCCCATTACTATGTACATGAAACTACTCACAACTACAAAATGCTGCTTCTCCCTGGATACATTCTGCTATGCATCAATCAGTCTTTGGAAGCACACACTTTAAGGGCAATGACAGGGACCTTCTCTCCTCAACCAGGACAAATTAGTCCACGTGGTCGTGACCGAACCACAACCAGTGGGGCCACTGTTCAGTGATGGTGCTGGAGGGGAACCAGAGACTCCAGTGGGAGATGTCCAAGAGCTCACAGCCTCCTCTGATTGAAGCTATGAACCTACAACTGAGTCATCCCATTCATGGCTTAGAAGGGATGGATTCCTTGTTCATGCTCATGTTGCAGCATCCAAAGACACCACACAGACTGCTACCAGGTCCAGCTGGGACTCTCCATGACTGGTTACTGCCCGGCCTTTGTCACACTCACCCAGTTTATGCCTAGATATGAAGGTTTCAGAGCTTCAAGGACACCAGTTGGCCTCACACTCGGCAGCCTCACTTCTCAGGAAAAGAGGCTATGAGCACATAACCCACAGCTACTCTCTGACTTGGCCATCTGCAGGTCATCAAATTCACAGTGTATCTTTAAAGTGCTTGGTAGGTTGTGACCAGCATACCTAAAAGCCTGATTAAAATTTTGGCTAGTAACACCATCCTTAAAAAGGACACCACTTTTCCTTCAAAAGCAAAGTTTTGTCTCTGTTAGGGACTGAAGCTCCCTGGGGACTGGTCTGAGACTGAGGAACACACATTTAAAAGAGCAAGGAGTTGCTGTAAACCTCACCACCTGCTGTACTGAGTGATGTGTCTGTGGTTTTGATCTTACATTTTTTTTGTGGTAAGTACATAGTGGCATATGCACTTAAGCATGCTCTGGGAAAAAAAAAAACAAAAAAAAAAAACAAAAAAAAACCAAAAACAAAACCAAAAAAAAAAACCCAAACCAAACCTCCAGACAAATTTCCCCTACTCCTTTCCAAAACAAAACCGAAATAAACAACCCAGAACCTCTACAAAAACAAAATACACCCCTGCACTTGCTCCTTTCTGCTGGGGAGAGAATGACAGAACAGATGTATAACAGAAGCTATTTCTGTTGGTTAATACATTACTGAGGAGATGCTGAGAGATTGTAGTGATAAGTTTAGAAGCAACCATATAGGAGATATATTGGAAAAGAGCAGATCCCCACCTGCCCACCACGTCGTTCTACCAATCATTCATATCTAACTGATGTGTCACAGAAATCCTGCACTAGGTTCGTGTGAAAAATGCATGTGAAATATGGAGTGCGTTCAGAGCCTTTCTGTACAACAACATCCTACGGAAATTCTCACTCTTCTGCTTCCTCCTTGCTTTCACATTTCACAGAAATGTCCCCCTCCACTTGCAACCATCTCAAGGAGCTGCACTCAGATTACTGGGAGTTATAATAATTCCCATATTTCATTTTTCAAATTTTCTCTTCTTGCAAATATTTGTAGTCAGAATGTGCTCTTGTGATCCATGTGAAAATATTGGTTTCAATAAAATCGTAATTTCCATTATCAGGCTGATCAAATTAATAACATTAAAATAACAATGACAGAAACATTCTAATTTCACATTTCAAAGCAAAATAAAACAACACTTTGAAATAGTGATTCAAAACAAGTTGTTTAGCTAGAGCAAATCTTGTTATCTGAATCAAAACCACTGATCTTTCCCTGACACTTTTTAATAAGGATATTTCCAAATTTGCTATTATATTCTATAAGTCTGAGATTTTCACCTCTCCACACTCCTCCTTGGAACAGAAACTAGCTATTGAAATGTCCCCAGAGGAAGACATTCTCTTTCCTAAATAAGAATAATGATGACAAGAACAATGAGAATGAAAATCACAATAAGCTGATCCTAATGCACAGAGCTCTATTATGAGACAGTGATAAAGTTGAAATTCCCTCTGCTGAGAAGGCTTTCTGAATGCTCCACCTGGACTCCTACTAATCAGTGATCAGATGATAAAACATATTCATAAAACCTGTCACTATCAAAATGCCCCGCAGGCTCTTATTTCCCTGCTTTCCCAAGCTCATTAGTATCTGGACAAATTGGCATCCGGTAGCCAACAAGCTGGTGCCTGGCTTCCCTCTGCCATCCTGCGGGAGCTGTGCTGGGCTGCGCAGAGTTGCCTCCACTCACCGATGGAGTTGTGCCTCCTTCTCATCCCCTGACCTCCGATGACATCCCAGCATGCAGGAAATTAACTTCTTCCTACTGTACACCCACAAGACATGTATCTCTGCTGAAATTTCCTTTGAAAAGAAGGGAGACAAAGCCCAAAAATGGAAGGATGGGAGAAAAAGAAAACAAAAGGCCTCTTTGCTGTCTGTTTTTATAAGAGCATCACTTCAGATGTCACCATGGCATGTAAATACAGAAATGCATATACTGCCTGTAAATTCATTCTCATGATTGGCAGTACCTCTGGTTTGAGTCAAACTTGGCCAAAAATGTTCTTAGCCTAAACTTGGACAAGTGTGCCCCTCAGAGCCGTGGAGAGGGTGAACGAGAGCTGTGTCCTACAGCATCTAGCAGCTCTGATGCTTGACTTATCCATATGTGTTCCTTCCAACCAACAGCCAGAGCAGACCTCTGGGGAGTGATGGGTACATATGATCCACCTCCCAGGCCACAGCTCATTAACCATTTTTCATTCTTCCAAAATCTAAGTGCATCTTCCCTGGACACAAAACACAAGAGGTGTCAAAAACCTTATCCCTGGATCACCTCTGATCCTGCCTCATATGAATATACACATATTACAAGAAAGATTACTCAGTTATTACAGACATTATTAATTGAACTTATAATTTGTACAAATAATAGGAAAATCTATCAAAGCCCCACTTGCAGATGTTTTGTTCCTATGCTTTTAATGCTTTTTCTTTCATTTTTGAATGCTTTTGTATGAACAAGGCATTGAGAAGATATGTGTATCATGGGCTCCTACCATAGGCAAAATCTCTGTAACAAGACTCGTGCAAATATATCTTTCAAAAATGAAGGCGGTATTTCTAGACATCATTTACAAATAAGTCTCTGCTTGTGTCTCTGTCACAGATTTACATCTTCTGCATTTCAAGCAGTTTTCCAGCCACTTTATATTGTGTCAGCTTTTCCAAGAAAAATTATCTAAAAGTAAACACAAGGGCCATTCACCAAAAAGTCCCTTTAGGAACCCTTTGGATTTGGGTCCTACTGAACTATCAGGCAGTAGAACCATTGACTGAAATGGGAACCAGAAGGAAAACTCAGTACTTCTCTGACCTTTGTAAAGACCAGTAATACTTAAAGCCATTTGGTGTGCTCCATAATCTTTGTCAGACCATATATCCTTTCACTGTGCACTTACTGTATTATTTCTCCCTACTTCACTGGAATTTTATAGCTTCCCTATAACGCTGGAATGACATTGTTTCTAACAGCAACAGACTAAATGACTGAAAAAAAATTGATTGCAGTTAGGTGGCTTTAGAACATCTTGTTTATATTTCTGTAAATTTCCTCAAAAGAACTCCCTAGGATAAATTCAGAATGGTATTTTTATGGTCTCAAGTTTGAGGTCCCAAGTTCCTGTCTGTGAGACCTGTGAACCCTTGGGTCCTTTCTGAATCTGTAACTAATTCAAGGAAGTACACTATGGTTCAGGAAGGAAGGTCAAAGAAGAACCTGTTCAGCTCCAAAGCACGCAGAAAGATTAAACCACATGAACTGGAACAAGATTTATTGGGGAAAGCAACCCACCTTGGAGAAATATCACATCCTTGCTGCATGAAAGCTCCTAGGGAGAACCAAAGACTGTTGAATATTCCAAACTCATTTGTCTGGTCATTGGCTGGCTGGTCCCGTCCTTCCTCGAATTCTTCAGTGTGCCACTCGTAAGGGCTGAAGCGACTCACCAGGAAGAGGACCACACTCACTCCAATGTAGGCAAAAACAATGCACATCCATATCTCGTAAGCCAAAGGATCCAGAAAGGAAAAAACTCCTGGTTTGGACTTCTGAGGTTTTTTTATCATGATAGAAATACCTAAACTCATGAACGGTTTGGAAAAGTCTATAACTTCTTCTCGAACCAGAGTGATGGTTAGTGGTGCCACAGCCACATCCGCCCTCTGAAAAGGGGAGACAGAAAAGAGGTTTGCATTTTGAGGATAAAATATATCTACTAACTCTAGCTTATGTTCCTTTGATCTCTGTTTACCCCCACTATCTCAGAAGAAATCAGACAAAACCAATTTGAGAGAAATGTTAAGAAGAAGCAGGCCACAATATTGGTGGATTATTTCTATTTTATACCTGCTGATTACCAGTTCTGTTTTGAAATCACAGCATTTTCTTTTTGCAGGCACCTAGCTCTTCTTGTCTGATTTATCCACTGATGTCACAGTCTGATGCAGATGATTTTCACTAAAAGAGCTTTATCATCCAGACATCAAAAGAGGCAAGGAAAGGCCAATTGCCTGAAAAAGGATGCCAGGATGTTTACTTCCATCAGGAACTGCTTTTTGATTGCATAACTGATGCAGGAAAAGAGGAAAAATGCTCCAGTGACAGTGATGTGCACTTTCCACTTTTCAATCAGTCTTGAAAATGGAAAGGGAAATGTATTGAAATGGCTGTCAGCATATACTGGGGAGCTACCAGCAAGAGACAGATCATTCCTCACTCAAATACAGTGACAGAGGCTTGGGCACTGATGCTCCCTACACTAATTTCCCCTTTTGCTACAAGACAAAATTAGACCATTCTGGAGGATGACCTAAACACCACAGTTTGCTAGACTGAACTAGGTTTAGAAGTGTAGGGTGCATGGGTGTATCTGAGGTGGTGGAAATGAGTTACTAGACAGAAAGTAGTCTAGTTCTACTGTTCACCAGTCATATGTTCAGTGTTTGAAATCTTCTCCTTCTTTCATTCTTCCATTATCATGCAAATATAAAATAGAGTAAAATTTGGAGATTCTACCCATGGGAAAGTTTGACCTTTCAATGCTTGCTCTTCCAAAAATGGGAAGAAAAAGAAACTTGGAACTGTTGAAAGGAAACATTTTGACATTTCCATAGGCACAAAATGTGTTGTCCCTCCCTAAATTAAAATGTTCTACCTGAGCTGGTTATTTGCATTACCGGAGCCAAAGGCCTCAAGACAGCTTAGGATGACAAGCCAGGGTTCTTTCTTACTCCAGGGCTTGAATGTGTTCTCAAGTACCAAGAGCTAAAGAAAATGGATGAGGTTGGAAACTCACCCCATAAACGAGTTCTCCCACCATGCCGTTCCACGTTTTGGTGTCGGGGTCCCGGGCTCCATACTTCCCATCTCTGACAATCTCCAGCCTGTAGTGGTAACCAACATGCTTTGCGATCTCAGCAGCAAGTTCCACACAGTAGCCTTCATATCTTTCATTGCCTTCAAACTGGTTGGCATTCTTCTTAAGCATCACATATGGGTCTTCCTGGCACAGAGAAGACCAATATTGAGCCACACTCCACATCTGAGAGATGAACATCGGGGGCTCAGACTAGAGCCCAGTGTGCAGCTTCCAGTCCCCTTGCAAAGCTCTAGCTTTGTGTTCCTGTACCGTAGGGCACAGTCAACAGACAGTGGGACTAGTTTAGAAGGTATGAAGTGTGATTTTTATTGTGGTATTTTCTATATATTCATGCAGAATCTGTGTGCAGCTTCTGGAGTGATGGACCCAAGGAGAATGGAGTAGCTGGGAGAATTTGGGCAACAAACCTTTCAGTGCAGTTCTGCAAGGGATATTTAGTACTTCTGAGCCTTGAATTTTTAAAGGCATGTCTGCCTTTGTGGGCACAGGCAGAATCAAATCTGCTGGACAGGAGACAGCCTTAAGATGTTTAACTCAATTTGGGTATTGTGTATTATCGATAGAATCACAATAAGCATTCAACAAACAAGTTAGTAAAATTTCATGTTTCTGCAGGGTAAGAGTGTACAATGACACAATACATGATACCATACATTATGGGGTACCTATTACTCCTTCATGATTATAGTGGAGATTTGTTTTTAAAGCTATGATTCAGCCTCTCTCCACAATACAGCTTATCCTTCCCAAAATTACAGCCCCCATTCTGTGGGCTAAATACAAAGCACAGGTATAATGTTCCTAATTTATCTATGCTGATGCCTCTGCTATCTTGTCATAATCTTTTGTATTTTGTACACTTAAGCATGAGAGCTCTTTAATACCTATTTAATTAGCCACAGCAATTTTCAGATACCTTTATGGACCCAGCAGGAAACTGTAAGTGCTGTTATTATTATTATTGTTATTGCTATTATAAAAATGATAGAGTACAAAGGAGAGAACATGAGGGGGAAGAGGGAGTCTGCACATCAGGAAGATGGGGGAAAGGGAGAGCTGGGATGGAAGTCACAGCACTTACTAGGATAGTTGTGACTATGTAAGTCCTGTTCTGGAGGCTTGTAGACTCATTGCCGCTTTGAGTATCTATGGCTGCTGGAACCAACTTCTCATCTTCATTCCAATAACCAATCTGCCGAATACAAAACCAGGATATGTCATTGATATCTCTTTGTATTATTAACCAAGATATGGTAACAAGGTCATCCAAGCAGGATCAGCTCTCTCTGTATGTTCATACCCAACCGAAGTACTCCTCTCCTGATTCTTGTTGTCTTTTGCCAGGGGGACCAGGAACTTCCCCATCCTATAATACCTTCAGCCTGAAAATAATGTGTGTGATATGCTACAGTAGCAGAGTATTTGTAGGCATGTAAAAACATTTAGCACACAATACTGGGGGATTCTTGCCATTCCCTGCCTCATCCCTACGTTGATAGTTTACACTTCCCCTGTGTGACTTCTGAATATTTTTATAATGGTGAGCATGCCTGCTGCAAGTCCAGATACTACAGCGTGATAAAATCCTATCCTGCAGCTGAAAGCCTGCATGAACACAGGACTGACTCTCAGGACATCTTGAGACAACGGGACAAAAAATCAAGTAAGAAACAAAACCCCAAACCTGGCCAAGGTCAAAAAGTTTGGGGTTATGAGTAAACTGAACACTTGTAATGAGAATAACTCTCATGCTAAATTGTACTTATTAGTAATCAGGGATTTGGGCTGATCTATGACTGCTTGCAGGTAAGCAGAGTGCCACTGAATATCACTAGGGAGATCATTGTTGAGGATATCCTCTTTGAGGACTTGATTTTATAAGAGGTTTTCCATCATCTCATGTAAGTGTGAGGTTGCTTGAGCTCTGCTCATGTGAAAGGGATTTATTATCACAGTAAATGGGAAAGGGTATTAACACAGGGCATGACCAGGAGCCTGCTGATGGCAGATTAGAGATCATAACAGCTCAGGAGAAAAAATCTACTCAGGCTTCTCATCTCTCTTCATTGCACAGATAAAAAGAAAGGAAAGTGAGGAAAGAGCTTCCAAAGCTCTGCCCTAGGGCAACATAAATGGAGACACGTATGTTTGTTTTGCATCTCTAACCTGGTGGAACTAAAATACAATATGCATCATGGCAGTGATTTACATGTCTTCCAAATAAATATCATTTCTGTCAGTAAATACACAGCAAAATCAAGACAGTTAATCATTCTGTGTCTTCTCCTCTAGACTCTCTCCAGATTGCCAACTTGAAGCTCAGAGCCCCAAACTAGACATAATACTGAATCTGCACTCTTATGAATACCAAATAGAGGAGGAAGATTACTTTGTATGTCTTCAAAATTACATTTTTATTTCACAATGAGAAATTTGCCTTTTTTTTGGTTGACTGTGATGGGCTCTGATCTCACATGGGCTGCTTTCAGGTGTAAATATGAATTGGGGGTAGGGGCTATAAATGTGGAACTTTCATTATTTGCAGTTATTCTTAGCTTCAAACAAGTATGATATTTTATTTTTTCAAGGGACTGAGGGGGTGCAGAGGTATTCAAGTGAATAATCCATTGAAAAATATTTAGTAGCTCTCCTCCTTTATTAATGGAATAACTGAGTTATTCTTTGTTTTTCAAATAAATAGTATCTAAAGTGGCACATAAATGCAGAGAGTCAGATTTTCAAAACTATTAGTGTTCCAGGGGCTCAGCACCCCTGAACAAGGCTAGATTTTTCAAGGTTCCTGGGATATAGAAAAGGATCAAGACTCCAGAACAACACAAATGTCTGTATAGCTATAAGGACATGGTTAGTGGTAAAACTCTTCACTTCAAGGAGACCAGAATTAGGTCAACATAAAGGGTTCATCTTCAATGGTTAGGGTAGATAGCTTCTGCCTGTCTCTGCCTTGGCTCATCCTTGGAAAGGAAAAGTGGGAGAGCAAAAAAACAGACAGTCATGGAGCTGGGCCTGAGCCAATGTGTCTGCCAATAGCAACACTGAGTGGGCCAAGATTTTACTATCGTGGAAATTCCTGTCCCACAGCTGAGATGCCCTTGTTGCTCTTGATAACCCCTTCCATATGTTGTATTTTTTTAGTAATTTACCATGAGTTCTTCCTAGTGCTTGGCTTTGCTCATGCAGAAAGCTGCGAATAGACTTGTGGTGACTCCACATGCAAGCTTTCATGAGCAGAAAACTCTGTTGAGACCTAGCCACACCATAACTCAAACACTGGGCTGGTGCCTGACACAGGATTTCAGGTCACTCTCTACTTTACCTTTCTGATTCCATCATGTTTCATCTCAATCACATGGAGGGTGTAATTGGTCCTCCGCCCCTTCTCATTAAACTGAACGTTGCCAGACAATCCTTCAAAACGGACCTTAAAGACACAAATATCAATGAGGAGACCAAATTGGTCAGCATCCCATGCAGTGGTGATTTGGAATCAAGTAAGAGGTGAGGGTAGGAAAGATGGAGAGTGCAGTCATGTCTCAGATGTGTGCAGGTGAGACGGGACATCTATTTGACACTGTGCTTTAGCTTAGGTCCACTCTCTACTGTGTGCCTCGCCATGTACGCAGCCTTTCTCTCAACTTACCCTTTATCTTATAAACCCTTTCCCTTAAACTTAGTGGTCTATTGCTGAGGTCAGCGGTGCATAAGAACTAGATCATGTGTGTGAACCCATCACCTCTTGGTATGTGACAGTGAGCTAAATCAGCTCAGAACTCCTTGAGTTTTGTGTTTGTTCATGTTTTCTAAATCTGATCTGGAGTCAGGATTTGGTAAAGAATTTGTCAGTCCAAATCAGAAATTGTATTTAGAGAAAATATGGAACTGTAGCCAAAGCTCCTAGCTGGCACCTTTCAGTAGAGAGGAGTCCATCAGTTAACAAACAAATTTAATTACCTCTGCACCAGAGGTACGTAAAACCTGACAATTTAGTACTGTAAATTAGATTTGCATAGTAAACTTTGAATCATAAATCTCTGTTGGTAAAACTGCCAAGCTGAAAAGCACTGCTCACATCACATCCCACCTCCTGAACTTCTTTCAATGTGGTCATTTGACTCATTGCAAAAGAGTCCATCCTGGTGTGGAGAAGGGCTTCCAACTGGAGTCACAAATGGTGTGTGGGGACTGGGCAGTGGGGACCAAGAACGTGAGAAACAAAGTGCAAGTCTGGGTTGCTATAGAAGCCACATGGAGAAGTGCTCATACTACCAGCTTTATTGAGAAGTAAAGGTTTGTTCTCAGCATTTCCACTTGCTTTGGACAAATCTCTTGTCCCTGCAACTGAAGTCTTCCCACATGAAAAATGGGAACAGGCATTTACTGCCTTTTTAAGTGCTCTGAGATCCTCAGAATAAAGACCCATAGTGAAGAAATGAGGATATGTCATTACGGAAGAAATCTGTTGCTAATCTACTTAAACTATGTTTGTTTTCCAGCTATTATCACAAAGGTTTGTCATGAAAATGAACATCTGCCAGTATTTTCTGAAGCTCCTTCAAGTCAAGAGGTATTCCTAGTGACATTTGGAGAAACATGCTTTTCCCTTCTCACAAGACACAGCATGCCTATAAAAGATATATGTACTAGAAAAGCACCATTGTCTTAAGCACTCCCATGCCTGCTTTTTCATGACTCCTTTAGTTTTATTTTCAGGTCCTGACTGATTTTGAAGCTTAGGTCACAGGTGCTCATGCTTTGTAGCTTTATATGCACTAAAAGGCATATAAAGTACAGCATCAGTTTCTTCTGAGTGAATGAAATCTTAATCCTATGATATCTGTGTGGCACGGAAATGGCAAAAGGGGTTTCTCCCCCATCCATCCTGGAGGCTGCAGCACAAGTCTTCTATCATTTACCATCCTCTGAGACCCCCTGAATATAGTGAGGACTGATTTCAACAGTGATAAACACCAGTAAAGTCAGCTAGAGACATGGAGCATTTAAGCACATTTGTGTATAAGGCATGGGCATGTGGTTCTTTGCTGGGAGAGCTGGAGGAGAAGGATGCTATTGTGGCCTTCTGGTTTACAGGGTTAATCGGCAGTTAGGGACTAGCTACCTGCTTACTAGATATGGCAACCAAAGAGCGTTAAAAAAATCTGTCAAAAATTATCATAATCTTTTCAAGGTACAACTGAAATTTCAGTTTATTCATTTGAAGCAATATTTTTTTGAGTGTTTTCCTGGAAAAAAAAAAAAGGAATTCTCTTTAATAAAAGCATATATTGTGCTGAAATGTGCTAGATTTATGTTTTTGAAAAATTGCAGAATGTTTCAAATAGCTTTTCATCTTTTCTTCTGCCATCCATGACTCCTTCCTACACTGAACAGAAATAAGGCATTTTGGGAACTTATTCCAGACATTTGAGTAGAAATAAGTAGAGATTTTTTTTTTTTTTTATTTTAAACAGCTTATGAAATTTTAGGCATTAGCAAATGGGAGGTAAAGAGAAAGCACACTGTGAATAGCTGTAAGAACTGCCCCAATTTTGAGTCTTTACAGAAAGGATAACTCGAACCCTCAATCTAATCATAAGTTCTTTTATTTCCATCTGCCTCTTTCTTGCTACAATATTAAATGTTGGATGATCATTCAATTCATACTTAAAATTTCCCTAGGAGACTTCTTCCCTGCATGTTTCAGAGCCTTTTATTTTAACCATCACAACTGAACTGGTCAAATCTTTTGAAAATTATAATTTTTCAAAGGTAAAGAAACAATTTTTGCAAATAGCTTTTCATGTTCTTTGCCCAAAATCACTACAGTTGAAAAATTAAGAGTTTTTAAATTGTTTTAATGAAGAGATCAGGAGACTTCATAGGAGATTTTCCAACACACACAAAACTGTATGTTCTAGCCAAGTCTAATTTTGATATCATATTCTCATAAATTCAATAAAGGAAAATGCTTGAGAACTTACTGCTCATCAGAAGACTTCCAAGTATTTCACGTTTATTAGGTAACCGATCTCTCTAATGCATCAAAGATGCTGATTTTATTATAAAGGTTTGGAGAAGCTATGGCAGTGATTTGCCCAAGGTCATACAGAAAGTCAATGACAGGCTTTGGAACAAATTAAACCCAGGCAATAAAATCAAATCAGATGCAAAACTTGGTTTTAAAGGAATTGTTGTTTACCGGTAAGCCAAAACCAAATCTAAACAAAATACTTGGGGAAATTTACATATGATGGAAATTAACCAAATTAATTTTGTTCTTCCTGCCTTCTTCACAGTTAAGGAAAGAAGATAGGATAAGCTATATTTGGATAATACTGAACTAGCAGTATTTGCAAGGAATCTATTTTTGTCTGAAAAAAAGACAAATGTTAGAAATAAATGTCAGTCTTGAAATTTCATGAAATTTAAAGATGTTCTACCTTTCTAAGTCTTTGATAAAAGTGTATTGTTTTTCTCTCTTGATGTAAGTTTCATGTAGTATTTTTGTTTATTTGAAGATCCAGTTTTATGCAGGATGAAAAAGCAAGACTATCAGATATCTAAATGGCTGTTATTAAGATTTTTAAGAATCCTCATAGTATGAAGCAAGCTATAATCTGGGCTTTGAGAACATTTTGATGACAGCCAACACAGAAGACAAAATTCGCATGGTTTCAAGCTTCATTAACAGTCTGGAACTGAAGCTGAGTTCACAGAGAGTCGAAGGAGCTTCAAAAAATATGGTCTGAGCAGGTCTCTCTTTTGGGAAGGGGAAGATAAATATAGGAACCCAGGATTTTATAGGATAATATTTTGGCTTTTCCATCCCAGAACTCCAACAGAAATTAGAGAAGGCAAGGACACATCAGGTGGTGCTAGAAGAAACAGTTTGCTGGATGCACCCCTGAACTCTTCAGGAGACCTGGCTCTAATCTGGAAGGATCAGGTCCTCATCCTGAGTGAGTTGTTTGAGCATTTCTGCTGCTAATCACCTCTCTTCCCCCACCCACAGGCTATGTTCAGCCATCCCTGAAGTAAACACATGGGCTGGGTTTCAAACCTGCTGCAGTGCTCTCTGGATGTCGATGCCCTGTCCCCAGGGCACGGCCGGGTTGGCAAGGCAGTCCCCAGCGTTGCCGCGGCGGGAGATGTCAATCCGCTGCCTCCGCAGGTTCTGAAACGCCTCAGCCATCACACGGACCCCGTCATATGTTAGAGCCGATGTGTACTAGAAAGAGAAGAGGAGTTGTATGTTGATTGTTAGGGTGAGCTGACCTTGGGCGTGCTATATGGTTCGCCTCACGGCAACTTTTCAGATGATCTGCCATTTTCATCCTTCCATCTATGAAATTCAACAGTCTCTTGGTCCCTGTAATCACTATTTTCCTGTTGACACATGAAAACTGGTGCCTTCTTTCCCAGAGGATGGGAGAGTAAAGAAGAAGCTCCTGATGTGGAGCTAAGGATGGCCCTGCTTTGCCTTTCTCTCTTCTAGCCCAGTTGCCTTCAGATGGAACTCCCTGAAGAGGTCTTGGCCTTAAAAACTATTCAGCAGTTACCTGGGTCTTTCTGTTTAATTAGAATCATTGACCTGAACTTTTAAGGAATATATTATACAGTGTAAATGTGAGATATACAAAATCAAATAACAAGTGACCATTTCTGGCCACAGATGGAGGCCAGAAAACTCTACTTCAATGTGCAAAAGATCTGCAAAAGATAAGTGTTTTCAGGCAGAAAATTGTACAGAATCTAGTGTAAAACACTGGCATGAATGGTGAAAGGAGTTAGTTCCTTTTCCTATGATCACCTACTGATTTATTTGCAGCTTTCTCTAACTAGTACTTCCAAAGTTGACATTTCTATTGCTAAGTGTTTGTCACAAGTGTATTTGTTTTCAAATGTCAGATAGAAAAAAAACAACCTCCCCTCACTCCCCACCCCTTGACAGCTTCAGGGTCTTCTGTGTTAGGAATTAAAATATATTTATATTTCCCCTCTGCTATACACAATAATTTGAAATACTCAGAAAGAACATCTGAAAAGACTTTGTTATCACTAGATATGTAGTAAACAAGTCAAAGGTTAAGGAGTTAGTGAGGATTTTTCTTTTTAATATATTGAACATTATGAGATGTTTAATCCTTAGCTTTGAGGAGGGTAAAAACTGTGAGACTGTGTGAATACAGTAACTTGTGTATTTCTTAGTAGGCAGTAACTCCTACTAAGTTTAGACAATGCTGAGGCACCTGGAACAGACAATATTCATAATTGACATGTTTTCAAAGTGAGATTAAAGAGCCCTGTGCAATCACGAAGATGTGAGCATAACTTGAAATAAGTCAGATGGACCCTAAATTAAATAATTTTTTATACCACTTGCCTTTGGTCTCTTCCAGTCCACACGAGGATGTTCCCTGGCATCGTTATTCCTCCACTGCTGCATGATCCTGGCAGGAACAGCATCCGTGTAATTCACCAACTGAAAGCCAGTTACATTGGCTCCGCTCTCCTTGAATTTGGTCAGATCAATATCCATGAATCCCTAGTACAGGAGAGAAACAGGGGAAGCTCATCAGGGGAACACATCTCTGGGTGGATAAGAAGAATCTTGCCTATCTAGGTATATGGAAGTCAGCTCGGGAAAAATCTCTTCCCTCTGCAAGGTAAGTTCTGATTCAAGAGAGGCACCATTTCACCAACCGCATGATGAACTTGCCTTTCTCACAGGCTCTGAGCAGAAATCCTACAGTTTCCACCCAAGGAGACAAGCAGTCATACTAATAACAGCTTATCTGCAAGAAAGCTAGCAGAATAATGGGAAAATATTTCCTGAATAACACTTGGAAGAAAATAACAAAATTCTAAAAATGTATTAGAAAAAAATATTCACCCAGCTCTTTTATGCATTCAATCACAAATATAGAGGCTGCTTCCTTTCAAGTCACAATTTGTAGGGAAAAACAAATCTTGAACAATGAACTTTCAACAGATCAAGAAGTGGTTGGTCAGCTTGTCAGAGTCTGTCTATTAGAAAAGCCAGTTTATATGATTTGCTAATTTGGGAGAAAAAAGGGTACATTTTTGGACTTCAGATTACTAATGAAATACAATTCTTTAATTTCTTTATTGTTCTTCTTTACCTCTTGCACACTTCATGTGATGAACACAAGTGCACAAATACACGTGTATTGGAGTGACATTGTAGAATTAGTCACTCCTGTTGAGTCAGAGGCAAAAAATAATTAGAGATACACTGTGAACAATATGGAGGAGAGGTCATTTTTTGGTCTCCCAGCTTTGATCCTATCTCTTCAACACTGCTGCTGTGCAAAACTGTTTGCTGTGCCTCCTTGCACTAAGCAGGTACTTGAACAGAGACTCTGCCCTCTTGCTTAGGCTGCTGTGTGAGGGACAGGCTGAAGTCTGGAGCTTTTCTTTTGGAATACAAGCACAAGGGATGTAGTCAATTATTTTCCCTAGTACCATTATCAACCATAATGCATGAGGGAAAATGAATGAGAGGACTGTTCACAATGCAATCACTTGGGCAATAGAAGATCTTGTTTGAGCTCTGCTGTCCCTTTGCCCTCCACCACAGTCTGCTGGTGCATGTTGTCTGCAGGCACCTTCTCAGACTACCAGTGGGTTTCTCTCCCCTTCATGCTCTCAAACATATGACGATGGTGTGAGTTAAAAAAGCCAAGTCACATTATTCCCATGAGACACCGATCAGGTTCCCAAAATGGTGCTTTCTGTGCATAGGCTGGGGGAGCTAATTAGCTTATTAACTTCAAGTTCAGGATCAAGCCATTAGATGGAAACCTGTTTTGGGTACAGACAGCTCAGAAGGAAAAGACTAAATTGCCCTCTGACATCAGCATCAGGCTGAGGGAGTTATAAGTGACTCAAAAATGTCTTTAAAGACTTTCACAGTGTTTTTTCCAGCTTTTTGTAGGTAATTTGACATCCACTTAGAAGGCTGAGGATTGGATATAGGTGTTCAGATGCTCTAAATAGATGATTTGTTTTGCTTCAAGGTGCAGTGATTTAGTTTTTTGGTTTTTGTTGTTTTTTTTTTTTTTTTTTTTGTTGTTGTTGTTTTTAAAGTGATATTTTGTGTGTACATATTCCTCAGAATGCTGGTTAAACCTACATCAATCTCGTTTGTAATTGCTAGCGTAGGGGTTTCAGAAAGCCAGAGCTGTGATTAATGAATAGGAAATGCAGCAGGATAATTGTCCCTGACATCTTAATGCATTTCAGGCCAAGTGTTTTTTGACACACAGAGCTCCTGAGGTTCTGTAAGAGGGACCTCACATGTTGCCAACTGGTTATTCATGGCAAGGACCAAATTACACTGACATTTTGCTCCTGGGAAGTACTCAGGGGAAAAAGATCCGTCAAAAGAAACTACCACACAGCAACTTGAAGTTTGTACCACTAGCTCCTCCTTGGAAGGCCTACAAAGGCACAAAGAAAAGTCCAATTTCACAGCAGAGTATGAGTAAGATTTCTGGTGTCTTTAGACCCCTCAAAAAGCAGATCTAAGCAGGAAAAGTCAAAAAAAGATTATGACACCAGTGACGAGAGAACAGGATTTGAAAACACCATCTCTCACTGTTTTCCCCAAACCAAACTATTCTGAAATTGATGAAAATACAACAATAAGCATTCACCTTATATAAAATTTTCAAATAAACTGAATAGACAAAAGGAATTATTCTTTCCTGAAGATGGTACTAATTTTTCCCCACGGATTTTTGACAAAATTCAGATCCTTTAAAAAGTGTGGAGACTTCTGAAGATTTTCCAATCATTTAAAGCATTTTGGACCATAGAGGACATCATTAACCTTGATTATGTCTTTACATTTCAGCTGTTATCAACTGCTGAAATAACTGGTTTCACCTGTTATTCCTCCTCCACATGTCTGAGTACAAGGTCAGTATAGGAACAGTCCTAATTACAAAGGCATTTTAAGTGCTGCACCACTGAAATCTGCTCAGAGCAGGTCAGGGTGACAAGACAACCAATGAACTGGGAATATCAGAGGTCAGATATTTTATAAAATAATTCATAGAGGAGGTGAATTCCTGCTGGTTAATATATAAACAAGAATATATTAAATATTATGTAAACTGTCTCTTGTAAATGTTTCTATTGACAAAGTGGCATCAGGAATTAAATATGCTTATCTGTCTTTCTGGAATATCAGTCAGTGCTTGTACAAAACAGGAGAATTACAATATTTGCAAGTAAAGAAGTCATCAGTCATCTGTCTCCATGTACTAGCTATACTACATGTTGCAAAAAAAAAGGGACCTTTTATTTAGTTTTCAGTTGGCGATAGTTGGGAAACAGAAAATAAATTTAAAAAAAATGACTAAGGAAAGAATTCAACTCACTACTGAGGGGCAGCAAATATGCTTTTGCAGTAACAAGTTTAATATCAACTGGTTTGGGAAAGAACTGGCTTAGAAATGCTTCCCTTTGCCATCCAATCAAGTAGAGCAAGAAATGAACAGTCCTGAAATGATGTACTCCATGACACTTCAGTGGCCAAAACCATTTTCAAAATTTGCCAGTGAATACTGGAAAAAGCTCACTTTGAAGCCACATCTGCAGTGCAGCGGGCTGCTCAGGGAAATGAGCTGAGTCCCTGGAATTTGGTGGTATGTGACTTTCTTCAGGCTCTTTAGATCTGAACAATTTGGGATGTATCTACTGAACATGCAGGTATCTGGCTTCACCTCCCTACGCAGCACTGCCAGTCCCCTGGGGAGGAAGAGGAGGAATACAGGAACTCACGCTCTGGCCCATGCACTGTGCCAGAACCCCTGGCAAAGCAAGCATAGCAGGATCCAGGGGCTACACGGAGCTCACCGGGGCCCCAGATAGGGTCACTGCCCAGGATGTAGGTACTCTGGGGGAAACAACTCTTCTGCAGGCACAATTCTCTCTGGGAACCATCAAAATCAGGCTGGAAGGGACACCACATCAGCCAGCCCACCCCCTGCCCTACAGCAGGATTAGCTGTCCCTTCGATTTAAATTCACTTTGCAAAATCATCTCAGTAAACCAGAGAATACAGCCTCCTGCTTTGCGTATGCCTGGAAAATGCCTGGCTTTCTCTGAATGCCATTGAATTAGCAGGCTGAAGAATAAATCACAAAAATCTAGACCCATCGCGCCGATGGGCTGAGACAACCTCCCTCCTCCACGCCTACTCTGACTCACAGCATCTGCAACACACAGTTTGAGCAACAGCCAGGTGCAGTTCAAAGGAGGAAACTTGCTCTTTAGCCCATACCATGGGCTCTTCTCTCTGCATTAATGAACGTTGCAAAGTGATCACATGCAGAAGTCCTGCTGCTAATAAATAATATGGGCAGCTGTTACAGGTCTTCATGCCTTCAAATAGAAAACAAAACAGTACTGGGAATGAGTTCATCCTCATTGTGTTTTCCTTGCTGTATTTGTTCTTTATGCTCTTCTTAAACTGCAAACATTTTTCAGCCAAACATTATTTTACTGTCCATTCGCTGCCTTTGTTGCTGGGAGAGGTGTCAGCAAGTCACACATTTATATTCTTCGCCACTGTTTGTGGGCTCAGTCATCAAAGGAAATGCATAATGCAGGAAGACTGATGACTTGAAATGGGCCTCATGAATCCATCTTGATTAACTCGTCCACAAAGGATCTGCCTTTAAAATAAAGTCCCTGAGAAATGAGTCAACTCCTTATTTATACCCTTAGCACCATGAGGAGCCAACACTTTGAGTGGGCAGTGCAGACGGCTGTCAGATGGTGTAGGGAAAGCCCTATTCCTTCATGCATGACCCTCCTCAAATCTGCCAGCACCACTTACTTCCCTACATCTCTCCTTTCACTCTTGTATTTCTCTGCCTCACCATCCTAAACCTCTGCCTCCTCTCTTTACACTGAGGACACTGGGGGGCATTGCTTCTTCTGGGTCACCGTCCCAGCTCACAGGAATGCCACAGTCAGCAGCAGCCTCAACTCCATACCCAGACATCGACAGGCAGCCAGCTACTTCCCCACACCTTCATAATCTCTCTGTATTTCACTAAACCGGTATTAATTGCTGGTACTTGGCCTGCAGGGTGCCTCCTGTGGTATAATCTTGCCTTTGAAGCTACAGTAACAGGCAGCAAAGGCTGAGATCTGGGCAGGTTGCAGCTCATCATCTCATAAACCTCCCCGCAGCACAGCTTAAAATCTCTGTGCCTTTGGTCCAAGTCTTGGATTTTCCTGAGAGAAATGACATTAGAGAGTCTCCTCGAAGACTGCCACATTTCTGAGAAACACTGTTGTTTTCTCTCCTCCCTCTGCATCTTGTGAGCCCTCCAGATCTCCCTGACACTGGCAAAGCTCATCTCTGAGGAGATAGAAAATTTCCCTTTCTCTTGAATTGCCTGGGGAAGGTTTGTTGACCAAACCTAACTTAACACAGTCCCCTCACCCCAGGACTGAGTGTTAGGTTTTTTTATTCCCTTGCTGTCTGGGATGAAGAAACTGGAGTCTATTACCTTTTTTTTTTTTTTTACACACTGAAACATTAATTTTTGAGCAAAAAGCATTTGAGCAGTTCACCTTGAGCTTGGGTGGGTGCCGCTGTGGCAGCATTGGGAAACTAGCCCAGGTCTCTTTAGATACTATCCATGTATGATTTCCAATGCCAGACTGCTTCCTCCTAGCAGACTCTATGATTATAAAAAACTTTGCAAAGCAAAACGATTGCTTCTGAATGGCTGTAGATCAGCTGAGTGAATGCAAAGCATCTCCTGTCACTTCAAGGTATGCCGGTGTCTTGCTGCAGTGAGCAAGAAGTTGAGTGTTTCCAGACAGAGCATCCCTAATATACCAAATTATCTTCAAGCTTGAATTCTGCAGTGAAGCATCAATCCTCACTCCCATCATTTTGTATTAATAAGGAAGGTACATCAAAAAAGAGCCCATCTGCTCAAGTTTTGTTCCAGCATGTCTTCCAACAGGAGAGGCCTTCTTCTCTTCTGCAGAATTATTAATGTGTCAAATCTCATTGTAACAGAAAAACTTGCAGGTCCTCACTGTACTATAGAAGTAAGTGAGAAGAAAGGGAAATGAAAAATGGGAGGAGAGGGTACTATCAGACAGGATCCCAATCCTGCAGTTTGATGAGTCTGTTTTGTCCTGGTCTATTGGTGTAAAGAAAAACAAGTCAGGTGAGAATCCAGACTTCAAGGACATGGTCTGAAGATGACTAGTAACTTTTTTTTCTGGTACAGCTCTATAGATTTTCTTTGTGATACTATCTGCATCAGCCCTATCCTACTGCTTCAGCATACTCTGGATATAAATGATCATGCACATCTTGTTGGAAAGCTCAGTCCAGGAAAGGGAGAGATGCTCTAGGTGGATGTTTTTGTTTTAGAGAGCTTTCAGAACAGAAACAGATTTAAAGGTTTGGGAAACATGCTGTGTAGCAATAGATGCCAGGACTTCAATCAAAGATATGATTAAGGGATGACCTGATCATAGTTTACAAGGGCCAAAACATCAGTAATGGAATATTTGGTCTAGAAAACAGAAGCATAAATCTGATGGAGGAAGGTGAAGCTAGGCAAGCTTTGACAAGAAAAAAGCACCGATAGAGTCAGGATGAGGGAGACACTATGGATTTACACGTCACCCCTTGCCAGTTGAGCTGGGGTAATGGATTAGGAGACTGCAAATGGCTGAGGAAACCTGTTAGTTTAACACCCTTTTGCTGAGATTTAAGCAAACACATTTTTCCTTCCAACGGTTGTAATATAATCTGTCAGTTACTTACCTGATGCTCAGTGATTTTTTTAAGCCACAGTAAGTCACTCATGTTTCTGAGCCCTCATTAGCTACTGCAAAAATCCTTCCAAGGTTGCAGTTCATATTCTGACATGTGGGCAATTTTTATATCAAAATCAGATGATTTTCTTTTACATGAGACACTAATTCAAGCAAAAATTAATTCAGGGTACTGCTGTGTCTTTTACTATCAGTAATTCAGATGTGATAATGTTGTAAGGGTTTCTTTTGCTTGATAATCTTCGAATCAGAACAGAAAAGCTGGTTGGACGTGAAATACAGACCTCAGAAATTTCACTGATATGTTGTATTGTCTTCTGCATGGAAAACCAAGTTTTCTCATGAGCCTACTTGCACCAACCTCTCAGAAAGAGGAAAGGTCTAACTGGCATAATTTTAGAAACCTAAAAATAACTTAGGACATCTCTTTCCAACATAAAAATATAATTTTTGCAAGACCAGGCATCTTGAGATCTTACTAGAACAATAAGCTGATGCTGTACACATCCTTTTGGAAACTACCCCAAAACAGAGTTTCCAATCAGCTAGTGATGCAAACCTGAGTGTTCCTGACCTTGTTTGTACTTTCAGTCAGCACTACTTCAGAGGGCAGGAGGTGGCATTAAGAACTGAGGGCGATTAAAATAAACATGGCAGCTTTAAAAGTGATGGGAGACAGAACCATAACATTTTGGCTCCAGGCAAGCTGAATGAGGGGCTTGGTGCAGGCAGCGGAACCGCTAACACATGGCCAGCGCCACAGATCAGACTTGTGCTGTGGCAGGTACAGATTCTTGCTTGGCTCGTACCCAGCACGAGCACACAGAGCCTCCCCACGCAGCCCCAGCACACGCTGCAGGATGTACACATGCTGCAGTGCTTTAGGGGACCTGATCTCTGCCTGTGCTGGGAGAACTTTGCTCCCAGGGTTATGGATATCCTTTTCAACAGCCAATTTGGGTGGGTACCCCTTCTTTGCTGCCTGCACCAGCTGTTGGTCTCAGGTCACTGTATCTCAGCCCTGGTAGTGCAGAAGTTGTGCCTTCCATTTTTGGGGGGAAAAAATCAGAGGGGCCAATTTAAAGCACAGGTGAACTGAATCAAACCAGCACATTTTGCCTGACTCCTGTACAAGCCACTGTGCTGGCAAAGCTGCTGTGCTGGTAACCCTTAAAGCTACCACAACTGCTTGCAAAGTGAAACTCTGTCCATGGCCTAACTCAGCACTGACATATGATGATGTAAAATGGCACAGGAGAAAATGATTACCTTTACTAATCAACTCTGGTAAATCTTTACTTTTCCCTGCTACCCTTAGCGTCAGCAATCTCATACGCTTCCCTATTAAACTTCAAATGAGAGCATTTGCTAAAAGAACAACCTGGACCAATGCATTAGTAAAACAAAAAAAGGCTAAAACACACTATGTGGCAGCTGTCTTTCATACTTTTAAAGACAGGTCACATGAATGTGACTTATTTTAAGATAAAGATTTTTCTCTGCCCAAGAAAGCTGATGTTTTCCCACTACAGACAGTAGTCAGCCTACATCCCTGGAGTAGGACAAACAGATACATGAAGCCAAGGTTATGGGGAAAAAGCCTGTAACATCAAAAGAAAGGAATCCCAGAAGTTTCTAAGCTTGTTCCTCTGATAATATTGACTATTTTTTCTTTGTGGTTGCTAGACTGATGCTCTCAAAGGCTGAGAACAAAGCTTAGAAAAAGAAAACTCACAAAACAAACACTTCTTAAAGTTGTCAAACCTCTTTGAGTTCCAAAAAGAAAAACAGAGATACCGAGAAAGAGAGAGAGAGAGAAAGGGATGCAGAGATATGACTGCAACCCCCCAGAACTGGTACTACCTGACATGGTAATGACAAAAGGGCTGGCAGCTGGTAAAAACTAGTTATGGTAACTCTAATGGGTACTGGTCAAGGATCAGTTTTCATGAGTTTGCAAAAGCCATACAGTGCCAAATTTGCCTCAAGGAGAGGTAGGGGTGCTGACAGGAACCCTTCCCCTGGCAGTGATGTTTCAGACAGACCTTCGTGGGGTGGGCAGGGCTGAACAGACAAGACGGGTCGTGTCTTTAACAGGTATAGCAGATTCAGAGAAGGATGTTTGCCCATGGCCTGAAGAGCAGAACAGTTTCATTTTGTTTGTGAATGCAGAAATATTATTGTCTCACCTTGGTAACAGCAATTTCACTGAAAAAGAAAGCTGTTGCTGCTAGGAAATACTAGCTTTCATTTGTTGCTACTTGTCAGATTCTGCTTGGTGCTTTACTATAGCTCACCTGACAGCAACCGCTGGGCAAACAAGCAGTGATTAATGCAAGCCAGTTCCTCTTTGTTCATGAATTGTCTGTGACCAGACAGGGAATTCCTCTGTGTTCAAAATATGCCCATGGATGATTTTTATAGGCCTTACTCAACCTGTGCATTGTCTTGCAAACTCACTTGCTTTACCTTCCTGATGTAACACTAGTTTGGAGCTGTTGTAACTGGGCAGCGGTTTGCTGCTGCTTGTTTTTTGGCTGAATATAACTCTGAAGAAGCATGTAGCAAAAAATAAGAATTTCAGTGGGGTTATCCATAAATATTTCCCAGTTTTTGCTTCCAATGTGTCATTTCCATAACTGTTTCCCCATGGGAAAGGGCTCAGGAAGGTTAAGCACTGTTGCAAAAAGCAGGTATTGAAAATTCATCCCCTTGCTCCAGCTAGTGTAGGTAACTTGGTGGCTACAGACCAGCTGAGGACTCACTTGACTTGTGCAAGTCCTGTCCTGTCCGAGCCAGGTCTGGGAACCTTGTCTTCATATCAGATGAGAGTCTTAAAATCAGGACTCCATCAGTCAGCGCAAGGGACAAAAAATAAATCATTTGGAAATGTTCAAGCACTTGCAGTCTTTAGTTTTTAATTTATTCTCTTATGACCCAGTACTCCAGAATGAGCCAATTCCACAAACTCAGGCTGTTTTCTAGGCATGCGGGTGTGCACATGAGGGTATGTGTGTGTGTGTGTGGGCAATGCATGTCCTGTCATCTTAGGACTTGTCTACAGGGGAAAATGTGGGGTGTTTAAGGTCTATCCACTATGTGTATGAGTCAGTGAGAATAAATTACAGCATGCTACACCCTCTGGAGGCTCTGATCTAGCAATGAGATGTCCTTAGAAGAGGGTAAAGCCTACTGTGATCTCTCAAATAAGAGCATCCACACTATGGTTTAACCCTGACAGACACTGACTTCCCACATTCTGCCAATCCTTTATAACATCCCTGGCCATCCCCGCATAGGGAGGCTTGCTGTCTTTCCTCACTGCCATATGGTCTCAGGAACATGGGATCTTCACAGCCTTTTTGCCATTCTCCTTGCTGAACCGATCAACGAGTAGCTCTCGTGGGTGCAGCACATCACAGAAACCAATTTGGCTTCTGCTGCCTAAACCTGCCCATGTGTATGGCAGAATCACAAAGCTTGTTCTGCCCTGGAAAGGGTCTTCTTAACCTTGAGGGGTGCTAGTCTTTTTTTTTTTTTTTTGGATAGTTTCCCCATGTTTTCTGATTATCCTCTACTCTTTTTTTTTTTTTTTAATATTCCTCTCGCTGGAGTTTGGCTGTTGTACAATGTTAGGTTTTAAGAAGCAGGAAAGACCAAAGGAAAGAGCTTGATTTAGTTTTGCTCTTCTCCCCCCAAATCAAAGCTGCTTGAAGAGCACTGCTGATAATGGATTCTGGTGGTTCCATCAGACCTTGTGGGTCCCAGGGACCCAAAGCACCCTCCACTGAGCTGCAACTGGGAGGCAGAATCTCCCTGCAAAGGAGCTGGGAAAATGAAAAGCCTCTTGCTCTAGGTTAATTATTTATAACCCCTGCTGTCTGAGTATGCAGCCTCTTCCAGCCAGCTCTGTCCTCTCAGCATTTGTGCAAAGCCTAAGAAAACAAATTAAAGATAAGAAAAGTGTGCTTTCTCAGGCTGAAAGTGGGAGAGCATAGTATTATAAAACAGAGGGAAATGTCCTTCAAAACTCCAACATCTGAGTATTAGACCACCTCATGACTTTTGTCCTTCAAAACTCCAACATCTGAGTATTAGACCACCTCATGACTTTAATGCATTTATCCTTATGAAACCATACAGAGAGAAGAGGTGATATCATTCTCATTTAGCCTTCCGCATGAGTATACATAAAAGCCCACAGACACCCACACTCCAGCTACTCCAGATAGCTTCCCTGCTTAACTCTAATGAAGGGACTTTCATAAACATCTGACAACCGGGACCTGGGCTACAGCAAATAATAATTTTTTAAAAATTAGCAACTGAAGTTATTGTCTGCTCTATAGTTTGCATGTCTCCCCTTGCACAACGCAACATTTTTAACTTTGTAATTACATGGTAGGCGCCCAGCGCAGAAGTGCAGGGTCAGTATCAGGGCATCGCGGGGTAATTATGTGGCCATTTTTGTCTTGTAAATTACAGAGTTATCTTGGGACTGAGAGAAGGAGAACAGCAGCAACTGCTTGACTAATTGGTAGTTTAAAGTTTAATTACCCTAGGTTTGACGTGCTGCCTTGCAGACGCAGCTGTGGGAGGGATGAATGGCTCCAAACCCTGCACGGACATGGGGATCCTGGGGGGAGCAGCCCCAGCCCCAGCCCCCCGACACCAGCCCGTCCCCTGCTGTGCACCCGCCTGGGTGAACGGACACATCTGTGGGGGAGAGAGTGAGCGCTCTGCTGCGGAAAACCTCCAGCTGCCCTACGGATTGAGGCTCTTTCTCTCTCTTACCTTTTCCTAAATGTCCCTAGGCAGAGAGAATCTCCAGCCCCCAAGGAGAGGACAGCAAATTTCTCCAGAAAGGTGGCCCTGCTGCTGCCCAATACTGCTCTGTCCTCAGGGACCATCTCCCTGCACTAAAGGCAGAATCATTTCCTTAAAGAAATCTTTACATCAAATTAATTCCTTAGAGCCATGACAGTCAGATTTGATTTAGCACCAAGTTGCAGAATAGGCACATATTTTGTTTTTACTGGAAGGTCAGAGGGATCTTGGTGTATTATCATTAATGGGTCTGCCATTAGTGGGGCTCTCAGGGTGGCTGTGAAACACTTTGCCTGGGGGACACATACTGAAATGGGGTTAAAACTAGCTATAACCCCACAAGGAGAACACCAAAAGAACTTTGATATTTTTTTTTCACCCAAAAGGTCAGTGAGAAAAAAGATGTCTAGCTCAGTAACTATAAGTATAATGTTTTACAAAATATGAGATATCAAAAAAAATCTCACCAGTGAGAGTAACTCACCAAATTTGCCAGAATGTAGTGGTACCCGTTCCCATTTTTTTCGAGCTTGATGATCTGCAAGATAAAAACCAAGGATATTTAACAGAGACCAGATAAAGAAGAAGAGCTTAATTTGTCTGTCCTTCCTCCCCCCCCACTTTCCCCCAGTGAGACTGTTCAGTTGTGGACAGGAAGACATAGCAAAATAAAAGTTCACAATCTTGTTAGAGGAAGGACAGAGAGTTCACACATCATATTTGAACAGTAAGTCTGAAGTTAGACAGGACGAGATCCCCAAACAAATTCCACATGCAGGGAGAGTAAACTTCGTAAACCAACCTGTCTTCTATGGCCTCAGGGGGAGAAAAAGTGTTTTTTTTTTTTTAAAAAAAAAAAAAAAGAGAGATTAAACAAGATTTATATTTCAGACACTAAAGAAACAAAGTCAGGACCAGGGGTCCATTTGTCCTGTGAATGCAGCTGAAACATCAGACGACTAGAGAGCTATTTGGCACATCCCCCAAGCTAGAGTCCCTGCTGCAGACACCTATGAGGGCGGGATGTCAAGAGGTTTAGACTATAGGGCAGTTTTTCTCCTTTAGTGCATTGGAGTAGCTTCAAACCACATCTCCAGAATGAAGCTGCCTGGGCCAATCACGGACAATTACCCTTGCACATTCATTGAGTTTATTTATATCTTCATATTCATGGTGTCCCAATATATATATACTCTTTGCCACTTACTCCTTTCTTCCTGGTGCTTGCAGATTTAGATTTTTTGCTTACAGATCTGTAACGTGAAAGTTTCTATGTTAGCTGATAAAGTTTCCCTTGTCTAGGTAGAAAAGCACCATCTGTTGCAGGCTTGCCTGTGATTATGGGGGACAGTCATTGATCAGATGGTCCCTAACTGTTTTTTCCTCCCTTGATTTAGAAAGATACAGAAAGAATACAGCTAAAAAATCACATTATTCTTGCTGGTTCCATGTTTCCACTGAGATTCCTCTCCACTGATTTCCAGTAGCACTGTTAAATTCTTGTCAGGTTACTAGAGCCAGATACCATTTGCATTTGAGCCAATCCACATACAGAAAGAAGACAGTAAAAAAAAAAAAAAAACAAAAAAAAACAAACAAACCAACATGTCCTCTGAACCTGTAAAGGCACAAGAATTGCCAGTTTCTAGGAGAAGTGAGTTATTTCCATAAGCTTTCTTTGCTGGCAACATTACCTCTTATTTCCTTTGTTATATGAATTGATTCTGAATTACTGCCTGCATTGCCAAAGCTCAGGCAAAATCTACACAAACAGTAGTGAGCCCAGAAAGATCCTCACAGACAGAACGATAATAAAATGACTACCATGTCAGATGCAACGAGGATCAGTCTACTCAGGACTTCTCTCTGATCCCAGGCTGGTAGCAGTTGTTTGTGAAGCATTAGATGGGGGCACGTACAGACTGATCCTCCCAATGGGACAGCACTCCCAGATTATCATGAGCAGTCATTTAGGGATTTCCAAATGGATTATAAATGAATTGACACTTGTTCTGTGCAACTGGTTGATCCACCTTAGCATTTCTCTCATGAAGTGCTCTTGTATGCACATTAAAACTCATCTGGTTCCCAGCATTAATGTGGGCAGCAATTAACTCCAATGCATGCTTCATTTAGTAGCAGTTTCTTGCACAAGTAATGTCAGCTCCACCAGCTTCACAGCTTCACTGTCCTGTGGTTCTCCACACAGGAACCCTCAGTATGGCTTCTTCTGAGCAGTCTGGAACCCTCAGAAGAAACTCTATATACATAAGGCTATAAAGGTATATACTCTTATTAAGGTAATTTTCTGAGTATCTTCCATTGCCATATCTGAGAAGCAAAACCAGACCTAACTTGTCCCCTTCCATTCATCAACTGAGACTGACCTTTGCAGTAAGTCCCAGACCCTGTGGGAGGAAAGAGCATCTCCAGGGCACTGGGATGTCTAAGAATTACGATCCAATTCTCCATTTCTCCTGTGTCAACAATAGCCGGCATTGGCTCCTTCTGCCCAAACTCTCCCTTTGTTATTTTATTAGGTGTCAGAGTCAATGAACCAGAGAGGGCTGCCATCCAGCTTTCCCTGAGCTGTTAATCTTTCAGCCCATCCACCTGAATTATGAGGCTTGCTTCCTGTGTTTTACACAGTTATTTGTGATCTTAATTTATTTTAAAATGCTTGCTCAGTCCTAATGTGTCCGGACGGTGGTAGCAAGCTGAGGTTATAATAGCATTTATCACTTAGCCTGAACATGGTGAGAGGCTGTGCCGGGCTGCATGCTGATAGCTCACTTGGGCCACCTAGGTTTCATTACCCACTTCTTAATGGGCCAGTTTGACATCTATTAGAGAGAAATCCTCTCTGAGTGAAACAGTGGCAAAGGAGATATTCCAGTTATTCATTTTAATGAGAGACAAGGAAGAAACAATACAGAGCTTTGATGGAATACAACCCACAGCTTACTTATCCTATTAAGGCTACACAGCGCAGCCCCACGGATATCCTGCCCTGAACCAAGGCCTGGCTCATAAACGATAGTTACCTCGGCAAAGATAAAACATGCCCTTGAGACATGACACAGAGAAATCTCTGAGAAAAAAATCAGGTCATTTTCCCACATGTCATTAACACATTGAACACTGGCTCCTCTACAGCTACTGTCTCCAGAATGTGAAGACTTCCTTGCTGAAGTCAGCAGTGGTTGTGTTATGTGTATGGAGTGAGGAGAAGAAATTAAAACTGTGTGCAAGCGTCAGTGTGTATGTGTGAGAGACTGATGCCAAACAGCCATCCCCAGCTCTTCTGTTCACGAGGGAGCACAAATCCACAGTCACCGAAAGACATAGACAGGCTTGTCAGAGAAGAAGATAAATGCATTAAAACATCCCTGAGAGGCTGAGGCAGCTCTTTGAACACCTCAGACACTCAAAGAGACAGAATAAACAGAGCAGTGACATCCACGCAGAGGTTACTGGTGCGGTGAGCTGAGAGACCATCCTCAAGCCCGAGTTTAAGTCCCAGCTTAATTTCACATGATAAAGAGCCAAACACTTTCTTTGACTCCCTCCAGCCATCTACATGTCATGAAAGACCTGGCATCCCCTTTGTACACTGGGATAACTATCTCTGCTCTCAGAAATCCCTTTGGACTCAGAACAAGAAGGCAAACGAGGATAAAAATGGACTACACAGGTCTGAAAAAGTTATTCACAGTCCTATTCTTAAACAGGAGTGTTACCTCCTAGGCACAGACATCTGTTGGAATTGTGCTGTCTTTAATGTGGGAAAACACAATATAGTCCTTCTTTTCCCTGGAAATGGATGTTTTTTACAGCATTACAAAACAAAAAATCACAAGATCTGGATTTTTAGTCTTCTTGTAAATAGCTTTACTTATCTCTAAGTTTAACTCTTGCTTGTGAAAACGTTTGAAAGACAGACTTATTTTCCTGCTCATATTAGGAAAACTAGATAATATTTGATGACAAAACTTAACTTCCTGTTAGAAAAAACAGGCTTAAAAACCCAACATCATTAAGCCCAGAAATCTGATATATCCTAGAGAAAAGCCCGCAGAAAAGGCAAACTCACTGCCTAGTTCTTGTCAAAATTTTTGTTCAACTGCAACAACAATGTGGTCAGAAAGAAGACTTTACACTCCAGAATAATCTGGTCTCTCCTTCACAAGCATGACTTTTACTTTGAGGTTAAAACCTGCTACCTGCTTTGTTGTTATATATAATAGAGTAGCACCCAGAGACATCCAACAAGGATGGATTGTGCTTGTTGCTGAGCCGTGCAGCTGGTGAAATGGCAGTCCTTGCTCCAGACAGTGAGCAGCTGAAGTGTGAGACGGGAGATGACAGGTAGCTTAGACAAGGTGACATGTGAAGCACGAGGTAAGAGTGAGATGGTTATGAGAAGTACAGTAGCGGGAGTCAGAGCACACGGTCTGTGTGGCACTGTGGGTCCCTTTCTAAGCCAAGCGGGATGGGAGTCCCAGCCGTGGGGAAAGCCTTGGCTGTAGATGTGAAAGGGAAAATTCCTGCGGGTGGAGTTGAAGAGAGGACACAAGTGTGGACTGAGACCTGTCCATGGGCTTGCACTGGTCTCCTGTCCACAAAAGTCCACATTCAGGACATAGGGAAAGCACTAGGGAGGCATGGAGGAAAATTTGGCTCTGCACTACTGTGTGACCTGTCTAGATTGAGGACAAGTAAGTCAGGGCACCCAACCTAGTTGCTGAGTCCTCTGTTGCATATCCCATCTGTCTTGTGGCCATGAGCTGACAAAACAGCCAGAGATGGCTTTGAATGAATGTGTCTCTTGTGGCAAGGCATGATTAAATCTGGAAGCACCCAATCCTGCTACAGTCTGCATGCTCTGGAAGGATGGTGAGCTCTAGCCTGATCTGGAGACAGTGCTCCTGAAGGCAATGCAAATGTACAATAAAGCTTCACCATCTCTGTCCTGCTGGCACTGGTTGTGAGAATTTGGTGCAGCACATGGAGCCTGGAGAACCAGGAGTCTGGCAGTGTTGAATCACACCTCCACCCTAACTCACACGAGGTGGGAAAACTGCAGAAAAACTCAGCAGAATAAGGAAGTGCCACATCTTGTGTGTGCTGTTTGGAGGAATTAGTACAAAGCAAACTCATTTGGTAATAAGGGGGTATAAAGGGCTCAGCAGAGGAATCAAACAAGTAAGGAACATGGAGCAGCAGAGCTCACTCAACTTGAATATATTACAACTCCTAGTATTTATATGGCTTTACAGTTTTCCACAATAACACAACGGAGAAACATCTGCAAGCTCAGCAGCCTGCTGCAATGCACATATACCACATCCAATGAGAGCCACAATGAGAAATGGATCGGACAAGAATAGAGAGAACGTCTCCAGGAGAAACAACCCTTCTCGTCCTGTGTACAAGACCCCTCCCAGAAGACGCTCATCAACACAACCTTGCTGAGGATGATGTTCAGCCGCTCAGATTCACAGTCCACCACCACCAGCCGTTCCTTCTTCTTGTCCAGCTCCTGGAAGAGCATGCGGTAACCCTCTTCTGTTGTTGTCAGGATGTTGACAGCTGTCACCTGCCAGTTCTTCTCAGCTGCAGTGTCCAGCACTTTCTGTAGGACTGACAACCCTAAGATGGGAAGAGAGGGGGAAGAGAAGAATAGGGGGAGAACCAGGTTTTAGTTGTGCAGTGACATCTTTCCTCACTTCTGACAGCCTGTGAAGCTGCCTCAAGCCAGGCTGGATACAGCATCGCAAGAGTGCAGCAGAACTACAGAGAGCAGCTAATAGTCTAGCATCCAACCCAAACACAGTTGGGCTAGAATTAATGACTCTTGCATTTTCTGTCCTAGCACAGGAAAATAGGATGATTCCAGGCCTAGTTTTCCCTCATAATCTGCAGATCAGTTTCGTTGATCAGACCCTGCTGTGGGATTCAGATAAGAGCTCTAATTCCTGTCTTCTTGTCTGTTACTACCCAAATCACTTGATTTCTCTGGGCCATAGTTCCCTTCTCATCTTTGATCTGTTTAGGCTATATGCTTCTAGGATCAGAGACACCCTCAGCAATCACAGTACACAATCATATTCAGTGTCCCCATCTCTCTCAGCAGCATCTCATCAGAAAACTTAATTATTTTTAAAAAGATTTTAACTAAATTACGTGCATAGCCTTCCAGAGGATTTACACAAAGTCAGCACCACCCTGGATTCCTGAGAGGGAACCCTGCCTATTGCAGTCCTTTTTGGATATTCAGTGTACCCTTGCCTCATGGCAACAGAAAGCAGAGTGGGATGTTTTTATACCTTCTCTTTGTCTCTTAAGGTCATCCTGTCCCTGAAAGGGCTAATGATAACTTCCAGAACAGAGCTGTGAATGACCCTTACCTTTGCGCTGTCCTCCACAAGACCATTTTGCTCTCAACCTCCAAGCTTGGAGCTTTAAAGGCAACTGAGAGCTGGGGAAACTGAATCACAGAGCAATGAGCTCACTAGCCCTGTTCACAGTTTAGAAGGTTAGATAATATCTTCCAAGAAACCAACAAAGGCTTGTGTTATTTTAGATAGACAACTAACATGCACTAATGCAGGGAACTTGGAGTTTTCCTAGCTACCTGCCAGAAACACACACACACATACCACATCTGGATGTGGGCTCAGATGAGGCCTGAGCAGCTGTTGGCTCATGTTTATAAATGTGGGGATTGGTGTCCTTGAGTTGGACAGACAAATTCAGTATGGGACCTATTCAATATAAACAATTTCCCCATTGGAAACTCCAAACGCTTACACATCGAATATTTCCCTCATGTGGATGGGGTTCAGACCTGACCCTAGGAACAGAGACATACTAGGTCAGGCTAAATGCTTCTTCTAGATCAATGCTTACCTTCATCAGTAATGGATATTTAGAAAAGGAATAGAGAACAGTGAAGGCATAGGGTGACCCTTCCTTTAGCCACCTTCTTAGCCTCCAGCAACCCACAGTAAGAGAACGTCTTGAGGCAAGGACTGCATCTAGTCCACTATGTTTAATTGCCTGGTAACCCTTCCCAAGTACTTGTGACTTACCCCGATCAGCATCATAAATGTACACAAACTTTTGCCAGCTGTAGTGCTCAATGACACTGATGAGCGCATCCTGGAGCTCTGGGCGAAGCTGGAGAACAAACTGGTTGGATGTTTCAACAGGGAAGCTTGGTGTTATAAAGCAGACGTGGAGAGCCCCGCAGAAAGACGTGAGCATGTTGACGGTCCTCCTCTCGTAAAATCCAAAGATGGCGTAGACACCCTTGGAGAACTGTGAGCAGACTGGAGGAGCAGAGAGAAAGGTTGTGAAGGCAGAAGGACAAGGAGGTTTCTCAGGGAAGTCATCAAAATAAACTTTTTCCCTGAGATAAGCTGCACATTCTCTGGACTAGATAATTTTCCCTGAGGCCTGTGGGTTGGTGAATGCAACCTGTGAAGAACAGGGTTTGTGGCCATGGGGTGCTCTGCCCTTGGTCTCCACAGATCTGCTTTACCTTTGATAGGCAGAAATGACACAGAAGAGTGAATTCAGCATCCCCAGGGTCCTGCTCGAGATTTTGCTGCTTCTGGGATAAAATGTGTTATCCGAACAAAGGAACCACTGTAGAAAAGCACGGTGGCTCACCAAGCCTTGCCTCCTTGCAATGGCAGCTCTCCTGCCCGTGGAGCTGTTTCATTATGGAGGAGAAAGGCTGCAGTTAGAGCTTGCTATTGCAGCCCCAGATGCATTCAAGGAGCAGAAGGAAAGCATTTGCATGACAGCACAGCCCTTTGCAGCTAATGTCTCCAGGAGGAAACCATGGGTTTGACCTCAGAAGCTGAGACCACACTGAGAGGGCATCTCAGCAAAGGTTCACCTAGGTTCAGTGTAGTCATAGCACAGCTGCAGGGAGGTTCGTCCTGGAGCATGAGCTGCTGGCACTGAGATCAAAGCCTCTGACACCAGGGGTGAGCTGGTACTTGGGGACATCTGTGTGGCAATTAGTAGTTTCCTCACAAAGCCATGGCAGGGAAGGCTGTGGGTCCAGTGAGGTAGTGGTGGTGGCCTGGGAGGTCTCCATGAGGAGTGCTCACTGGGTTCTCTGGCAGATAATTATGTCTGATCTCAACAGCTGGTGCTGTGTTGCGCAGGGAGGGCGCTCTCAGGTCAGAGCCCTTCTCGGGAGAGCACTTAATGAGATTGTGAGAGCTGCTGGAAAAATGCCTCAGGATCTCAGTGACGCAGAGAGAGTTCACACTTTGGGTTGTAAAACTTAGCCCCTGAGACAGTCAGACTCATTTAATATCACCCCTGTTTATGGCACATCCCAAGTTACCATCAATAAATCTCCAAGCTGGAGGTGGTGGCAGTGACAGCGTTTTCCCTGTGTCAGAACTCCCGGCACTAGTGTCTCCTCCTGTTGTCACTCTGACTCTGAAGACCTTTGGTTGTGACATTTATACTGACTCAACATTTCACACATCGCTTGCCAGTCCCTCCTCAACAGAGTGCAGGGTGAGAAGTGGATGTGACATTTTGGGGTCCCCTGGCAAGCACTCTGTGCTGCTTGGGAATCCCTTGACCTGGTTTCTGCTCATAGCTACCAGTACCAAACCTTCTGCATGTGTGGCTGGAGACAGGCTGCTAAACATGAGCTTACTGCATCCTTAGCTGGGCTCCATCCAAGCTCTGTCCCTCCAGTGGGGACCAGAAGTCATTCCTGGTTGGTTTACAGCCATCCTGAATAAGATTACCTAGTTCCTCATGTCTTTAATGCTAGCATCAAATATTCAGAGGAAAGAGCAAGAAATTCTACTTCTCACTGTGCAAAGCGAGTCCCTGCTCCCATCTCACCACCAAAACAAAGCAGTTGGAGTTTTGAAACAGCTCAGAGTGTTGAGAGCTGAGAGCTGAATCTCATGACACTGGTGAGAATTTTTCCTTCCTCTTGGAGCTGAGCTCAGTTTTTGGTCATCCCAGACCAGCAGTTTGTCCCAAGGTGGCCCATTCTCTTTTCACTGCTCAGCATCCTCCTTCCCCAAGGGAATTTGTGTTTCTTGGGGCAGGGTCTTCTTTCAAAGCCCGAACCATAACAGAAATGAAACCCTCTTATCTTTATTTTCACAGCAGTGTCTCTCTGCAAATCAGCAATTGTGTCTGTATCAGCTGGAGTCACCGTCCTCATCATGAGACTGACACATTCAGGAAGAAAAGTAGCAGATACAGATAGAAATAGTCTGAACATCATTTCCATGTGACTGGACCAGTGGGTCTAATGAACAGTGCCATATACCATATGTGAGAGATCAGAACATGTTCTCCAGAGACCCAGGCTTCAGACTCACCGAATGATTAAAGTGACATACTCAGGGCAGCTGAACAATCTAGTACAATTAATAATGCAGACAATAAACTTAGCTGGCTTGTTTTGTTTTGGGAAAACTATAGTTTCCATGAATTTTATTTTCTATTTGAAATGAATCTATTACTTTTTAGATTTTTTTTTTTTTAAATCTGTGGCTCAGTCATGCTCAGGCAGCCCTCCTACACTGTTCTGAGACACTCATCAATCCAGTGTTTGAAACAGACTGCACCAAAGATGACTGGGAGAATGAACAGTCTTTATCATTAGTAAGTTTGGAAAGAACCCTAGCTCACTTTGTACTTTCAGACTAAGAGGGGCCATGGAAAAGGCAGCTAATTTGGAAAAAAAAAAGGCTTGCTGAGGGTTATCACCCAAAGAAATACAAAGAAACTGTTATGTCAGTTAATCTGGAAAAATGAAGAGTGAGAACTGCAGCCACCTTTCTGGGACTGAACTCAGCATAATGTGGAAGTGGTGGCTGCAAAATTATTTAAATCTCAGTGCTATTTTAAATTAGAAATGTCCCAAATGAATTTACCTAGCAAAACTAAAAAGAAGTTACTTGCCACTTATTTAATATACTATGAGATCACAGGAATTTCTTTATATTTCCTTTGATTGTTTTGTTAAGTAAATTTATTAACAATTGTGTTCTCATTTGATTGCTCTGCAACTTCTTAATAACATATTATTAATAATTGTGAACCTTAACTAGAGGAAGAAAATATTTTAAACTCTCTTTGTTTTTCTAGTGGGGAGGGAGCTTATCAGTTCCTTAGCAGCCACTAGCCTCTATTTATTTATTTTCTAAAAAGATTAAGAAGCATAGTAGGGATAAAGATCATGTTGGAATGGAAGGTCCAAAATGTTGATCTCTTCTGGTCAATTGGCGGGTGATAGCATCCTGCTTTAGAAGCCTTGTGCCAACTACCTGTTAACAGATGGCCACAGCCTGGCTTTTCCTACAGAGAGAGTTGCAGTCAATCTGATAATTAGCTCTAGCAGTTGTATTTGGACAGTTCAGCCTCTGAAGCTCGTTCCTGCAGGTGGGAAACCGGGTGAAATGCAACAGCATAAATGTTTGCATATCCAAGGATGTGAGGATGAGCACACAGTATTTACTTGGATTTGAATGCAGACATTTGTGCCAGTCTGCATGTGCTATTATTGGCCTCTGTACTGCACAAAGGAAAAGAAAGACAGAGAACTTCTATTCTGGGCTGTAACTATGCTATTATCATACAATGAATTTGTAATTAACTACAGAATAGTTTTCCTCTAAACAAGCCATCAGAAAATATAGTTCATCATGACTGATACCCATGATAACTACTACCATATTCACTCTGATCAGTCTTGTATAATTGATCAGGTTGGGACTTCTGGCTGGGACATCCCCAGTGTGTGCTGCACCAGGCATCACTGACATCCCATTTCTCTTCTTCTCCGGGCATAGGATCTCTCACTGAGGCTCTCTAGTGCCATTCCACGAACAAAATTAGGTAAAAGCAGAGGTATTAACTAGATTGTCACCTGGTTATGCTGGAAAGGCAATCCAGCAACAACCATCTACTCTTTGGACCCAATTCTGCAGTGCCTGTTGCAGCCATGTGAGGTGAGAGCTCCTCAGACTGTTCTAAAAACACTTCTACCTTACAGTAAAAATCAAAATAGGTTTCTAAGTTAGTTAAAAAGTGACTGATGTGGTAGAGAAAGCAGGAGGAGGCCTCTCCTCCCTCTGTGGAAAGGTAGCCATTGTGGAGGTGGTGTGTCCTTGAATTCAGATGAGGAAAAAGCACACATGCTTCACCCATGCTTGAAATCCCCATACTCTAGGATTTCTAGTTCTGCAATTTACTTCAAGTTTCTCTTTTCATATGAAAAAATTCAAGGTAAAGCACTTAAATTGGGGAGAGAAAACACCAATTTTACTGAAAGCACATGCAGGATAGGACACCTACTTGGCAGCTGAAGAGAGGTAGCTCTGCCCACCTTTACAAATGCTTCCAAGAAAAAAGAAAAATACGTGCCCACAACTTTAAATCACACATTTTCTCTGCAGAAGAAGAAAGCAAAAAAGATGTTTCAAGTCTATAAAAATTCCTTGTAGGTTTTTTTTGGCTAAAGCTCTCAACCAGATACAGAGACAGTAGATGCACAAGCCTGATTTTTGAATTTAGGAGGGCCAGAGATATTTTGGAACTGGAGGTTTGATCTGGTCCATGTGAAAGACAGATGTCAGACATAACAGATATCTCATTTGGGTTTTGGTAAAAGCAGAAGGGAAACCAAAAAATTTCCCTCAGAAATGGTCACTACAAAGAGGTACTGAAATAGTCTCAGCATTTGAGGGAGGAAGAAGGGCTGTACAGAAGGATGGGAATGAAGATTTGGTCTCCAGGAGTGAAAATGGTGCAATTCTGCTGAGAATCTGCAAACAGGACTACAAAAAGGGAACTGCTCCCGATGGACACAGCTGGAGAAGAAGCCTGGCAGGTGGTCCTGGCAACTGCTCATCTGCCATTTCCTTTAGAAGCAAAATTTTCACCATTTCACTGAGTTTAAGACTAGAAAGGGACATTAGATCATTTCTACTGACTTTTTGTATCTCATGGACCATTAAGTTTCACCCAGCTACCCCTGGAGGGAGCCAATAAAATGGTTTAGTTGACTCTCAGGAGGCTCAGCTACTGCATGCCTCTGTCAGAGAGCAGAAGTAGCAGAGGTAGTGTTAATAACCAAAGCCATAAGAGCAGTAAAAAACCCAATTAAACGAAATATCTCCAGATGTTCACCACAAATGACACTCATGTTCTCTGTTGCAGAACAAGACAAAAAAAAACCAGATGGTCGTCCCTGCCAGATCTCAGAGGCCTTCCCAATCCTGGAGGATGTCATACCTGAGATGCACCTAGGAGGGAAGACACTGCACCCTCTCCAGAAAAGCCATTCATACAATGCTGAGCTGCAGATGTTGTGAGGATTTTGAGCAAACTATTCTTCATAGCCCAGGACGGCAGGGAAAGAAAAGTGCGATTTGGAAATGTAGACTCCAAGATAAGAACAAATTTTTGAAACAACCCAATCCAGCACACACAGCACTTACTCCAGACAGCAAGTTAATAAATGTAATTTAAAAATTGCAGGATGAGTGTGGCCAGAGTGTAATAATACAGTCAGCTCAGTCTACTGTCCTCTGTAAGCTATTGAAGACTAGCCCTGAAATGCCTTCAGACTCAGTATCAGTGTGGCACCTACTCATCTGCACAAACCTCCTGGGACACAGAACCAAAACATACTCATTGACAGCAGTGGAGATTTTCTTTGCTCACTTGGAATGTATGTGTGCACATGTGGGAAAGAGCAGGGGGAATTTGCATGCGTAATTTATTTTTAGCATGCCCTGCCTGAAGGCGACCCTCACACGGTGATGGATAACCTGACATCAGGTTGGCAAAGCTGGTGGAATTTCAATGAAAGAGCACTAGTGTCTGCTTCAATTAGGATCAGCTCAGCTTTCCTCCCAAATGTTTGTCCTCACAGTTCTCCAGCGTGGCGTAGGTGCCAGAGCGCATCTCTTCAGCACATCCCAACAACAGCATGTTCCCACAGATTTTTCTAGCAGAGGAAAGCCAAATAAATGCAACACTCCCCCATTGCTCCACGCATGTATTTAGCTGACAGCAGATATGTCCCATATATTTGATCAACTGCAAATCAGGCTGATGTGATATCACAAGAAATATATGTTTCTCTTTCAGATATATAAAAGACACAGAAGTGTGCTCCCTCCTATTATTTTCCTGCACTGTTGCTCTAACCATCTTGGAAGCTGGAGTGCAGTGTTGATTTTTACATTAAGATCTGCTTTGCTTCCCTCATATTGAAACAATAATTATGATTGAAGAGCTGCTCATAACTGTTTATGCTGATAGCTTCAATTTTTTTAGTTAAGTTTGTCTGCCTGACAAATAAGTCTTAGTTTGCCTGGCTGACAAATGATAAGTTTCCCTCGAGATTAAATTGGATTTGGGATACTTCTTTCTCACATGCTACTGAGTTCAAGGAAACAGAAATAGCATGGCACTTTTGTCAGCAAAAATTAACAACATGTACTCTCAGCTGTTTAAGTGTACTTCTGAATTATAATCAAGGTGGTAAAAGATGTGGCCATGGGAAGTTGTCTTTAACCTCTCTGTCAAAGGGATCAGCTGAAAATCCTATCTCTTCCACTTATGTACTTCACATCTTGAAACCTCTTTTTCTTTTTCTACTAGAGTCTTTGAATGTAGTTCTTATCCAGTGTGACTACAAAACAGAAGAGAAAATCCAAATATCAAAGGTCTCAATGGGGTCACTGAGCTTGTTGAAAAAAGGAAAGAAGGAAAACCAAGATGTTTGAGAAGACTTTCCTTGCTTGCTTTGCTTGTTTTTAAATATACTGTTATTTTGGGATTGCTATTATTATGCTGAATTATATAAAATCAATAATTAAATATACTGAAGGGTTTGAAGTCAAAGCTCAAACTATTTCCAATCAGTGGTGACACTTTTAATAGGAATTAGATGCAAATCCCCTAAATGAAATACACCAAGATCATGAACATCTTTTAACGGGTTCTGGACAAGAATCCAAAGGAGACGTAGGCATGTATCTGCAGACTTGGATGTCCCCTTAAGTAAGATGTCAGTTGACAGCTGTATTTTCTGGGCAGCCTTCAAATGATGGCTAACCCATTGAAAGAGAACAGACATCACTTGAAAGGACATGATGCCCATCTTAAGCAACATTCAGACTTTACAAAAGCCCATTCCTTCTGTGGTTAGAATCAGGCTATTATTCTAATAGGGACAGACTTGCTAATGAGGATCTTGTGGCTAACAGATCAGATTATGTGTCAGGGGAAACAGGCCCAGTGCCATCTCTGTTTCAGGTTTGTCATCTAATCATGACTTGGATCTTTGCTTGCGAGGTGGAGGAAGGCGACTGCCTTTCTTTGGGCCCCATCTGTTCCAGTGCCTTGGGTCAGAGACTGTCTCTTGCACCATGCTTGTATAGATCCAAAACAAGACCATATTCTGAGCTGGAAGCATTGATGCCATGCTCTCAGGCTGTGTAAGGTTCTTGCTGTCTACTGCCTTCATCTCTCCAGTGTCCCATACCAGAGTCACAGATTTTCGACAGCACTCCTTGCTTTCATAATTTTTTAAAACAGAAAAGACATGCAGAGAGGCTTTGGTGCCTGGAAATGATTCTGCATTTTTCAGCTCTAATAGAGGATCTGACCTTTCCACCTTGTCTCATTTCTAAAATGTGAGTCTTTTTTAAAAAGATTCTCTTTTCCTACATGCCAGTCTGGCTCATTTCTGGGGTACAGTTCACTGTCAAACCATGGCAAGCAAACCCAATCGGGATAGTCTTCTGACATCCCATTATGGAACATTATGTCATTAAAAATCATCGTATTTGGTTAATGAAAAGTACATCTCCTGCTTCAGGGATGTCACACCTGTGGCTCTTGAGTCTTGCATGGTGTTTGAAGCGTTTGATGTTGACACATGTGCCAGAATTGTTGTACACTGTCAGCAACTCTGCTGGGCAGGCCAGCTTTAAGCTGAGTCTATAAAGAAGTGAGCAGAAGATGCTGGCTGTGCTGGGTTGCCTTGGAGCAGTAGAAGCTCTACAAAACCAGCTGCTACCTCCTGCTCACAAACCTCACCTTGAGCTCCCTTGCAGCTCCCCTAGAAGGGCGGTGATGTCTCATAGGGTCCCCAGCTGCAGATAGGTATTCTTATGGGCCCCATGGGCTCTGGAAGACCAACTGTCCCTGCCCTCATCTAACTTTTTATAATGAAATGGAAAGCAAAAAAATTGTCTTCATTAAACCCTCCATGTCTGAAGCAGAATCATAAATATTAAAGCAAGATTACTGCAAATGAAAAAGTGACAACCATATTATAAAAAGAAGCAAGGGATGAGGGTTGAACTAATTTTTGCTTTTTGCTGCTTTATTAGACAGCCTTTTTTATTATATTTGTCCTTCTGCAGATAGTGCTATACTAGGAAAACTAGGTACAGTATCACAGTATAACTTTCTGCTGGGGACCATGAACAACAACAGAGGAAAACAGCAAAGCACCAAAACCACAGCATGCTACTATGGTACATAGCACACTGCTCTTAGTTCAGCACAACATTTAATTCTGGGCTATAAAAGCTAAATTATTAAAACAGAGTAAAAAGAGGGAAGTGAGCGGTGTGAGGGGGGAAGATAAGCAGTAACAGGAAGCAAATGTGTCACATAAAGAGGATCTCACTGCAGATGAAATGTATTTTGTCTTCAGTAGCTTCTTTTCTTTCCCTAATACGTGATATTTGTTCACAGACATTAAAGTCTGTGCCTGTCTTCAGTGCATGCCTCAGGTTCTGATGAGGATATTTTGTAAGCATCTGTCTTGAAACTGGTTGCAGGTCAAAATGCAAAAACCAGACTATGGACTTTCCCTGGAAAAGTTATTCTAAAATTAATGTTACTTCCATTGGGAAAGAAGGCCGTTAATGTCTACTTCAACAACTCCTTTATTATTCTTCATCCTGATAATTACAGTTTTGGTTCCACGTCACCTGCTTCATAAAATGTGCATAGAGACTCCCAGATTTTGTCTAGTCTGTGCTTTTGCAGATGTGCCAGTTTGGAAGCCAAACTGTTGTCTCAGTTTCAGATGGCTGTTCCATGTAGCATTCCTGGGATTTGTGTTGTTGCCTCCCATTGAGAAAACAGTATTTTGGTAAATTTTCTCAGCTGTGTTGTTTCTGGGGATTTTTAGGATTATTTCCTGTTCATAATAATGTCTCCATTAGCCATTCTCTGAAATCTGCTGCAGGAATGGAGTTCAGTTAGGATATATTTACTCCTTCTTCCAGGTTTGTAATGAAGGTAGCAATCAAGACTGTTTTTAGCTGCAGCTCTGTTTCAGCCTCTCTCACTGCCCCATCAGCTCAATACCTTTTCATTTTCCATCACAATCCTGCCTTGTGAAGCTTTGTCCATCTGTAATTTAGAGGATTACAGTCTTTTGGGCCACTGAATTTCATACTGTGAATTACAGCCTCAGGACCAAATTTTGTGATTTGGCAGGCAACTGAAGAACAGACTAACTTTCAGTACGGCAATTTCAATGCAGAGACACGGCAATGTGTTTATCAACAAGGTGGGCAGTCAGAATAGCTGTACTGGGAGAGCAGGTCTGCGTGGGAGGGTCTCATCCAGTGACCAGTGACAGCAGGAGGCCGGGTGGCCCAGCAGACCTCCTTCAGTCCTGAGTCTACACATGGTATTTTCTGTGCCTGCTGTGGGATCTCAGCCAACACTTGGAAGTGCTGAGGTCTGGTCTGACCTGTATACAAAACTCCCCTTTCTGCTTCTGACAGTTCTCACAGTGGTTTTAAACATTACCCTTCCTAGACACTGAGCTTTCACTAACAAGATACGTGACATGTACTGAAAGCATATGTCTGAGAATGACAAGTCACACAGCAGTTTGGGCCACAGCACCTGGGCAACTACACACTGTCATTCTTTTGTCAGCAATGATGTGTTCTCATCATGCCCTGAGCCTGCTTCTCCCCATGAAGTTGGATGTGACCACATGTAACCCCTTCTCCTTTCTCCCCCGTTCTCTATTGTTTTCCCACTCTTGACACTAAATTTCCAACTTTTAACTGTTTTGTGCTACAGTGCATAAAACCTTATCCTTGCCTGCCACTGAACTAACACAATTAATTTTAAGTCTTTCTTGGTAACAGACTGGAAATTAACAATTTCATTTATTAACACTCCAGCTTTTTCTATTCAAAGCATCCAAAGAACCTGACAAAAGACACACATGTGTATGTACACCATCTCCAGTGATCCTTCCATGATTCCAAACACTTCTTGAGCATATATCTGAACTCAGGTGCAAGCACTGGGTGTCTTCATCTCAGAGCCCTAATACTCTTCAGCCTACACAGTCAGCTGCAGCCAGGCAAGGCAGTTGTTAAACCCTGTAAAGTCAGATTGGGCATGGTCCTGGTGTGCCTAGCTTTTAATCCTTGCTTTGGATGCAGATGAAAAGAGAACACTGACTCCCTTTTCTGATAGCAACTTTTTAAATTTACAAGAAAAACCCCTAAACAACCCCCTTTTTAAACACCGTGTGTGTGTTGCCTTCAAAGAAACATAGGGATACGCCATATCCCATACACCTACGTAGGATGTGTGGGTATTATTATTAATTCTAATTGTCTCAGAATTACACTTATCCTGTTATCCCACACACATGGGTACCTGTTATAGCTGCAACTGTCACTCTGCATGTGTTTGTAGGATGCCTGGCACGATACTACAAGGCCTCTGTGAGGTACTGTAAAGTATACATGTTAAACAGCAATAAAGCAAGCCACTGAATAGCCACCTCGGAGTAGAGAATTACCTTCCCAGCAGAGAGGAGAGAAACGATATAGCTGGCTCACCACAGAAAGTAAAACAAAGGATAAGGAGGGACTTAAATGGAGATCCAGGAGAATATTCCCTAACCTGATTGATCTTTTCAGTAGTGATGATGTCTTGTGTGTGTTCTACTTTAAAATATCTCCCAGTCTAGGAGGGAGGCTGGCTGATGCAAGCTGTCAGAGGGCACAGAGGATATTTCCCTCTCATGGTAAGCTATTGTTGGCCTTTCTGACATTATTTGACTCCCTGCTCATTTAAAAATAAAAAGCAGCAGACAAAAAGCACAGAGTACATTGTGTGGGGAAAGAACCACCTCTCCACAGGAATACAGTCTCACTTGTCTGTGCAAAGAAGGATTAACTTGCACTTACCCAGGACAAAGCAGTCTTCTTCAAACAAAACCTCTCTCATACAGGACAGAGCATCCTGTCCCTTGGGGCTTGAAGTGGGAAGCAGTGCTTAAACCCACCAGCTGTCTGACGTGTTATTTATAAATGTTCATATTTTCTATAAATTTTCAAGGCTACATTACAGGTATCTGCTGAGCTAGCAAGGCAGATGCTCCAAAACCTACACGTGCCATCACTGTTCCAAAAGTGCCATCTTTTCTGCAATCATTGGAGCCATTAGAGTCTTCTGAAAAGAGGAGCAGCAAAGATACAGACTCAGCAAACTGCACTTGACATGTAAGGGTTAAGTCTCTAGAGCATAATCATTTTGTGCTACCTGGTTGCATATGGTATTCACCTAAGGTCTGTGAAAGCTTGAATGGTTCTGAAACCCCATTTAACACCTCAGCAAGGGCTGAGTTAGGTGCAGAATGACAAGATCCTTTGACATCTGAGAGTGCTGGCTTTTGTGGGCTTAAGTGCCTCCCTTGGTGGTTCTTTGCTATAGTCATTTCTTGTAGGGTTTTTATTTTTGCTATTCACATTACTGTTCCATTCCATTGTGCTCATAGCTTTCTTCAGGCCTACTTAATGTCAGGGGGAGTATTACCATTTCTTCCCTGTCATTAGAACAGCTTTAATCCTATCTGAATTGCGAGGGCAATAAATGATAATAGTTACCACATTTTTATTTCTGCAGTGCCTCTGAGCACCAGGTTTTTTAAAAAATCCCAAACAAACAAGTTTAAGCTTGGGATCTTTTAAACCCAGTGGGAGACTGTGTTGTCTGGGAAGCAGGAATGCAGAACTGTGACAGATGGCGAGATCTGGACCTATGGTTTGCAATTTTATGGTCTCTGGTGAAACTTCTGTGCGAATCTCTCGCTGTGGGTGGTGGAACAAACAGTTTACATGAAGTGCATCTAGCTAGTGTGCCCAGATGGAGTTTCTACAGAGAGGTGATACTTGTTAAACCGGGGCTGCAAGCAGCTGTAGAGGGCAGGTTCTCTCTCACAAGAAGTGAAAGTATCCATCCTGCTGAACGCTGCAAACTGTGGGAATGAGGGAAGTCCACTCTCTGCCCTGCTACTCTAACAAACCTGTAGGTAGACCTGGAGACCCTGTGTGAATGTGACCCAAAATACCAAATATCAACCAGGGATCTGGCTATGTAGCAAGATCTTCACTGGAAATAAAGTGGAATTCAAGATTTTCCTAAAAAATCTTAGGTAAAATCTGTGTCATTTTACTAGAATGACAGAGGGGACTTTTACAGTTACAGGCTTCTCCTGAATTTAGACTTGCATCAATAAAAATCATCTCCCATAACAAACCGGTCCTGTGAGGAAAGAACCAAGAGGTGGGAGAAGCTGCAAAGTACATCACCAATTATACAAAGCCACCTTAGATACATTTTGCTTAAAAGACCCTTGGACAATCAATTTCCATTAATGTTAGTGACAGGTAGCATCAAATTCTCAGATACAAAGCATTATAATAATGTTTTGTGGAGAGACAATAACTCTGGGAAAGACTTTTCTACTAGATGTTTCAGCTGCAGATCCTCATGTGTTCACAGTAAAGATTTATGCTAACGAAAAATACTAAGTTATCTTCTCTACACAGAGGCCAGTGAAGATAGCAAGAACATCTCAGTTATCCTGAGCAGCCTGCACTGACAATGGGACTAAGAAAATAGTCTGGAAAAATGGGATGTGTGTTTCAGGGAGAAGAATATGGGAGCATTCTTAACATTAGGAAAACACTGAGATCTCTTCCTGACATGCCTAGTTACATATAAACACCTGGTCTATGGATTTTCATTCTGGGAGAATTTTTAAGCTCCTGAAGAGACTCCCTAGTGAGTTGCAAAGAGCAAGAGTGATCATGTAAAACACTCTGAATAAATGCAAATTGCAGGGAGGCCAGCCAGAGCACGGGGAGAGAAGTTGTTAGAAACTTGGGGACATTCATCATTCAGGAGCAGTGACACTGCACATACAGAGGCAGCTTCTGTCTCAAGCAGCTAATCAGTGTAAACCAAAGGCTATGACATGATGTAGGCAGCTACTGAGAAAACCCCACTGCTTGTCAGCAGAAACTTTACCTGTAAAATATTAGACAGGAAAACAGCAGCAGACTGGAGAATATTAATTTGCACCACTTTTCACAAGCATCAGAGAGACTCTTTCACTATTCACCAGATGTTACTTAAGCCTTCTGTTGACATTGCAGAGAGATGCCTCTGATGAAATACATTTGCCCATGAAATCATAGTCACTGGCCACCCTGGGTCAGGCAGATCTTCAACAGAGAGGCACCAGGAGCACCAGGTTTTCAAGGAGTAGAAACAGTTCTTGGATTTAACAAATATTGTACAAAACAACGGAGCCACAGAAGGCTTTACATGACAGGTGTTAGATTTTTCCCACAAGGAAAACTGGGGAAACTACACTGTGTAATGGACTCTAACCATACATCTAAAGTGAGCACATGGATGGCTAAAGATATAATTAACCTAATTAAGGCACCATTTATTCCAGAAGCCTCCAAGGGGAAAGGCAGATGGAACTGACATCTACAAGAGAAGGTTAGCAGGGCATAGGTTGCTGCCACCAGTGGGCAAAACCACAATAAAGACTTGGGCTGGAAGGAACAAGGCAAAAAGAAACATCCCTGGGGCAGATTCCTCTGTCTCTTTGTGTGCACAAGAAGCCAGAGGTGCAATGTAAAAGCCTGTGATTTACACCTCTTGGATTGTTCCAGCTAAGCCAGTGAGTACTGATTTTCTTCATTCTGTACTGCAACCCACTTTAGATGCTCAACATGTCAGAGGAGTGTGTAGCCTTTGCTTGGAGTTCACGATCCTCCTGTTAGAGAAATACTTTTTGGATGCCTATATTTAACATGGCAGTGAAAATCTGTGGCCATATTTCCTAAGCATTTGTTGTGATTGTTCCTCTGCACTGCTAGTCCTGACAGCAGAGTGGTGTCAGATGAAAGCCTTGGTAGAAGTTTCAAAACATATCTAAATGACTTAGTTAACTACCATGTCTCTTTAATGAAGAGATGTTGGAATGATCTGAAGGTGATTTGTGATCCAGGCACACAAGGAAGCCATATGGTGCATGCAACCTTTGAAAATGGGACCTTAACTCATGTATACTGAAAGGGTGTCTCCTGTGACAACTTTTATCAGTGCACTCATAAGGTCTGATGATTTCCTGACATTGCCTGTGAAGCAATGGAAGAACTGGGATGCCATGTGGGGCAGGTTTGGTTGACAGAGGTCCTCTATGCACAGGCTGTTTGCAACAACCTGATGGTACAGATGTAAATGTGTGGCTATAATCCACTTGCATCATCCTGTGAACTTAATTCTTAAATCTCCCATGGAAGGACAGGAGTAATGAGAAAATCATCTACTTTCTGCCTGGTTAGAAAGAAGAGTCTTTGCAATATAAATAAGACAGCTAAGAAAACCTTTATTTCAGTGTAGAAAAGTTGTCTACATTATAGTCTCCCTGGTAACTACATCGAAACCAACAGAATTACACTGGGTCTAAGTATGGTCTGGTTTTGCCAGCTGGGAAACACAACATGTTTCCTGAATGAGGCTGCAGGGATACAGGACCTGATTTGTGTGTTCAGTCAGCTGTGACTTGCTTGTAAAGTGTACTCGCTCCACATCTGCTTGAACATAGGTCACCAAGGTCCTCCTCAGAAGCATCCTCAGGCATGCAACAAAAAGGAATTTGTGATAAAAGACCCTTAAGAAACATCTTTTGACAACCTTATTGGAAAATCCTCCAAAGCAAATGTATGGGAAATAACATAAACCTGAGGAGATGTGAAAGCTGGAAGGAAGAAGGGGAGCGGGAGAAAGGACATGCAAGCTTGAGGTTCATTGGTGGGGGAACAGTCAATTTAATTTCAAAATCAATTGGGGCTTTACAAGAGAAAAACAACGATGAGAGTGTGAAGGGGGCTGAGCACAGGAACATTCAGAGATCCAAGGGACAGGTGCCTATTTCTAGAAGGTGGGGGAGAAAAATGGGCTTTCAACTTTTGGGTCACACTGTCTTTTCTCTCTCTGAATGGACAAAAACACATTGTCCTTCTTTAATGCTGTTTAGTCTCAGTTAAGTGGTTTTTCAAACCTTACTGGCTGAAGCCTGGCAGTCTGTACTCCATGAAGGTTTTTAACCTCATTTCACAGTTGGACAGAGGCAGCCACCTGTGCAAAGCCACACAATTTTGGGGTGGGACTCAAGTACCCTCAAATGATCCCCTCTTTGTCAGACAATGTGAAGAACAGGACCGTTGCAATGTTTTTCCACAATTCACCAGTGAAACGCATTTCCCCAGTGGATGGTGACTGCTCCCTGTCCCCATTTGCTTTTCTCACCCATCCTTTTGGTGAAGGGAACGCGCTGACAGCAGAACAAGGCAGCACTGCAATGGGCATGATTCTTCTCTCCAACCACACACAGACTTGGCACCTCACCCAAGGCTCAGGGATTTTGTGACCAGATGTTGAGTGGGCACTTTGAAATGGAGCTCATGCACTGGCTTTAACAATAAACCCATTACAATTCCTCTCACAGCTCAACCTCATCCCTCCTGCTGATTCATCCTGGCCTAAGGTTTCCAAAAGGAAAGATGACAACATGACCTCTTGCCCGAAAGGCTGGAGACCTTCTCAGAACAAAACCATGGCTCCCCAAATGCCTCTTGTTTGGCTCTCTGTGGGTGATTTCTTTATTTGTTAGCATTTAAAAAGCTGAAGGACTATCTAATCATGATGGCCACTCTTGAATTCCAACACAGCGCAGAGCTGGGTGCCCAGCTGGTGGCTCCTGAGCAGAGCTACATTCAGGCAGTTGTTTCTGAGCTAAGAAAATCCTTTCCTGTGGGGTAGGGATGGCCTGGACCAGGACCTCTGTGTGTCTCAATGCAAGTCCACACATTCTCCAGTCCTCAGTGGAGCAAAGAGGAGTCATGTGGCTCTGCCAGACAGGTGTAATATGTACTGTGGGTCTCAATTAAATGAAGATATAGGAGGGGAAGTTGACCACCTTTGTCATAGAACTTGTCCTATTCCTGCATCATACTGAAATGCTTTTTGTTGGAGAACAGAGTATCTTTAAGAAAGATATAAGGACCCCATTTTATGGACAGTCTCTACATTTCATAATCAAACAGAAGGTTTCCTTCAGCACTAATAAAGACTCTTAATTTGTGGTTGGAAGTCTTCTGCTTTATTTTCTAGCTGTAAAATCTTACACTTGTGCAGCACCTAGCACCAAGGGGAATCTCACATCACAGCTACTTGGTTTTTAGCTTTCTTCCTTAAAAAAATAAATACATTATTGAAAGCTACAAAGCAGCTGGCCAGGCTTTTGATGATCTTTCATTAAACAGAAAGCAAACATACAAATGGTCTACTGGACAAGCAGAAGATCAACTTTTTGAAAAAAAGTTACACTAGACAAGCCAGCTATTTAATTAATTTTATCATAAAAGGTTCAGTAGGCTTTACTTTTAGCATCTCTGAGATGAAACTAATGCCAATGGAACAGATCCAACAAAGACAATAAAGCTAGCTGAAATTTCGCAATGCTTTTTTTTTTTTTTTTTTCCCCTCCAAATGAAAACTCAGGTTTGATCAAAAGTAGGAAGTTGCTGATTTTGACAAAATCCCCTGATTTTCCCATGGGAAAGTAGAACGGAGAAATGTTTTACCGTTAAGTCAGAATGTTAAAAAATAAGTGTCAGGATAAAATCAACCCTCCTCCCCTGCTCAGGATCATAAATTACCCTAAGGCAGTTGCAGGTATTCATTCCACCTAGAAGAGGTGCTGCAACGGCAGTCAGCCAGAGCAGCAGGGATAAATCTGAGGTGAGAGATGGAGAATATGGAGTCAATGGAAATGTTGCCAGCATTCATGCTCAGTTGCAGGCAGGATGCTTATCCACTCCCAGAGAACTGTCTCCTGAGGAAAAAACCACTTAAACAGCATTTACCCTGCACCAGGACAACCTCTGCTCTGCATAGCACATGCCCTTTGTCCTTTCCTGCTCACGAGCTGATGATTCCCCCTGTGCCACGGTGCATCCAAGCCATCAGCCACGCATGTGTTCGCCCTTCCCCTGCTCTGACAAGTACAGCCATGCCTCTTACTGTACAGCTCTACAGCTTCATCCCTGATTTATCACCCGCCCCGTGGGCACCTCTGCATCGGGCTCAGCAGTGCTCTGTCATCCTTCCTACCCACAGGGCAGGGCTGGCTTTTCCTGTGTCCCCCTCCCAGCAGGTGCAGGAGCCCTCCATGGGTGCCCATCCCACACATGCAAGGCTGTGAATAACCCTGGGGTGCTCTGGGCACAGATATGCAGACCCATGGAAGTGGAGAGAGCCCTCCCAGCATGTCCAAAACCGTTGTGCCACACACCTCCCAAACCCTCTTTACCAGGTCCCACCCAGATGCAGGCACACATGCATACACACACACTAATCCTTCCATTAGTTAAATCCTGGCTTTTTACAGAGGTGTTCTCTCACACAGCCCTCCTTATCATCCTTCTCGCAGATGCTTGGGCTAATCTCTCTCCATGTGCCACATACAGCCACCTGCTTATCTTCCCTCTCTTCTACATGCGCACACTTTTTTACACAGAGACTAATCCTTCTCAGTGTCACGTACCTCAAAATCCTTCTTACAACACCCCCTCACACACTGAGTAATCCTTTTGAGTCTCGCACACACGATACCACTGACAGCACCCCTCCACACGTATGCACAGCCACATGCAGCATCCCACAGCATGCTTCACACACGCAGGAACTTTTTTGTGTCACACACACCATTATCCCCCTTCCTGAGGCACATAGTTTCTACTAAGTTTGACACATGCATGTGAACCTGCTATCAGAGCAGTAAAGCCAGCTTTTTTTTTTTTTTTTTTTGAAAGCAAGATAAACCAATGTAGATGAGGTATTTAGGGGTAAAACCTTGGATATTTGGGTAAGTGTCCTGGAAAATGGAGACCTTGTCTCATGAGGAGAGGTTTAAAAAGTCTGGCATGTTTAGGGCAGGGAAGCAAAGGCTGAGAGGGGATGGGTTGATGTCTATAAAAACATCAAAGCAGTAAACACTGGAGAAGAGCTACTGATGCTAAAGGACAACATTGGCATGAGAACAAGTGAGAATAAACTAGTCATGAATAAATGCAGGCTGTGATCCATAGAAAGATTTGTAACCACAGGAGGAGAGCAGCTTGGGTATCATTTTCCAAAGGGAGCACTGGAGCAAAACTAGAGCTAGTTTCATGTAAAACATAATTTTTGTCTGAGAGCACAACCTGGCATTGGTGACCCTGAGGTCCCTTCCCAAGCTTGCTGTGCAGTTTGGGCTCAGAGTCACACCTTCTTGCACCAGCACACTATTTCTAACTCAAGACTGCAAAAGCACTCTGTTCCTTGGCTTTATTTCCCCATCTGCAGCTGTTGGGCAAGAACACTGAATCCTCCCTTTTGTGCCTTGGAGAGGTGGGTCTCGCGCAATGTCCTGACATAGAATCATAGCACGGTTTGGGTTAGAAGCGACCTTAAAGATCATCTAGTTCCAACACCCCTGCCATGGGCAGGGATATCTTCACTAGACCAGGTTGCTCAAAGTCCCATCCAATCTGGCCTTGAACCCTTCCTGGGTGGGGGCAGCCACCCATCACCCCCACAGTTCTCTTCCTTGACTTGCTACGAAGTCTTGCAACAAAACTACCCTGGCCCTTTCTTTTTTGACTGTAACATTCATGTCACTGCAAGAGATGAGAGGGAGCAGAGAGCTCCCTTCTCTGCGCGGGAAGCGCAGGCACAGCACCCAAGGATCTATTTTGATCTCTGTGGCATGCAGAAACCACTCTCAAATTTCCTCAGCACACATTTACATTCCTGGAGCCTCCCGCCTCCACTATTCGGCTGTCTCCAGAGACACTGAATGCCTGACATGTCTGATAGGAATTACATATCTGTAATACAGATACACAAGGAAATGAATATTTAGTGGACTGCAAGTGGTGCTGCATGAGCCATTATCCTCCCAGGAGCAAACGTGTGTGATGCTTTCCTTCCCTATACTTGGGTAAGGCAGATGAAGGGCATGTTAGCTGAGCAGTGCTAGAGAAAAAGCAGATATAAAAGTTCCTACTATTTGCATAAAGATGAAACAATCTCTTTTGAAAGGGATAGAGAAAATCAAGACATTTGGAAGTTTCTATATGCCTCACATTATCAAACATGGAGGTCTGCCCCGTGGGATTGAGCAAATGCTGCTTACACTGAAGTCAATGACTTTTAAAGAAACTTGAGGTCTTGGTAAAGAGAAAATGACATTTATTAAAGTGTGGGTGCCATTTATTACAGTGTAGCGGGAGGGCAACCAAGGGCCCAGCGGGCACAGAGGGCTGCAGAGGGAAGAGGAGACTGGAGATGCACAAAGCATGTGGCAGAGCTGCAAGGAGCAATTTCAGTGATTCTCCTAGAAGCCCACAGTGTAAAGGGGGAAGGAGGGAGTCAGAAGTGGGAAGATGCCTCCCTCCCCCTTCTGACTTTGGAAATCGTTCATTTAGGAAGTTCACCTAATTTTTTGAAATTACAGATTGGTCTCTTCTTTTTTATAACTATGAAACTCTGAAGAGAACACAAAAGGAAAACATGGCAAATAGAGCTACCAACTTACCTTCTCCTTTTAAGAAGTCACACACACAAAAAAAAAAACAACACTAGTTGCTGTTTTTTTTTCCTGATGTAAATATCAAAATGAAAAAAAAGAAAATTTAGTTTTGTTCTCTTTCAAGTAGACTTAAGTTGTCTTCTTGTCAGGGAAACTGATAAAAATTGTCTTATTTCTTTAGTCATAGATTTTTAGTGTTTTTCTAACTGTGGAGAGAAGATGGGAAAACAGAGAAATATGAAAATAGGTGGAGATTGGCATCACATGCTGGTTTTCTTTTTTCCCTATTTTCCAACTGGTAGGTGGGAGGTAAGTGGCAAACTGACAAAAAGTGTGAGCATACATAGAAAATCTCCACGTTTACCTTTTATTTCAGATTTGCAAGGACAAAATGATAGTAAACATTTATTGAAACTACTATTTCCTTGAGGGGGAAAAATCTTTTATGGAAAAGACCTATTTAGAATGAGAAAATTTTCCACAAGCTTTCAATCACCTTTATACAGAAATCTGTAATTATCTGCAACGGTCTGGGGTGCAACAATGGAGAAAAAACAATGTTGAGAGAGAAGTGGTGCACTGGCAGCAGCCATGTTGCAGTGCAGTGAGCACAAAACTCTAGGACAAAGCCAAAAAAGCCAAATGAAATTAAAGGATGGAGAAAAACTAAGGAAAGTCATAAGTACTTTTAAACTAAACAAGTAAAAAAGGATTCATTAATGCCAGAGGTGATGCTTCCAAAGCATGCAGTGCACAGTATTGCATGTCAAGCCCTTGCACAGGTAACACAGACCTCTTCATCTCCTGCTCCAGGCCTGGCTTTATCTAAGTATAACTTGGTTACTTCCAGCCAATTTAACAGTCAGTACAGTGAGCAAATATGACACAATTCATAGGGCGCAGCCCTGGAAAAAAAACACATTTGTGCCTTTGCTTTTCTGCTGCAGGTGTAGATTCAGAGCTCTGAGATGATGAACTGTTCAAACAGCAAGCTCAGTCTGGGTTTGGAAAGAGCAGAAATCTGGCTCTATTGTACCTCATGACAACCCACCACTCATACACACCTTTCCAGAGGGGTATCTCAACCCTGAGGAGAAGCTAGCACCCAACTCAGAGAGGACAATATCCCATTCATATGGTAGAGAAGGTACCCATGAAACACATCCTCAGCCTTGCTGAGAGCAGAGGTGGAGGGATTTCACATGTAATTTCCTAGCACACAAATAGCACAATGAACCAGTCTCCAGCCACAGTGATTATAGGTCTCACGTGTACAAGGAGAATAAATTTTCAAGCTCCTGGGACAGAGAGATTAAAGAAGGAGAATGCCTGGTGTAGGGGGCTCTTGAAAACCTGCCAGATTCTGTAAAACAATTTGGAGATGCCACAAGACTTTCTACCATCCAATTTCATGGGGAGAGATCCTCTGTTGGTCCCTAATGGCTTTGTGCTGTTGGACTCAGGCCCAAGTTGGTGGGTTTTCTGTTTGTGCATTTATTAGAAGGTGAATTAATGTGCAGTATACCTCATTTTCCTATTCAGAAAAGTCTCTGCTGGGTATGAAAGAGGGAAAATCAGTGATCAGAGATCAAGAGACAGCAAGGGAAGTACAAGTGTGAGAAGGGATAAATGATGAGATGAATGACCTGAAGGTAACTCCACAGCGGCTAAGGGTCGGTCTCTGTTTCTTCCCTTTGAAATGTCCTCTCTCTTCCTCTTTTCCTTGCTCCTTTCAGGGACTACATGTTTTTTCATAGCACTATTCTCTGATTTATTTCGTTTATCCTCTCATTCCCCCTTGGATTTTAGTCTCTCTGCTTCAGTGCTCTCTTCCTCAACATCTCTTGCATGAAACAGAAAACAGTAATCTTCAACCAAGAGGTTGCTTCAATGATAGTGGCACTGAAGTGATTTTGAGATGAGAGAGGTTATTATTCTACTCCAGGGAATAGATCTTTAGCAAAAAAATCAGAAACTGCAAGAAGGACTAAAGGGAATATAAAAGATATCCATTAAAATAAAAATATTTCATAAAAATGTTAAGAAAAAAAAAGTAGTTTAAAAAAAATCAAAACCAAACAAAAGCCAAACACAGTGTGTGAAAAAGATAACTCATGAGTATATGAAGATTAAAACTAATCAAGCTAAGAAGGTTGTGTACCAGGGATAATAGTCGTATTAAAATCAGCATCACTATGGTGGGTGCAGAAAATGTCAAGGAACAAACTCAGGGAAGAACTCCAAAACACTGCGAAGTACACTGCAGGATGAGTTTTTTATAGAATCATATAATTGTTCAGGTTGGAAAAGACCTTTAATATCATCGAGTGCAACTGTTAACCTAACACTGCTGAGTCTACCACTAAGCCATGTCCCTAAGTGCCACATCTACATGTCTTTTAAATACCTCCAGGGATGGGGACTCAACCACTTCCCTGGGCAGCCTGTTCTAATGCTTGACAACCCTTTTGGGTGAAGAATTTTTTCCTAATATCTAATCTAAATTTAGTCTCACTTAATCTAGAAAAAAAATGCCTTTAATGGGTGGATCTCTTTTGGAACTGAAATCATATTTAATTTCTTCTCTTTTATGGAATTTATATACTTTATCTTGGCAAATTAAATTTAATTTTTAAAAATTCCCTAGATGATATATGGGAGTGATTGGTAGTCTCTGATCTCAGCTTGGGTCATTGCTTCTAGAGAAGGTGAAAACTTAAATGCAAGACGAAAAAGAATAGAAGTATAGTGGAAGTCTCAGTTCTTTGTGATAGATATTAAATACCTTGTTCTGAATCCTCCTATCCCAAAATATGACATTTCCTCTTTATGGAATGACTCGAAACATAAACATCCTTCTTAATCCTGTTGTATCGTTAAAAAAAAAAAAGGTGACATTTGCTAACGGTGCCATAAATATTGATGACTTTCTGAGATCCCCCAGAGCCCTATCATTTCTGCAACTGACTGATTAATAATAGATTAAACATTTTAGTTTTGCTTACTCTGAGCTTCGTAACTTTAAGTGCATCTGCTATGTAACAGAGGTAACAGAAGGGTCTGGGACTGATGGATCTGGCAGATACTCAGTAGAGGAATATGGCAGCAGTATACAAATACCTTCAAGGGCCAAAACTCAACCAAAATCTGAAGAGGGACATCAGAGGCTTAGAGTAATTCAGAGAGGAGCTTCAGAATGTGTTTACTACAGATAAGATTTTGTGCCTTTGGAATATCTGCAGTGTTTACTATGTTATGAGCCCACATGACATTAGAGGTAGACATATAATAAACTTTGTATTCATAACATGCCTTTCATTTGGTGAGCTCAAAGGAGCTTTTGGCTCTGTTTTACAGAGGGCCAGACTGGGCCCTCAGATGTGCTGAGCAGCAGCGATTGCTCAGTACCTCCCAAAAACAAACTTCAAGGGACTTTTTGGATGTCACACAATGAGTCTGTATCAAAGCTGATGAAAGAGCAAGGTGTTCCTGGCTTCTCAGCTCATGTTCAAATTCACTGGAGACTGCTGGCACAGAGGATTTGTTCTAGCTCTGCAAGCTGTGAAACACCATGGAAAATACCTGGTGTTACTCTCCTTGTTGATATAATTAATAACCTCATTTATAGTGCTCTATAAAAAGGATCCAGAAGGCTATATGAACAGTCACATCTGTTCTCTTCACAGCCCTGAATTCAGTGTGAGTTTTGCTGCTCACTAGCATTTGTCACCCCAGCAGCATCGCACAGGACTCTGCTTAATAACCTTGATCTTTAAATGGGCCAATGAATTGAGGAATGTAACTAGTTTTGTCTTGCACTCCTACTCAACCCATGTAGTTTTGGTGGTGAAAATAATTCCCAAACTCCGGCTAGGCCCTCTACTCCCATGCAAAATGCAAAGACACATTTAATTGCTCAGATGACTGTCTACTCCTCTCCGGTGTGAAACTGGAAGTCAGTCAATTGAATACACACTGCAGCAGGAGCTGGCTTTGCTTGTACGCTGCTGCTGGCCCACAGTGCTGGGGAGGATACCTAAAGCAAGGCTGTGGGGCCACACTCACATGCTCCTGAATGCAAAAGTCTCCTGAGTGACTGCCTCTGTCTCGATTTTCCTTTTTTTCTCTTCAAATCTTTGCAAACAAAGCTAAAAAACTCCCAAACTAAGGCAGAGCTCACCCAAGTGCTCCACAGAAGATCACTGCCATTCAGCTCTCTGCCCATGCACACATACAGACACAATATTAACCCTGTCCAGCAATGCAGCAAACCACATGCTTAATGTAAAACATGGGTGAGGACTAAGGTGTCACTAGCTGCGTGTGCAACACCTTCTCTCTGCTCTTTCTTTGTGGTACCTGTGGGTGGACACCATGGCCAGGTGTGCGGGGCAGCACAGACAGCCCCACGCGCTCCTGGGTGGGCTCTGTGCATTTGAGGGCTCCCAAGATTCCCCCGCACTTGAGGTCACGCCTAACGGCTTGATCCCAGCACAACCCCAGCTCACGTTACAAGGGCTGGTGCAGACGGCAGCAATACCCCTGTTGTCTCTGAGTTAAGTAAAAGTTCAGTAGACGCTCAGGTATTTTGTTGATTGAACTGAACAAATCAGGAACAGACACTTGGGACCAGTGGGTAGCACATCCAAAGACATGCTCTTTGCTGTGCATGTCTTTTGCAAACGCTGTGTACATGGCCCTTCCACCCCCATTACAGCAACGTTACAGATTTACATGTGCCCTTCCCTGAAATGTGTAAATAGCTTCAGCGTGTTTCCCTTTTGTAAAACATGGATTCTTTCAGATTTCTTTTCTTCCTAACAAGCAGGAGCTTCTGTACTACCACACTGATTTGCAACAATGCTTTCCTTGATGTCAGCTGCTCGGTGCCCAGAAGACATCTCTAATTGAGTACAGTTGGGCAGGATTCCTGTGCCTCAGAGCAGAGTGCTAAGGAGGAGGGCAAAGCAGAGCTGGAGCTGACTTTACCATGGAGTGGCTAAGTGGTTCCCTGCCTGCTTCCCAGGCAGAGGCACTAGCACTGTGCCGTGGAGCTAACTGCACTGCAGCAAATTGATGGAAATCAAATGTCTATTGGTTTGTGCTTGCCCGATCAGGGCATCTGCAGGGAGCCAAGATGGTCACTGCAGGACTGCTAAGCCCAAGAGTCCTGGGAGCAGCAAATGGTTCCTGCAGAAATGCACAGGGGTGTTTAAAGGGAGGGGATGGCCTTTTTTATACAGTTTGGATTACACCTTATTCAATAACAAGTTTGACTAGTAGGAAATCCCATCTGGACTCCTATTAGTATGATGCTGTATGCAACATCAAAAGCAATGCTCTAGGGAGAAGTGTAGAGGAACAATCTTTGTGAGGAAATACGATGTAAAAAGATTTCACTTTGATCCCTTTCCCAAGCAGTTAGTTACAACACCCAGTCAGTGACTGCAGCCATTCTGCTGCCATTGAGCAGATGCATCCTCAGAGTTGCAATCCCAGTCCAGCACATGCAGTTGCAAAGAGGTGAGTTTACTTGGCTCCTAACATGTGAAATGAGGTACTGCTTCAGATATTGGGGCACTAGGAGAAGAACCATCCCACTGGCTTAGAGATCTCCCTGTAAAACAGCTTTTTTACCCTGCCTTCCTCCCTGGGCAGGTGCAGTCTGTAGCTAAAATGCAATGACTCTTTTAGCCACAGTGTTGCTCTATTGTCCTGCTGAATGTTGGGTCAGCAGCTAGTTAGCAAGGCACGAAGCTCAGAAATGCTCTGTAATGACTGCTGAAAATTTTTAATTTTTCTGGCCACTGACCATGGAGTTCACTACTGTTTGCAGCACAAAGTTTCAAAGCAGGCTTTGCCCAGGTGTTGGTAGCAATCTGCTTTCAAAACTGAGGTCTTTGTAGGAAGTAGTACACCACTGTTTGTGTTTATTTATTTGTTAGTTTGCATACCACTGCTTCTACACAGCAGCTCTGAGCTTTCCTATGTGGTGAACTACAGGTCTGATTTCTTTTTATATTGTTCTTCATCTAGCATTTTTTTTTCTTTTCAGAAATTCAGCCAAAGAAAACATGATATTGGATTTTTAGGCCCTCATTATGTGTGTCTCCAACCGTATTTATTTATATTTCCAAGAAGAGATTGGCAGACAAGAGAAAACATGAGGTCTTCCTTACAAACTGTGATCAGCCACAATTGTCTCTGTGCACAAAATCCTGCATCTCATGCTGCAAACTCAGGAGATGTGACATGAAAGGAAACTCAGGGACAGTGGGCAGCATCTCCTCTACTCCTTCTCTGGGCATGACCTGCCCTGTACTTGCATTATTTCTCTTTAAAAACAAACCCATCAGGAAAGGATCTGCCAATCATTGCTCTCCCTCAACCCCTCCACCCTAACTTTTCATCTCATCCCATTTCTCATCTCTTGTTTTCTCTGATTTTCAGCAGGGAGGACAGGATGAGGAATGGGGTTCATGATGTGCCTCTCTCCCACTTTGAACACTCTCACATTCAAACTCCTACTGCTGCTATTACTTCACTACCCTCTCATGAACTTTTCTTCTTCCTAAAAATACTCAAAATACCAACCCTGCTTCCAAGCAGCCAGTGGCAGAAAGAAATGATTCCTCATACGTTTTCTCATTAATTAAAGCATAGGGCTAGTGAGCTGCACAGTGGCCACCTTTGTACATCCAGTGAAAGGCTGAGTGGTCCTCTGGACTGGATATGTCTGTGGGGAAGGGAAGAGGTATGACAGAAAACTATCACTTTCCTCTTGGGGAAAGGTTTTGTGTTAACACATGGTCACCCTCTAAGGTTCATATGCAGCGAGCTTTTTGTCTTTCTCAACACCCACAGACACTGGAGAGCATTAATGTTACTCAAAGGACTCATCAGCTGAGTGCAGAAGCCCCTGCAGTAACTCCACAGTGAATAACCACGTGGAAGGAGACCCCTGCGCCCCATGGCTTATTTATCATCTCTCAACAGCCTCTATTCCACACTCTCTCTCCATCTTCATTACCTCCTTTTCTAGCTTCTTCACAAACCCAAAGTAAACATTAGCAAAATGTTCTCTATCCAGGAAGACAGATGATCTATCTCGGAAGCCCTTTCCCAAACCAGGAGAACTTCTTGCCCACCAGACAGGCTCATCATGGAATACTTTGAACAATGCCTACTCTTAGAGCAGGATTGAATCTCCTCCATGCTGTGCCCAGCTGAGTGCACAGTGCTGCCTGATGTCCCTGGGCACAGCCTTTTCATATATAGAGCCACTTGGTCACAGGGTGGTTGCTCACAGCTGTCCTACCTGCCAAAGATCTCTGTGGAACAAAGTGGTGGTCTCAGCTGAGCTCCTAGTTGACACCAGCATTACAATTAGAAATCTCACAGTTTCCCCAGGACATATTTCCTCTCAAGTACAAAAATATAATGTGGTGGGAAGAAACCTCATTGAATCACATGAACACCTGAAGTTGACCTCTTGTTAGGCCTAATTCTGCTGTGTAAATTTGATCCCACCAGGAACCTTACTGAAGCCAACAGACTCATTCAGGAAAAAGGTTGTAGTAAGGACAGAAATGAGGTCACAAGCTGGGTAACATGGACCAAGCTGGGCCCTGTCAGCCTCCCGCATGACAGCTGAGAGGGTAGGAGGCACCACCAGTCTGTTGTGTGAACTGTGAAGCAATTTGGTATGTGCAAAAAGGACAACCACATACCTGCCTCATGCTTAGCCCCCAGTGCTTAGCCCCAGGAAGCTGCCATGCCTCAGCAAAGCGCAGATGAAGCCAGGGTAGCTCTGCACAAGACATCCTCCACCTGGTATCCTGTCACACCCCACAGCAGTCCTGTCCATCTCTCTATCCCAAAAGGATCCTGCTGTCCATTGCTGCCCCAGTCCTGAGATCCCAGCCCAGCCTGCCCTCATAGCTGGGTTGCTGTGTCCCACCACATTATGGGCAGCCTCTACCCATCCCTGTGAATGCACAGAGACAAGGTTAGGGACACCACACCTTGCCATAACACACACAACTACAGACTGCTCCTATAGTTGCACCTAGAGGTTTTAAAGAAGCACAGCACCGAAAGAAAATGCACTCAAATCATTGCTAGTGGTGCAGAGACTCTTCAAAATGGCCCTTGCTCAGCAGGACTGCCTGGTGGCACCGGGGCCAGTGCAGCAGGAGAGCAGGGGGAGCTCAGTACAAGTAAGGCACAGACCACAGTTCCACACCAACACTTCCACTTCTGCCAAAACTTTGTGTAAGCAGCTCCCAAAGTGCATTGTGTTGCATTCATTTTGGGTTTCTTGCATAGCTACTGGTGTATTTACTCACTCCTTTGCAAACACCAACCATGAGGGACTCCTCACTGTGGCTTTACAAAGCACAGACATACACGTTTGCCTTTGTCAGGTTGTAGATTAACCTTGGAGGCAGCTCCGGTCTTGCACCAGTTAGGAGGAAACCAGAAATAAGACCCTCTGGGCACTATCAGAGCTCTCCACTTCAGCTCAGATTTAATTTCCTGTAAACTGCAGGATATGAACTGATACAGATTCATGCTCCAGCTTAATGCAGAGCAAACAGAGGCAGTACTATGACTTTCTGCTGGTCTGCTATGGTGGGTTGACCCTGGCCAGATGCCAGGTGACCACCAAAGATGCTCTATCACTCCCCTCCTCCACTGGACAAGAGAGAGAAAATATAACAAAAGGTTTATGAGTTGAGATAAGGACAGGGAGATCACTCAGCAATTACTGTCATGGGCAAAATGGACTCAACTTGGTGAAGTTTAATTTATTACCAACCAAATCAGAGTAGAATAATGAGAAATAAAACAAAATCTTAAAAACGTCTTCCCCACACCCCTCCCTTCCTCCCAGACTTAACTTGACTCCTGATTTTCTCTACCTCCTCCCTCTGAGTGGCACAGGGGGTCAAGGGATGGGGGTTGCAGTCAGTTCATCATGTTATCTGTGTTGCTCCTTCCTCCTCAGGGAAGGACTCCTCACACTCTTTCCCTGCTCTAGTGTGGGCTCCCTCCCACAGGAGACAGTCCTCCATGAACTTCTCCAATGTGAGTCCTTCCCACGGGCTGCAGTTCTTCACAAACTGCTCCAGCGTGGGTCCCTCCCATGGGGTGCAGTCCTTCAGGAACAGACTGCTCTGGTGTGGGTCACACACAGGGTCACAAGTCCTGCCAGGAGCCTACTCCAGCATGGGCTCCTGCTTTCATGGGCCACAGGTTCTACCAGGAGCCTGCTCTAGTGTGGGCTTCCCATGGGTTCACAGCTTCCTTTGGGCACATCTACCTGCTCCTGCATGGGGTCCTCCCTGGGCTGCAGGTGGAGATCTGCTCCACTGTTAACCTCCATTGGGCTGCAGGGGCACAGCCTGTCTCGCCGTGGTCTTCAACACAGGCTGCAAGGGAATCCCTGCTCCATCACCTGGAGCACCTCCTCCCCCTCCTTCTTCACTGACCTTGGCTGTTTCTATCACATATTCTTGCTCCTCTCTCCGGCTGTAATTTGTTGTGCAGTTTTTCCCCCCTTAACTATGTTACCCCAGAGGTGCTACTAGCATCGTTGATGGGCTCAGCCTTGTCCATCTTGCAGCCAGCTGGCATTGTCTCCATCTGACACAGGAGAAGTTTCCAGCACCTTCTCACAGAATTCAACCCTGTAGTCTCCCCACTACCAAAACCTTGCCATGCAAACCCGTTACACCTGCCCAAGGAATAACCCCTTCTCAAACTCAGCCTGACCCAAGTTGGGAAGGAGGAAGCTGTGCTCTCTGCTGCAACTCAGTTAGGGAAGATCCTCAGCAACTAACATCTCCTGTGGTTTCAGCTTCTGACATTTTTATAAGATGACACATCTCAATCCCAGGCTCTTTCCCATTATCCATCACTGGGGAAAGGTTTCAAATAGTTTCTGGACGTACAGTGCTATAACTGCTAATCCACTTGGGGTTTGGGGATTTTTTCCCTTCATTTTTTAACAAAACATTCCTCTTACTTTCAAACTACCTCCAGCCTGGTTTTGCTGCGTATTTTTTTTTTTTTTAATTAAAAGCGCATACATTTTTCAGCAAGAAATTTCAATAATTGAGCTGCGAGGAACTCCTCAGATGTGAGATCTTGATTTTGCAAATGCCCTGAGGAAACAATTTGGGAAATCCTCACTGCAAACAACTGGGAAAATAAGTGGACATGTTGCATCAACAGGATGAAATATTAATTAAAGGGAGAATGACTTAGCAGCAAGAGAGAGAGAGATTCAGACTGCATTCGATGGGAGATGACATCCACTGTCTATGAAAGTACAGTAATTTTTCATCTCCCTTCAAGATGGAGGTCCCCAAATTATGGTATTTGGGATCTCACAGGCTGCTGTTTCGTTTGTATGATTCAGCATCTGTCAGCTTCCGTCTAAGTGGGATTTGTGCCTAAAGTGGTGTTACAACAACTGCAGAAGATGCTGTGATGGCCATAAAATCATTTACACAGAAACAGAATGTCTCCAACGATTTAGTCCCTCCATCTCTGCTATAAGTGCTGGCCCAGATTTACATCAGGAAGAACTGAGACAAAGAGCTTTACATAAATCACCTGCAATATCCCTCGGGGGTTTTTCTCACTGAAAATTAACACATGGGGTTTCATCACAGAGTTAGAGATGCAGACAGTCCTACTGACCCCTGTAGCCTCAACACAGGGCTTGCAAGGGTGATAGAGATCTATAAAGTCCCAGCTCCTGGAGTCATTTGGTTATGAGTCACATTATCTTTTTTTCTTTTTCAGTAAGGTACAGACCTTCAACTTCAGAGGGGGAAAAAAAAAATCTAAAACTAAGAGTTTTCAGTGTTAAAAAAGGGAAGATTAATAAAAAGAAACCTCAAATTCAATACAGTATTAAAAATGCATGACTTGTAAAACAAGCTTATGGTTTCAGGAACCTGATAGTTATTAACTGAATGCTTTCAGGCAGCAGCACCAGGCAGAATACATAACAGTTGCAGTAGTTACAAAAGGCTCCTCAACCATATCCATCCCCATGAACTCATCCTATCACCTAAGTCCTGGCTCAGCAGTAACCCTCTGCTGGCTTTCAGCATCTCACCCCTACCTGTGTTGTAAGGTCAGCCTGGTTGGCTGTTGAGAGTTAACCACATGCACATCTGGATGCACAGTGAGGTGTAAAGGTTGTGATCCACATGTTGCCTACACCTGCTGGGTGAATTCTCTCCAATTTTTATTTATTTATTTTTTTTTTTTCATAGAGAGGATGTAATGGACAGCAGATTTCATTTTTTTCATAGCACCTGGCCTAGAGAAATGAAACCCAGCAGGTAAAGAAAAATCCTTCATGAATTTCAAAAGATGGGATATATTGTGCACTGAAGCATGCTTTCTCCATTGGCTCTGGAAAGAAGATAATCCACACAGACTAACAAAGAGAGTCAATTTAGCCACATGCAGGAACACAGTGGTTTATCAAGACAATTTGGAGTTAGTTATTAAATGCTGTAAATATCATTACAAATAAGTGAGTCAGGGGGGCAGTGGGGAAAAAATAAAGAGTCTCTGAAGGACTACAAGAGCTCGTAGAGGTTATACAGCTGCACAGCACCTCCAAAGGCCATTACTTGCCATCTTGAAAAGAAAACATGTTTGTTTATGTAATCACTGAGCTGTAATATGGCCCCATGTAGGAAATCACTTTGCCTGCAAGATGACTTGGTAATGCAGACTTTAACAATCCCAGCAGTTGCCAAGTCAAGTCCCTTTTCTACCCAGGCAAAAGTCCAGCAAGATTTCTGCTGGTGTGGCATGAAACAGCCCTCCTGCCTTTTCACAAAAACATAGAAATTTGGGCCAGGAGGGGCCTCAGGAGGTTGTACCAGCCATCCGTGGACCTGGCTCACCTCTACCCAAAGCACCACTGGCAGGCATTCCTCCAGCCTGTTCCACAAACTCTGCATTTGCCACTACCTCATTCAATCCACCCCTAAACCAAACTGTCAGGCAGACCTCCCACCATCCAGACCTCAGCTCACACCATCTGTGAAGCCATGATGGATAGACAGAACAACTTATTAATTTTTCCTCTGCAAGCTGTACCTGAAGATTTGAAAACTACAGTTGCATTTCCATGCTCTAGACTGAAATCCATTTCATTCCCTTTCTCTTCTCTGCTATGTATTCTAGGGCTTGGCACACACCTGGGTCCCTCCAGACCCTTCAACAAGTGGTCCCTGTCTTTGTTAAAGTGCACTGCCCAGAGTCAGGCAGAAAACACTGTTGCTGAACCATTCTAAATACCTTGGCATGTTGGACTGACCTGCAGTATTTCCTAAATTAGTGGGTCTGGGTTCTCTTATTCTCTCCTATAAATGGACACCAGTATCCAAAGAAAATCTCTTCATCTGCTCCCCAAGAGATATCAACCATACATTGTTGGGGGTCTTTGTATTGTCTCCAAGGAATTCAGAAAAAAGAAAGAAAAAAAAAAAAGAGGAAAAAATTCTTCCTATAGTTTCAGTCTTTTTCATTTGCTTTTGTTTTCTTAAGTATCAGGCTTTATTTGAATAAAAATATTCAGAAAACTAAAGAAGAGAAAAAAAAATCCTTGCAATGTTCCTTTCTCAAGACTCTGAAAAAATAAAATGCGTTCTGAAGGAACTCTGGAGGAGAAGATAAATCAGTACCCTTCATTTCTGTGACTGTAAAATAATGCATCCAGTGCCATTTGTTACTGAACCAGAATATGGAACCCGGAGTGCAAGAGATCACTCTTAAAGGGTGGGATGCAAAACAGGAGCCTTTGTGGGGAAGAGAAGTGCCCTGTTCATATAATCCTTTTTCATTCCTTTCAGTCCTTTTTTTCCTACACTAACATGAAACTCCTATCTTTTCTCTTGAAAACTCAGGGGAGCTCCAAGTCATCTCCCCTTTTCAAGACTAGCAACAAAAATCACAACCAAAAAATCACTTCTGACTCACAGATATATAAATGAGATCAAAACTCATGCAAGATGATTTTATGCCGCATAACCACTTCCACAATTTTATAATGGAGATAATAGCAGGCAGGGCATGCCAGATGATGAGCAAGTGAGCACTGCTGGCAGCAGGGCAGCAGAGGAATACCTTTGAGGTTTCCAATCTCAAAATAAACCTTCCTGGAGTTGGGAAAAAAAGGCAAAATCCTCCGGGACCAGAGTGAGGCTGGGAGCAACGAACTGGCGCAATACAGGTCATTCCAGCCCATGTCAAGCGGGATGGTGTAGCTGACGACAAGGGGATGACAGAGACACCAATAAGATATTTCAGACTGTTCCCAATGCCGTGTCCTGGCTGCGGCATTTTACAGTGTGACAGCTTAGTGAGGCAGAGCCACATCCACACAGTGAGACATGGCTTTGAGTTACCACTACCCTTCACGTGCCAGGGCAGTTTGCTCCTAGACTCTTTACTTCTGCATCTTTTGTCACAGGTAGAGCCAGGGGCACAGACATGCATACACGGAAGCACTTTCTGAAGCCCATCATCACTTCCCTGATGCTGGTAAGCAGAGACGACCGCCCCCAGATCTTTCTGGTGCCAAGACTAAATTTCACAGCTCATCTCAGTGTCCATGGGGACCTGACTGTTGCACAGTGAGACTGAGCCTTTGCACAGGCTCTCTTTAGGATGAGAGGTACAACTACAGAGCTGTTATTACCCTGGCCAGTGGTGCTCTGCACAGTTTTGTGTGTGTGGGGAGAGACAGAGAGAGATCTGAGTGGCATAATTATCCCCAACATGCCTTTTTCTAAATATCACAACAGATATTGCTCTAGTTTAATTACCCTCGGCAGCTTCATTAGCAGAGCTGTGTAGCGAGGTCAGATGCTCCCATCCAATCTTCAGGGATCCACAAACAAAATGGGCTTTCTGGTTCTGCGTTTGGGAGATGGAGAGATTGTTCCTGGAAGTGCTGCTGCCGGGGCTGAGGAGGGGGGATTTCGAGGAAGTGGTGTCACAGCAAATGACAGCCTCAGGTAGCCCCTGTGCTTGAAAACTGCTCTCTCCTGGGATACCTGCTGGGAGGTCAGGAGCTGTCTGGCAGACACAGTCCCGTCTACTGCAGACCAAAATAACTCTTTGGCTTCAGATGCAGCCCCTACCGACAGCATCATGGTGCCCGCAGGCATCCCTGCATCTGCTGTACCGCAGCAGAGGTTGGTCCACAGCACCCTCTGCTCTGATGGTGGCACCCCAGGCCTGATGTCACAGGTGATACATGCAGGTGATGTTTTTTCCTCCCCATCACCTGCCCTCCAATTCCCTCAAGTTTGAATGATCCTCCCTCAGCTCTGACTCCCACACCCACATCACCTTTTCCTGAAAAAAAACAACCTGCACAGGGAAAAGAATACAAAATGGGAGGTGGTTGTTGCTGAATGAGAGGGTCCTTGGGACAATCAATATTAAAGTGGGTTGGATTATTCTCAGACTTTTCATATATGTATTTTCATATATATTTTATAGTCTTTGGACTAAAAAAGCTGACATGCAATCCAGGGAAGTCACACAAAACCCAGGTGATGTAGATACCCAGACAAAGAAGCTACCTAAATTTCTACTGCAACCCGCTTTGTCTGCAGTGTCTGGGTACAGAAGTTCTGCGTAGATAGAGTCATCCATGAGGAGACCCTGGATAGCTGTGTACATTCTAGAGACTTCTCTCTCCTGTCTTGCACAGGGCTCTCCTTAGAAACCGGACTCCTGTTGCAGGATCTGATGCTGGTTTTGCCTTCTCTGCCACCAGTGGCACAGGGAATCTGCAGTTCTGCTTGCTCAGACCAACCAAAGACTTATAAACCCCTAACCTTACCATCTTTTCAGCTATGCAGCCCTATGTGACATATTGCAGAGGAAATGGAAAATAAAGGTTTTCACTGAAATATCGTCAAATTTCCAACCTGTTAGCAGCTGCTGCAGTGGCAGCTCATAGCTCTGTGCATGCTGCAGAGCTGCCCTCGACAATGGAGGAACAGTTTTTTGGGTACCTGAGCTCTGGCTTGAACTCAGGGTGTTCAAACCAATGAACTGCTGGTTCAAACCATGGCTGCTGGCCTTAATCTGCCTCCTTCAAAGCAGATAGTTCAAGCCACACAGAAGGGTGTCTCCATAAGCTCCTGTTCCTGAAGCAACAAGGACTGCACTTCAGAGGGACCTGGAGAGGATGGGATGCACAGATCCTGCCTTCCCGCTGCCGACAGACTGAAGTGCAATGCTGGGCGTCATCGCCCATCGGTGTGAGCATGTGTGTGGGGGACTGCATGTTCTGGGAAGCAAGGCAGAGGGACAGCACATCCTAACAAACCGCTCACAGAACACAGGGCCATATGTTTCTGGAAATGTCAGAATAAAAATCATTATAGAAATGGAAAATTAGTTCTCAATCCCTTCTCATTTCTATAATACTGCTTTCTCTCTATTTTAATGTCTGAATCTGTCTCATTATTAAAGCAGGGACAGAGCTGAGAGAAGATTGGAAGGATGGCTTGGGATGTTGCCACAGAGAAAAGATGGTCTTGTACCTTACCTCCCACAGCCCCTGGTACAGAAATGGCTTGAGCAAGGTTATGAAAACAGTTTTGTGCTTAAACATTTGCAAGGACAGATCTTCCAAATGATTCTTTTTTTTTTTTTTTTTTTTTTTTTTTATTCATCAGATACTCCCCAAACACTTATTTTTCTACATAATATCTTCTGGCTCTATGCTGATGCTACTCATTTAAAGGCACATGGAAGTTATATATAACAAAGACATGGAAAACATAATGCTCTCCCATTAGGGGCATATTTTGCCATTCCTACTATTTTCTAAAACACTTACTAACAAACCATGCATGGGACTAAGACAATCCAAGGAGATTTATAAAGTTCTTATTCTTGTTACATCCAGGATTAAGTTGGTCCGGGTTATCTGAATTACTCCCCTATGGCATAAAATATGAAGCAATATACTATTGTGATACAAAATATTCAATCAAACTAGCTACCAAATCGCTCCCTTTGGCTATCAGTGAGGGGAGATGGGTGGATGTACTTTTCTTTTAACGTGCAAGTAAAATCAGTTCTGTTGCTGATGGGACAAATTGCATATGCAGAAAGGCAAGTACTTCCTCTTTCATCAGGCACACAGAGTCTGTTGGTTCTCTATGTTCTTGTCATGACAGAATACTTCCTCTCTGAGGACTTCAAAGAGACACACCTTTAGCTTTGCAAAGGAACAAGAAACAGGAAAGTGCAAGAGAACTGGGGGAGGGAGCTGAGGGGGGAATGTGTGACAGGCTGTAATCATGAGCCAAGAGTTTATAATGGAAATAGCGACCATGAATAATGTAACTGTTCTCCCCCCCGGAGAGAAGGAGGCCTTGTAAAAATGATTTCTCCAGATCTAATAGTTGAAACAGTCCATTACAAGTGCCACAAGAAGCATCTGTCTTCATTTACATACCTATTTGATCAGATCCTGGAGCTAAAAATTGTGCACCAATCAAAATTAGGACCATAAGGAACTTGTAGCACACAGCAAGCCCCACAAGGTGTGAGTGCAGAGAGTTTCCATCCCATGAAAGGGACAAAGAGCAGATAAAACATTTGCCCATGTCCCAGTGGATACTGTAGAATGCAAAAAGGCATCAAGAAAGGATAAAACAACGTTCAGGGTCATGGATGACTTGAGGCATATAAGATGACTGCCAGGGGGTTGATAGAGACCCATAAAATCAGGAATGGTTTGGTAAGGTGAGTAAAGTTAATAATAATAATAATAATCTGTGTTCCTTGTTTCTCATAAACCAAGATTTAGGGGAACACACAGAAATGAACAGGCAGTGGGTTTAAACCCAAAGAGGTATTTTCCCAAGCAGTAAGTCCTGGAACTCTGAGCCAGGTGAGCCTCAACATAAATGAACTTTGAGATTACAAATATTCAGGGGGTTGCTCTGCTGCTGGTTATTAAACAAGATACTCTGGATGCAAACTCCAGTGGTGGAAACTTTACATTATCGATAGCATCAAACCAGGAGGTGATATCTTTTGTACTCTTCCCTTAAGTGTCTGCTATGCCCAATTATCAGACACAGCACACTGGGTAGCTTGATCTTTGGTTGGGCCTAGTGTAATGGCTTTTGTGTTCCTATGTTATGTTCAAAAAGAGGTGTCTCCTCTACAGCTATCAGATAGTAAAACCAGCTAAAAAGGACTTTTATCACTTGGCATTTGTATTACACAGCATGGGAGTTTCAGATATTTCTCTACAAATACACTCTGCATGCTCAAACCTGAAGGGGTAAGGGTTAATGCATTACCAGCTACAGTCAAGCAATCTTTAACAAATAAAATGCAGTATTAAAAATATAGTGCAAATCTTAGAGCCAGCTTGAGCCTCTTTTTAACTCTGATCTACAACAGCATGTAAATGGACCTTTCATTATTTCTGGGATGAAATAATTAGTTTTTAAAAGATATTAAAGCAGCTTACTGAAAGCCCAAACCCTGATGGACAATGATGCGTAACATCTTTTTGTCTGTTTGTTGCAGTAGTTTACTCTCATCCACACAGAACAGCCTTGAAGCAAAATAGTGAGCCTGTCCTCACTCATTTTCTAAAAAAAATCTCCAACTTTTACAAAAGGTTTGCTTTCCTCCTTTTGTGCTTAGTTTAAATGATGATTAAGCTCTTGTGGAGCTGCTATGCTTAATTGTTAGGCATTGTTTCTTCTTGTGGATATTTCATGGACTCCATGCACAAATTCATACTGCCTCCCTCATCCATGTTAAGAATGATGAGCAGATGAAATGTTAGCAGGAGACAGTTTATCATTGTAAATAGACTATTCACACAAAATTCAGACCTTAGCTTTATCTTCTATATAGCTATGATTCTGGTGAGCCTTTAAATATATAACTAAAAAGAGGTATCTTAAAGATAATAATCTAGTTATTATTTTCCAGTGATTTATGGGAAGTTGGGTTTGGTTTTGTTGTTTTTGTTGTTTGGGGTTTTTTTGTTTGTTTGGTTTGTTGTGGGGTTTTTTTTTTGTTTGTTTTGTTTTGTTTTGTTTTGTTTTTTCCAGTGAGTTTTCCATGTTTATCCTCAGAAAAGCACACAATTCCTGATGATTGCCTGTGGTCAGGTTTGGTATTCCTAGGCAGGGGGCCAATTATGTTCTTGGTTACTTGGAATAATGCCATTACATATGCCATACATATTAGCTGATGTAACTGAGGATATCCGCAGTCAATATACACTTTCAAATGATATTCTGATTAATTCTGGATGAGAGCAAGGATTTCTGGGAGGGATTCTCTGTGCTGTGGGGTTCTCTGCCAGCACCAACACTGCTCTTCTGACTTGAGAATTGCTTTTGCCTTCCTTAAATGTTCTCTAAAGTGAATTTCAAAGTCGTGCATGGACACACTCCAGATTTAAAACTCACACAGCCCTCTATGCCAGAACCACCAGAGCCTCAGGGAATGTAACAAACACAACTCATGAGAACAACTAGATGACAGCATATCAATACACCCTCAATGTTATCTACATGTAGAGAAAACTTGTACTGCCAACACATGGAGCTAACATGATTCCCAAAGAGAAAACGTCCCAATTGTTCCATGCAATAAGTAGATATCAGCACCATTTCTGTTCCACCAAGGGTTAATTGGACTCAGGAACAACATGAATGGAGAAGGAGATGTGGAGCAAGATATGAGTCAAAATGAAAGAGGATTCCCTTTCTTCTCAGCATTAATTAGCAGCTCTTTTGCCATCTCCCAGACTCAGGAGCATCCCTCCATCTCTGAGAATGGTTCCATCTAAGCCTGCTGCCTCCTTCCCAACCAAGGGGCTGGTGCTGGCCCGGCAAAGCACAGACAGCAACAGAGCTGCTGCCGACACCAGTGGGAGAAACCGAGGCCCAAGGCAGACACAGCCTCCAGGATGAGACTGGGTAATGTAGGTACATCACAAAGGGCTCGTTATTGTCCCTTGACCCCCTCAGTGGGAAACAGCCTATTCATGTCACCGGGACACCTTCCTCTGACTCTGCCTCTCTCAGATACTGGCATCACAAGTCTTTCTGCCTGGTGCTTCCCTTTGTCCTTTCTGTTCTTTTCTCTCTCTCTGCACCTGTTATTTTCTAGTCGTTTTTTCCTCTCCTTTAACAATTTTCAGACAACCCCAGGGAGACAATCCCACTCTTATTTGCTAAAATAACTAGTAGTTAAATGACTGACATTTAAAGCAATATCTTAAGCTTCAGCATTGCTCCATTGGGAGAAGATACAATGATGAGTGTGTGGGGAGAGGGTGGAATAGGATGAGGAACATGTTTCTGAGAGCTTTGCTTTTTTTTTTTTTTTTTTTTTTCAGGCTGTCTGCAGACTCCAGCAGACATCATTTCTGCTGGAGCACTTATGGAGAACACATTTATAAGTGGGAGAGAGAGAGAGGGCTGTCCATGGACTATGAAAAAAAAAAAAACCACTAAAGCATCAATCAAACTTGAGGCTACTACACTGGAAGCATCAACAAGGAGAATGTTATCCTTTTTTTATTACATGCTTTTGTCTTTCCTTTGGAGTCAATACTGCAAGATCATACTGAACCACACCAGCATATGCAGAAGGATGCTCAGGACTTGAATACAATCACATGGTGCTGTTCAGGATTTAGGTGCATTTAACAGAACTTGAACATCTCTGAACATGTGCATGCTCCACTGATCACCAGCTGTGTGCCACTGAGCCTGCTGCATCCCAGTGCCTGGACTTATTGTATGCTAATGTAGTCATGACAGCAGAGGTGTCTGCACAAGAGCTTAGCCCAAGTTATAAAGTTATTTCTGCAGAAATGGCCGAATTCCATGATAGAATAATGCATGGGCAAGAGAAGACAATGTACACAAGGACCCAAATGTACAGTGGCTCTAAGATTGGTAGCAATGATAGCAATGAAGCTGCAGGTCAAATTAAAGATACACAGGTCTATGTCTGTCCCAGGGCTGAAGTGGGATGACCAAGACTCACAACTGATTGACATCATACAAACTCCTCAGGGGTTTCCCTCCACTGATCATACCCTTCATGTAACTCATCTGCTGGGACCTCAGGACATATTAGCATCCCTATTGCTGCTAAAGTTACTTTCAGCTTTCCTGCTCATATTGATGAACTCAAGGCAAGCTCTCCCCACAGGGCATGGTGTAATGATGCCTTTGAAAGATCTTCAGCAAAAGTAACTGCCAGTGGTTTGTTCTGTTCTAGTTTGGTCAGGAGAGACAGATGGACATTTTCCCTCACACCTGCAAAATCCTCTGCCACATCTAGGTGAGATTTTTCCATTTTCCACCCAAAAGGTATCTCCTTCCAGTAAGAAATACATTCAGCCAGCTGTCACCTAATTAGTAGACTGACTGTTCATTTGACTTGTCAGATCCCTTGGGAATTTCACATGATGGAGTTGCCCTGTGGGAGAGATTTACTAAGACAGTAAGGGAATTAGTTTCTCTGCCAACAGCCATGTAGTTTTACCATTTAATTTCCCCCAGTTTTGTTTCAGAGGCTTATAACAGGTAAAACGAGTTTGAATAACAGCAATAATCCTTGTGTACGGTTATGACAAAGGAGTGAGGACCAGATTCATCAATGTAAAGTGGGAACCCAACTCCCATGCTGCCATTTCACTGAAATCTCCTGATGAATCAACTCTCTGCATATGCCTGTTGCTCACACTGGACAACCTCTTGCAATATCACTGCATGTTAACATACAATGCAAATACGTGGTAAAACCTGGTACCATGGCTCTTATGGGAACTGTAGGCACCCAGGGTAAAAAAAGAACAACAACCCAACACAAAAACTCAACAAAAATCCCTCATACCCAACTTCCAGACAATACAGCTTTGTTCTTTTTCCAGTCCTCCAAAATGAATAGCCCAGAGGTTTGTTTTGGAACCCTTCCCCACAGCCCATAAGCAGGTAGTAATGGGATTCTCATTTAGCTTGGTAGCCACCTATGGGTATATGCAAAGAATTACTTTGCAACTCACTCCATGTACTTGCCACTGACAAAGATGTGGCAGTGAGTAGAGAATGTGTGCAGTAGTGGATATCAGGTGTATTAGTTTGGAAGTAAAGTGCATGTGGGTGTTTATCGTTATTACTGGGCGATGACAAGCCAAAAGGGGTTCTGAAAGCCTAATCAGCAGCTGCTTCTCCTCTGCTTCAAGCTGCTCTGATGGGGTATTACATGGGCAGAGCAATGCTACCTACCAAAACCAGTGGCTCTGATTTTTAATAAATATCTGATAGGCTTAACAGTGTTAATAAATTGCATAATCTACTTATTTGCTCTCTGATTTGTAAAGGCTTAGGATACAGTCTACTCATGCCTCCAAGACAGTTGGGCTGGAAACTCTCAATAAAAATGAAAATGGACTCCGAAAGCATAACCTGACTACAGAAAAGAGGTTGCTAGCAAAATCCCCAAATACTGTGATACTACAAAATCATAAAAGTCACTACTACGGTATGCTCTCTGAATAATACGCCCAGTTTTAAATAGAAAACTCTGTAATCAGACCACCTCTTCCACCTTTACTTCCTTTTGATTTTCCCCATGAAAACCTGTATGTGAATCAAGTGTCCTTAAGATCTCTTCCCCTCTGGGTACTTCTGGTGAAAGGTGGACATATGAAAAGACTCACACTCGAGCCATCTACAGCAAAAATGTGACGGGAAAGGAAGAAAAGGGCCAGATGAGAAAGGAAGGGCCAGATAAATCCCATTTTTTTTCACCAATTCCTTTTACAGTCAGCCCTTGGTTGATTTATACAACTGAACAGAAAAGGCCTAGAGGCAAAACAGCTCATCTCTCTGTGACTGAAAACACACTCCCAACCCAACTGGAGCTTGGGGAACTTGGTTGCAGGTTGCCCTTGGATTATTCTGCATGAGATTTTTTCATAAACTTTCAATTTGAAGGCTGTTACTCATCCCTTTAGCTCATGTCATGATGAAGTCCCTTACAGAGAACAGGACCCAGAAGTAGGCTGTTTGACATCCTATATTGTGCAATTTAAGTTGGCAAATTGCTTTTCCTGCACTGGTGCTATAAGGTGCTTAGCTGGAGTCCATACACTAAATCTTGCCTCCCTGTGGAAATAGCCCGACACAGCGCAAATGCAGTTCTGCTGCGAGCTCACGTTGGGAAAATTAATACTATTTCTATCCCACATGCAGATTTCTTCTTCTGAAAAAATAATATGGGCAGGACACAAAAGAGGCCTATGGTACAAGGATCTATGGGGAGAACTGGCACAAAGCCTTCAAAAGTAGTAAGAGAATAGGTGCCTTTGAATACATCCTGGGAACTAGACTGTGAAAGGACAGGGAGAGGTAGGTCATTTACCCTTTCCTACGCAAGCAGCTTGGAAATGCACTGCAAAACATTGCAGCCTTAAATATCTTAACCCAGAATTGAGCCTTGGCTGTGCTTTTCAAAATGAGCCACAGGATCGGAGAGAAGGCACACAGGGGCCACAGAGAAGTGAGTAAGGAAATCTGAAGTAGCATCCTCTCTTAAATGTCACATACCAGCAAACACTGGCCACTGGTCAACTAAAATATCTGTTTCACAGGGCAGACCAGAGCTGCAGCTCTCTTTTTCCCTCTTTCTTACAAGTTGAATTTTAAATATACTTGATACTCAGGAAATTGGTGGAATGAAAATCACTGCAGCCTGGTAGACACCAGAATGTTTCTTTTTGTCCATCACCACCTAATGACTCCTTCCAAGACATCCTGCACACACCTTTTTGCACCATCTTGTCTCACATCCACAGCTGCAGTTTCCAGCAACCCCAGCCCTTCCCTTCTGGGCTGCTGACCCTCTGCTATCTTGCCCCAAAACAGCCCCTGATGTAGCCCCTGCGCCACAACTCTGGCCCCAGAGCTCACTCCTTAGCCTTCCTCTCCTCCTGGCCAAGAGAAGCTGCATTGGGATGGGAGAACATTTTCCTGCAGTGATATTCACCCTGCAGGTTTGGATCCACCTTACCTACAAGCAAATTCATCTCCCCAGAAATGGGAGCCTGCTGTCTTCAGCCAAACTTCAGCACCTCAGCCTAATCAAGAGTTTGTTCTCCCTGACAGCCTCTAATCACCAGTTAACCAGTTTACCGAGTGAAAATTTTTATCCTTTCTGCTAGAATTCATTTTTATGACACCTACCATAAGAGATTTAAAAAAATTAGGCATTAAAATGGTTTACAGAGGGTATTTTTATAATCCCCTAAGCTGTTTTCCATTTCCACTGATATGACATCTCTCAGCTATAATTTATAAATGCCATCAGTTAACAGGCACAGAATCTTATCCTATGATTTCTCCTCTCATACTCTTTACCCATTTAAACTTTCTGTTAAATCTTTACTGTGCTGCTAAATCCAGTGAGGTTTGGCCATAGCTGGGGGTGGGGAGGAAGAAAAAGCTTAAGTAGCTAATTAGTGTCACTGGATTTGGGGCATTCTGTCATGAGAGAATATCGAGGAAGCATGTCCTCAATAAATATTTTCGGCATTTAAATAAGGCAAATGCCCCCCCTACACAGCAACCTCTAATATGCTCAGAAAATAAAAAGTTTTATGGGCAGTAAGTGGCTTCTTTCCCATATAGGGATGATGAGGACATCGTATCAAGCATATTGACTTTTCAGTGCATCAGACTTTCCCCATGGCTATTTTTCTTATTGATTGCAACTCAGAAGGGAGTCACTCTGGGAAGCATGCCTGCATGTGCCAGGCTCCGACCTGGGGACATCCTGGGAGAAAACATTTTTTTACAGACCTCCCAAAATTCACTTCATACTTTGATAAAACCACAGAAATGCTTAACAATAATTATAATTCTTGCAGAAGTCAGGCATTTTCTGCTTTTCTCTGCCAAGCTCAGATTGGAAAACTCCAAGCTTCGCCACAATCACTGCTACTAAATCACAGCAGGGAAAACAAAACAGAACATATATTTCTCCTTATTTGCAATGTCTTTAGAATATCTACCTTGACTCTGCTGCAAAACTTGTATTGGGCTGCATCTAGTCTTTTGGTTATGGAAGGTCCTGACTTGGAAGAAGCAAGCTCAAAGGCTTCTTTAATGTAGGCATGAAGAGATGTCCTTGACCCTTTCTAGGTTAAGGGTGGTTCATGGTCCGCTCAGACTCCTCAAAGGCCTGGTGGGTTTCCAGTCACAACCAGTTAAACACTTCAAGTGGTCATTGGAGGGAAGTGTCCCCAAACTGCCTTCCTTACCTAGAGCAGAGAGGAAGCTAACAAGACACATGGAGAGAACGAGTCACTTGCCCACTAGCCTTTTATCTGATGAAGATCTAATTCTAGTGGGGTGACAGGCTTGGTTCAGACAAGTGAAGGATCCACAGCCTTTAACCTTTTTTTTTCCTAAGGAAGTTTGTCTACAAAAGAAAGGTATCATTCAACTGAGAGTTATCAATAGTCTTTCTTTAGGCCTTGAAGACCAAAAAGGAAAATTAAGGGCACATTGGCTGAGGTGAATGGAAAAGCTTCACCTACTGCGAGGCCGCCTGGTGCTACACAAAAGTGAAATCAAGAGAAGCCATCCTCCTCTGTGCAAGGGTTAGTATTTTAAATGCATCTCCGTGAATTTCTTCCCATCGGGAGATTAAATGCTTCCCTGTGGGCAGCGGGGGAGGAGAGCCGGTTCAGTCCTTCCTCTTCCAAAGTGACTTAGCCATGTCAGCGTTCATGCCCAGCACTATGCTTGTCCCATCTCTGTCAAGGCAGCATGGTGCAAAGGGTGTCAGCCAAGCTGGCCAGCTCTATGGGGTGAACCCCAACACAATTTTTGGGGACTAAGACATAGATTGAGATGAGCAGGTAAATCACGCTCTTATCACTTGGGGATCAGAGATGAATGAGCCTACACTGCTGACATGAAGGAAATTCTCCTGCTGTCATAGCTGCAGTGGGAGAACAGATGATGAATAATAGGGACTGTGACCACTCAACATGGCCCCTTGTCCCCTCCACTTTTCCATGCTGCTTTGTGGTAAAGTCTGCTTGAGGGAAAATATTCCTGAGAATCCTGCAGGCAGAGGTAGCCTCTGTTCACCCACTCAAAGCACTTTCATGGCCTTTACACCTATGCTGTCTGGTGCTTCCAGGAGGAATAGTTCCCCCATCACTTCCCAGACGTCATATGCTGCTGCTCATGTGCCAGCAGACACAGGAGAGCTCTTGCTAACCACCAGATGACCATCCCCACTTGCCAGGGATCTATGGACCCTTCCAAAATGTGATCAGATTCATCAAGAAGAACAAGGACTGTAAACATGAGCCTAAGCAAGAAAATGAGGTTAATGCAGAACTGGTCAGAAATACAAAGCTGTGTCCTCTCCTATGGGCAAGTGCTCACTCATATGTCTCCACCTATTTATCAGTCCTGGCAGTCACAGAAAGAACATCCCACATCTGAGCACCCAACCCTTTCTGGCTAAGTGGATGCTGCTGAATCAGAGGAGGCTTCAGATATTCCCAGGGTGGCTTTGGTTGTGCCTCATCAATGACGGCCCTTACCAATCTCCCCGTCCAGTCTCAGTCTCACGGAAAAAAAAAAAAAAAAAAAAAGGAAAATATAGCCACCATGATGGGAGAGTATCCAAAAAAACATTATACTGTAATTTCCCTCTAGAGTCACCCTTCACATGTGGTCTTGCACACAAGAGAAAGAAAAGCTACTGACACAGCCACGGTCTCAAAGGCACAGGTCTTTTGAGGTAGGCCATTTAAGGCTTGAAGTCAAAGTTTCTATTAACTTTAGGACATGTATGAAAAGTGATTAGTCTTTCATTCCTTGCAGAAAAGTCCACACAGCCCAGTGCATCAGCTGCTGCTCTTTCAGGATCTCAGACTTTGTCCTTTTTCATGCTGGTGCCTTCACTAATTGCACAGCCCCATGGCTAGAGTGATGGGACGCAGAATCAGAGGAGGTATTTCACTGTACACTTTAGCTGCTGTCTGTGGATGGGGCCAAACTGCAACAAATGTAGTTTTAAAGAACACATTAGAGGCTGCCTCTAATGCACTTGCTACAAGCCTTCAGCTCCCATTTATCATCTGTCCCTGATTCTACAACTTGCCTAAAATTCAATTCTCTTTTTTTTTTTTCCTTCTCAAGACACACTTTTCAAGACTTTATTTTTTTTCCCCCTACCATTGATGTCTTAGTGTATCCCCTTTCACATTTTTTTCCTCTCACTTCTTGAGAAAAGAAATGCCACAAAGAAGCCATTAGAGCTCCTCCTGATCTTGGCAGGAGATTTCTCTGACAAACCAGAAAACAAGGTGTGAGACCAATGCATGATCCCAAGGCAAGATCCTCTCTGGGAGAGATGAGGGTCTGGGGAAGGGGATCAGCCCCCACACAAGGTGTCTCACAGCACTGTGCCAAACCAAGCCAGAGAGGAGAAGCTGGGTGCAGCAATGCAAGCTCTGCACCCTTCACCACAGCACAGCCAGGCTGGGAGCACTCAGCTCTCTCCTGTGCCCTTGTCTACCCAAAGTGTAGCAGAGCCAGAAGTAGCCAGAGATGCCATGAGCACCCCTGGATCACCCATGAATGGGCAGGAGGAAAATGGGCCATAGGAGCAATCCCGGTTTAGCTGCTGTTAGAACCTGTTCTGCAGCAGACAGCAGCATCACCACTGAACAGAAGAGCACAAACACACACACCTTCCATTAAAAATAAAAAAAAAATCATTAAGCTATGATCCTACTCTTGGCTTATTCTTTCATCAAAAAAAAAAATGGTTTGGATAAAATAAAAATAAAAATCCATTAATCCTATTTGTGCTATGCTTGAAGCAGACCCACAGGGACACTTAGTATCACTTAGAACACACTATATCACACTTAGGTACTGATGCTCCTGGCAGAATCAGTAAACACTAAAATGCCTTTAAAGATCTGATTTTTGGTACTTGCAGGATTAAGCTAACAATCAGGACCCAAAATATTCAGTAAACAAGTATAATGGTGACACACTGCTGTGAGAGCTTACTAAACTTATGACATGAGGGAAATGTAACAGGAGAACAGCAGAAACCATGACAGCCATGAGATGGCCATAACATCTTAAGCATGGGGATTGTAATGGTTACAGGCAGACAGGAGCAGAACAGCCAAGAGGAAAATCCTGCTGCAAGGAAGGAAAGAACAAGCAAAAATCAGGGTGGAGCATAGTGTTGCTGGGCAAAATCTGCAGGAAAGGTAAAGACAACAGCAGCGGGATCACAGAGTACAAAATCCCCTTGAGTGCTTTTGGATCAAGTGAACCTTCTTTATAAAGGGCTTGATCTGCAATCCAGGAAACCAATAGTGCAGAACCAAGTATGTGCAGCCCTGATTTCCCTTCACACTTAAAAGATGTTTAAAAAACAAACCAAAATTAAGAGAAATGCTGGCTTTGCTTGGAATAATTAATGAGTACAAATTAAAGGAAGAAAGGTTAAACTACATCAACCAACCAAACATGAAAACTGAGAAGAACAGCTGCAGAGGGTCACAGTGCCCCATCACCTGGGGCACCCTGCATGCACCAGCACATTGCACCATCTCTCCTGCTGACTCTGACAGCAAATTCCCTTGAAGCATGTTAGGAGCCTGAGATTTTAAGCTGCCAGGGGATAAAAGCAGCTGAAAACACCAGTGTGAGCTCATAGCTGCTGCAAGGAGTATAATTAACATGGACTTTCATCACCTCACTGTTCTCTATATCAAAGGAGGGTTGGATTTGGAGTGCCCCCATCAGACCACTCAACATCTGCACAGGAGACCCCATGGGACCCTTGCAGGGACGCTTGCCCAGTGCATTGGGCAAAATGTCAGGGAAGCACGCTTTGGCAGAGCTGCTTTCACTGCAGGTACCTGGATGCAGGGACTTGTTTGGGGCTGCAGTGTAGCCCCACACTTTGAGGGAGCAAACTGGCTGACATGGCAGAGGAAGCGGCTCTGTGCTGAAACAGCATGAAATCCAGACCAGGCAGCAGCGGGTGCTGATTGCAGGTGGGATGTTGTGTGTGGCAGACTTAACCTGCCTAGAGTTGCATATATGGTTTTGTGCAAGAGGTCTGGAATAGCCTCTTAACACTCCCTTCATCAATATTTTGAGCACAGAGAGAGAAGGAAAGGGCCTTCATTTCTCTCAATAAATTTTTCAGAGAAAGGATGCTCTGAAACTCTTCAGAGGAGAGTGCATCTGCTGTACATCACTCTCCCTGCCTGCCCTGGGCAGTGGTACCCATGGACTGCTCCAGCTGAAGCTGGGAAAAAGAAATCTCAGTGAGGAAGGAGATTTCTTCCCAAAGATGGACTCATTACTGGATTCCAGGTGCCAACTCTTAAAGCAAATTCTTTCAATCTCACAACATCTTTAAGAAATGATAGATTGCACTGGCTTAGAGGAAACTGTTTGCTCCCTGATAATAAATGAGTTGTTAGCAGAGGTAGCAGACTCCCAGACCCATTTGTGATCCAAAGGGCTTACAGCTGCTTCCCATTTTCACAATGCCAAAATCACGGAACACACAGACAGAAAGGGTTGGGAAGGCAGCCTCCTGCTCCTGTCTGCTTGCTGCTCTCCCGTGGCTAAAAGGAGACTGTCAAGTGAAATTACTTTTTGATGGAACCTTTTTTTAATGTAAATTTACCATTGTTGAAAGTGAATAATTTTCTACAATGGCTGCAAGACAGGATAGCTAAGGAAGACACTGCAAAACTCATGCCTGCACGCTATCCTTCTGCAGCACCTCTTGCAGCTCTGGACACGAACCATCCTATAGCACAAGCACCTGCAGTCCTACAGCACGTACCTCTTTCCTCAGGCTGCAGCCCCCGCACAGCTCCATTAATGGAGACAACACTGAGACAAACTCATCTTTGCCAAAGGCTCCTGCAGTCCCACCAGAGGATTCTGCTGCCCCTCAGTCATCTTGACCCCGATTTCCCTCCGCCCCCAGCCTCCACCACACTGCTCTAGATTTCACTGCACAGCTCTGAGAGCCAAGGGGGATGATTTTTTTTTTTCCTTCCTTTTGTTTTTAAAGTTGTTCTGCTTGAGTGGTTAGTTTGGATTCACACTTTTACTTTCTTTCCTGAGATAGGCTTGAAACAGGAAACCAGAACACACATCACTATCAAAAGCCTCTGAGATTGCTGTAAAATGACAATCAGAACTCAGGACCAGAGCAGGGTGGGATTCAGAGTATCCTCAGCATTTTCAGATGTGTTTTGATCCAGGATTTTGGGTCTGATTTGGGTCAGCTGCTAGAGGATGCTGCTTTAGAAATTTTCTCTTTTTTTGGCCCAAACAGAATTTTATTTTTTTTTATCAAAACCACTTACAAGATTGGTTGTTCCAGTGCAATGCAGGGCTTAGCTGTGCTCTTCTCATTAGAGCCATTGGGGATTGCTCAGTCAAATCTCTGGGTGCTATTTTGAAAATGCTACAGTTAACATCTGAAGGCATTCCTCCCCTGATGATACCAACTCTATGATCCCCTGGAGCCTACTCTTAGGGAAAGGCAGTATCAACCAGGAGCATATCGACAGAAAGGGAGAAAGAGATCTGTTTAAAGTAAAGACAGCAAAAGCAAACCCAGACATCATTGTTAGAACACTGCAAACACTACTGCCAGCAGTGAGCCCATGAAAAGTGAGAAATAGAAGAGTCTAAGAGGATGAGACCATATCTCAGGATGACTGCAGGCCCCTGACCTTGAAGGGCCACTGCAGTACTGTTATAAAATACAGAAGGTGAATATGAGAAGAGCAGTTTCTATGCCATGAACATATGTTTTCATCACTTCTTAGCAATACATCAGAATAGCACAACTGCGAACTGCCTGTTTGCAATGTGATGCTTGCTTTTGTCAAAGCCTTTACAAGTTGTTCACAGGGAGAACAGGAAAATGTTTGGTACTGCTGAGGTATCACCTTCAGCAGAGTTTTGAGGAATTAGCAGGACAACATAATACAGCTGCAGACACTTTGGGTAGGAGTCTGCAGATGTATTACCTACCCTTGAAGGTCTCATAGTAAGCTAAGCCAGGTTTGTCACTTTGGCTTCCTGTATCAACAGGGTGATAAGCAGATACCTTTGGAGGAAAATTTCTCCCACATTAAGATGGTTGTCTAAGACTGCTCAGGAGAGGTCTCTGATGATTACAGAAGTAACCTTGAGGAGTAGGTTAGATGAGGGCAACTAATCCTTAGCCAGAAAAGCTGGAGGCGACGAATTCCCTCCTTCCTGCTTTAAGGACTTAGGACCTGCTACTTAAGGAGACTACTAAGGTATATAAGCAACAACATGGAACAAGCACCCTGGGTCAAGCTTGGGGAAAAGCAGGATGAGCCTTTGTTCTTCCCCTCTCTTCTGCTGTATCTCCACAGACGTCTGGCAAAGCAGAACTGACTTGATAAGCATGCACTTTTGCTGCTTTACCTTGTGCTTTGCAGAGGAAGAAAAAGTTGAATTAGGGAACGGTGCATCCAGCATTTGTACTGACAACACATGTAAGAACTCCCCTTGAGAATGAGCTTTGATGGACTAAAGTTTCCTAAGCAAAGAGAGAAGTTTGGGAATGGTCCCCTAAGTGACAGCTGCTATCTGAGATGCTGTGTGTTGGTTTTCCCACAGGCATGACTATTAAGCCTCACTAGCACTGTGTTAATGCTTGAACAAGAGTTTTTTCTTTGAAAAGATCAAGACTGTACCCCAAACTAATGTTAGTTACTCCAGAACAAGAGGTGATATGGGCTTTTTGGGGAAGGCCTCATCTCTGAAGGTGTGCGGCTGCTCTGGGAGCCAGGTTGGAAATGCAGGAGCTATCTCACCTCCTGTCCAGGGGCTGCATGGTGAGCTCACTGCCCCCATGAAGAGCTGGTTTTCTAGTCTGTGGGTGACTGTGAAAAGACACCCTCCTGTTCTGGGACTGCATGGGGCTCTGTGGGTTCAGGAGAGATGCTGGTATCTGCTCCCTCCAAGATCTCTGCTGAGTCTAGCACACAAGGCTGCTAAGGTAGAGGATGTTACAATATAGATGATTCAGTGTTAAAAATCTGCCTGACTTCATCCACATACTTCTCGCAGTGATGACTCTTAATGCCTGTCAGCCTAAACTAATCCAGGTCCCAGCCTCCAGCTCTGCTCTCCCCAAATCCTCTCCCTTTGCTGTCCCCACAGGAGAGGAACACTGGGACTCCCAGATTACTGTCCCCACACCTCGAAGCTGCAGACAGTGGGTTTTGGTTGGTACTGCCATAATGAGCTGAGCAGAAAAGACCCCCGAAACAGGACAGTCTGGAAGATAGAATTAATTCTGATTAAATCTGTGAAATGCACTCAGCTCTGCTTTTGCTCAAGACAGAGTAGGGACAGCTGCCGTGCCTGACTGTTTTTCTGGGACAGTGAACTGGAAATGGCATCACTGCATGTGCTATGCCACAGCTCGCTTCCTCGTCCTTGCCTGCAACAGCCCCTTCCCCCACTGCAGCTGTATGTGGTTTGGCTTTCTATTACTTCCTTTGGTAGTTCATTAAAGACATTAATCACCTTCTGCACAAAGACATTTCTCCTGAACTCCCTGCAGGCCAGGCCTCTTTCTCAGCTGCGGCTCCGCTGGCTGCTTCAGCCCTTTGCAGACACAGTGCTGGCAGCCCAGATCTGCCCCCATTTCCCTGCTAGACACCAATCGGGTGGTCACCCCCAAACCTCCCCTGCCACATGTGCTTCAACAAGGGCCTCCTTTCCAGCCAACCTTCACCTGTGGTCTACATCTCAGCATTTGTTGTCTCACTTTTCCCTGTCCAAATGGTCCCATCTTGGGACCAACACATGACCACCTACTCACGTGCACTGTGCAATAAAACATATAGAAACGGTAAATGCTCATCATGCAATAAGGCTGCAAGGCGTCCTGCTGCACAAAGCTGCCTGTGGGGAAATCACAGTGGCATGTTGGGACTTGCAGCAGCAAGAGGGCTACAAGCTTTGTTAAACACACTGGCTGCTTGCAATCACCACCCCATGCAGGGGATTCCCTGCCCTAAGCATGGAGGTTTGTCTCTGCAGCAGTTGCAGCAAGGAGAGAGAGGTGAGGAGTGAGTGGGGCTACGGTGCTGGCCAGATGGGAGACACCAGCAGGCTCTGGCTCATATTTGGGCAGAAAGGGACAGAGCACTCAGAAAAGAAAACCTCCCCTAGACTATCTAAGGGATGGAAAGAGAAACAAGGGAAAATTCCAGCTACGGCACATCCACAGTTCCACTAGAGCTGCTGCCTGTCCCCTTTCCCATGCCAGGTCTCCAAGTGCTGCTCCTGACCCAGCATTTCTCCATCTTCCATTCCCTGTGTGCTTGCTGTTGGACCATACTCTCCCCACGAGCTTCCATGCTTGCTGGTAATTTTTTCTTCTCTCACCTGCCAGAATAGCAACACCCTCCTCTTTCTCACGGATGGAGCTGAATGGGGTGTGGGTGTTGTGTGGAAAGAAAGCTAACAAAACTCAGGGTACTCAGAGGATATCAGCAGGCCAGCAGGAGAAAAAACACATGTGAATCAGTGTAGTCACTGATATCTTTTGCTCATGGAACCTTAATGCTAACAAAGATTAAAGCAAAGTGTTTGAGAGGGCAGGGAGGTAAGAAATAGCCCTCCCTTTCATGTGAGATCCTTCCACACTGCATCCAGATTACCTACAGTATATTCTGAACCTCTCCTCCAACTTTTCAGCCCCCAATCTTTCATCTCCCTCCCACTTCATCTCCATTAGCATAGTTACAGGTCCTCGCTTATTAAATCCAAGCCAAGACTCCTATAGCACATAAAGAGATGCAGACACATATGCTATATCCACACAAGAATCCTGCCATCAGTTGTATGTTACATCTCAATCTTAGACATCAGTTGTTTTCTTTTGCACTCCTCCACTCTGCCAAAAACAAATAAAATCAAAGAATGAAAAGACCCTCTTGAAGAAGCCAAAATATGGCAATTTGTAGTTGTTACTCGCCTCTTCATTGCCTCTTACTGCTACTTCCTCAAGGGATCAATCAGACCTGAAATGCATAAGAACATCTCCTGAACTACAACCCTGGATGATGGTTGGCAAGGGTGTGGTTTGCAGAGAATATGGAAAATAACTCATATATATTAATAAAAAGTACCAATATTACTGGGTTTTTTTTGTTGTTCTGTAGTGTGGTGGGTTTTTTAAGAATGCTACAGAGGGAACAAGTGGGTCTGGCTACTAAAAGGCATCATGAGAAAATCAACTAGAGGCTCGTTACTGTGTAAGCTAATGAGCGATCAGTTCAGCAGGTGAGCAGGGAACAGTTTCTGTCAGATAACATGCTGTTATTATTCTAATCATTCAGTATTATTTTTAAATATTTTTTTTTTTTTTATGGGATGATGGTGGATTGCTAATGGCTCAGTGGAGCCCTTCTACATCTTGCCTAATACCTGACTTCCTCAGGAGTCCCTGTAATGTCCCAAAGCACATCCTATGCTCTACCAGATGGCGCTTTTCACAGGGAAGAGTGTTACCCTGCTTTAGTCCTATAGAACTAAAAGCAGAGAAGTAAAACTCCATCTCTCTTTAAAGGAATGCAGTTGAAATAAATACATCTTTGTCTTCAGACTTGTGTTAATACCGCACCCCGGAGAATTTGAATCTGCAGAATATTAAAGTCTCCCTGACTTATTGCCTCTTTAAGGAGCATGTTGATTTTGTGTTTGCTCTGAGCTCCATGTGTAACTGAAGCTAACCGGGACTGTTTCCATTTCTACTGTGAGAGAGCTGTTGCCTTTGGGGCCCTAACCCTATTAAGGAAAATGGAAATGTATATATCTAAAATTCCCACTAGAGTTTTGGAAAGGAACAGTGTGCTTTCCCACACTGTCTTCCTTGCAGCCACATGAAGATTTCCACTCTCACCTTGCTAGTATACCAAAAAATAGAGCCCGTGTGTTTCTGGCTTAGTAGGATCCCTATCACATGAAAAAAGCTTTATTTTTAGAGAAGAAAGGATAAGCCGTGAGTGAAAACTGTGACAGTCACACAATGGACAGGTCTAGCCTCTGCCGCTGTTTCTCAAATCCCTTCTCTGTCTGCTGTAGAGCCCAAATTTTACATCCTCAGCCTCATTTTTTCTTGTCACCAGTGAGTATTTGGGATCCTTTACAGATGAGCAGATAGATTTGCAGGCATGAAATTCCCCTTATTCCTCCTCTGATTTTTCCTAATTGCATCATATCAGCTTTTTTTCCTCACGCACCACTCCCACAGCTCAGGATAAAAAATTAAATACATAAAAATAGTCACGTAAAGAATAGGTGCCCTCATGCCCTTTGGAAAGAAATGGACACAGAAGACTGGGGAAAACCCATTCCTGCTGCCAGCCTCTCGGCAGGGCTGCCTTCGCCAAATGACAGAGGAGCCCCATCAGTGTCCCTGTTGATGATATTGGCCCATGTTCGCCCAAGGCTCTCTGTGCCCAAATCTGTGAAGACAGACAGACAACCTGTCCTGTCTTGGCAGCTATAGCTGAGGAAATGGCTCAGCACTCATGTTTTAAATGTTTTTTCTTCTTGAGAAAAATATATGGGACAAGCTCCCACCTTCTTCAGCAGTGGCTGTGACTGCTGAGCACCCAGCACCCGTGCCAGACCACCTGCAGAGAGACCTTGGACACAGGAGGCTGGTGTCACCCCCAGGACCCGCTCCCTCCTGTTTTTCAGGATTTTTACCCTTCAGCACCCTCTTTAGGGTTGGACCTGATTCTGTATGGTGCTGTCATCTCAATAAAAAAACATGCACTTACTAGAAAGCCAGAGACCTCCCTGCCAGAAATTGAGCATCCTTAACTTCAATTTGATCTAACGTGAATTGATGCTCTGTGATTCATCTGCCTGCGTCACATCTTTTCCTATTACCAAATCTAAGGAGATGTATTTCCTTGTAGTATCTGTGTTGTATTATCAGATTGCATCTGATCACTGAATCCATGTTTCTGTTGGCTTAACTCACATTAAATAGTCATAGCATCCTCAGATCTGCAGGGAAAAAAAAATCCCAAAGGATTTACATGAGATTTCTGAGTCTACCAACACAACAATTACATACTATTACAGGGCTGGGCCTATTTAGACTGTGGAAGTTTAATTATAAAACATTGCATTTTAATTGATTGCTGCAGGAATAATTACAGCAACACCTTTCCACAAAATGGCGACCACTGTATGTTTGTCAACAAAGAAGCTTCCTTTAAATTCAACACGCAATAATTGTTTAATTAAACCAAATTTAGATCCTCATTTGGCAACATTCAAATGTTTGCCTATTCCTTCCTGTCTCTGAGAGGTAATTTGAGAGATAAGAAGCAATCTCCAGAAATACTCTATAAGTATCCAAGAAAAAGAAGAAAAAGAAATACTTCATTTCGTAGCTGATCTGGATCTAAGCTTGCCGCTATTGATAAGAACATAAGCATAGAGTGAGTGATCGCTACAAATCCCTCTCTAATTGGTGCTAGGAGGCCTTCATAAAATATGAACAGACTCCAAACTACATGTTCATTTTCTAATATGCAGAACAGATTCAACTGTTGATATTCTAGCAGCACCTACAGCCCGTTCTCAGTATGAGGACCCCACAGTAACTGTAGCTGTGCATCCATGGAAGAAGAGGGATATATAATTAATTGTTTTTCAGCATCTTTACAAGTTTTCTTGCAGTTCCAAAATCCTGATGGTGTCCTGTGCAGACCTCTGTGTTTCAGGTGTTCAGCTCATGAATGTCCCTTTCTCAGTAGCCCAACACCAAAACATGTAAAAGCCAGTGGCTGCACCAGCAAAGTTACAGGGCTCGGTGCTGAATGGAGACTTTTTCAGTTGCTGGTCATCCCTGCAAGGTGACCCGAGTTTTGCAGGGGCAGATTTACCAAGCTAGTGACTCACCTTCTGCAAGTACCATTCAACAGGACATGTCCCCCAGGTCACTGCCAGGGACATCTGTTACTGAGCCATTGTCTTCCCCGGGCAGCCAGAGCAACCACTGCCTTCTGGCTGATGCTGATGGGCCTCACCTGGGGACTCTAGCCAGAGGCTGAAAGCAGGAGACTCTACACCACAAATTAAATAAAGGTATGGAGCTGTGGCTGAAACAACTCGTATTCCCCAAGGAGCTGGGCTATGTTCAGGATGGGCATGTGCATTACATGTGCACGAATGGAGGCTGAGGTGAAGAATAAGAAAACTATTCCCAGAACTGGTGGTCTCAAGTAAGCAATCTTTCATTCCTTTGCTGCCAACAGGACAGTATGCTCATGTCCACTGCAGACCTCCTAGGGATAGGAATTTGCAATTCTCCTAAGCTTCAGACCTGTGTCCTCATGTCTGTCACAGAGCATCTGTCTTCTCGCACCTCTTGGCTCTGACCTGCAGCATCAGCCCTGCCATGCTAGGTCTGCCCAGAGTGCAGTCAGTCACAACAAAATCCAGCCAGGCAGAGTTTGCTAGTGACTGCGTTGAGACTGTAAAGCTCTTTTCCAAACATGGCTGAAGACAGAACCTGTGAACATGTCTTCAAAGCTGATCAGAAGGCTTTTGCTCTGCTGCGTTACTAGGCAAACCTTTCAGCTACACCGCACCATCATTTTACCCTTCGTAGTCACCTGGCACTGCTATAAACTTCTGCTAATGGAACAACTCCAAATTCATCTTTCCCCCTAGAAAATTGCATTGGCCTTCAAAGAAACAGCACAAAAATATGAAGTCTCCTAACCTTTAGTTAAGAACTCTTAAAGTGGCAGGTGTGTATTTCCATACCAGTAAGACACACCATACACCCAGCTGCTAACACAGAGCCTGTTCATTACCATCTATTCTGTGGGGTGGAATGACTTCAGGAAGGTATTTCAGTTATTGAAATGTGCCCACATTTCAGTGATGCAACAACATTAGCATCAACCACATATATGAAAGATGAGGCTGCTGCACATTGTATCTACTACCTATTTTTGCTTTCTTAACGATTAGTGTTGGCTTAAAATCATAACTTACTGATATGTTATACACAGGGACCAGAGGACCTGTAGATTGAAGGTACCCCACACAGAGATATTCACAATCACTGTGTAACAATGAAAAGTCCACAACTGGAAACATCAGAAATGCAAAAGTTGTTGCTGGGCTGTCACAGCAGCAGCCCAGTGATAACAGCAGCCTCCTGATATTTTACAGGTTTATCATTTCATGGGTATTACTGTTACCAATTTACAATCGTCACTAGCACATCATTAACGGCTCCCTATCGCTGTCACCTATGCACAAATGGGTGCATTTCATACTGTAAATTCACCCACTGTCACACCAAAGCTTGCTCATCCCAGCTGGTAAGCAGATATATGTCAGACAGAGGTGTCACAGTTGATGCTGAGATACATTTTGCATATGATCTCCTTAGACAGGGTGCTGTCATTTTGCTGCAGTTCATCCCGCCACTTCAGCATCACCCCACAAGCTGCCCAACAAGGTTTTTTACTTCTGCCGTCACCAATGATTCTTAATATATATTCTGTATTTTGAATGATGCTGCTTCAGGCATTTGCCTTTTAGCACACGAGGCCAGATCCTAGCATAAGGCAGGACTTACCATGGGACCAGGACCTACTAGTCTTCCTCAGATGTTCTGTTGGAGATGCTGATAGGGGCAGCACCAGATTTACAGGGTCCAAACACCCTTGACTTAACCGTAAGAGAAACAGGTAATGCCAATGACAAAGAAATGCTGTGTCCTCTATCTCCATGGGAACAAAAACTGGTTCTTTTAACCGAGCCAGTAGCATGTCCAGTCTTTTCGCAGAGAAAAGGACCACTGCATGGGCAGGGTTTTTGTTCTCTGTAAATAAACATTTCTTTCTGCTGATATCTAGTCTTGGCAATCAGGAAGGAAATTTGCTGGAAGATGAGGAAAGAGAATTCCTTGCAAAAGTCTCACTCCAGACCTAGAGTACTAAGACCAGGTCTCCTATCGGCCTGGGTTTTTTAGGTGGTTTTGTTTGTTTGTTTGTTTGTTTTGCTCTAGGGTACATGGAATAACACCTTCTTTTGTGCTTATAAAACAAATTCTGCCTTCCATAGTCTGAAAGAACTTAGGAAGTTTTTAATTATAAGAAAAGAAAAATGAGGACAAGTGAAGTTGGACTGTGCGGAGTGCTCCGCTGGTCTGATCTAGGACAACGTGCCCTACATAGAGCTCAAATATAACATCCTTTGGGAAGTTGTCTTGCTTCCATTCAGCTTTTGTCAAACCACCCTCACCCCTGTGGTACTAAAGACAGATTTCTGAAGAATAACTAATATTGTGGTCTTGCTATCAACATTAATGCTGTAAACAAAACCATTAGTGGCAGTCATAGAGAGGGAGGGAAAACTGTGCGCAGATGGAGAATTTATTCTATTGATATACTTGCAGTTTCCGCTTGCTCCCTGCTATCAGCACTGAAATAGCTCATCCCTAGCCACAGTCAGCAACTCTGTCCCAGGTGGGTGACACTTTCCCTTGATAGGTATAAGGTCTGTCTTTTTTCTTCTATTCGTCTGGTTTTCCTGCCAAGGAAGTGCCATTGCATTGCGCTGAAATAGTTGCTCTTCCTTGATGGAAACCTTGTAGTTGGCAAGTAGAGGGATATTAAGGAAAATAGAAAATCTTTAGATGTGCCATTAAACACTCCAATAAAAGCGTGGCCAAATTTTTACTTCTCTCTCCTATGTCACACAGGCCAGGAAATTCCTGTAATCTTGTATTTGCAAACCTTCCAACCGAGAAAATCATAACTTTTTTTTTTTTTTTTTTTTCGCTTAAAAAAGCCTTATTAATTCTCCTCCTGTACATTCCTGGTTCATTTTGCAAGAAAGCTTTTTTCACCTCTGTATATTTCTTAGCAGAGAGAACAGTTTGCGCCCACCTCTATGACACTCTCCACATGACTAAACTGCTGAGGGGATGTTTCAGTGGATCAAAAGGATACTACGGACAAGAGCCGATGACAATCCAACACACTCTGCAAAGGGAAGGGTTCCTCATGTCCCTCCTGACAGCCCTCATACACACACACACAGGCTCAGGGAGTGAAAGCAGTGTCTGACACCAGGTCAAACCAAGAAATTCTCAGTGCATCGCATCCCGGCGGTGCGAGCCCCTCGTGCACAGCACCGCGCCACTCCCTCCAAGGGAAGTGAAAGCTGCAACAGCCCCTAATGCAACCACAGGGCTGTGTTATGGGTTTTGTTTTCCTTGTTTCCCTCCTGCTCTTATTTGTTGCTGTTAATCTTGGCAATACTTGGCAAGCCGGTTTTTTTCTTTTCCCAACTACATCATATAACAAGAACAGCACAGTTAATGTGCTATGCTTTAGCAGCGTACAGATACACACCCTATGATTGACTCCACAGTGTGAATTCAGTCTTTAATACCTTATTTTAGAGCCAGTGATTTCGCTGGTTCTTGAATCTAGAACTCTCTTACATCTGTCATTATTAGGCATGCCCCTTATTGAGGATCTGGACTCCACTTGCACCAAGCTGATATTTTCTGCTAGGTCTTTCTTAAATTGCAAGGACAGATGGCTAAACAAGTTGTTCATACTAAACAGAGACTCTGCACCCCGTGGGTGGAAAGGGGTGTCTTTGTTGTACATCACAGCTATAGAAAATATGGGAATGGAACCTCAACATAATGAGCTGGGCAGAGGTTAGAGAAACAAAAGGAAATGAATTGTTGGGGGTTTTATACCACTTTGGAAGCAATGAAGAGAAAATTCAAGACATGCTAAATAACTGCAGTACTACCTCACCCCTATGTCTTAGCACAAACCAAAATGATTCAGGAATTTTTTGCCCATGTGTTTGGGACATTCTTGCATGGACCTTAAAGGCAAGTTGCATGTCTGGAGCAAGATGTCCCATATTTTGGACACAAAAAATCCCAAGTCAGAAATCAAGAAACCAAAGTAAGAGAAAGCACGGCAAACGCTGCTACTTACAGGTGTATGTCATTTCAAAGCTGTCGCTAATGTTCACAATGTCGATCTGGGGAAGGAGCTTAGGGGGTTCCGTGAGCTGAGACAACGCAAATCTAAAAGCTGCATGTTCCTGGGACTGCTGATTAGGAAATAACCCCCCTGGGGAGAAAAATAGAAGAACAAGAAGAAAGATCTTATGTACACCTGTATTATCAACCTCTAAAGTCCAAAATATTCCTATGAGCAGAGGCTACAAGCTCCCCAACCCAGGGAGTGCCTCTACACTCGGAAACCCTCCAACACAGAAGACCTGGAGGGTTTTGTGCCTACTGCGGACAGGTTGGGAGCAGAAAACCTTTCCAGCCTGTGCATTATGTAATGCCTGGATCGTGTATAGGAGCCCTGATGCACCCCTGGGCCCATCACCCTGTGGGGTTGGGGTGAACCACGGGGTTTGGCTCAACATCCTCACCCCCATAACTTTAAGGAAAATAAATGGAAGTACTGTCAATGTTACCTTTATAGAAGAGGAATGAGAGCCTTTCTTCCTCCTCCTCCTCCTGATTTTAATTAGGCTTAGTATAAACCCTGCTGACTAAGAGGAAGGGTTTGCTCCAGAAGGGGTGCAGCAGTTCCCCCACTCTGTGGGACTCTAGGGCACTGGGCAGACTGGCTGAGCTTGCTCTGGAGAGCCAGAGTGATGTGGAACCCATGACCAAACAATAGCTGCTACTGGAAGTATGCTGCATGGAAAAATCCTAAATTTAACAGGTGACAGTGGCCAGACTCAAAGAGGGAAGGAAATCAAAAGCTTGGGCCTCAAAGGGATCAATCTGAGCAGAAGTACAGACAAGCCCAGAACCACAGGCTGATATTAATAGGACAGGATCTGGGATCAGGCTGGACCCGGGCTCAGATCCTTTCTCCCCCATGGACCAGGAACAAAGTGCTGTGATAACCCGGCCCTAGAAAAGTTTCCTGCTGCTCCCCCAGCAGGAAACTTGGCTTGCAGCAGATCCCTTCACAACCTTCAGGAAGATACTATTAAATTCAGACTGTCTTGTAATCTATATGCATTTAAAGGGAGCACTGTAATTGGCATTTTATGAGTAGGGAAGCAAAGCACTTAGCAACAAGGTAGAATTAAAATAAAGAAGCAGAAATTATCAATGCCCACCCTCCAGGACAGATGGCTTGGGGAAGAAACAAATTTGCAGAGACCTGTTATCGACGGCACTTTGCACATCTAGTATAGAGGGCACCTCCTTGTTGTATGGAAAGGGCTATTTGTGCATGAATATCCCCTCCTCCCCATTCTTCCCACCCCCCAGACTAATCATAAGTGTCAGATGAATAAAATGCTAGTAGCCGAGGTAAGCTATTATATGTGTTTGTTGAAAGGGAAAAAAATCAAGGATGTTGCACAAATTTGGGGTAAAAGGGAGGCAGGGAGAGAGGGAGACAAGGATGCAACATCAACAGCAATAAAAGCACCAATTGTGCAGCTAGAGTCAGGCAGGAGTTGTCTGAACTTGGTGGATTAGCAATTGATTGGCATTGTAAAGAGAAGGGAGGCGGGAAAGAAAACCGGCATGCAAGGGGACAGAATTTTGGGGATAGGTTATAAACCATCATCAGTAAAGATCAATGGGAGAGTAATAATAAACCTGGGGAGGGAGGGATGGAGAAGAGCACTGAGAAGTTACAGGAAGGGAGAAAGGAATCAAACAGGCACTGCTGATGCACAGGGGAAGCAAGTAGCATGAAATGAAAAGACTTCAATGGAAAACCTTCCTCCAATAGCTCTGCCCTTATTCTTTAGCAACAACAACAGAGACCGCCTGTTTGTTACCTCTCGCCCCAGTTACCTACAGATGAGAGCATCCTCACAAAAATGTATAATGCAACCGCTGATTTTGCAAATGCAGCAATGCACAATGGTAGCCCAGGCATTTCTCAGAGCAAGAACCAGATATTTTTTTCCTGCTTCCTCCATTTCAGAGGCACTTTTCTCCCTCTGTGTTGATGTGTGTGCAGGCATTTATTCCCAATCTTCCCCTCCCCCAAAGCCAAATTGATACATCTCTGCTCTTGCAAAGCTGGTACCAAAGCACAAATCCAGCCCTCCCAATTCACCCCCTCTCTCTCTCACACACACATACGTACACACATAGACACACACACACACACACATTTTGCTTTTACAAGCAAAGGAACGGGTCAGTTTTCCCCCACTGCCCCCTCTCCACCCCTACCCACTTGCCAGGGCACGTCACTCCCAAACATCCCCGAGCTCTGCACTCACCTATCTGGATATTGTTGGGGAAATTAGCCCCTAACACCGCCCCTAGGAAACTGGTGCAGAAGAAGGCAAAAATGTGCTGCATATTCCCTTTTGCATTGGCGAAAAAGAAGCCCAGTTCCAAGCATAGATTTGATTTTTCCCCCGCTCTGCTCTCTTTAGCTGCCTCTCTCGCCTCCCCTCCGCTGCGCTTTCAGGGCTGCGCGTCTCCCTCTCTCGGAATCCAGCGCTGAGACTGCTGCTTAACACCGCCTGGCAGCAGGATTAACTGAGCCCCGTGAGAAAGAAAGAGAGCCCGCTCCTCATCCACATCCCTCCCCCACCACACACAACACGCACACGCACATGCCAGGCGCTTCCACCCAGCTCATTCCCCTTCTCCCAGCTGGAGCTCAACAGCTGGGTACCACATCCCCTCCCTGCTTATTCCCCTCAGGGGTTCTGGCTGGGGTGTCTAAGGGCAATTCCCACCTACCCCTAAATTTCTGGCATTCCCCCTCAACTTCTCTTGGCAGGAGCTAGAGGAACCTGCAAATCAGTAGGTGGCAAACTCCTCTAGAGAAAGGGCTTAAACTCCTCTGCCTCTGATCCAGCACTTCCCAACCAGGGCTCTCACCCCTGGGTCCAGGAGTAGAACAGAGCAGAATCTACAGCCTGGTTTATTAGGATAATAAAGAGGGTCGTATCCTGCAAATGTGCCTTGGAAGGAAGGATTTCAGAGCAACAGATGAGATCCTGAATGATGAAAAAAGGACACACAACCCCCTATCATATTTCTCATTGATTTTTCCTGCCCACCATTAACCTGTGAGGCTTTTCACCCCTGTGCTTGATGTGGAGGAATCTGTGCTCATAAGCACCATCAGATAGGGCAGGCTTCTGAAATTAGGGGGCTATTTTAGCCTGGATCATTACAAGAGCTGTTTTGTGGCAGTTCTACTGAGGCTGAAGCTTATTTGACCATAAGTAGCTTTGCTCAAAAAAAAAAGGGAAAAAAAAAAAAATCAATAAAATTAACAATGATAAAAAACAGCTCCTAGGCACAACTTGGGATTTAGATATATTTGAGGAAGAACTGTTGTGAACAAAGCCAGAAAGGAGAGGAAATTCACTCATTCCCCTCTGAAACACATAAAGTCCCAAACCACTTGAGGCCTCTTGTATCAGAACCTGAATACCCACGTCCAAGCAGAGAGATTCTGCCCTTACCATTTGCAGCCCTAATACATGCAAGAAATAGTAGAGAGGAAACAGAAAGAAGAAAGGATGTTTGGGGCAGAGTTAGAAATAGGATTTAGATGCCCCATGGCCTGGTTCGGTGTAGGGTGCCTTACCCCTGTCCCTAGTCCTCATCTCCAAAAACATGTGGTTAAATTAGAAGAGCATCAGAGACTGGTGACCAGTGTTCAGAGGTCAAGAATTGCTCCTGCATAAGGAACAGTTGGACAGACAAGGACTCTGCAGAATGGGACAAATGAAGTGGGATGTGACCAACGCCTACAAAATCTGCAGTAGCATAGAGATGTTCCCTGTTGGCCACAAGGCTCAGGTGTGACATAACTTTATGGTGCAGAGACAACACTATTCTTTATATCCTCAAGCCTTTATGAACAGAATAGTCTTGAAAACATAGGTAGTGGCAGCTTTTCATTAGCAGGTCCTCTACTTCCTCTGAAAGAGATTTACTACAGGTTTGTTTCCCCATACAGCCCTTCCCACCAGCTGTGACAGAGTCCATGGGTAGAGGAGCATCATATGTGGTCATGCACTATCTCCACAGCCAAACATGACGATGACTGGAAAATCATCTCTCACGTGGCTGTGGGCACAGGCTCTGGGTAAATGAGAATGGACCATGATACTTGTGCAGGCCGGCCTTCATTTCATCTCTGCAAATAAGAGTTTGGGATCCTTAACTTCTTTATAGACCTTTTTATGGATTTCACTGTGTCTTCTAGAAGGACAAAATGCTTAAACACCCACATAAATGCCAGAGTAGGTGTAGGGTCTCAGCACCATACTCTAATACCTTGCATCAGAGAGGAGTTGCACTGATGCCTGCAACATCGTGGCCTCTTAAAAAGACAGTAAGTACAGCTATACACTGCAAAAAAAAACAGAGCCCAGAATACTTGCATCTTCCTTATTGTGAGGAATAAAACATCTTTCTAGGATCAATTCCTTTTTCCCCAAACCACCCTTGACCAGGGCAATAACTCTAGGTGCCAGAGACTGCAGGTTCATTAGAGCAATTGTTTGGGGTCTCAGGAGTCAGTTACAGGTGGCTAAAGGATGCTCCTACCCTGTTCTCACTGTCTGGGTGACTGGCATCCCAGAGTCATATTCAAGCACAACAAATGTATATCTGCTGTTCATAGGTAGCACCGTCATCAGAATTCCATTTCGCCCCTTGCATAATTCAAACAATACTGATTTGAGGCTAAAATAACCTGCTGATAGGTTTTATGGCCTCTTGATTTCCATCCAGAATTTAATAGAAACAGCTGCATTTATAATCTGAAGAAAGGCACTGAAGGATAACCAGCGCAACGGAAAGATGCTAGCACGTTTTCAAAACTCCCAAACAGCCTATCTGATAACAATAATAGTAGCCATAACAATAAAATATTGTAATAGCTCACAGAAAGCTTGCACAGTCACATTAATTAATAATGTTGCTTTTGTCTATAAACCTCTCAAAGTGCAGGTGGCTTAACAAGAACCTCACCACAGCATAACAAGATAAGTGGTAATAAAATCATTATTTTAAGAAGGTATTCATTTCCTTTTTCCCTATAGATAACAGCATTTTATTCAGCGTTTGTTAGCACAAGGATGTTAGGAATTAACTCTACCTGCTCTGAAGGTTCTTTAAGTCAACATCAAAGCAATATAGCTTCTGAACTTTTGGCTAAGCACCAAACTAAGTCTTGGGAAATTGATAAATGCCACAAGAGTGGTCACAACAGAGATGGATCAATCAACTTGTCTCCTGAGAGAAGACTCCAACTGAATTATTCAGATGCCTAAAAACAACCGAAGGACTTTCTTCCTCCTTTCAGATTTCAGCATATAAGTATATTGCACAGTACCGTCTTAATTAGGGGCAACTAAAAATACCAGGGAGTGGAGTTCTGAAGGCCTGCGTTTTTTCTCAAAGGATTCTTAAGGCATAGGTGGGACAGGCAGGCCTCTGGCAGTTAACAGAAAACATCCAAGAAGGTCTTGTAGGATTAATCCATGCAATTGAGTGTGAAGAATTAGGTAAATACATGTCTTAAAAAAAAGGTTGTCCAAATTAAGGTAAGGAATGCTAGAAAGGAATTTTAAAAGAGAATAACTAGTTCACTTAAGATCTTTGCCAGACATGAGAATAAGAAAATTAACACATCAGAGCTACATTGTGCTCTGCCTGGAGATGACCTTGCTGTACTGGGTGAGAACCTTCATTCTCACCCAGTTCTGCTCCAAGGTTTTGCACAGCAGAGCGTTTTGTATCTGAAGAGGCTGTCTGCCACCTTATTCTTTGCTCTGCTTTCCCTGACATGAAGTTGTCCACATGAGCAGAGTGGCCTGCCTTCACTATCAGAGCTTTTGTTTCCAGGACAGAAAATAAGTGGTTGTTGTAGCAGATATATTTCTGTATCAGAAGCCTTGGAAAAACAAAGGACTCATTCACATGCAGAAGCCTCCAGCCTTGAAAAATGAGGAAATCAACAGAACTCGGCATCTATCTGACCTCCCAGCAGAATTATTTCCCCCAGTGCCCACTGTGTTTTACAGGATGTTCCTGAATGTCTTTAAAGAGGCTATTGAAATACTACTATTTCTGAAATTCCTTTTATTTTCTAGCTGGACAACCTCTATAGGAAGCTTTTGATAAAGAGCAAAATGTAATTACAGTGATTAATTTCAATAAACTCCAAACAACACAGACTCTCATATGGGTTTTGCAGAGCCTAGGCATAAATGAATGTTAATGGAGTCACATGCGTTTCTCTCCCTGCCTTGTTCACCTCAATTTTGTTATTTTGGATAATGTACCTGTCAAGGAATGATCGTAGTGCAGGTGCTGAGAGGAGAAACTTCATAAATTCAAAATGAGGAGGATTTGGAAGTAATCAAAAAAGGAAAAGGGGCGAGACAGCTCCCTCCATTCACAGCACCGACATACCAGGAAGCATGTGTGCAGATAGCCTTCAGCACACCTACACCCAGCAAACATATGCACAGTCACTGGTGCCACCCACACAAAAATGACACCGATAGACATGGTTAGGAAAGCGTCCGTGTGCTGTATGTGCACACACACACTCGCAGGATCACCCTGGCAGGAGCGGGCGGCACAGCTCAAGGGTGTTTGCCAGCACGTGGAGCTGCTGCGGAGGGGCAAGAGCAGCTCAGCAGCCTACTGCACTCCCAGGCTGTTTGATAAAGCAGCTTTCACCCCACACAGGGATTTCAGACCTGCAGGGAGAGAGAGCCAATCCCTTAGCCCCTCACTCATCCATACTCAGAAAATTCCTACTGAAGTAGAAACAGGAGGACTTCAGGGTCTTTCTGGTCATTTCCGTGCATATCTACATAGTTTATTCTACATCAGACACTTGCTTCAATCTTTTAAACCTGGAAGGTATTATTCACACTTGCTTCAGTCCTTTAAACCTGGAAAGTATTGTTTCCACCACTGAAAAGCAACATCTATAAACTTTAGCTGCCAAATAATTTTTGGTAAAATCTCTTTTACAAAGGGAGCTTCATCAAAGTTTGATAATAGGTGGAAATTTCTCCCCCCATTAGTGAGTCAGGCCTGAGATGTCTATGGCACCTCTCTCCTTTACATGGCAGCTGGAGTCATCGAATGGAAAGCTTTGACATTCCAGAAGCAACTTGAAGTTAAAGGAAACATGAGTTTCACCCTTTTCCAGTGTGCGCTAAAATGCGAGGATGTGGGACAGGGACAACACCTGATATGAGGACCGCTCCAAGCAGGTCCTGACTGATACAAACCCTCTGGGGGCTGGTGTTTTAAGGTCACCACATAATGCTTCTTGATTTACTGACTGCTGATGGAGGAAGACTGATGCAAACTGAAACTGGGAAACGTCAGCTTTTCCCACAAAGTATACAAGAATGTTTTTCTGCTGTCATCCTGATTGGCTTATTACCATATTTATAAGAAATGACTTCTTTCTCACTGTGGAATAATTAAGTAAATGGTCTGGAACCTAAACCCATCAGAATGGCACTGAAAACACTGCGCACCCTTCAGCTGGAAATTCATGACCAGCAGCTGGCAAATGGATACCATGCTTTGGCTTGGAGTGCCCATGGGGTACGATCAGTCTGGCAAACCATGGGCTCCCATGAGTTGGGCTCTGTTGCTGCCCAGCATGGCTGGACGGGGAAGCCTTTGGCATGAAAAGGCCAGGGGCTTTACTGGAGTCTGGTAAGGATCTAACCTGGGCACTCAGTCTAAGTCCAATACAAGCATCAAATGCGACAAATTCAGATCTGCAACTTTATTTTCCACAGTTATTTGTCCCATCATCCTCTGGCCTGTTGATGATGGGTTTGATTCCATCCAATGGGCTTGACATGCTCAACTAGGGACACCTCAGATAGTGATGCAAACTACCCTGCGCTGGGTTGACATCTACGTGAGCACTCATGGAGACACCATGAATCAATATGTGATGAATCCCGACTGACCCCTTTACTGACTCCCCTGAAAGAAGACTTTGCCATCTGCAACCCAAAAACTGCTCTCTTCCTCCTACAGTGAATGCTGCTAGAACTTTTTTTTTTTTTTTTTTTCCTGGTGAATGGTTGATTTAAAACTACTTATAGAAACACTCTGTGCCCTAGTCTCAGTTTACGTTCTTTGCTGAGTCATAAACATAAATCAGGGTTGTGGGTGGATCCCTGTTTGTTATTAAAGCACCTTATGTTTCTCTAAGCCTCACCAGAGGAAGCAGAAATTACTGGTAATGTATTAAATTTACAGTAGGTCTATTGTTGTTTGAGAATATAATACACACACACCCCCCAGATTATTGCCACAGATTGTGCTGTTATGATATTTTCTCGTTGAATTGAAAAACAAATAAATTGTAAGTATTAAAAAAATTGTTGAAAGTATGTGGAAAGAGGATTATTTAACGTGAAGAGCCAGACACAGGGGATGCAACCTAAATCAGAAATTCTGGTTATCAATAGTTCAGTCAAATGTTCATATACATGACAAAGTTTTCTTTCACTCAAAGTTCCTGAAACATTGTAAATGCTCCGGATGAAGTCAAATAATGATTGAGGTGATTATGCAGTTTAATATTGATATATGAATCAACCCTCATTTTTAATGGCTGGCATCAAACCCAAGACGCGCAAAAAACAAACGTGAAATGAGGAAGATAAAAGGATGCTGATTTAGGAAGAAAAAACTCAAAAAGCAGCAGCAGCAATTGCCGCAATTCAAACAGCCTTGCAAAGATCCCATCATTACCATCTGGCTCAGCGTTTCCTGGGCTGCTTTGCTAACACGCAAGATAAACAAACATGTGGGCTGTGCTTTAGGGTGGCTGATCTTGGCCTTTCTAATAGTCAAAGGAATCAAAGCTTTGAACTGGAGTAACTGAGTCAAGAAAAGAAGTATCAATTTCCAGTCCTTGCATCACATCCTACTGTAGCAGGTTGCTTGCTACCAGCTGGGAATAGGGAAGTCTATGCACAAAAGAGAAAACCTAACAAATCACCAGAATTATTAGTGTCTTTCTGTCACTAGTTTCTGCAATCAATACAGATATTCACATCACTTCTCATTCCTTAATTGCTAGCCATGCTTTATCTTGGAGAGAAATAGGAACTGCTATGTTGGATCGAATCACGCAAAATCCCACCCTGTCTGACTGTCTCGATCTCGCTCATAGCGTGCTGTATCACACATCAGCAGTCTGTATGTCTTAAAAGGGTTGGATTTCACAAAGGCTGATAACTGACTAAAGATAGACACTTGTGAAAAGTCTACAGGGAGAGATTTTCTTTACTTGTACATGTGGACCCTGCCCAAACAACCCAAACTCCCTCAAAATACTGTCAGAAGAAAAAGTCATTGTGATACGAAATACCATTATGTAATTTTATATAAAAAGCTGTTAAAATTCTTAATGGATGTGAAAACAAAATGCTTTCAGTTTCAGTTAAGAAGAGGAACAAACTGAGATTTGCAGAGTTTCTGAATAAACAGGAAATCCAACACCCATCCATTCTTGAAGAAAGTACAGAGAAGACACAGAAAGGCTTCAGGATGGGACACAGGAAATCATTAGAGCCGAAGAGAGGAGAATGAAAAGACTGGCACCACTTAGCTGAAAGAAGACATGAACAGGGAATGAGGAGCTCCAGGCAGTCAAAGTACTGCCTGGCCTAGAGGCACTCCATCAGGTGTGTCTTTGATCCTTTTCTATAGCTCCAAAAACATGTTTTAAGTTCCATGAAGTAATTTTCTACAAACGTGTGGCAGAGGTCTGTAGCAGTGGGACGTCCCAGTTTTTCACTTCTCTGTCAGATCTTTTAAGCCCTCCATGGCTCCGTAGTGTGGCTAGTCACTATGACGTGCCAGAGGACATTGCTGCCAGCTCTGCAGATGTCTAATTGGAGGTGGAAGGGGACACATTCAGCTGCTCTGCCCTGTGCAATGGGCTGGTGCAGGGGAACTGCGTTTTACGGACACTCAGTTGCAAGATCTTCAGCTGAGCTATCGCTGTGAGGCTGCTCTATTTGGGCAAAGAGCTGTAAAGCTTAGTGGGTGGATGAGGATCTGTAGGTTATCTATAATTTCTCCTCTTCATCCTTTAGACACTGCAGAAATGACAGAGAGCTAGGGATATAATCTGAAACAAATGTCATCTTTAAAGAATCATCGTGTTTTCCAGGCTGGGAGGGAGAGATAAGAAAAACGATACAGGCCCTGTTACATTATGTGTTTCTGGAGGTGTCCCATATTTAGAGGCTTTCTGTTCTCATCAAGATTTTTGCCCAAGACTTTCTGTACATCACAAGCACAAATTAGTGCTGTATTACAAACAAAAAGATAGACTTTCTTTGTACTCCCAACAACGGACCAAGACAGAAAGAAGAGCACACAAACACCGTGTCACCTGGCACACCACAAAGTTTGCAACCTGGTGTAACAATGCCTGCAATTAGAGAAAGTAGGAATCAGATGAGAGCAAATCATTAGCAAGCTCCATGCAGTCCTACAGACAAAGCACTGAGCTGTGCTGCTTCAGTCACAAAAAAGAAAAAAGAAGAGCAAATGAGATTTTCAGGAATATAAAGATGCAGTAATTGCTTTAGAAATCATATACATCTAAGTATAGTCGTTTCAGATACAGTCTAGGACTATCGGGCAGCTGTACTGAGTCATGTTATTCAAGGAACCTAACGCTTCTATTAAGCTCTACAGAAGCAGCACCATTCAACCTACAGTATCATGTCACCTTGCCCACAGAAAGTTTCGATCATCCAACTACCAACGGTCAGTAATATAAGAAAAAGAGCATTTATCCCATTGAAGACATCGGCAGAGGAAGTGATTTACCTAAACTCACAGAACCTGCAGGAGGGCTGGAACTGAAATCCACAGTGTAGCTCTGTGCTGCAGGAACTAAAGGAAAGTCCCCAAGCGTAAAAGCCTTGTGTACTTGTCACAGCCCTTGCCTCCCCTGCCCACGTCTCATAGGAAAGCCCCCAAGAGCTATTGCCATCTGTAGCAGCATGATGGCAAGTGGTACACTGCCTAAAACAACACAAGGAACCACAGACATTTGGAAGCAATTCAGGTGAACATGGTACTGCTTTGTAAAGTGAATAATATATCACCGATTTGTGATAACATACCACTGGTTTCTTCCGGACACTGTGCAACCAGCCCTAGTGATGAAAATGCAGGTTACCATCTGCTTGAAGTTCACTTGCATGCTACAACTCCAGGACTGAGAGTAAAGAGAGAGACAGTGTGGAATGCAAAGACCTGGTGACCTAATTCATTACCTACAGGCTGCTTTCAGCTATTTGACTAAGCTTTGCTATGCACATCTTAAGGGTTCTTTTCTACATACATCTCTCTTTTCTTCATTCTTGCCAAGAAACTGAAGATATTTAGACTTCCTATCTAGTGTGATGATATCATATTTATTTATAAATATTCATCCTTGAAATAAAAGGAAGGAGATGATTGCTATGCATTTCAATTCCTTGCCCAGGGCTTGTGCTACAGCCCGATGAGTGTGGCTGGCCCCTGCTTCCAAGTCCTCCGGATGGTGAGCCACAGGTGCTGGGAGAGCTATCCCTCTCTGTCTGCATCCACAAAGCCATCCTGCCTCCTCCAGCTTTTGCAATGAAACGTTTTCCCCCAAGAGTTGTGATTATGAAATGTCACCGTGGAAACAGTTGGAATATAATATGTGCTTGCTTGTTCTACACCCCCCCCTCCTTTCTCCCCTCCCACCAGCCTCCTCACTTTCTAAACCTATGTTTGCTGTACAAGAAAAAACCCTTCTTGCTCCCCTTCTCCCCTCAAACCTGCAAAGGGGAGTGTCTGTGCCTCACAGTTTCTGTGACAAAAACAGATGCCCCAAAAAATATCCCTACTCATTAACAGCTCCTTGGTACCTTGTAGCAACGCTAAACCCAGCAAACTCAACTGGGTGTTACTGCACTTACCAGGACTTCCCGCCTTCCTCTGCCAAATAATATCACTCTTGTAAAATAACATTATAAACAGGCTTTGAGCCAGTAGAAACCTGGTCTGCTGTTGCTGTAACTGTCACCACAAGAAAGCCTCTACAGCAAAGCATAATTCCCCATTATGCATCTCTGCTGTCCTCTTAGCTCTCCTGTCCTGTTCCCATTAGTGTTATAATGAGAGCACAACATGGACATACATCTTGGTTTTCTTTCTTGTGTCCCACCACCTAGAGGCAGGTCTTTAGATGATGAGTGCTTTGTGCTCTGACTATGTTAATAAAGCACGATTTTCCCCTAATCATGATTTCTTCCACGCTTCTCATCAGCATCACAAAAGGTCAGAGCTGTCCACCTGGGAGTGGAAAGGTCAGTTCACTTTAGATCTTACACGTGGTGTCTCGTAGCTCCTGGAATATAATCAGCTCACTTCATATTTATTTTGTGTGACTACAGCACTATAAAAGAGCGGGGGTTGTTCCAGAGAAATCTTCAATCTCGTTAGGAATGTGCAAGCAAACCCAAGGGAAAATTTGAGCTCAAGGGAGCAATACTGAATAGACCTCTCTATCTGGCAGAGAACACTGTTCTAGTTCTCAAAATCCCATAGGGGATTTAGATGCCCATTGGTATTTGTTAATTTTAATTAATGGGAATTGCACATAAAAATCCCCCAGGCAGTTTTAAAAATGTCAGGCAACAAGACTTTGAGGGCTGCACAGATGAACACATATAGTGGGACTCTTTCCCATGCACTAGTCATTAGAAGTGGTCCAAAGATACTCTCCACAGTCACATGTACATGTATCACAAGACAACACAGGGAATCGATGAACTCTCTAATTCTGGAGAAGCTTTGAGCTTCCACAGCAAGGTTCACACATACATAGATCCCCCAGCAGCTTCTCAGACATCCTTGCACTGCTTCAAGATTGTTCTGTCATGGGTAGGGAAGGGAAGGCAAACAGTAACTTCTGCCCTGGAGAGATGGGAAACCCAAGCAAGACCTCCCCTTGTTGCTGGCTTGTCTAGTCCTGAAGGAAGACAAGGGGACATGCCTTAACGACTCAACTATTTGGAGTATATGACCTTTTTACCTCCAACTATACCTTTATGGCAACTGTAAAAGATTCCTGTTGGAAGTAGGAGTCCCAAGAGACCTCTGGGGCTGATGTTTTGCAGTACAATGCTCAGCTTCTATTTCTTCCCCTGTGGCAGCTTTTTTGTGAACACTATGGAGAAGGGAATGCACCCTGGAATCACAGAGAAGGTGCTCCCTGGTCCTCATACAGGCCACAGCCCTTCGAGAAAGTGGTTTGCAGTTGTTGTCCTCATTACTGTCTCACCTGCAGCTCCATGCACAGAGCAGTATAAGCTAGTCCGATAGCACTTTATAGTAATAAGATCAGCTCAAGTTTTAAAAAAAATAGGTCTTTTGGGTGGCATATACCAGTATTTGCACTCTGAACACATTTCTTCAGCTGTTTTGCTCCTTTAATGACAACTCAGAAGCAGACATAGGAAATCCCTGAGACAGGCTAATGGACACCCCTCCTATCCTGGTCTCCAAATAAGCAATTCAAATTGGCAGCATCTCTCATCAGAATTGTTAATTCTCCACCATGTGACAGCCTCCCGTAACTCCCAGGCTCACCAGGTGGAAAAGAATCTCAAAGACTCTCGATTTAAATACTGCTTCTATTTCTGACATGCTTTCAATTATCTGCAAAGGCAACCTATCACTCACATCCTCTCGTCCTCTTCACTGATCCCTGCACTGATAACAACCCTTTGCAGCAAAACACCTTTCACCCAGGGACATGTACAGGGACAGCTCTGGCAGAGGAGTGGTTGGCCCTAGATCAGGCTGTACTAGCAGCACGGATGGAAATGGAGCCCCGATGTCTATGGCCACATGCCAACTTGCTGCCACTGCAAGGGGATCCCCAGCACATGGAGATGAAGAAAACCACTCCTCTCCTTCCTCCATTTGGCTCTTCTCAGTCTGGGGCTGCAGCTATGATGGGAAGAACCAGGGTGAAAAGATCTCACTGGCAGCAAACTGTGCTCATTCTTTTACCTGCTGTTACAGGCAGAGTCACTGGGAGGTTATCAAGTAGGACAAAGCCATTTTAATTACCCCACAAAACATTTGTCACACGTCCAGTGCCGCTTTTGGAGAGGAATTCAGGACATCTGCTATTTTAACCATAATCAGATTTGGATTTTTTCATCTAAGTGACTGTGACAAATTCCAGTCCACAATTATTAGACTCAATTCTCCTTCAACATCAAAGCGGCATAGGTGACAAAGGAATTGGGCCCATTCCCACCTGGGCACCAATTAGTTACCAGGCACTTGGACAAGCCTATATCTTTAGGAAAGGTGAGTTAGGAGTGGGAGGCTCAACTATCTCCCTGCTGCTGTCTGTTGATTTTACGGTCATACTTAAGCCTGTCCATCAAAACAGGGCACCCCACTTGTTCCCATCTACTTCCACCCACATTTTTCTGACTTCAAGTGGCGAGTCAATATGGTACTTGTGCATTAACGTGTATTCACTGACTAATCTCACTGCTTCAAACTTTATCAACTTCCAGAAAATACTGCTTTATTCATCCATTTGTTTTCCCCTCCTGTTCATTTATGCTATTTTTTTCCCCGCCCCCCCCCCCCCCAGATTATCATGAACACAAAACATGTCTTCAGACCATACAGTGCTCCTGGTTTGGTACAGACATCTGCATCCAAACAACTTGACACTCTACATAGAGTAAAAGGAGAGAAAGCATTTCAGACAGTCATTTGCACAAAGCCATGTATCAGCTTAGTGTGAAAAAGCGCAAATCTGCTTGTTTCCAACATACAGTACTGTCTTTTGCTCACAAGTGTCCTTATTCCACCCCAAAGTAGTTTTAAAACTAATGAAAAGTTTAATATCCTGTGAGTCTTCATTTGCACTATGTGTGGGGGAAAGTGCTGCAAGACCTAAGACATGACATTTTTGTGTAGTTGGTAAAAGAATAAAGATGCCTTTGACAGAAAATTGCAACCTTTCATTGAAAAATCCTCTCAGAAAATTGGTGTTTTCTGCCTGTCTGAGTTTGATAAAAAATAACTTTCTTCCTAATGCTGCCTTTGTATAAGTTTGGAAATCTGAAAATCCTCTGGCTAAAAACACACAAAAAAAAGATGTGGGGTGCAGAGGGGGTTGCTCAGCCAAAAATATTTCATTTTCTGGTTTTCAGTGAAAAGTCAACATCTTCTACAGTACATCTACCACTTGATTTTGCAGGCAGATGCAAAATACTCCATAAGATGCACAAACAGAACTGACATTATGGAGATCAGCACCAGCATTTTCTCCTTCATGCAGCTTTGCTTTGTACAGTGTTTTGGACTATGGCTTAAAATGAAGTCTATGCTGAAAAAAAACCACATTCCTGGAATCCACAGGAATGAGGCTTTTAATTAAATGGACCAGCTGAAAAAGCAGCTTATGCAGAAATATTCAAGGCTAGATATAATTGGGGAATGAGTAGATATTTCATGAGCATTACCTAGTAGGCATTTGTAAGAGTGGTAGGAGTGTGGTCACAATTTCCATCCCTCCTCCCAGGACTGAAATCCATCCCGAGGAATCCCTGCTCCAGGTTTGGCTGTTCCCAGCCCAAGGCGGGATGATCCTCATCATCTCCAGCCCCAAACTGCACCCACTGGCAGGCAGCCGCTCCACCACACACCGAGCACAACAGCCTTCATGGGGTGCAAAAAGCAGCATCCAAGTAGTCCTGTAACCATGACAACATTCAAGATCAAAAATACACACACTTCAACTCCTTGTAGTAAAAAAGAAGTATCAATAAAGGATGGAAGCCACTTTCTGCACATTTCCATGTTCCTCATGAGAAAGTCCTTGGGAATATCCCAGCTCTTCAGTATATGAAAATAAAGGAGGCAGAGTCCACATCCAGTACTGACTGCTTCAGGTTTGGTTACTTCTCTATTCCTTTTTCTAGTTTAAATAAAGTATCTGAATTTCTTTAGCTCTTTTGCATTTTAACATTCATCTTAATGCCTCAGATAGGAAAAAGAGGAAAACCTAACATTTCTCTGCAATCCCTCCCACCCCCCATCTTCCTCTTAAAGTGAAACACTGTGTGTAAGGAATGACAGTCATTTTCCTGAGCATACAATGGCTATGATTTGAATATCTACCCTACAAGCATGATTCAATGCAGAATTTGCTTTCTACGTTGCCCAGCTGCAAAAGAAGTTGTACAGTTCCATCAGTTTGCCATGTTGATGCTAATAACCCCCACCAAGTCGCTATGGAAACAAGACTAATTAGAAATGGGCTAATGTTGGGGTTGATCCTTTCAAATTTCTCTAGTCTAGGCTGCAACAAGATGGTTAAACAGTTAAAGGACTCAGAATTCTCCCTTGAAGAGAAAATATGAAAGAAAAGGATCAACTGTTGCTCCTTGTGAAATAGGACCTGAATGTTTTGGCATTTACACCAAATGTATTTGCATTAACTCTGCCTGGTTTGGAGAACCATGTAAGTGTTCCAGGAGATCACTCCCTTGGCAGAGAGGTCTCCAATCTGGGAGGAGATTCCAGCTCAGTTATCTGAGCAAAGCCACAGCATAGTCAATAGCTCCAGGATGCCCAGCATCCACCTTCATTTGAAAGGTCTACAAATCAGTCCGGAATAAAAACATCTCTTTTCTCCTGCTACCACTTCTCATGACAATGAAGAAAAGTATCGTCACTGAGCAACTCTACAGTGAAAATACCTGTAAGAAGGCAAAAATGAAAAAGCTTCACCAAAATGCCTGTCAGCCATGGAGGGCTTGGTGAGGGGGGCTTGACAAGTGCTGCTGGTCTGTCTAACAACAACAGGAGCACTGTGCTGCACTTAAGGGGATGGCAGAGTTATTAGGGCTCTCCTCATCACTGCTGACTTTGCATTAGTCAGGATCATGAAAGCAGACAAGGGTGTAATGGGTAGAGAACAGAGAGCTAAACACTGTAAGGATGCATTTAATGAACTTGTTCTGAACAATACTGACACAAAATGATGGGGAAAAATGTCTGATCAGACAATATCTTTTGCAGGTTTCATCCTTCTGCTGGGGTATGACAGGAATATCATGATGTCTTCCAGTTTTCTGCAGGACCCTGGTGTGACCATGGGCAGGACCCTTGTGCTCAAGTGACCAAGTCTCAAAACAGTGAGGCTCTTTATCAGCATTGCATAAGGATGCTGCAAGGATAAATTCAGCACTGATGGTGGCTGAGGCTAAATAAATAGAGACTTTGCACCTATTATTCCTATTTTTGTCAGGTTTTTAGATAACATTCAAACTGTAGTACTGCCAGTTCTGTATTCTTTTGAATAACTACAGAATGTGCTGAGGTCTATTTCCCTTTAAAACATATTTTAAAGAAGGAAATCAGTGAAATTACAGCTCATATTTCCAATAAAGGTTCTGAAACTTCAAGAAAGAAGAAGAAGCTGCACAGTTTTCAAGTGTTGCTTTTGAAAGGCAGAGATTGCAGTTTTATAACATCAAAACCTCTTTCATCAGAAACAAAGCTATTATTACTATAAATGCCAGTAGAATTTCAGAGGAGCTGTAGCAAATGCATCAAAATATACATTTAGGTCCCATTCCACCTCCTAAGACTGTCAATGCCAGTTTTGCACCTGATGGGAGAAGCAGAAAGCTGTTTTGGTCCACATTACCAGGAAGTGCATACATACTTACTTCATACAGAGGTGTTACTTCTGAAGCAGTTCTACACTGTGTTCAATAAATGCATATTTTTCTGACCAAAGAAACTGGCAGGGTTTTAGCATGTTAAAACTGGAGTGAAGAAAGTTGGCTATTCTGTAGTCAAAGCAGAAATGAACAAGAAAATTTTCAAACTAAAATGACAGACAAATTTTTCAGCGCAGCCACTGAATTGGGCTCATACTTGAGAGGCCAGTTCATCACAGATGGTCAAGTAAGCACATTTGAAGATGCCACCAACCCTCAGCCAGGTCATGATAATAGACTTAATTCATTGCAATGTGAAATAGAATGGATTAGCTTACACCACTGCTGAAGAAGGGCTCAAAGTGAGCAGACAACCATTTCTTATAGCTAAGGGCACTGTAGCTTCTTGAAATGTGGTGACCTCAGTACTTGAGAGCACAAGTGTCCCCTGAGAGAGTTAGAGCTTTACTTTCCATTCTGTTACCAGCCTCTGTAGCACCTCAGTCAAGTCACTTTTCTTCCTTTCCCACCCTTTTTTTCATCTTATAATGATATAGGAGTAGTAGCTGTCTCCTACAAAATGCTCTACAAACCCTAGCAACTTGGGGACTCTAGGTGCTACTGTAATACAAATAATAAATAAAGGACCTGAGTTCCTTGGTGACACAAAAGTTTGAAACAGTGAGTTGAACCTATTCTTCCCCCGTTACAGAAACGGGTTGCTGACAGTATGATGCTCTCCTCCTTGCTAGAGCATCGTCTCCAGCAGTGCTTTCCCATATGCTCCTCAGTGGTGTGAGCAGCAGTGCAAGCAAGACCTCTCCCACCCATGAACAATGCAGCAAGATGTGTGCTGCTGCAGCTGTCAAACATAAAGAGAAATGATTAAAAATCCAACGCCCTGAGCTGTGCCTGTTACTGAACATCCTTTAGGGCTTACTGTTCTAGTCAGCCTGCAGTGACTGAATCTTTTGAATGCTAGATTCTCATTGAGATTTGACAGGTTCTGTAGAAATTGTGAAGCCTTCAAGATGCAGCTCAGGTCCGACTAGAGCCATTGGTCCCTTCAGTCTTTTAAACACTTGTTGAAGATGTGTAGGTCATTGAGGAGCGTTTTTTGTTCTGGACTTTTGAATTGGTGGGTGTTGCCATGATGTGCCCTGAAGAGAGGCTGCTGAGCGTAGGTGAAAGCAGAACCCAGGAGCAGAGCAGCAAACCTATGACTCGGCTCCTGAATAGGAAATCTCTGAACACAAGCACTACCTTAACTAGTGGTTCCTCCTCCACCTCTCCCGCTCGCACCCAGGCATAAGAGGCTTTTACACCATTTTAGGCAGACTACTAAGGTGGCTAAATCAGGGGATCAATCCTCTTTCACAGCCCAGAAAAAGCAAACAGCAAATGAAAGCTGTGGTTCAGGCTGCCATAGCTGAAGCATGATGCACAGAATCAAGGAATGCAAATACGCCTTTCCCCGCATAAGAGTAAATTATACACAGACCCAATCCTTTCAGTATTTCTAAAGGCAGCACAGGCAGGGCTCCGACTGCAGGCAGCAGCCCTTCCTCCCCATCTGTGTCTCCTGGGAACAGGAGGGGCACAAAGAATTTTCCTCCCTGTGCCCCCAGAGCAGTCAAGGGTGGACAATGAATGCAGAGTAGCACATACATGAATCAACCTCAGGTGGCTTCTTGACCTGCTTGGACAAAACCAGGCCACATAAGGGATGATCTGTTTCTATCCAGGGCCAGAATTAGGGGGCACTTTCCTGGTAAAATAATGTAAGATCCCCACTTTGTGCAGAATGGCATTTGAAGCAAGATGAAATTAAAGTATAAAGAATTATTTTATTATTATCAGTCTTAGCCTATTTTCAGGCTCAGGGGAAACTCCAGCATATCTGTAGCTATCTATGACTCAAGGGCTAAGAAAAAATTATCAGAACAATCACATTTAAAAATGTGATTTAAAATAGCCCTTCATTTTCTTCTCTTCTCAACAGGCTATTTAATTTCCTTCCTGGCAGGTATAGTTTGCATGTGAAATTGAAAGCAGAATTGCTTAAAAAAAAAAAATAAATAAAAAGAGGGAAAAAATTGTCATCACCAAGCCACAGCCCCCTGCCCACTCGGGAACAGTATGCTCCTGCCAGGCTGTGCTCTCCCAGGGCCTCTTAATGTGCCACCTGATGAATGTGAGAGATTAATGTACCCTGCCCAGAGACAGAGAGTGAACATAGGGAACCTCATTTAGAAAACGCAGTGTCTGCTTTTCCTCTTCATCATGTTTCTTCTCTTTTTGATGGGCCACATTCTCAGAAGAGTCTCACGTATCATGCAACAAAGGGCTGATCTTGGAGACCAGTAGCAGAACTTAAAGAACTGGAGGATCCAACCTATCATTTCTAAAGGAAACTAGAAGAAAACATCCCCAAGCCCTGACTTCTATTCCTGCTGCCTCCCAGTACACAGCCTTTATCCTTCTGGGCCAGATGGGCATCTCCTGGGACAGGCTTTGCCTCCTGCACTGTGTACAGTGCCGTGTACCACATCTCACAGGGTTAGGTGCAGTGTCCTGCAGAGCTACCCATCTCTTCATCAGACAGGACAGCAGAATCACAGGCATCAGCAAAGTACATATTTTCACCTAGCAACTCCCACACTAAAACACCATGCTTTTTCTTAGGCAATAGAATTAACCTTTGGAAAAGCATCCAGTATTTACCAAGAGATTACTAGCAGTGCAAACCTATTTGTTATATGTCTGTGCTTACACTAGGCATATGGATATTAATATTTAGCCACATGAGCTCCATGAACCAACTCTTACTGTGAAGACAAAAATTAAATGACAGCCTCTTCTACCTCAGCACATTTGTGTGGGGCATGGAAATACTGGTGACTTTTGAGTACACAAAGGCTTGTTTTTAGTAACCCAGAGCACAAATGATTGAAAGACTTTGACACAATGCTTTCCTAATGCTTTTGATTGGGCATGATTTAAAAAGCTGTGACTCAGGGCTCCAGGCTCTCTCTCTTTCTCTCTATATGCCACTTGAGTAATATCACCAGAATCAACAATTATAATCTCTCATGAGTCTGTTGCTATTAGGGATTAAAAAAGTTGATTTTGAAACTATGGATTTCCTAAGAGAACTGAGAACTGAACCCATGCTGGAGTCCCAGGTTATTGCTGCTTGGACTCTGTTCTGGGTTTACTGGTTCTTTCTTACACTTGTCCAGTGCATAATGAGACACGGGAATAGCATGCCATCTTGCAGCCTCGCAATCCCTGCTGAGCTGCACTTGGTCCTGCCCTTCCCTGCAAATGCTCTTTACACAAAACAAACACCATCAAGTGTTTTCATACCAGACAAATTACACACCACTGCCCCCCCGCACCCCCCAGTTTCCTTGTCTGCCACCCGCCATCGTGTCAATTGTGGCACTGGGACAAAACTCACAGACTTAGCCCATACGCAATAAAAACTTCCTGACCTGCCATCTGATTCTCTCCCTCTTACCATTATGCTTGCCTTTGAGAAATCCATTGTGAGACTTAGAAGTGTATTAAGACAAGCTATAACTACTGGGTATAATGTTGGCTTGGACAATTAGATCTGTTACTTGTGTATTTTTATGGTGTATGATGCCATAATGTAGCCTGGGATAATAATTTTTTATAATCTCCTATTAAACAAACAAAGACAGCTAACACAGGCTTCTCCTCCCTAAAATTCCCTCTTTGCCTAAGAACACATCCCATCATCCAGAATTTATTTTGCACTCCATGCAACAGAATAAAGCATAATGGGTCCATTTGGTATAATGCTGCATTAGTTAATGATCATTTATGCTGACTTGTTACCCATTAGATTCCAAGCAAAACTTGCACTGGGTACAAATCTCAGCCTGAAACATCAATTCCCAGTTTAGCATATCAGTCTTTCCCCCTCTTCATGCTATGAAGAGGCAATGCTAAAATCAGATGATCCAGAGGTTTCCGAGAAGGTTACTGTCATGTTCCTGTTGTACATCTCTTAGTCAATATAGGAAATTTCCTTCCTTCACAGAGGAGGCGACATGGTACCATCTAAAGTCTTCTGGGTTGAGAGTTGTCACTACAACTTTGTTACTACTCTGGTCCATCTGATTGGAAAGTATCACAAGAATATTTACATTCTTGAAAATAGCTTATTTTTTATTTCCACTCCCAATATTATGTAAACTCTTTTCATCCCTCCTCATACATCCGCATCTCTAGCGATAATGAACACAAGCAACATTTCAGGATCACGAACACTCCTGCTGAGTCCAAGCACATTTGTGACACTAGTGAAAATCCACAGGACTAACACAAGCGCAGCAGTCTTAATCCACGTGCCTTGCAAGCAGATGATGCGGGAAAAGAGGAAAATTTAGATTTTGCAAATGGAAAATACGGAGTGAGGGAAGATAGGTTTCTAAGACTATGCTAATTTTAAGAGTTTAAGAAGAGAGGTTAAAAAAAACCTCTTCCAAAAGACTTATGAATACTTGAGAACATAGTTTACAGCATCTTTTAATATGTCCATTTCTCATAAGCATTGAGCTATGAAGGAGTAAGAGGTGAAGCCAAGCCATCAGGAGGAAATATCCAGACTCTTTTTTTCTATTATTTTTATAAGTTACATACTGTTACATAAATGATTATTTGTGATATAAGAATGAATGGTAGTTACATTGTCATCAGGGAAGGGCTGCATTAGACATCATCTATCAAAGTGAAGTCTGAAAGACCTAGCTAGAATAAAAAGGAAAAAGAAAAGAACAGAAAAGCTTTCACACCACGTTTGCTTTGAAATCTCATGGAGATCTTCAGATTATCCCACTTTCATTCAAGAAATTGTAGAGGATTAGAATGTACTTTGCTGAAGCTGGAAATCCTGCAAGAACTTGTGTGGCACTGACAAGTCTTTGCAGGAGTAAAGCACTCATCTTTCATGTTTTAGCATTAAGGAGGAGTTTGGACAATTTCCACCATTTCTTGTACGCTCAGCATCAGGCACTGCTGTATGTTGTCTGCAGCATTCACCGCCATCCAGCCCTACACCGAGGAATTGTAGCTCCTGGTCTTGTCTGGCAACCAAGTCTGCTTTGTAGGACACAAGGGCAGCAACTAGTCAAACAACTGCATTGCTTGAGTCTTACTGATTTTACTGGGATTCTTCAAGGTGAAAGTGATTTTTCTCTATGACCCAGGTGATATAAGACAACGAGACCCCAAAGACATTACCAGTTCACCATTTGTTTGTCAGAAAGAAAGGATTATTTTTTATTGTTATTCTTGTAAAGTATCAACTTAATTTTGCTTATTTTAAGGCCACAGTTTTGTATGGCTTACTACTGGAAAGTACGTAGGCTTGAATTTCTAGATTAGTGATAGAAGCACTTCATGTACCACAACCATTTTGAAATGATGCTTCATGAAATTTCATTCGGATTTCATAAGGTAGCTATTGTTGGTTAAATAGTAAGTGATTTTAAAAGCATATTAAATGAGGAATAACAGCAGTGTAATTTATGAAAAATCATTATATAGTTATGTCAACTATTTTTCAATAATCAGTTATTACTTTTAAGATGCAATACCTGAAGTATAAATTAAATACAGGTACCGAACTCTTGATTTCAGAGTGCTGTTGTTTAAACTGTGGAAAAGCTGCTATTATGAATCCTTTGCATGAGATGTTGCAGAATTTTATTGTTTGGGATTTTTTTTTTTGTTTGTTTGTTTGTTTTTTTTTTTTTTTAAAAAAAGCAACCACTGGTGAGGGAATAGGTTGCTATAGAAGTTGATTACGAACTGTGGATCCTTTCTCCCATGTCATGACTCTCAAAAAATGTCAAAGCCCACTGCAGTGGGAAGACTGCTAACTGCAGAAGCTCATGTTAGGTATATAACATTAGGATAGAAAACATTAACAATCCTGTCCTTTCATTGCTAGTCAGGCACTGAAGTCCCTTCCATTCACTTTGGCTTCCTCTACAGCCAGAGGTGCAGGATCGCTGAACGAGCAAAGAAAGTCAAACCTCTTCCACGACAGTATTTGGCTACAGAGGAGTGAAGGGGGAAAAGGGAGCTCCTTCTGCTGAAAAGCAGCAGCAAAAAGCCAGCTGTGCCCTGTTGGGTAGGGCGAAGGTCAGAACTGACAGTGAGACTGAGATCTGTCACACAGGGGAAACCTGTGTTTCTACAAGGAGTAGAAATTTGTCTGACATACGAGTAAACAGGACAAAAATAGATGAATCAAGGACATTGTGTGGAAAGTATGAGGTTTAAGGTAAAGATACAACAAGTGTGACTCAAGAATGTATCATTATGAGAAAGAAGAGGAGCTAAACACTGAAACAAGGCCTTGCAGTTGATTTAAGATGAAAATAAATGTCTCAGAGCAGTAGATAAGATCCTACTTCTGTCAGAAGAGTAGTACACCTGCCTTATAAAATCACTGGCCTTGGAGAACGGACATCTCAGAAACCTGTCAAGGAAATGGGAAATATCTTGCCTATATATACACAAAAGATGAAAACATGCTTTGTAACCAACAGGCATGCTAATGTAATCTCAGTGATATTCTAGAATCTAAAACAAACTTCAAAGGAAAATGTACTTACAGTCAAAGGCTTAATTGGAAAACAGGATGATATGCAATGTGGATTTACCAAGGATATCTCACACCAAACTAACCTGATCAACTTCACCATTTCCCTAACACCAAGTTCTTTCAGATCAGGAAATAAGAAAAATGCTGGTGTACAGCTTCTTTGGACTTCAGGTAGTAAAAATGAAGTCAGATGAATACCCACGGGGTTTAAAATCTTTATTTTAATCCTTCCACAATGCATAGCTGTCTGCTGCACAGCAGAAACCTGTCAAATACTGATTTTCACTGCACATATATCTATTCCTGTAATAGATAACCATGAAAAATATGGGGAGGGGAGAGAAGGCACTCTGCTACTATGCAATATGTTTTGGATACAAGCACATGAAATGTATTCATTGTTCAGACTTTCTTCTTCAACAGGTCAATGCTTTCTTTATCAGGGATTTATTTGAAGAGGGCTTTGATGCATTTCTATGTCTTTTCCAACCAGTAAACCAGACACCTTTACTTTGAATGGATTAGCCCTTTCCACTGTCCTGCTTTTCTGGAAGTGTTTTTGTATTGTTGTTGATTTTACTGTTTTTCCTGGTGTTTTTCTTCATTTCCATTATATGGTGATATATAACACAGCTAGCCTGGACCTTCTGTCTACCCTTCAGGAGCCCTTTGCAAGCCTGGCTGAGAACAGTCCTTCTCCCGCTGCAGGGGAAAAAGGCAACCAGATGGGCACATCCTAACCAAGATCTTCAATCTTCCAGCAGTGGCTGGTTCTGATTCATCTCACATTTGTAAAAGGCCATTCCCCACACAAAACTGCATTTTAGAAGCCTGGTAGTGGTAAAACTTTCAGGGGAAATTGGAGGGAATTACAGCAACCATCTGATTTTAGCAGCAGATCATCATGAGCATAGGGCTTCACAGACTGCCACGCTGCACCTTGTTTGTGCTTAGAGAAAACTCTGGGGCCAATTATTAACATAAGCGAATGCAGCAACAGCTCATATCAAGGCCTGACACTTAACAGAAGAGTCTTTCCATAAAATAGATGGCAAAAGTGCAGCAGCTTTTTCTAGACAACATTCATCAGCGTTAGTCCTTATGCACTGGTTATTACACAGTACATACCAGGATATATTCAGCATCCTGCAAAGGAATCATCTCAAAATATGTTTGACTTTAGTTTAGTGACCAAATAGTACTGCATGCTGCTGGAAATTGTTTCTTGGGTAATAAACACATGGTGGGTGTTCATGTGAAATCAGTACCATCTACAGTGACCACAACAGCAGCAAACACAAGATGAAATCAAATTGGGTCTTTAACCCAAATGGGCCTTCCTTCTTCGTGGATACTGTGCTTCTCTGATCTCGAACTAAAACTCTACTTTCCCTTGTAAGCTGAGAAGTGAAATCTTACCATATCTCAGGCAAAGCTTCCCAGAGCTCCTAAAGGAAGATTAAATGCTGACTATCATCTGACTGAGCTTAGCCTACAGCTATTTGCATGATCACGTAGCAGTCATGGTGTAAATTCCTGGAGAGGAACTATAATGTTTAGCTCTAGATTTGGGCTATCACAAGGGCTGCAAACTGAAATCATAGCTTATTCTCTACTCTTATTGCAGTGTTAATGAAGATACATTCATGCTATCTTTCCTCTAAAATAGGCTAGGGCTTTCTACAAAATAGTGTGTGCATTAGAGAAACATGATTATTTAAAGTACAACTAATGCTCATTTAGTTCTTCATACAGCAACCATTTAATGATACTGAGTAGCTTCACATGAGGCTGATGGACACAAGTTGCCACTTTATTTTAAAATACATAATGGATCTTCTCATTGAAGGCCTATATAACCTAACATCTCATTTTTAAAATGGGCTATAGAAGCCTGTCCAATTTTCTCAACACAATCAAAGACAAAGGGCAGAAAATTAGAGAACTGACAAAGAGAAATGGAGTGGGAAAAGGGTGGAAAAACACAATGCCAGCAAAGAAGTTGAGATCCCTATTGGCTCATTTGTTCCTGAGAGGCAGCTGTGGCGCAGCATGGACATGGGAGCCATAGAAACCTGGCAGAGATATGCCTGCTTTTATTTCTTTCCCAAGAAAACAGACTTGCCAGAAAACAAAAAGCCCAGAAAGAAGCTATCCAGGTCTCTGACCTTCATGGCAAATAGAGCTCAAGCTCAAATCAAACCATAAGGCAACAGCTGGGAGGGCAAGCTGTCCCCAGGCTTTCAGGTGAGAAAGGGAGCACATGGGACCAACTCTGGGAAACACACACCCCAGCACAGTTCTGTTGTTGGCTCACATGAGGCCTCGTTCATCTTCTTTCTCCCATTAATCAATTCTAAAACTTGGGGTATCTCCCACCATTCTCTTAATTTTCAGGGATGGAAAACTGAGTATTTTCAGAAACAAACATTAAGAGTTCATTGAAATGCAGCTACACAAAACCTTGAGAGTGATCCAGGCAGATGTAATTTCCTCCTCGTCTTTGGAACAAGGGAAATACGGAAGAGGAAAAAGTCACAGCAGAGAAAGTGGCAAACAAATCACCATCTGAATAAAAGCTTTCCTTTTTTTTTTTTTTTTGTTCGATTTGAATTTAAAAAGAAATCATCATCTCAAAATTATTGTGATTTGGGGATTACTTGCTTTCATAATTTACAGAAGAAGGAAATAGATAGGAAGGGACAGGTAATTAAGTATCTATTCTTTTTCAACAATTACTTTACAAAACATCTCAGCTACAGTCACTCACAGTGGGCTCTTATAGACAAAAAACCCCTATGTGAAAAGAGGTGAAGCAAACTGCAGCAATAATACAGGCCCAGAAGGAATTTCAAAAAGGAAAAAGGAGAAAAGTGACACTTGAGAGCTTACGAAAGCAAAAGCTCACCCTAAATCCATGCAAGAGCCTGAACTGAAATTGCAGACATTATCCCATTTTGATTAAATTTTGTTGAGTTCAGATCCTATTTGTCACTAGCCAAATGAATTATGTTTGATAGGGGCCCACTAGGCTCAAAATGGAGCCTTCCAGCTAGCAGCAAACACTGCCAGCTTCTCTAGCATTTTCAGCATTATTTATGTAAAACCTTGGTCTCTCTAGTCTGTAAGGAGAACTGAAATTTCTGAGGTGAAGATGCCATCCTGAGATGTTTGTTGTAACTAATAATCCAGCTAATACATTAAAAAAAGACATTGAAAAGTAGTCATTGCACAGGTAGTTTCTAGATTGTTTGCTACTTGGAAGAAATTAGTACCAATTAGCTACCTAGACATATGTTGGCTAGCCTCACTGAGTCTCCTGTGGCCAGCTCAAGCACACTCAGAATGATTGCATTTCTTCGATGATGAAGTGATATTTTCCTCAGTTACTTTTCATCAGAGCTGCAGAGCAATGGCATATGTTTGATGTTTTGTTCTCAGTTTTACAGAGCTACATCATTGCCCATGGATCTGATCGGATATCTCATTCAGGGCATAAAAAAGGTCCTCAGCTCCTCGCATCAGCTTTACATGTGGTTAATATGGGTGAAAAGCTATATATCAGTCAATCATCAACAGTCATTCAGAGTTCAGAAAATTCTTTATGATTAGATTAAGGTAGGGAACAAGCAGGGCTGTAAGTAACTCTAGAGGTTGTTCTTCCACTCCAGCACAGCCAAACCCCAGACTAGAACAACAGTAAATATAAAATGATGAAGCATCACAGGCAGTTCAGCAGGTTTTGATGCAGCATGCTGTAGCCAGTGGAGAAGGTGGTGATAATTAAGCAGTGCCAACTCCTGTCCTTAAAGATGAACAAGATAAAAAAAAAAAAGATTCTTCTTCCATTTCCTACAGTGCTGCCCTTGCCTCTGAAAAAGCTGGCGTGCAGTCAGGAAATGATGTGTACTTCTTTAGCTGCTTGTCATTTCTTCTGTGGCAAAATGCATTACTTTAGCTGAGAATAGGTCTGTACTGATGACTAAGCTAAAAAGTTCCATGAAGATGGAGAACTTTTAGACTGAGAGAATATTGTCATTCACTCGGTGTGAATAAGAAATGTTGGAAACCAATATTTTCAATCACAGAGAATGGCTGAAGGTCAGGGCATGTTTCCGAGAAACTCATTTAGATATACTGTTATCAGAAGATTTTTAAACATTTTTATGATTTCATTTATTTTTCTTTTGGACGCCAGATGGAAGGAAGAGAAGTACAGATATCTGCCTATAGCAAAGTACATTTAGGTATACTAAAATAGACCTAAGTAATCTTTCAGTTATATTTCTACAAGTGTCCAGTCTGTAGCTAAGGTGGCCACTTTGCCTTACATTCACCATATTGTTACAAAGTAGTATTTAAGTTTGCTAGTTCAGCCAGCCCACTACTCAAATATTCATCCTCCTTGATGGCATCATTTTGCTCAAACATCCCATCAACAATTTCTCAAAGGAATAACACAAATCCTGTATACTTAGATTCCAGTACACCTCTGGATCGTCAGCTACAAAACAAGTAAATTTGGACAAACCTACAATTAGGGCTAATTTTGCTAACTGACATCATAGCCTAACCTCCATTTAAATTGCCCTCAGTTTTGCCAGTATTCCCCATCCCTATCCATTCATCATTCTCTGAATCCCATTTTTACTTTCCTGTCTCTCACATGGCCAAAGCTGCAGATACTCCCAGCCTGCAACACCACCATCTCTGAGACTTTTTGTTGCTTTGTTTATACTTCCATGTATATCCTTACCTGTTAATATGCTTTTCTGATGCACAAATTGCTTCTTAAAATCATGCACAAATATACCTATTTCAGCCTACCCTGCCACAGAACAGCCAGCAATACACAGCTTGTATGAATTAGCAGAGATTGGTGTAGACCTTGCTATGGCAACACTTCAGGTGGCTATGAAAGAACTTCTGTGAGTCCATGCTGGGTCTCATATTGTCATTCAGGTTCCCTGGTGAACCTTTCAGTGACATTAAATGACAATTATACATTAAAGAGCTATATCCACCATGTTCATTAAGAGTTTTGAGAGGATCAGAGGCAGCTGATTGTTTAAGGAACATGTACTGCCTGGTACTTTCTGACTTGCTCATCAATGTCTTTAAATACAGCTGATATTTTTGTTGTCACCTAAATTTAAACATTCTCTGATCCATGAGCAGGAGACTCTCTTAAAAGCAACAAGAGACAGAACATTTTGTCTTGTTTCTGGGATATGCCATATAAGCTAAAACATCTTTTCTAAATAGTTGTCTAATGCACAGAGATGCCAGATACATGAGCAAGAAAGATGCAATTAATGCTTAAAGCCTGTGAAAAGCATTAGATGCTCCTTTGAGAGATAACAGTTCTGGTGGCCATATGACTTCTGGAAAAAGTTGACCATTACTAATAAATATCTGCCTGCATCTGATGGAGCATAGTCTCAGCTAAAGCTTAATGTGATAGTAGGGCACTTTGTTACCATATAAGAAAATCAGAATAAAGGGTGTTTGGTTTGAAGTAGAGAAAGCTGATGCTAGAAATTTTGCATTAGTCCTCTCAAGGTTTACAGTTCATTTCTCCACTGTCTCAAACAAGCCCAGAGCTGATATTTCTCAGAGCATGCTGCAGGGCTTACAGTGATTTCAAAACTTTATGTGTACACTGTATTTGTGGGTTAGGAATATCTTCATGGGGAATTCTTAAATCTTGGTACACACTAGATGCTAAAGTTATGCAGCTGAAATAGCTATACTTTTTCATTTCATGAAATACCTTCAAGCTTAGCTGTCTGGATGTAGATATAAAACACCAAGTAGCAGTGTGAAGCAGAAGGATGTCCCTTTGCTAGCCCTTTTACTCTTCTCCCTTGGCTTGAAATCAGCTTGGCTGCTGTTCTGGGGTAGGCGTAAGAGAAATACCATCCAAAGAAGCAGAGCCAAGTGTTTGGTTTGGATGCTCAGGCAGAACATGTCTCTTCTTAGCTGTATTGCTCTAATTACTAGCTTTGTTCCCTCAACTTATGTGCATTTTGTGGCAAACAAATGATATGTCACTAATCATCTGGGCAGTGACAAGAGAGACCTGATACAGCTGTGCTCAAGTGCCTAGTAGATGACTAATTCTCTCCTGAGGTCTGGTTGTTGATATTTTTCTTGTTTTAGTGAGGACAAGTGCAACTCTGAGATTCCACAACGTGGACACTTCTTTGATTATGACATCTCAGTCAAGTGCCAGATGTCCCCCTATTAGTATTAATTAAAATAAATTAAATCATTCCAATGTAAGCTGTAAAATAATAGACTGGAGAAAAGAACTGAGTCTCTCTTGAAGACCAAAGGATATTGCATATAAGACTGGGGAGAAGCTCGTGGAGTCTTTTTGCTACATGTTTGATGTTAGCACTTGAGAGTATCACAGTGGTATCTGGGCAGCATTCTCCATTGCACCTACTTCTTACACTTCCTTGCATGCCTCATTATGCACCATTCCTCAATACCATCTGCTGGGTCCCCCACAGTATGCTTTGTCACCAGCTGCTTAGCAGAAGGTAGGACAGCCCAATGCATGAGGACACTGGGTCTCATACTGACCTTAATAAATGACTTTGCCTCTTGAACCCCCAGTTTTCCCCTGGTAAAAATGCAGATGATGACTCATTCTTCCCATACACCGTTCAGCTCCACAATTCCTCTGAGAGACCTCTCAGGGTGTTTTGAGTGTTCCAGTTGGACCAGGAGAAGGCAAACACACTCTGCATACATGCAAAACCACAGAAAGATGGGAGAAAAACTAGAACCCAAGTTCTGCTTACATGACACAATAGAGCACCAGGTAGAAGAATCTCTACTAGATGCGAACATGCTTGCTCCTGGACTCTCAAAGCAGTTTCTCTGGGTTAGCAAGGTGCTTTGTTTAGGCTCATTGCCTATACTGAAAAATAGACCATGAGAGTCTTGGCAGTGTCCCAGATAACATTGCAATACCACTTCTAGGTGTTCAGAGCCAGCCTGGGTTTCCCTTGCAATTGCATGGGACTATGTAGATCAGCTTTTTCTGTATGATTTTGTTGGCTGCAAATACCTTGTCTAGATTGTGGGGCCTACACTGTTTTTGTTCACATCCTTCCTGGCAGGAAACTCCTCCTTGAGCATTCACATCAATGTTCCTGTATGAAGAAACTAGGTACACTTTCAGACAGATCTCTGCACCTCCACTGAGACCACCCTTGGAGCTTCCAAGCTCACTAGAGGATTTTCATCTTCACTAGCCTTTGGGAGTAACCTGAAACACAACCTCCCCTACCACCTCTTTGAATGGTCAGCAACCTGTAGAAGCAGGAGTTGCTATTAGCACTTCTTTACAAGAACTTGCATTATGATTCTGAGGCCATGGAGCAGAATTTGACTGTACAACATGTGTTTCTGGTAGAAGGAATAGCTTTGTCAGGTCACTTTTTTAAGCAGAGAGCAGCTCTATAACTAACAGCTGCACTTGTCAGTGTTTTGCAACATATAACTCAGGGTAAACAACTAGGAAAACCTGGGCAATTTTCTTTTCAACCACTAGTTACGTGGTCAGTATCCCATTCTCCAGAGATAGGGTCATGAAACATTCATCACCCAAGCTAGAGCCTTCACAGCAGCACCATTCACTGAAGCACTAAGCAAACTGTGTGTCCTTATCCACCCTGTGTTTTAATGGACTTGTTCTCTGACTGCGCAAGACAAAAATTCCTTTGCCTAATTGAAGAGGTGAGTGCATCTGACACAAACACACAGCCAAAACATTTTGCATAGCCTTGTTGTTCTACATGAAATAAAATAATAAAATCAGAAATTGGTTTTATTCTATGAAGCTTTTAGACCCTCACAGTTGCCAGTAAGTTGTTTGAAAAAGCACCAATGTTAACTGCAGAGTGCTGATAGGGGGACAGAGATTGGCAGCCTTTAGTTACAATGAGAAAGGACACTTTGGGACAGGCTGGTAATTTATTTCTACTTTTTTCCTGTCCTTTCAAACCTCCATTTACAAGGCAGTAAATCCTCCCTGAGACCTTGCATGCTGCAAAGACAGGATGGCTCCCAGGCTGAAGGGAGTGTATGCTGCCCTGCTTTAGGAGTTAGACACCCACTTACCCCAGAACCTCTCTATGTGCCACTGAACTGGACCTCAAGGGGTTACTCATCCCTGAGAATGCCTTATCTCCCTCCACCAAGTGATAGTTGGCAAGTGTACTCACAGCATTCTAGGTAGTAGTAGCTCTGCTCCCCTTTTTCTGATTTACCAGGCTTGGCATCAATCCTCATGCCTTTGGGTGCAAAGAGACAGAGTTTGAAATCCTCCATGGCAAAAAAAAAAACATCTCAAGAAGGTAATTAACCCCTGTGAATATCAGAATCACCTTCTGAAAATGTTTATCACTGTTGCCTATAAGTTTAGGGGCACAACTTTCAATCTCTGGTGTTTTGTTTTAATGTCTAAAGAAGACAGCAATGAATTAAAGTCTTCGGAATCAAGTGCCTACTTAGTGCAAATTTTAAGTGGTGCAAAGTGCTACTCTTCTAGAAATCTGCCAAGTGGACATATCTGTATGGGTCATCCAGGCACAAAGCATGAAGTCCCCAGAAGTCTTTGCTTCTGTTTCTTTCAAATATTTTGTTTTCCATGAGCTTATAATCCTTCCTCTGAGATTTGGAGTAAAATTCACTTTGTTTGTGTAATCAGGCAGGCAGGTTTCTGCAGCAGAAATGCATGGCTGCATCGCAGGATTAAAATCCATTCACCTCATCTAGCCTGAACACACCGCAGATCTATTACCAGGTTGGATGAGCAGCTTCTGTTTTCCTGCTGTCCTTTGGTTTGAAACATACTGTGAAGACTCTGGATTTACAAGGTGAGAGTTTCTTCCTTATCTTAGACTTGGTGGAGACCAGGGGCTGGAGAAGCCTTAATTTCACCTTTGGTGACCCCTGTATCAACACTCACTTCAAAACTTTTCATTAATAAAGCCTGCAGAAAGAATTCAAACCCCACATTGCTGCTGGTTGTACAATCTGAAATTTCAGCCTGAATCTGGCTGAGAGGCTGTGGGTTCTCCAGTCCTGTTCCAGACCAACCCCTAGACTCACCTCCATCCCAGCCTTCCCTCATTGTCTGAAAATTAGCAGAGCAATTAAATAAAATGAAACATCTAGGAACTGTCCTAGCATTTTTCACAGTATCATATGTAATAGACACAAATTTTGTCCCAGATTTTGCTGTTACAAAACAGGATATTTCCATCAGGTTCTTCTTTTCTTCACCAGTAGCCACCAATAAATTAGTATTGTCAGGGCCATGTGGTTGTCATGTGTATAACCATAACATACATGAAAAGACACAAATTAGCACCTACTTTGAATGGCAAATTTCATCCCTGCAATCGTATTGTCCCAACAGACACCACCTAAATAGTACAACTAAAGGCCTTTTCATTTGTGTTCAGCTCCTCTTGTTCACAGAAGAAAAGGTACTGCATAATTTTACTGGTGAATTTGATGGTAATAAGCACATTTGTCAGGACAGTAGTAGAAGGCTTTATGCTCTGCTTGACAATTCTATGGAAAAATAATCACCTTTGATTTCTGGTATAAACAGCTGCCATCACACATTTAAATGAGAAAAATCAAATACAGCAATAACATGGTAATGGTTGGTTGGTCTTGATGGGAAACAAGCTCCCCTTTCACTTCTGGTTCCATTCTGTTCCTTCCTGGGCTAACAGGATGCACATCTAACACACCTGAGTGCATTAGTGTTATACAGTGCTATTCTGTAAATAACATCAGGGTGATGAAAATACTATGGAAATTATCCTGCATCACTCACCATTCCTGATACCTGAACAATCTCTCTAATTTATCATTAGAGCATTTTGGTATAGTATCATGCAGTAAAACCTAGCATGGTGATTTTTGGATGGATTTATTGAGAAAGAAAAAATTCCCATTCCCACTCATTAGAGGGTGGCATCAAAGCCTGAAACTTCCATGCTGAAAATGCGTAATCCCATCCCTACAATGATTCAGTTTCACTCATATCACTTAGGTTTCCAGTGTTATCATTGCCAGCTTGCAGAAGGCAGGTTCTTCCATGGCAGTGGTCTGGTTGGCTTAGCAGCTCCAGCTAATAATTTCACTATGGGGAACAATGAAAACTCCCCAAATCCTACAACTATCCTTTCCATAGCCTCATGTAAAGACCACTTTTCTTTTTGTCACCCAGCATTTTCATTCCCATTATTGGTACAGTGCTATGTAGGCTGTCTTTGTTCAAGAAGAGAAACAACATCCAAGGAAAATCCTGTCTTTGCTGTGAGCATACGTCTACCTGGCCAGGTGTGGACACATATGATTAACCCCACCCAGTCAACTGTCTCTGCTTCAAAATCCTCAGCCCCTGGTCTTTGGGAGCACAGTTCAGGTGCTTGGAGGACTCAAGACCATGACATCTTATTTTCCTGGACCCTCTCCATCTCACTAGTGTGGTCTGTCTCCCCAGCTTGGAACCACAGATATAGTGCTTGCTCTCTACTCCTAGATGGCAAACTCTGGACCAGATTTTCAAAGGAATTCTTGGCCAGACATTTTAGTACTTTGCACCTACAAGTGGGACTGAATTTAAAAAAAAAAAAAACAAAACCTCCGAGCCTGGCAGCTTGCTTCATGATGTTTTCAAAAACCTGCATGCACCCTACCACACGCTTCCCTCCATTTACCTGCACATTGGATGGGATCTGCGACTCAGAGGCACAAACATTGTTTGTTAGATAGTCAAGAAAAACAAATACTGAGAGGGAGAGATGGTACAAAATAAAAACTTCATCCAGTATGCTCTCTTGATGGCACAAGTATCTAGAAATCTTCACATGAACCTATGCATGCTTCAGCACAGTGTCTCATCTTAAATGAAAATGGGGAGAAAGAATACTGAGTTCTACACCCAGAGTGATCTGAAGAGCAACACATGGCACTTTTTGTTCCTGTGTACCTATTCATCCATCTACGTGGCTTTTTTTTCCATGCACTCACCACAGAGTCCTCTGTTTGAACCCTTCTGCAGAAATGTGACAGAGGCAGGATGTTGCCTGCTCCCATTCAACAGCACTCGCACTCTATGCAGCAGGATGTGATCTTTATTTCTGTAAACTCTCAACAGCTCTTCAGACTGACATTTTCTTGAAAAGAAACAACAGATCTTCCATGAAAATATAACATTCCAAATTAAAAAAGATTGTTTTGGTTTTAAAGGAAAACACCCCTAAACTCCCCAAGTTGTCTCTTACTTCGAAATGGAAGATTAATATCTACATCCCAAGAAGCTGCTGCTGCTTTTGGTTTTGTTCAGTGTTTTGTTGTTTTTTTTTTTTGTTTGTTTGTTTGGTTGGTTGGTTGGTTTTTTTGTTTTTTTTTTTTTTTTTTCATGTCAGTGGGACAAATAATATATTGCTTGTAGGCTCAATGTATATCTTTAAAAAAAAAAATGTTATTTGGTCTGGAAATATGCCAAGAAAGCAAAGCTATTGTCTTCTGCTATGCTGTACTTCTGTTAGGCTATGAGCAGGCTTTTACAGTCTTATATTTATAGTCTTGTGTATGTCATAAGAATTAGTAGAGATTATTTCCCTAACATCCCTGAGACAAAAAAATATCTTTGTCTTACACATGAAGAAATAATGTCTGCAGTAGATTGAGAGCTGTCTGAAATATCTAAGGAAGTCTGAGGCAGAGTCTAAAGACTGTTCTTCTCAAGCAGAATAAATAGTTGAAAATATTGAAAAAGTCAATGAATGGTAGAGTTGTCAATTTTGTCCCTCACAGGACAAAGTGTCATGAAATTTAGATTTTCCTAACACTTCTTATGTTTAGGAATTCCCCTGCTGTATTCAAGACAGAAAATCCAAGGACAACACACCTGTAGTGTAAAGACTATGGAGTCAATTTCAGCAACCAGCATCCACTCAGGACATGCTAGCTCTGTCTTATACTCTGTGATTATACTCTAGAAGTATAATGTTCTCTAGACACACAAATTCAAAAGCTCAGCAAATACCAACTCATGAGTGGAAAGATCATTTGCCCTGTTCACCCAGTCTGGGTCCCCAAAACAAATCATCTTGCAAAAAACCTGTTATATGATGCTAATCTGAAAGCCATAGCACTGCTGTTTCTAGCTGTTATTGTTCTGGTGTAGCATGAGAAATCAGGAGATTAAAATTTACCTCAGTTAGCTCAGGCAGCAAACAAGCAAGTAACAATGTAATCTATTATTTGGGCTGGAAGGTGCCCCTTCAATTGATCTGATCCTGACATTGCAGGCAAAGGAGCAAGTGACTAGGATGCTCAGTGTGAATGAGCTTCTGCTAATGTTGTTAGAGGGAGGAGAACACTGTCTCAAAGGCTTGAAGGATGCAAGCAAGCCCAGACAGCAGCTTTTTTGCTGGAGAAATGATGGACTGACAGAAACAGAGCACAGTTACATAGGAACTGGAGCTGGTTTTAAAAATAGGTGTTTGGGGGTTTCCCGCCCCCCCCCCCCCAAAAAAAAATCTACAGGGGGCACACCAAATATTCTCCTTCAAAACCTCCTTGGAAGCTGTCCTGCATTGCGTCAAGAATAGCTGGAGTTTGCTGGAACAGGTCTGAAGAATACACAAGAGAAATGATCAGCAAATGGCCACTCTGCAGCTGGCTTCAACTACGCCTGTTAAACCCTTCCTGGCCTAACCACGAAACCTCAGTTTCATTACAGCTATTTTTTGGTAGCTATCTGTGACCTGATTGGATAATCAAGTTTTTAATATAGCAAGAAATACAGGTATGTACTTCGGAGAGTGGCACCTCTGAGTCCATGCAAGACCTAAGCGGATTCACCCCAACTAGAAGAACCTGCTCCCTATCCGTGAACATCAATGGAAAGACTCATAGGAGTGGTTTTTTTGGTTGAGGACTAGATGCTTTCCTGATTTTTCAATCATAGAGGAAAAAGCAGCATCTCTGATAAACAGTTTTGTTGCTTTTACTCCTCACCACCTTCCAATAGGACTGCAGAAGAATCTGGTGAAGCTCTTCAGACAGTGAAGAAGTGGCAAGCTAAATTCCAAATCCTTACAGAGAAAATACAAATTAATATAGTTCTTGATGCTGACATGAACACAGCAACAGAAACAAAAGAAGACAGGTTTGAAGAGGGTCATAAAGGAGAAATTTAAACCAGAATTGCCCAGAAAACTTGTTGCAAGAAGGGAGGGATGCTAAAAGACCACAACAGACTCACTCCCTGATTACAATAATGAAAAGTGTAAATAAAAGAGAAGAGATTTTGTGCAAAGTAGATGTGCTTCTCAGTGTGCCCACCATTTACAACACTGATTGTATCATTAGTCACATCTTCTCCAGATGATCAAATATGCATATATTTTGAAAAATGGGTTCAAAGAACATTGATACATAAATCTCTCTGAAATGAAACACTCAGTGTTCTGGACAAAAAGAAACTTCCTCTAATCATGTTATTTTCTGTTTTTTAAGGTCATTAATAGATTCAGAGAGAGGACTTATGGCAAGGCATCTGGGCTCTTCAAATGTTGTGTTAATGGAAGACAAGTGCTATACAAATCCTTTTTAACACTCTAAGACGACAAAGCAATTTGTTTTCTTACTGTCAACTTTTATTAATAGATTGAGTTTCAGTTAAACGAGGTCATTAGTAGGAAATGGAGAAATGAACAGAATACATTTCTACCGGCAAGAAAAGCAAGAAGCAAACTGTGAGAAAGGTTAAAAGTGCCAAAAATATGCCAGAACAATGGATCATCCTTTCTCTGCAATTTCCCCCCCCCCCCTTACATCTGCACTGTCTTCATAGAAACTTATTTATCACCTTGATTGCCTCTTTATACAACAGGAACAAACATGGTCTAGTTAGCTAACAATCTCATCATGAGGAATTCTAATCCTAACAATTTAAAAATTCAGTTAACACCTACAAAATTGACATGCTACCCAGAGCATTTCCTCGGCTTGTTAACTCCTAGGTCACTGCTGCACAGTTTCAAGACCACTGAAACCCGCTATGGAGTAAATAATTCCCAAATCAACCACATGTAAATATACAGTTTTGAAAACTGACTTTCAATGTATGAGACATGTATGGAAAAAATGAAATACCCAAAGTCTACATAAAGGAAACCAGATTCAGGAGGACTGGAAGATCAGAGTACAGAGAAAGGCTTATACAAGTCAATGTTACAAATTTCCAGCCCAGAAAATGCTCAGTTTTGTTTTGTCGCTCTGACAAGACTAATGTAAATGACATTGAGCAAAAAAAGTTTCAGAACACAAAATGACTGTTGCTTCATTGACAGTTTTAGATCCTTTCCTATTTAATATTTTTCTTCAGATATATTCCATTCCCTTTATTTTTTTCTGATAGTTTTTAATAGAAATATCTTTTGTAACAAAGAACAAACTGTTTTCAAGAGATGTTTTGTCCTTCCCAGATCATCTACGCCCACTATTTAGACCTGCTCATGAGGGTTCGGGAAAGCTGGAAGTGTGCAGGTCTTCAAAATTCAGTTATTACAAGAACAAACAGTGGGGTATAAAAGCTGTCACCATGGCATCCTGGGGGCAAAGGAGCCTCACTAGCTTGTTATTCACAAATGCTGCTAACAAAGCACTATTTATATTTTTTTTTTTTTTTACATGCAAGTATTTTCTGACAAACACTCAAGAGATTTGTCATTAACAATCTTGATCTTTTATTATTGCATGGGCTTTTTTTGCCCTGACTTGACCTCTAAATAGTCAAGGCTAAGTCCTTAGCTAGGCAAGCTTTTCAGACAAAAAGAGGTTTGCTCCACCCTAGAAGTGCAAGGATCTGGACACTTGATAATAGTGGAAAGGCTAAAATTTTAATTGTACCAACTGAATAGTAATGATGACCTGAAGGACCACTTAATCCCTATGGAAGTATCTGAAACTCATCTTATTTAGGGAAATTTTCTTCACTTTATAAGGAATCATTCCACGTCATTTTCTCTTGCCTTATTGATAAGGATATTTTGCTAACAGTATCCCTGTGTTCCTGTTGGGAGCTCCTGTGTTCATCACTGGGAGTTGTAATTCTCTGAATTAATAGATTCATCAGTGTTATGGTTGAAGATAATTATTACAAGCCTTGAGTCTGATCTCTTGTATATATTATATACTGACTTTGCTTGTTCAAAGAATCAGAGAAACACTGGCTGGAAGGCTCCTCATAAAGCAAGACCATCACTAACACTAGATCAGCTGTGACTGCATCTAGCTGAGTCCTTAAAAGCTCCACAATTAACAACTCACAACTTCTCTGGGTAAACTGCTCTACTGCTACAACACCTTCTAGCAAATAAATTTTTCCTGATGTCCACCTCTGTAGTTGCAACGCACACTGGTCTCTTGCTGTGCAACCTCTCACTAGGGGAAAGAGCTCACTTCCACTGTCTTGTTGAATTTCCAGGTTCTCTTGGCTCAGTCCTTAAGTTTCCCCAGTTCCCAATAAACTAAAGCTCTACCACTTGACATATCAATGCCACCATTCCATTTTTCTGTTGTTCACAAGTTTCTCAAATATGCCTTCTCTCCTTGTTGGTGTAAATGCTGAACACTACTGGCTCCAGTATGTCCCACAGAGTATTATTGATAGTAGCTGTAAACTGGAGGTTCAAGACACTGATTACTACTCAATAGCTTGAAAATCTTCTAGGCTTTAACAACCTATTTCCTCAACCCATACTTTGTCAGCTAACAAATAAGAATGCTGAGGGAGCTGTCAAAAACCTTAGCAAAGTTAAAGTTCCAATAGCCAGTCATCGCATCCTAGAAAGATCTAAGGTTGGTCAGGCATTATCAGCCCTTAGTAAATTAGCGTTGGCTGCTCCTGGTTGCTTTCTGTCTTCCATGCCCATGGAACTGATTTCCAAAATGAATGATCTTTCCAAGGACTGAGAAGAGGCTGACAGACAAGGAGGATGATGCGGGGCACTGTAGATCATTCTCAAGGATCAGCATACTATTAGCCTTTTTCCAGTCATTGGGTTGACTTTACTTGCCTCTTCCACTCCGTGACAGTCTAGCATTTTCTCTGAACTTATTTTGGCTATTAGCATGCTAGAGACCAGAAGGGCTGAGTTCACATCACTACTCCATCACAGCTCTAGCTGTGTGGTGGAAGATAAGTCACATAGACGATTTTTCCCATCTAACAATATGTATTCAGTTCATGTTAGTTATCTTGACTCCAACTACAGTTCCCCAAAGGTAACATATTCCCTTCCTCACATAGGTGGAATGAGCTGCTCTGTGGACATGATTACCTACAGTGGCTGTAGAGAGTGTTAAGACAGTTTATAGCAAATGTACAGTTTTATATGACTACTTTAGGCAAGAGAAGCCTTTGCCATAATTCTTCAAAGTAATAAATAAAATGCACACGGCCCTGCTTTTCAAGTCAATATTGTACAAAAGGAACTTGCATAGACTCCTTTTCAGAGCAACTAAATATCAGAGCTAGTGAAAATAATAAATGGAAAAGTTTTCTTGGCTCTGTTCTTGGAGAAACACAGCTTGGATTTGATTTGATGCTATTTGCCAGGGTCATGCTGTGCTCCTTTTTCATGCATATTTAAGTGTCTCTTAGCTTTTCACAAAACATTCCCTGAACTTGCAAGTTTCATGAGTTTGTCCTGTAAGTGGATTTTATTGTATTTCTCAATCAACCCAGTAAAGGCCACAGTGCCAGGGAGGTTTTGCCATACACCTCATGGTCCAAGTTCAGAGCTCTTAGATGCAGTGAAGCAGCAGGCATGTTCACTCTCTGTACATTTGTATCAATTAACTCTTGCAGAAAATAGCTAACATTCACATACAGTTATTGTTCGTCACATAAGATGACTCTTCTGCTCTACAAACCCACCAGGGCTTCTTCAGTTTTTCCAAAGCTTAGTAACCTGTGTATGTTCAATTCCTTAAAAAAAAAAAAAGTGCTCAGGGAAATGCAGTTGTAATGTTTGATGAGATTTTAAAAAAATAATAATCCATGAACTGTGCTATTTTGCTGTCCAGAACTAAAAAGCAGAAAGCATTGGAGGTAGCACCAAACAGGGCTGCATGAAAAAGTGTGGAAGGGCACCTGCTTCCAAAGGAGGCTGCTGGTACAGGAATAGTCTATTACCTCCCTCACGGCCTCTGAATGTCTCAGATTTGCTGTCTCCTTTATTAGCCAAGGCCCTGATGTGCTCATTGACAAGTGAAAAGAAATGCTGTATTGAGGAGTGGGAAGGAAATAACAAGGGTGGGTGAAGAAGGGTCTTGTTTGCTGCTGAGAGGAGGGGATGGCTTTCTGGTCTGTGCATGTTCTGATCAGTCAATATGGGCTTATTATTCCTCAGAAGCAAGCTAAGGGCTCAGTAAGATGTTATTTAAGCCATATGCTTAAAGAGAGGGCAAGTTGAATGGACATACCCAGTGCCAAAAGCAAGTAGGGAAACATGGTGAGGATATTTACCAAAACAAGTTCTCAGAAATAACAAACCTTTCTTGTATAGATGCTATTGTTTTAATAAGAATTGGAGCTGGGATGTGTCAGCGTTATTCCTGTATTGTCCTGGAAGAGAACTCTCAAATTTTGAGCATTGAAGAGAGATGGATCCTCCAGGCTCCCATGGCAAGTACTGGGGAAAGTAAACTGTGAAAGAAAGAAATGTGTCCCCCTCTCAAACATGCAGCTTGCTGTCACCCTGTGAAAATTGAGGGAGAATCTCAAAAAAAGAAGATGATGGGATGTAGAGAAGACAGGGGCAGTTGGAGACATTCCTAAATAGGCTTGCAAAAATGAAAAAAACTACAAGGAATCTCTGAACTACTGCAGCTTTGTTGTATGTCTTGTTTTAGAATGTCTTGATGTATGTAATAAGTTATCTGTTTGTGAACTGGTAGACATTTTAACACTTCACAGCATTGAGGAATTCCCCCTCCTGGCCACAGCGCTCAGCTGCCCCACCACAGCCATGTACATAAGGCAGCAGGATTCCTGGAGCAGCCTCTCCAAACTTAAATCAAGTCCAAGCTTATTAGCACATGTTTATCACCTTAGATTACATCAAAAGCAGTACAATCTGCTTCTGGGTTGCACAGTTTTGCTAGACAAAACTGCAGAAGAGTCACTAGGCCTGTTTCAATTACTTCAAAATGACGACACCTAACTGCTTCAGAACAAAGCACAGTGAAAATCTTCCACTCTCGCTTTCTTTCCCTGACACCTGGTACAGCATCATTCATGATTCACTGCATTGCAAATGTAATTTTATTTTGAGGAGTTTTACTTCTATGGATCACTAAGAGGCTTAATTGACGCTTTGTACAATGGTCCTGTTTTCTTTTTGTCTGTTGCTATATATAGCATAACAAATGCTACCTTGATTCTAGTAATGAATTTATGGATACTGTGCTGTTCAGGCAAACCAGGCTTTGAGCCCTAACAGTATTTTTTTTTCTGAGAATGTCCAAATAGGGAAGCAGTGTTGAGAGGTTTATGATGTCCATTGTGTTGTACTGTGGGACCTGACTGTGTGACTTCTCTGGAGGTGGGGGAGTTCCCATTTGCAAACACCCACCAGTCTGCAGTGGGGCTCTGAACTCTCCAGTGTACAAAAAGGAACATTTACTTAATTACATGTCTTAGCTGAAATTTAGCTATCTTCAACTCAGCCACCAATGGAAGAATGACGTCTTCACTTCAGAGAGCAGAAAACTGCTGGGTGAGACAACACCACTCACTGGAACATGGAAGTAGGTCTTGTGAAGAGATTGGGATTTTGAACATCCTCATGTTATATTGTGTAAGCAGGGTGGGAATGCATCTGCTGTTTGGCTGTTTAATGATTATTGCAGGCTCTGAAGTTAATTTGGGGACCTCTGAAGAGAATAAAAATGGTGTTTATCAATATAAGTTGAACCCCGGTAAAACCTGTAGTCTAAGCTGTGGACCACATTCTGCACAGATTTAATTGCTGTATTGACTTTATCTGCTCCCTAGGTAGGAGTTTGTAATAGGTAAAGCTTTCATTACCAACTGGAAAATTAAAAAAAAAAAAAAATATTGAGAACTATTAAACTTCTGTCATTAGGATAAATAAACTTTTCTTGCCTTCTCATTGATTTCTCTTCTTTCTAGTAATTTCCGGTTGTGATAACTCATCATCATTACAGTATCTGAACACCCTCCATAAATACAAGAATTCCTTTTTTTCCCATATAAAATTTTCCCACTCTTGGGAACAGAGAGACTTTAAAATAAAATAGAACCCCTTATGTAATTTCAAGTATTTATTCATGTATATTATGAGTGTTTATTGCTTATTAAAAACAAGGTCAGAGAATTCTTAGATCCACCAAGCTAGCTGTCCTAACAAAGCTGCTGGCACCTAGTAAGAATCAGTAATGATCAGCCAAGCCACTGGGTGCTCTGCTTCCAGGGCAAGATAATTTTTTGGTCATTGGGTCAACTTTTAAGATCTTCATCTGGCATAATTGCTACTGTTCAACTGACATCAACTAGGTTGCACTAGTTTACACTGCTACCAAATGTGGCCCAATATATTAAAACTAGAATGATTTAAAGTATACTGCAATTTCTTTCTTCTGATGGAATGCATCAACTCCTACAACTCTAGGAAAGAGATGTGAATTCCCCTTGGCTTATGTGAGGATTTCAGATGAATGCTGACTAAAGCATGGTAATTTGCATTTCGCGTTGGCACAGGCCTGCCTTTTGTTTCCAGACAAATCTGCATTTAATGATAGACACTGGGCATGCAAAAATAAAAGCATACATTAACATACATGTCTTTTGGTTTCATCATCTGACCTTATCATGTGACAAATTCTACAGGCAACTACTCTTAGCAAGCAAGTTTACTTACAACAGTAATGGGTTGTATATAATGTCAAGCTGAGAAATACAGAGCAAATTAGCAGTATATGAATGCTTCATTTATTTTATACACCTTAGACTGGTCTTACCATCAGAGATAGGGGTAGACAGTTTGCTTCTCTCCTTTTTGTTTTGTATTAAATAGCACAATGGAAACAGAAGACAGAACTGGCTATTTATACCAGCTCCATCGGAAGTGGTGACAGGTATAATTACAGAGGAGAAATTACAGGGCTTATTTCAGTGGCATTTCTCCTGCTGTTCCAGGGAAGATAAAAGATTGAAAGTGTTCCTGACATATCTCCAAAAGAAAGATGCTTCAGTGCACCGTTCAGGTTATTTTCAGGTTGATAAAAAGCTACCTTCTCCAGTCATCAGTAGGGAACAGGCTGCATGGGGTTTGCCTGTTGGCTTGATCACCTCCAGGACACCAATTCAAGAAAGCCTGGAGCTTCTTTGTTAGGATGCCCGCTTCCAGGTAGGGAAATACTTTGCTAAACTCATTTTATCAATGGCTCTGCCAATCTACTCACTCTGGCTTCCACCACTTCTATTTTGCCCATCACATACAAGATGTGGCTCTGTACTGAGCAGGAGCCTCACGCCCAGCTCATTTCTACAAAAGCTTTGCAGAGTTGGCAGCTGTTTCTGAGCTGCATCTAATCTCAGCCAGCTTCCCCAACACTGGGACAGTGCTGTCTAGTACAAGAAGCAGTCCCCAGGATTTACATGAAGTCATCAAAAACTGGGTCAGATTATGACCAATCATATCATTTCCACTCCAATACCACAAAGACAGCAAAGCGACAGCAGTGAAGGCAGAGCTGAGTTAAGCACTGAGAGCATTGGAGTTGGATGACACCAGAGCTCTCTGGTTCCAGGCTGCTCTGCAGTGACTTCAGCATCCAGGAGTGCATCACTTCACAGCACTGAGACACCTGCTCCCACAGCCACTGCTCCAAAAACCTTCATCAGATGGAGTACTATGCAAAGATGCCAGCTTGAAGTTTGAAAAAACCTTTACCCTTCCTGCCAGAAAAATCAAATACTAAGGAGAAGACTTTTAAAAGGCTTTTAACAGAAAGCCCAAAGAACAAGAAGAACAGAGAACAATAGCTCAGTTGTTTCCCCTTGATTGGGTTGTTTGAAATAATGTTGGCTTGTTACCTAGCAACATAGAGCTTATTGCTGGGCTAGTTACAACCTAATTCATATTTGTCATAATTTGTGTAATCAGAACTGATCATAAATAAAGACTGAATACAATCAACTGACTTATGTTTGCAATTAGAATCAATCTAAATCAGAGAAGGACATTAACAGCTCAGTCATCGGTTCTGGCTGACTTATTCCCATTCTGATATTTCCACTTAGACATTTACCATATTGTCCTTTACTATAATCTCCAATTAGAGTTCTGGTCATACTCTTCAGAAAAATGCAGGTCTTCAAACACAAGTGAAGGACAGCATTATACCCAACTTTGGCTAGTCATTCTTGGTCAGATCCATTCACTTCCTCATTTCAGGTATTTTTATTACCAAGTCTCCTAGGTAATTTACATCATCTAAATGAAACAGTACTGTCCCTTCCTATCTTGCACTTATCAGCCCTGAGCATTAGATCACTACCTCTGCAACCAGTGACAAGTGCAGAGCTCACAGAAGAGACAATGCTGAATTACCTCAATACTTGTCCCAATATCTCTGCTGTGTAGCACCTTCACTTGCTGTCACAAAAGGCTTTGCTGGCACATGGTTTTAACACTTACACAGCAGCTCTCTTTACAGCTGAGCTATTACACACATACAGGACTCATCTGGCAGCTGAATGTTTATCATACAGCCTGGAAAATGCAGCTGAGCAGGAAACCTCAAGGATCTAAGGCTGCTTAATCAAGAGATATTATCAATGGGAAACAGTATTAAAATAAGTAAAAAGGAGATGCAGAAAACTGGTGTGTCTGCTAGCTGTGGATGAAATAAGAATTCAGAGACAATGTGCAATAATAGATACTCAGACAACAGAGCACTACACTTAGGGGTCAGGACCACAGAGCACAGGAATCACACTTGAGGAGGCTGTGAAACGGGATAGGGATTGTCTCAGAGTCACACTTGGCTTTCTGACTCAATTTGGGAAGTGGAAGTCCTTTGATTCTTGTACATTCTATCCCCAGTGCACATCACTGTCTGTGAGAGTCAGTTTAATTAAGCTGGCAGTTGCGAGGAGAGCGGTCAGGTACAGCACAGCCAACCTCTATGGCAAGGCAGACCTGCCTGCCCCACAGACAGGTCCCTGAGTTGCTACAGCATCTGCCTGTTCTGGGGACCAAATTGTGTACCCTCTCTACTCCCCCTATGGAGGTCTGCACAGGAGATGAGTCTGTCCCTGTTACTCTCCACCTCCAAATTTTGCTCTTGGTGGATCTTTTCATTACACAAAGGAAGTTTGCTCATATAAAAAATAAATCTTCAGAGCTGCATCTCTGCAGTAGAAGAGTGATTTACAGAACAGTAGATTAACTTATGTACCCCTTATAGTCTAAGCATCTTGCCTTGTTCTCCCAGCACAACTGCAGAAACACTTAACTCAGAATTTCCTGCTCATGTGTCACATTGACAAACCTACAGGCTTATTCCATGCAGTACAGTGTAGCCCCTTCACTCCTTTCCCCTAGAAGGGAAAACTTTTTCTAAACAGATACAATATGGGGGATCAAACCATCAAATACTTCTCTGTGCAGGTACACGAGGAGGGGCCCAAATACTGCATTAGCTGTTGAGAAGATTTGCTTCCTGCCAGGAGCAGGAAACCCACTGCAGGCTGAGCTGTCGGTTCTGGGAGTTAAAGTAGAACTTCTAGCCCCTTAGTGGTTTCACAAAACCAGAGACACAAGCAAGCCTACAAAATGAGAGTGGACACTGTCCTCTCTGCACTGTCAGGTGTGGGATCTGTGCAGGCTTCACTTATGAAGCCCAGGGGGACAGTGAGCTCCAGTAGTTCATCACAAGTCATCACTGGCCTGGCTTTGGAGCAGGGCAATGCCTGAATCACTACTTGTCTAGCTGTCCTCATTTCTCCCTTGCCATGGGAAAGATATCTAAATAGCCTCCTTCTTCTGGAGCCACTTGTTATGCAATGAGGATAGGGGTAAGAGCAAGGTCTCCCTGCTCTGATCTCCTACACTTGCATGAGGAAGGGCAGGTAAGTTGTCCCCATTTCCTCTGCCAGCTTCAAATCACACCCAGCGTGCCTCAGTCCCTTCCTTTAATGTCCTGCCTGGCCAAATAAACTGTGCCACCACAGCCCCCAGGATCTTTGCCTATAGCACCTCACAACAGAAGAGAGCTACCTACTCTCTTCCCCCCTCCTCTTCCTTTGGACTGGAATAAACATAGCAGGCCCAGCCAAAGTCTTTTCCATCTGTGCCAGTCCAAATTAGTATAAACAAGGGATATCAAAATAACTTGCCCATGTAACACGTGCTCCCCTTTTTGTTAACCTGGAATAATTTCTCACAGGCTGCATCCATCACAAACTGAAGACATCTTAACATGGTGCCTCACTGCTTCCAGCTTGTGGAAACTGGTACTAACACTGTTAAAGGCAAAGAGCTCACATTCATTTCCCCATCCCCAGAATTAACTCTGCTTAACATATTGATAGTGAGATTCTATTCTTATGGCTTCAGACATGACCGAGAAGCCAATTTCATAAGCATCACCGAAGCACCGATAACAGAACAGATCACATGCTAAGAACAATGCACGTTTGTGGTAGAAACAGCACAACTGGTGCTCAGGCCAGGTGTAACATGAAGGGGGGCTGCTCATAATATCTTTCTCCTCCTTTTGGATACTCTCTCAGCTCTTTGAAAGTCAGCAGCAAGTAGAGCAGCATGGCTTTCTCTAAATGACTGCACATGCTGTCTCCTACTGGGAAAAATATGAGATGCTGGGGAACATGAGCAAAAACTATCCTTCACTAGAGCACTTTTCAGGACCTGTTCCAAAGGACACAAGTCTCCCTCAGGGTCATCGCCACCCTCCTTGAGGCACAGGAACATTAGCAACCTCCAGCAACATAACTTGTTCAGGAAGTGGATGGGCTTTCTTCCAGGGCTTATAGGGCGAGTTTCTGAAGTAGCCCTTTCATGACAAGATGATGGAGAAAGCAGAATCAGGAGAGGCTGTCCTGTGTTATCTTACAGGTGATGCTTTCCTCACCTATGTCCTTGTGTCTTTCTGTAATAGTTTTTTTAACCTACAATTCTCCTGGGAGGAACAGAACTGTAATGAGTAGTAGATCAGCAAATGTCTTGGCAGGATTAGTGTCCTGGGATCATCTCAGCAACTCTCCGGCTTCCCTACTTGAGTAAGCAAAGATGACGAAGAAACCTGAAGACTCAGATATGACCTGGACTAGGCTGAGAGTTAGACAGCTGATTCTTGTCCTATATCTGTCTGTGTAATCCTTAGTGTGAAGCACAAGTGTTTCAAGTATCCAAGTCTTAATCCTATTTCCCCACATAGTATTTACAGGCTCTAAATTAATGAAGCCTGGACACAGATCTCACCTTTCCTATTACAATTTGGCCTTCTGTATGTGCCAAGTATAAATCACACCACCAGCTTCATGATAGCTGAGCTTTTCCTTCAATGCTCCATCTTATAAGTTCATACAGAATCTCAAATGCAGTCTCAACATCTGCTCATAAAAACAAAACTGCATTTTTTTAGTCCTAAAGTTGGGGAGGGGTATCAAAGAGACATGGCCCCATTGAACTTTAGAGCTCAGAAGGCCAAAGATTAAATATTAATGAGTGTTTAAAGCAATCTCACTGTCTCTGGGATTCTGACTCGGGAGCTCTGAACATCTGGTACAGGCAGCGCTTGTGCTATGAAGGAAGTTGGCAGGCAGGTTTGTGCATCTCTGGGGCAAGTTTGGGAGAGTTTGTAGCTAAAACAATAAGTTTTAGTAACCAATAAATATAATCCCATAGTATTCCCTTAATTCCAGGGAATTCCAGTTATTAAATAAGAATAGAAGCTTTAAAGAACGTTTAGAAGCCTCCAGCTGATCCATACGTAGGAAGTTTGAGACAGCGAAGATAAGTGAAGCCATTAACTAAAAAGCAAGTTTCTTGTCGCTCCCTATGAAGCAACTAGGATAGGCTGCACAGGCATGTTAATAACTAGACAAGATGACAGATCTGACTAACAACCACTGAACTGCATACAGCAGACTGTCTGCAGGAGCCCTCAGCTCCATACTGGGGTTACACAAGGGTCAGCTGGATCCTGATAATATGAGTGGTTTGTGGATTTGGGTTTTTTTTTTTTTTTTTTTTTTTTCCTTTTCTTTTTCTTTTTCTCTTTTAGCATTGAGACAATTAAAAGGTAATTCTCCTGTTAGGAGAAGTGGACACTGTGGACATATCTGTTCACAACTCATTCTCTCATCACAAATCCTGCAAAGAAAGAATCTGGGGACCCACATAAAATTTAAGCACTTTGTTGAATTTTTTTGAAGGGTAACAGCTGACTGGTAACGTTTGTTAAAGGCTGCTCTTGTGTCACTTTGACAGTGGGGTGGATGCACCAAACCTGTTTAGATAACTTCAAGAAATTCACCCCTTCACCTCACTTTGTGCTACCTAGCTGATCTAGCTAATTTTCTATTGGTGGTATTAATTATTGTACTGTCTGTTAAAAAGACATTTTCACTATACTTCAATCCTATGAAATGACAGCAAATTTCTGCAGCAGAAGCAGTGAAAAGAAAACTGTTCTCCTTTTAAAAAAAAAAATCATAGTGATCTAAAAGGACAAGAAAAAAGCCAATTGATTATTCGCTAGAGAACATATTCTGTTATCCTGAATAAACACAGCATCAGTACTCAAAGCCTGTCTGGAACAGCAGGAAAAAGGAGTATACAGGACAACAGGTATTTATGCACTGCTTTTAAAAAGGAAGCAGATAGTGATGTGCCATGAATCTAAATAAGAAGTTTTTGTGGTTGTTTTTGTTTGTTTGTTGTGGGTGGGTTTTTTTTGTTTGGGTTTTGTTTTTTTGTTTTTTTTTTTTTTTTTTTTGTTGTTGTTGTTTTTTTTTTTTTTTTTAAACAATCTTAATCTTAGGGTTTGAAGTTGGAAGTTTCGTAAAATACTGGCTTGGAATTCTGCAGTTGGAATTATCATTGCCATATTGTGGTGTGAGGGTAAAACTGACTCTGTTTTACTTTAATGTACCAGCCTGGAGAACTGCAGTGGTTCAGGAATTGATTCATGAGATGCTTGTACGTCACTGGGGGCAGTGGCATCTGGTAGGAAAGCAAGGCAGATGGATAAGAGTGGTATCAGTTTCTAACATCTAATTTTAAACTGCTACCACAAGCCTGCAGAGGCCCTAAAATGACTTATTCCTTGTCTAACCATACTTAGATAGGCAGGGTGGCCCAAGTTGCATTGTGTAAAATGCTAACAAAATGTGAGTTTATATTGGCATAGACTGGATGGGGGCAGGGGCAATCGATTACTCCAGGAAAGATGCTAAAGTAGCATATCCACACTCACCTGGAACAACTATATTATTGAAGAACAGTTATTAAAAGCAAAACAGAGTCACTTATGTTTGCAAATAATGTTTTTCCCATGATATTTAATAAAAGGTATTTTTCAGATAGAGTGGAAAAAATCATGGATCTTACTTCTTACCAAGGTGCTGACTAAGCCTTTACACATTTGAAAAGCACCATAAGTACTTAGATCCAATTGAAATTTTTACCCAAGCTGATCCAAATAATGCCCATGGCTTTAGTTTTGTGGTTTTGTTGTTTGTGGGTTTTTTTGTTTGTTTGTGTTTTTTTTTTTTTTTTCCTCCAACTCTTACTCAAAATATTCATGGGTTTGTTTTGTTTTTAAAGGTATGGTTTTTTGCATATACTTTCAGTGGTCAAAACTGGAAGTGTGAAATCTCAATGTAAAGCCTGTTTTCACAGTTCTATTGTGCAGGTACAACACATGTATGTCTACAGCAGCACTGACTACTGCAAGTGTAGGAGAGTAATAACAGGTAGGAAGTTATATCACATTGCAAAAATCTTTGTTGGAATGACATTGTATTCCTGACAATTACCATGTTTAATCCCTTTACGTATACCATCAGCTGGTTAGGTAGAATGACCTCACTTTTGCACTCCCTGACTTACCACATATTGGAAGTATCGGATAAAAAATAAAATTATACCATTTTACTCCTCCTATAACACCCACATTTGTGCACAACTTGGACCTCAACATTGAAGTCTCAGTCAGCATTGATTATAATGCACTGCCACTGCATTTAATATCTGAATTGTCTCCGTAACAGATTTACTTCAGGAAATAAGTGCATCTTGAAGTAGTAAGCCCCATGATTTTTACTACATGCCAAAAAATTACTTTATTTAATACAAATTCAGGAATATGAAAAGTCTTCTACAAGTATGAAGGGAGCCTTCTTGCCTTTAGATATAAAAAACATTTTTAGATATCAAAAAAATATAACTGGTGTATATGCTTGCATATGCACATGCACTGCTGTAAAAATTGCTACTACCACTGGAATACATAAACTAAGTGAAATTATGCAGCTGCTTCCTTATGAAAATAGCTTAAATCAGTGCATTCTTCCTGCTAAACCCAATGCATACCAAGTAAAACCAATCTCTGCCTTCTGCACTTAGTTATGTTGTCACTTACATAGCATTTCATTGCCTAAGCAGGAAGCTTTATGAATAAAGACACATTTTAATCCCATCAACATATATTAAATGCAGCTAATATAAGTGTCATTTTTTGAAGCATGGAGCAGAAAATTCTTTTATTCATTGAAACAGATACCATTTTTGTCTTGCATTTGAAATAGTTGATGGCAATAAGACTTCAACTCCATGGAATAGAAATGGGCTAAGAGTGAGCATGTCAGGTAGATGCCATTACTAGAAGCAAAACTCCAAAATTCAGTGGAACTGCTCTCAGCTCTGGATTTTGTGACACAGTTACAGCAGATGGGAAAATCTGTAGTAGTCTCATGCAAATTTAAAATAGGGAGATTTAATAAATGAAACATACTTAAAAATCCATCAGTAGCCCAGTCCTATTTCTGATAGTTGATTCAATTTATTCAGTGATAACTTATTTTTTGTTCTCTGCATACTGAGTACTTTTTAGTAATATAAACATTGAAAAGTATGCTATCATTATAGCCTAAGGATAAGTGAGGTAAATCTTCCAGGGAGAAGTCATACCTTTTAATAAACCAAGTGATATTAAGTGGGAAAAATAGACTGGTTTTCAAACATACAAGACATTTATCAATTATACTCCAGGGATGCTGGCTAGCCTTCCCTCTCAATGTTTTTAGTTGATTAATATAATTGGGTCATACCTATAACCATTTTTTTCAACTCAGTTTAGCTTGATACTTATTTTTATCTGTACCAGAACAAATGAAGTACTTGTGCAGCCAAAACCTTGTACATTTTCTAGGGCCATAATCACCGGTCTAAAGATATATTTTTTTCTTAGACAATGACTCTCTGCAAAAACAATGCCACAATAGTACACATTTATTCTCAGTTGTCTGGCAGAAGTTGATTTTGACAATAGAATAGAACGAGAATCCTGGTAACCACAGCAGCAAGAGTCTGAGATGTGCAGTGAACAGTACATTTCTGATCAAACAGTAATGTTGATGTTTATATGCAACTACTAACCTTGCTGTGTATTGAATAGAAGGTCTTATCTCTTCGTGCCATCTCTTCTGACAGTCTCAAGACATCAACAGATGATGCCGTGTTAATCTCTGAACTTTCACATTTTCATATACCTTTTACAATTAAGGAAATGTGTTGTTTTACCTTAAAAGAAAGCTTGAATTCAGAATCAGTTCTCCAGCAGGTGAATTCTTGCCGGACCCTATGGCTGAAAAAAATCTCAGCCCCATTGGGTGACCTGGATCTCCTAGGTAGCAACCTATAAGCCCAGCTCTTCTTGAAGTGTCCTGCTAGACTTAGTGGGAAGTCTAGGGAACCAAAACTGGACCACAAATCAGACCACAACAGTGGAAGGCAAGGAATAGCACCATCAGGTTGGGGCTTGTTGTACACAAGGACAGGGGGACTGAAACACATGCTCATGACCAAGGAATGGAGTAGGGGCATGAGAATAGTGCTAACAACCAGTATTGAAAAACATGTTTATTCCCATTATTGTCAAATCTAAATTTGATACAAAACTCAAATCTCAAAATCTTCCTAGGTGCAAAATTATCTGCCCTTTATCACTCCAGAAAAGGAGGCAATGATTTATATGAGGATGATTACAACTAAATAAAACTCCTACTTAGATGACTAATTTCATACTGGAACATCTCCTTAAGGGCTGGGGGACAGGGATACTAGACCTCTGGACAGGAGGAGTTATCTGGTCTTTTGGTCCATTTGCCTCAGTTCTTCACCTGCAAAATGAAGTTAATAGAACACTTCCAAGAAATACTGTGAAAGATACTGGGGAAATCTGATAGCTCTGAATCTGCTAGGGGCTTCCTAATGTGTCTAAAAAATAGTACAATCTCACTACACTATTGCTTGTGATATGAAGCCTTGTCTAGAGTATTCAGTGTTTTTGCATGTTGATCATATAATCAATAATGAAAACTTTACAAGACTTTGATCATTTTTATTTGTTATTGACACTATGCGGACTGCAGTCACTGGAATTATACAACAAGTAAGGGAGTGGGAATTACGTATGTTTGCATTTTCTGAAATCCATTAGTCCTGTTTGCTGAGCCGGTAGGAACTGGGGGTTGTTCCAGCAGTCTGCTCAGCCATGAGTGGGAATGGTTGAGCAGGGAGCTCCCCATATGGCTCTCTACCCATCTGTGCTGGTCACAATGGGAGCAACGGTGCTGTCCCCAACAGGAAGCAACAACCAGCAATCTGTAGTGAGACACAGGTCACTACAACATGCTGCCCATGTTCCAGATATGTGCACAGGGGAAAAAACAGGATCTTCAGGAGACTGTCTTGTCACACCCTGCTTTTTTAAAATCTTTAGCAGCAATTTGATTATTTCCTCCCTGACAAGCATGAAATTAACATAGCTACCAGCATTCTAACCAGCCAGCTCTAGGATTTCAGGCAGATGTTGAAACTCCATGATGTGCACTGGCAAGGGGCTGTACTTGTACAAATATGCCTGCAGACAGCTGCTGGTGTGAAGACAAACAGGTTAGGCATAGGTGAGATTCAGCCCAGAGCATGCAGCAAAAACGTACCAGATGCTCTGAGCCTGCTTGTCTCCAGTTTACATCTACAATTTTGGCCTTTTCATCTGTTGCAAAATTAATTCTCAACAAATGTGTCTTTGGAATCATTTGCTACTGTTCATATCTACATAAACTATATCACCCCACCTTAGCAAGTCTCAATTAAAAGTTGATTTGCTTTCATTAGAGGGCCTTACTTCATTCCTGTGATAATCAGTATTTCCATTTGTAACCATTATTAATCACAATCACATGGGACAGCCAATAGAAGAAAAAGTCAGTGGTGTTACAATAAATTGTTTTCTCATATGTATATCCCCAAGATGCATTTTGCAATAATCTGAGACAGACCAAAACCTCACCAAGTACATTTAATTTTAACCAGAACAAATTTTCATTCAACCTCCCACCTCTCCCTCTCTCATCATCCTTATTCCTCCTATAACATCCTGATTCTCCAAGTTATTTCTGTTTTCTGTCTGGTCCTGCAACATCTCAGCATTAAAGCAGCTGCAAACACATTCCAGTCTGGAGACAGGTTGGTACATTTAGCAGTAGGATCAGCCAGTCTGGGATAGCATTTGCTACCCTGTTGGAAAGCTGATTTAGTTTGTGGTGTTTCTTTATACACTCTGCAGATGTTGCCACTTCATCCCTTGGCCCTTTTCCAGACTGCTGATAAATAGTTTAGAAGTCTCACCACTAAAATCCCCCACTGATACTAGTATTGATCCCAGTTTCTAATCCATGGCATAACTTTGCCTCTCACCTCATCTTTGTTTCCCGAGCAGCTATAGAAGTGCTTATTGATATAGTGTAAACACCAGCATTCACGTACCAGAAAAGTGCTTCAGGCATGAACAGTTTGGCATACACTGAGGTATAGCTGCTTGCCACCCTAAGAGGTCTGTGGTGAATTTACTCTGTCAATATACTGCACTTGCCTCTAATATTCTAGATCTTGCTAGACCCTCAAAAAATCTGCAGTGTTAACCTTAGCCAAGAGGGCTGGGGAAACTATCCTGCTTGAGTGTTATGCCTGTGCTCAGTCATGACCTCACAAACTGGTATCTGCCTTGCATTCATGCTTTGTTCACCTTTCTCATGTTCTAGCACTGATATTTTGACTTTCAGCTTAAGACCAGCTGAGTAAGTGGGAGGCATCTTGTAGTCTGGGTCAAGTTTAGAACAAAGCCATCATATCCTAAAGCTGCTGAGTCACCAAAGAATGCATCAGACCTTGGCCCAGTTTTCACCAGGTTGCATGGGTCCAAAAGTTGTAACATCACTTACATCATGAAATATTTGAAGCTGTTTCTGCAGTGTCCATAGCCATATTTCTGAATACAGATTTTGACTTTCCAAGTTTAGAGATGTAGTCACTGTGGAGTGCACAGCTATTACATGTGCTAATACAGTGGGTAATGAATGAAGTTTTTAGTGCAGGTCTAAAACATTTATACCCTGTGCTGAATTCTACTCCATGAAGTAATTATTTTAGAAGGTCAGATCTGAGATGGGAACCTTTTTCATAAATTCTTTTCTCTCCCAGTATTATTCAGCACCTGCCAAAGCCAGCAATAATACTCCCACTGATGTTAATGGGCTTTGGATAAAGTCCTCAGGTACCACACTGGATCTATTTGCTGAAGATTAATTTTCATTGTATTTGAAAAAAATCATCAAATATTTAATCAACAATAATAATTTGTAGTAAGAGGCAAATGGCAATGCTCTCACAGAAACTAACCAAAGTATGGATATATTATATTAATGATTTAGACCAGACACACAGCTGGATTCTGAAGCAGCAACACTAGCTTTACACATCCGCAACATTTAATGATACATTTTCATACAATAATTTGTTCAAGGCTGTGTTTAAATCTTGTGAAATCAGACACAAACTCAGTTTAATTTTGGTGGGACACCCTTCTCCCCTTCTGGCCAGCTGGCTTAGGGACTCCCAAGGCAACTGGCACTGACCCAACAGTGGAAGAGAGCATTTGAGAACTGCAGAAATTGTGTGTGGAGATAGGATAGCCTGGCTGAAGAGATGCATCACCAGTGCATGCAATCTTCAGAAAAAGTAGGGTATTGCTTCTGTCATGATCCTACCCTGTTGCTAAAGTTCCATGATCTTTTCCCCAATTTATGGTCAGACAAGGTGAGCTACTCTAACATCCATAAGACAAAGGCCTGTGGCTCAGGCTGACACATGCTGGACAATGTAACATATAAAGGGATTTTTCCCCTGCCCCCTCCAGGAAAGTTTTAAATTGCACTTGTACTTTGAGCATTTCACACTTAAAGGCAAAAAGGGACAGAATCTAGTCTATAGAACCTATTAGCCCCTCTGCATTTTTTTTTTTCTTTTTACACAAACAGAGCAATAAGGATATTTTAACTGTGGAGAAGGTCAGACTTCTGGTTCTAAAGTATCTGCAAAAACAAAGGGAGAAACAGATAGTTTATTTCTCTTTTCTCCTTCCTCAAGGTGGGAAGTGCTATGTTAGGTTATCCTTAGTCATTTTTATGAACTTTTTCATTTTTTGATGTAGTTGGAACTTAAGAGAAAGGAGGAAATATGGAGCTAGAAGAGGCAGCACTGCCAGAGGGATAAGCAATAAATCAGAAGAGAAACAAGTTCTCCTTGCAAGCTTGCCAGAAGTTACCAAAACTAAAGTCTATTCCAGAGCTTGGTTGCACAGGCCTAACACCACTTGCTAATACAAAGGGTTAATGTGTTTTATAGGAAGCTTAACATATTTGTCTAGTCAGATAGCAGTGGACCCTATTATCTGCATTTACAACAGCCTCAGCTTTTGACACTACAGAGCTACAAGGAAATAATTTCTGTATTTTTTTTTAATGTCTTCAAGCTACTCTCCTAGGAAAGTAGTTCTTTCTACTCTATTATACATAATACTGCTCCTGGAGATAACTGAATTTTATTTTTATTACCAGCTGAGAAGTTACCTGAATTTTAGTGTCTGGGAAGTGGCTTTATGTCGTGGAAATATTTAATGTGTATATAATACCATCCAGCCAAGTTTAACCATAGAGCCCCTGTGCAGTGTCCTAAGTGAATTTCTTCTATGGCTTTGGGATTTAGACACTTCCAGCTATAACCTAGAATTCTCTGTAGTGATGACTTAAAAGTAGGATTTTTCTATTATTAAAGAAGTTTCATTCAGAGAATATATTTCTTCTTATTTTCTCTCCGTTAAAGATTTGGCTGTCTACTGCATCCTATTAATCAGAAGACTAAAAAGACCAGTCATCTATGTTGATCCAAGTGTCTTTTCAAAGTCTATTACTTACAATTTATCTGCTCAAAGAGGGATAGAATTCCCTTTGCCCTGCATGGAGCAAACATAGATCACTCAGACTGTAAAACAAAATATGAAGCTCCAAAGCTCAGCTTTTCTTCCATCCTCATTAGTTTTTGAGTGGTTAGAAGGTCACCTGAGATGGAGTCTCAGTATAGATTTTAGACCTTGATTAGAAAATATTCTAGTGTTAAAGATAAGCAGAAGCTGAGAAGAGTCAGAGCACTGACTGCAAAACACCTTTGAATACAAATTCCTTTGAGCAGAAGCCATCTTTTACTATATAATGGCACACTGCTGGCCCAATGGGACTGAACTTTGTTGACCCCTGGATATTATGGTAATATATGCACTTTTTAAAAAGTCTGGAAATAAGGTTGACGAAACTCTGCAGAGCAAGAAGTCTCTGTTGCTGTGTGTTCAAACATCATTCAGTACCTTGGGGTCCCCAGTGTCCTATCCATACAAATGATACAAGACAAAAAGACTTCCCTAGAAATGCCAAAGCAGTGTCAGGAGTCTGCCACATGCCTCAGGCTATCATAATTAAGTCAGACCAGGTTCTGCTGCCAGTGGCATGGGAGAGAGTCAGACTCTGCATCATTTTTAGACTCCTTTAATTCCAAAGCACAAGTAAACAGTTATTACCTGCTGTGGGGCTAGGAGGGGCTTTTGAGTACAGGCTTAAATGCACTCTAGATTTGTAAATAGAAGCTTTGAATCTTGTGTCACCCCACCATCCCATTGCAAGTGATAGGATAACAGCAACTGACCTTCCATGGTAAAAAGGACTAGAGGACCTCTCAGATCTGTCCCAGCCCTATTATTTAATAATCTATTAGCTAGAGAGCAAAGACTTTCATCTTCATCTAGCACTGCTTTCAGGTGTTAATACATTTAAAGACAGATGAAGATGAATAAATCCAAGTTCTAGTTTAATAATTCAGGAGTCTGCTGGTGGAGTGAGGGGTACACCTTCTCAGCAGTAGAAAGGTATAGCCAAAAGACAACATAGACACCTTCTTTCTTCTTTTAATCCATTTTCAGACATTCAGAGTTTAGCTTCCCCAGCTGCTGATACTGTAAGAATGTTGCTTGGCAACATGGTAACAGGGGAAAAAAAAAATCTTCAAAAACATTCAGAGTTTTTGTCCTTAGAAATGTACTAGTTCAGCACATCCAACCTCCTACAGATCCATTTCAGAGGAAGAAGCACAATGATTTCTCCCCCCATGAACTAGTTCCATCAGACTTCAAAGCAAAGCATTCAAAATGGGACAGGAGGAGGAGTGCCCTTGGATGCTGAAGGAGTGGGACAGACCCCTATGTGGGAGTTGTAGGGAAATAGCTGGACATACACTGTCTAATACAGAGAACTCATCTGACATCTGATAAGACATCTGTAGACAAGGCATTGTCTTAATTGCACATGAAGAGGTTACATTTCCCTCCAAAAAGTTTTGCCATAATGTCCTAGGGCACAGGGATTAGGCCTACCTCATCTCCCAATAATCAGATGTTCACCAACAGTGACTAGTGCAAGTGGCAATACCAAGGCAGAGAAGTAGAAGCGGGCTGTGAAAACCTGAGAAATGCAAGAATTTAACTTTTCTAAAGAAGTCTTAGAAGCAGTCACACTACCATAACACTGACCTATTTTGAACACTCACACAAGGAAGGGACTACCAGTTAATTAATGTAATTAACAGCTACTGCAGTCATTCACAGAAAATGTTACATTGTAAGGTCCATAGACAATAGTTTAAGTTCACTGCTTTCCCCCCTCTTGCACTGGAATTTTTGTTATTGCACTGTACTTTTGACTTCCATAGAGCTATTTCTGATTTATACTGCTGAATCCTAGTTACAAGTATTTAACATCCATAAGCCAGAACACAGCTTTACATCTAGGTAAGATGTTCTGGGTTCTTCAAAGAGTAAGTGATGTAAGTTCCTGCAAACACAGAACACAAGTACCAGTATTTTGAAAGCAAGATCCCAACGGGCATCTATATTTAACCTGAGGTAAACAGAGTTGAACATAGACAGTTGTGATGACAGCAGAGACTCTTCATCATTGTATGGTGCCATTCCTGTTGATATTAACACAAATAAGAAATGTAAACAGTGGTCCTCATAAAATCAGTGTCAAAAGGTCTTCCATGTTTGAGTTGTACCTATTGAGTTCCACAGTTACCAAAACAGGGGGAAATACATTAGGAAGAACAGATTGAGAAGTGGGAGATTCTAGAGTAAATCCAATACAGTATCACATATGCCGATAAACAGGAAAAAATACTTTGAAGTAATGCATGTCTGTTTCTAATTACAGAGTTTTGTAGATTAGAAACAGCTTCCTTGAAATGAAGAGCCAGTGGAATGCAGCAAAGATGCTGGCCAGATCAGTCTAGACTTGGGAAGTCTTCAAGCACTATGCAGGGAAAGAAACATGCCTCCAAAAGACTGCTGGTAGCCTGCTAACTCAGACTCCTGCTGCAATGCCAATTTAATTAACATGCTTAACTGCTCAGAGATCTCCAAGATTATTCACTGGATTGGCAGACTTCTCACTGCTAATTGTGTTACTTTACAGTGAACAAGAAGGAGATGAATGAGTACAGTAGCTCCATCTTTTCCTGCTGAAGGAGGAGAGACACCAAGTAATTTGACTTTGACATACTGTCTTGTTTTTGCAGGTTTAGTTTATATAAATAAACATGTGAGCTACTGAAAGCTAATGAGCTGGATAGCAGCAAAACGAAGTCCTCCAGTGGCTGCTCACAGCACAACAACTTGGCAGCACTTGGTGGTGCAGCCATCTGACACAAAGCTCCGTTCACCTACCAAAGCACCACAGCCAGTGCCATACATGCTCCATGCCTGGACAAGATCCCTGTGTGTAAACACGCCTCAGGGGCTCTGATTAAACAGAAAATCTCCCCAGCTGAACTGCTGCCTTGTGAATTCTTTTCTTGTTTGACCAGCACTTTCTGACAACAGAAAGGGACAAATACAATGGCAATATTGCTGGTATGGACAGAGCATGAGGTTAGAGCAAACAAAACACATGATACTTAAGGGATGACAACAATCTTCCTAAAGAGCCTGATACTCCCAGATTAGCTCATCTGTTTATACTGAGGCTGGAGTAGCCAGAAGGGAGACTATCAGCAGCATAAAAAGGCACTGAATGTTTTGGGTCTTTGAGGTCCTTCATACTTTGAGAAGAGGCCTCCAGCTAGACCAAGGGACATGCTTGCAGTTTCTTTGACTGTGGAGATGGCAAGTTTGAAATTGAAGTCAGCCTTAGGGCTCCTCTAAGTACAGTCTAAATATAAACTTGCACCCATGAATTCCCTTGAAGCTTCAATGCTGATTTCAACCTTAATTGTCAGTGTAAGATTAAATGTTAAAGTCAGTAGTGATAGTTTGTAGTTCCTGGAGATACACATGTCTAGAAGCATCCAATTTCCTTCAATTTAATTGCAGTGGCAATAAGCCTCTGTACCTATGCAAAAGGACAAAGGAGAGCTGAAGGCAGCCACTCCCTTCATCTCGTCAGCACCCATGATATGTACAGCACTTTCCAAAGGAAGAGGTATGCCCTACATCTTGCCTGCCTGGTGAATATGTACCTGGGACACTCCTACTGTGAGATTTCCTTAGCCCCAGGGAAGTCCAATCATTTTATTTTACTACCAAATTAAAGTATGGATCAACTATAAAAGCATAGTAAGTAGATCCATCCCCTATATGCTCAGTATTTTTATAGAATATATTCGTATAGAAAAGCTTAGTTTTTAGTCTTAGGAAAGACAAAGTATCATTTCAGTACACAGTTAACAAAAGCCCTTAGTCAAGTAACACCTTCAGGACTTCTCCTGTGAAACCCAAAACACCCTTGCACAAGTGTAGCGGTGCTTTTAATCTAATTGAAATTTCTAGAAGATCTTTTTCAGGTTCCTCTCCCATTCAGAGGGATAAAAAGTATCACTCATTGGACATTTAGGAGAGGACCAAACCAAGATAATCCACCGGTGCCTCCCCACCATCCCCCATGCCCAAGGGGAAGCTGTTTTCTCCAAGGTTGAACACTGAATCAAAGCAACCTCTGCAGCAGAACAATGCTCCAAAACAGGGAGGGGGGAATGGAATTCTAGAAAGTTTCTAATTACTATATATCATCCATATATTTGTAATCTAATTCATCTTGACTAAACCAACTGAAGCCTATGGCTTCAGAGGCATTATTTGGAGACAATAGTAACATACATGTAACTGACATCTGACTTGATCTTTACAACCTGTATTACCATTACAATGTTGCATTATGACAACCTGAGAAAGTCTAAACTGAAATAATTGAGCAAAGTGGTCTGTACTTTAGAGCTCTACTGCTCAGTATAGAAATCACATTTAAAAATAAAATTCAGTTCTAAAGCTCAAGTTTTCAGCTCTTTATTCCCTGTAGAAATTAATTTATCAAATGGCACAGTGTTTTACTCATATAAGTACATTGATAACAAATCATTCCCTTCAGTTATTCGTCTTATTGAATGACAAATAATTCCTAATGTTTCTTATTCTTTTCAGTGTCTAAAGCTTGGCAGAGTTAGAGGAACATCACCACAAAAACGGAAGACACTTCAATGTTACAGAAGAGGGAAACAGCCATGAAGAGGCATAAACTCAACAGCATTCTACATGTGGATTTCCTAATTTCAGAGAAAAGAGGACAGTCTTTCCATCTCCACGTTACATTCATGCAACACAACTGACATTGCATTGTGGTTGCCTGTAACAGGGCAGACTTTGCATTTTAACTACACAAGAACCCAGAAAGCAGTGTTTGCAACAAGTTAGGATTAACCCTGCAAAGTAACATTCACATTACACAGATAATTTTTCAGAGGCCAAATTTCTAGATTCCACTATTAAAATTTAAAACCTCAGACTGTAAAAACCACTGATTTAAGTCAGTGTTGCTCCCTTATTACCCATTGCTTACTCCTTTACAATACATTTCCAGAATGCCAACCCTTCCAGTTGTGCCAGTATTATTGAAAGAATTATCACGATGTGATCCAGATTAGCAATGACACCAAGCCCATTTCCACCACATCCCCCCCCCCCCAAAAAAAAAAATATATTTTCCTTTTTGTTTTTCTGGTTCACAATGCAGCTGCACAAACATTTGTCACACCTGAGCTCACAGAAGGGATTTCCAGTTAAGCACTGATGTGATAATAGAGGACAATGCAAATTGATACTGCCTTTAAAGTTTTGACCAGTGAAACCATAACCCAGCATTGGCTTTAGCCCCTGTAGGTGACCAGCTCCTGCCACACTTATTCATGCTTGTTTTGTATAGGGCTTACATAGCACAGAGCAGATTGGCTAATTAAAACAGCACAAATCCTTCCCCAACACCCTGCTCTTAACTAAGCTTTGTTCTGTTTTCAGTTTCACCCACAAAATCCATTCTTACCAGAGGACTTGCATTCATGCCTTTGGTGCAAGCTCACTTCCAAGAACTCACATTACTTGAAGTCACCTACCCAGTGCCAGATAAACTTATAAACACCATGTGTATTCACATGGTAGTTTTGCTAGAAATCCCTGACCTTAGAATACTTTTTTCCTATTACTAGCTTCAGGATTTTTTTTTTTTTTTTTTTTTTTAATAAAATAGCTCACATTTCAAAACCTTGCCATTCAAAAATTGTACAGGTAGTGGACAAACCAATTTAGGCATATATTTTGAAGTTGCAAAAGGTAATCAGTCCACCTCATGATAGTCTGGGCATAATATATAAATAGAACTAAAGATTTTCCTCAAGGAGGAAAAAAGACTAAGAAAGAACCAGGAATTTCTTTGAGGCTGGTCTGTTAAATGTAGCTTCTTTTAAATCATAGTCATCAACAGAACTTCCTATCAATTTCAGTCCTATTAATGGATGCTTCTAAGAGCCATTTATTACAGGATACTTTCAGCACAAATAACTGCAACAATAGTGGTCTATGTTTAAAAGTTTACATACTCTGAGCAGAGAAAATACTCAGAACCATGGCTAACCTATATGCTTAATAACACATTCCATCCAATCATCAGTATATTCATTTCTCTGGGCTTATCTGAATAAACCAAGGATATTTCTGTACTGCCATCTGCTTCACTTCTTATTTTGTTATTGCTGTTCAATCACTGCACTAAGATAGAAATACTCTAGGTATAGTACAGAAGTCCTGATGCAGTTTCAGATACACATTTCACAATAAATTACTCAAGAAAAATATCCCACGTTGTCACACTACGTCCAGTGAACCTTACGCTGCTCCTGCCTTCTGTCCAGAGGTAGCTGCATTAGAGAACCGATTGTAGGAGTATTTCAGTTTCTTTTCCTAGAAATATAAACAGTTTGGGTATTTTTTTTTTTTTTTTACTTTTTCATAGACTTTAAGTCACAAGTGATGTTTCCCAGGGCTCAATACTGGAGACAGTTTTGTTTAATATATTTTCAATGATCTGTATGAGGGGATCAAGTGCACCCTCAGTAAGTTTGCAGATGACACCAAGTTGGGCACAAGTGTTGTTCTGCTTGAGGATAGGAAGGCTCTACAGAGTGGTCTGGACAGGCTGGGTCAATAGGCTGAGGCTAATTCTATGAGGTTCAACAAGGCTCAGTGCCAGGTCCTGCACTTGGGTCACACCAGGGGAGGTTTAGGTTGGATAGTAGTAAACATTTCTCCACCAAGAAGGTGGTCAAGCATTAGAACAGGCTGCCCAGGGAAGGGGTTGAATCAGCATGCCTGAAGGTATTTAAAAGACATGTATATGTGGCACTATGGGGCATGGTTTAGTGGAGTAATTGGTAGTGCTAGGTTAACAGTTGAACTCATTCTTAAAGGTCTTTTCCAGCACAAGATTCTCTGATTCTATTTGGTTTCAGAGTATACATTATGGCAACTTAAAGCATGACAGTCATCTCTGGCTTTTAATTACAGTTTAAGGGGTTGGGGAATCCTCTTCAGCAATCCTCTTTTTTTCTGGGGCAGGACTCCACCACATGCAGGAGGTAAGAAGTTGGAAAACAAAAGAAATCTTGGCACAGGCCAAAATTGCAAAGTCATTGTAAATAGTTCTCAGCTGAAAAGAGTTTAACAGATTTCCTCCTATTTACTATCCAACATGCAGCACAAGTTTCCTTTGGGAAGCTCTAGGGCTTTTATTACACTTACCTACCACCGCAGCCTATGTGAGAAACCTAGAAGAGATAAGTGCTCTAATTGCCACAGAAGGGTATGCAAAGATATTTTGCCTAAATAACAACACTGAGAAGTGAAAAAATATTTCCAGGGGTTCTGAGAAAGCATTTATGCAAAGCAGGAATTGAGAAACCCTCTCTCTGCTGATGCTCTAGTGACAAGGAACAGATTATAGCTGTAGATAAAACCCTCTTGCCAATTGCTGTTGACAGCAATCAGGGCCAAGTTCAAATAGCCAGAGGGACTCTTAAAATGAACAATGCCATATAACTGAAGCCTGGCGGAATATCCCAGAGAATGTTAGATTATTTTGAGTACCCTGCATAAAAATGATATGCCCCATCTTTCAAAGCAGGAAATCAAAGTCCAAAATGACAAAAGCTCAGGAAGAAAATTAATAAAGCATCAACTTGTGACAACACATTGGACATGCAAATATGACAAAATTCCCCAGCAACCATTCTGACTATCCATCCCTAAGTAAAGCATATCACTTCCTCCAGTCTCACCTACTAAACCCCCCACACTTCAGACACAGTGTGTAGCCTGGAACAGTCCTCAGGCAGTTTTTCTACACAAATTCAAAGTAACAGATTCGCCTGGAGAATCCACTACCTACTTCAGTGACACCAATTCCATCTCCATTAGTCAGAGAACATTTCTGCGCGTCACTTTTTCTGCAAAGAGCCCTTTTAAGCTGTCAATTCATTGCCATCTGTCAAGGAAACCACTCTGTGGCATCACCCGGAAAAGCAACTCAGCATCACAGAAACATCAGTGGAAAGATCCCACCCACCCAGAGCTCAGGGAGGCAAGATCTGCTCAAAGTTGGATGCTCTTCTCCAAATTCTCATTTCTGAGCTTGATTCCACTAATGAAATAACTTCTCAGCTGGATTTTTACTACTGATTTTTACCAGATTAATGGGTGCCAATTTGAGGAGTTATGTAGGAGAGTTTTGTAGTGAGTAGAGCCATAACAGAGAATTCAAAGCTTTTGTGGCAGAGCTGCACATTGCTGGTGTAATTTCTTATTTTAATGAACTGCAACAAAGAGCACTGAGAGTCCTAAACTGCATCCACACGACACAGGTAGATTACAAGATGCCTGGGTTCTCTACCAGCTCAGGAGTCAGTATGGCACAAATCAAAACCATGTAGTGACATTACCATGGCACACAGCTGGTGCTCAGCAAGCCCAATTAACAATCAGCATTCCCCTAACACAACATGGCTCAGCCCATGCCCTGAGCCAGTACACATTCCCAGACTACACTGGGAGAATTTCAGTATAGTACTGTAGTGTAACACCACCAAAGCCACGGGTGTGACCAAGGCACAATGACCCCCGTGCAGCTATGGATAGGACACAAAGCTTTCCTTGGCCATTGTCTCTTGTTCAGAAAAAGAGAACAACGGACTCATTCTCCAGGGCTGCAAGGTAACATAAAAATGTGCTTTTTAATATGCACAAACATCTAAAGAATCTTAGTTTCAGTTTTTAAAATTTTTCCTCAGAATGACAAAAAAATAGGCTTTGAGCCAAAGAACAAATCTTTTGCCATAAAACTTTAATAGAGAACAAAGAATATCTATTTCATCTCTCCAAGGTATCTACAGTGTTACATAGAAAGGGAGTTCAGTGGCTATTAGCTGACTAGTTACATTGTAGTTTGAGAGACTCATTATAGTGCTCTACAATTATTGCCAACTCATACTAAATTATTGGCTTCTCTAAAACTGAGAGATGTAAATAGCACTTAGGAGACAAAGACCTGCCAGTGTCAAGCTAATACAAGGCCAATAACTTCCCAGTCTATGAAACAGCACACTCAAATACATGTCCACTGCCCAGCATGAGCCTTTCCAGATCACTTCACCTTTCATTCAAGCAGCAGGATGAATCAGAGGTCTTGCATGGGTATGGCTGAAGGCTGTGATCTGACAATACATCACCCTAAACAGCAATACTAATGTAAAAATATTCCTCAATCCTAATGCCATAGCTTGATTATATCCCAAACCCTCTCCCTACCCCTTCAGCACCAGTTACAGTCTCACAGCCCAGCTGAGGAATAAAAAACATTACAGGAAAGGGAATAGGCAGCTGACCAGTGGAGCTGGTGAAAGGGAGGATGGAGGCTCCCTCTTCGAATCTGGCACTGTTCTCTACATGGCATGAAATCACAGCTGCCTTATGAGCAAATTCTAGCAGAGTACATCACTGGGTTACTTTCACCTCTTTGGCTACGAGCTGCAGGCTACCTTGAGGGGAAGCCCAGAGCCCTGTCTAAGGACAACCAGCCTTGTCACATGCCTCTCTTCAGGGACCTGCAGAGAGCAAGTCAAAGCAAGTCACCTGCAGCTTTCCTGGTAGCTACTGAGGGAGCTGCAGTTGAGGGTTTGGGCAACAGGAATCAGAGGCTGTTTTGATGTAAGAGAAATTAAAATTATTTTTTCCAGCAGCTCTGGAAAAAGAAAAAACAACAGAATGGCTCATGCCATACCACTGCTGGAGCCCAAGTGATATAGAATAAAACAACCAGTGCAGATAGCTGAAACAAAACAGTAGAAACAAATCACTAAGAACACCCTGTGCAACCCTGGGGCAACCTGATGCTCTGGTTTTGTCAAAACCAGTGTTTATAAGGTAAAAAACCATTCTTTCAAAATATCTCTAACCAGCTCCTCTGCTACAACCCCCACAAAATTAGGTACCTTTGAGAAAGACATTTTTTGAAACAAAAGGGGAAGAGAAGCTCATTGCTACCAGAGAAAGAGATCCCTCCAAATCCACCTGCCTCCCAGCCCTGCTAATTACCAACATCAGGTGGAAATCATTAACACCACTCCAACCACACAGCAGCTCAGAGCCCAGGTTTAAACTCTACTCCATCTCCTCAAATAGCCTTTACCACCTCTAGTTAAGCCAGGAGGCACCAAAGCAGCCCAGTTGTTACGTCCACATCTCAGCATCCCTCAGGGGACATCCCAGCCCTCTCCACACAACCTAAAGAGTTGCTTCACAAATACTCCAGCACATTTATTTGCCAAAAACTGATGAGCAGAGGGCTTGTTTAAGCTTGTACCACCTCAGGATAACAGACACCACCAGGCAGACTCTCACTAATAATCACCTTGTGTCCTACCTTGCAGTTTTAAGCAGGATTGAACTCATGCTTCCTGAGGAGGGGGTCAGCTTGCAGAGGAATTTGCAGTGGTACAGCGCCCACAGGCAGGATATCCAGCAGAGATGAGACAGGCACAGCTTTGTTCTTGTCCCTCCTGGACCCTTATAAACCTTCCCCAGCACCCCCCCCACACCTCCCCCCTTCATGTCCCGCCTCCCTTTCACCACCTGTGTTGGGTTGAAGGATAACAAGCCTTAGTGTCCAGCCTCCTATTCACCCCCAAGGCAGTGCTTTGCAGATGCTAGCTGCCCACTGGAGAAGCAACCTGCTCTGCCAGGCAAAGATGTGGCAGCTTCTCAGTTTCCTGTCCTGCCCTGTCACCTCAGGACAAATTTTTTGATCTCTTTGGTGACTTTGGCCCAGCAAGCTGGGCAGGCCAATAGTACAGGTGGAAAATATAACACACCTGGAAAAAACAATACCCGATTTTTAAATGTAATTACAAATGACATCAAAGCCACAGTAGCATCTGCTACTTCAGCTCCATGGACATCTTTTCAGGGCAGAGCTCAGTCCCCATCACACAGTAAGGTGGTGGCTGTTAATCACAGTTTCCCTCTTCTACAGCCCCGAAGAGAAGGTTAAATGCCAGCAAGACCTTATCTTTCGCCAAGCAGCCATTTTGGGTCTCTGTGCAGGGTGTTAGCAACATGGTGATGAATAAGTGAGTGTTTCTCCTTGCCAAGGCTCTCCATCATGTTAACTGAAGGCTTGACAGGCTTTGCTCTACATAGTCTGCCCTGCATATTGACTTCAGCAAAGAGAGAGCAGCAGCTCTGCTTCCAGGGTCAAGGTTTTATGTTGGCAGTAGCAAAAACAACAGCACAGGGGCTTAGCGAAAGGAAAGCAGAAAGACACAGTGTAGGTAGGATCCTTACTGGAGAGATACACAAGTTCAATGGGTGGGAAGTGTGGGGTTTTGCTGAATTTAGGAAAAAGTTGGCATCTGATTCTCAATTTAACTGATCTTCACCGCTGCTAGCCTCTCCTCCATTCTTCTCGCCATCTCACACTTTAGAGGAAGCAGATCTTCTGGTGTATTTATTGTTTGAGTGTATTCAGTACAGATAACCATCATTATTGCCCCATGTGTCTACTGTCCTCCCGGTTAAGGGGGTTATAACCAGATTAGAAAGATATTTGTGTCCATTGGAAGGTACAGAGCCTGCAAGGGTAGGGTGGCTTCTAAAGAAAGGACTAAAGAGCAAAAAATATGCATCCAGAAATTAGCTGAGTTGCTAGACTGAGAGCCAGCTGCAGAGACCTGACCTGATCTGTGGGAGCATTGTGTGAGAGGGACATGCATTAATGAACCCATTTGTTTCTTTTTTGTCTTTTCATATTTTTTGCTGTATTAATGTAAGTTAATGGTTCCAGTTTGCAGTCTAATAAATGTTAGCTTTTAGTTTTTAAAGCCTGTTTAGTTTTATGGTGTCCTCACAAGTAAGGAAAAGTTTAAGCAGCTCCCCAAAAGATCCTTAAAGATTTTTCTGAGATTCCCATTGTCTCCCTTCTCTTCTCAGGCCCCTGTCCCATCTTCCTACCTTGGCTAGCACTGGCTCCCTCTCTCTTTGCTTTTCTCCCCTCCTTTATCTCCTTAGTGCCACCAGAGTTAGTGAACCAGCACATGCACAGTAATATAGCTTGCTTCAACTTTAGGAAATAGTATTCCAGGTGCTACTGTATGATCCCTTCAATCCAAGTGTCACAGAAGTTCATATCAAACCCTGTCACCCTTGTTGCTGTTTTCTTGACATCCTTTGAATACCAATTAGGCAGCCCTGTCTTATGGAAGCTAAGCTGACAGCTAAACTAGTGGTATAATACAGTGCAACCTACCCATGAAGAGGCTTGAATAATATTTTGCTTTTCAGATAGTGTTTAACAGAAGACTTCTCAAGGCCTTACACAATGCAAGATTTCTGCAGTCTTTTGTAGATACAGCCAAGGATGCCCTGTGCTGTCCTGGCCCATATGGTTCCTAATATGCATTGGTACAGGTGATCCACTGTCAGCCATGACAACTACTTCATCTTCCAGTAAGATATCTTTTGTGGTCTCCAGCATGTGAAGGGTTCTGCATGAAACTGAACACACAATTTGTCCTAAATGTAGAAATCACACCTACAGGGAGATAAATAGCTTTCTGTCAGGTAGACAGAAGCTAATTTAAGACTTTCACAGAAATTGTACAGAATGAAAAGGTAAAAGGTTCTTGTTAAAGCAGTTGTAAGATAACAGAGAAGAAAGATAAGTGTTATAACTCAGATTGCTCCAAGTTTGTTGTATAGACTACATTGGTTTCAGAAAAATTTAAGAAAACTGTCCACCTCCCAGAGAAGACTATTTTATAAATAAATAAATTAGGACTCCCACTACTGATTTGTTTACATGCCATAAAATTCTGTCATAATTCCTCACTTTTAAAATAGTTAGATGATGTCTTAATTTTTCTAAATTATTTCATGAGGCTAGAATGGATACTGGTGAGCATTGTTTTTAATATTAATGATAAAAAGCTGTTGAACTGGGAATTTGATTATTATTCTGTAGGAACAGAGGCAGTTTGGACAGCTAGATTGGTACCATTAGAAACAAAATGAGACCAAAGCAAAACAGAAAATCCACAGCAGCAAAACAAAGACAAGCTTTTGCTAGGTCAGCTCCTGTGCATTGCCTTAGGGAAAACAGATGCCTCTGTTGATTTTGCAATTTTTATTCCTTCGTTCAAGAGGAGGCATTTGGGAGGAAATTACGGATGTTTTTACTTGGATGAAGTTTCATTTTCAAACTGCTCTACCCACACGAGCTTTGCACAAAAGGTCTCTCAGGGCCCCTTTTTAGTTCTCAGGTGCTGAGGGGGAGAGTTCAGCAACTAGCTCCTCAGGATGGTGTGGAGGAGGAGGATCAAACAAGCAAAATTGCTCCTCATGTCTCAGGTTAGGAGGAGATCCCAAGCCTGGATGCACTATTTCAGTTCCTTGCTTGGGACTTAAATCATAACCATGTTAGTGAATCTGGTGGCGTTACATCCATGATCTGCTCAGACTCAAAATCATCCATTTTTGGACTTTACATTTGTGTTATTTCTTTTTTTCCACTGTAATGTGAAAAAAAAAAAAAAAAAGGCATTCACAATTTTCATTCCTACTTGATTGTCAATATGGAAGTGTCAGAAAGGTGTCTAGCAAGATGTGTCTTTGAATTCTCCAGAGTATTTGTCATGTTGTACTAAGAGTAACACTGTATCCTATACAGTGTTGTATATTGTGCTGTATCCTATACATGAGAATATTCCCATTACCTTAGGAATGGAGAGGTGTTGACAAAGAACCTCAAAGAGTAAACAGTACATGGACAAGCTCATGAATAGCTCATAGACCCTCAGCAATGAATGTCAGCTCCTCCCTGGTAGTTTTCTGGTCCTTAAAGTCTTTCCACTAGGATCCCCACTAATACACTCCATTATGTCCTGGTTGAGTTTTATCAGGCATTGTTAGATGATAGTTTTTCAAGAAAGATACTCTAATTGCCTGGGGAATGGGGACTACAATGTCCTTACTAGCATCCTGCACAGCATAACTCAACAGAGTCATTACTGCTTGTATCTGATCTAGTGCCACTAGACCAAAATTCTTGACATATTAGTAGAGTATTTAAAAATGCCCAGCACTTCTGTGAAACCCTTTCAAAGAGGTCTTTCCTTTTACATGCCCCACAGGTTTATGGGAAAGGAGAGAGGACAGTACCTGCCCAATACCTGCTGAAACCTCAGGGCAATAGGATACTGCTGTGGAGTAAGAAGCTGTTTGCATATATCCCTCCCTTTGCTCATTTATCTTTTTTATTTACTGCTTAAACATTAATTGATGAGTTGGTGGTGTGCAGCACTTCTTGGAGGGGACTGCCAATGCAGTAATGAAATGGGTGTCCTGCCTAGCCAACCAAAAATTATTGTCCCCTCTGTCTCCTGTCCTCATAGCCTGAGGTGCCATCTGCAAGTCTCACAGAAATTGCTTGTCCAGCATGATGGGTTTTTTTCCCTCGCTAGGGCCTGTAATACAGCTGTACAGTCACTGGAGAGTCAGGTTTGCCCAGCACTGTATTGGATAGTGGATTTACTGACAATAAAAAAAACAAACCCCACAAACTATAAAAAAAACCTCAAAGACCAGGTGACTGGATAAGGCAGAAGGGGCAGGTGGACTTGAAATTTGCAGCCGATCAGTTTGAGAGGATTTGTCGGCTGCTGTGCACAGGCCCATCGGGACCGGCAGCACCTCTACACCAGGCTGGCCTCACCAGCGAGTGCAGCAGGGTGGAGGGATGCAGAAAACACAAGCTACAGCAAAGAGCCAGCCAGGGAAAGAGAGCAGGGTGTGAGTAGATGGGAGAGCTGTGGCACTCCAGTGAGTTTGTGGCCTGCCAGAGGTTTGCAGGGTGCGTGCTCCAGGCTGGCCACGTGTTTGCCATTATCACGGAACCAAGCCTCAGCTATGAGCCCTTGTCATGGGCAATTGGGACTAAGTACACAGGCTGATGCAGGCATCCATCAACTAGGTGGCTCAGAGGGTCCAGTGCAAGCTCTGGATAAGACTGTGGAAGATCATGTAGACCTAAATTTTATATCATGGCAGGATTGTATGATTTAGAATACGTAAGAGAAAAGCATGCAAAAAGCTATGCATGGGTTAGATCAGCCAGTAAAGTCTCTGACTGTACCTCAGAGGACACCAGCTGTAAGAATAAATGAGGTCTCACAACTGGTGAGGCTTTGCTAGCACTCTTCTCCAAATGGGAAAGCAGCAATGTCTTGTTCCTTCTTTCTTTCATTTCTTTGCATGCTTCTACCCTCCAAATGTAACTTGGACATCACAGAAGCTGAATAGATGTTCAGATTTACTCTTGACCACAGCCTGGAGAAAAACTGATGTTAAGTCAGAATTAATCTAGAGCACTACAGTGAAGAAAGGGCTGCAATTTTCATGTCTAATGAAAATATGTTTTTTTTAAGAACTTTGGATGCCTTTTTTTAGTTATTTTGGAAACCTCCAGGCGATCACTGCCTATTCTCAGTGTCAGAGAGTGTTAAAATTATTCCAGTAAAATGAGAAATCTCCTAAAAATTCTGCCATGCCTTGAAATGATATAAACTGTGATAAATAATGAAACAGTTTGATTCCTTTCCCACCAGTTTTCATTTTTATACACTTCCAATTTCAAGTGGCCCAAGGAAAAAAGTTGTGAAGTTATCATTCCTCAAGATGCCTTCAGCAAGTCTGAAAAGGAAATCCTGTGGCAAAGGCTGTGCTTGAAGTATGTCCAATGAGGAAGACTTTAGCTGAACAGTGAGATTATTTTAAAATGCTTATCCAGATTGAATCTGAAAACTTTTAGGTAGTTTTAGCACATCCTTGAAGTCTCGCTTTACAGTGACATAAACATGACACAGTGCATCCTGTTGCCATCTTCCTCTTTGATTGATGATTAAAAAAAGCATCAAAGCTCTATGACAGGTTTTGAATGTTAATTTCTGTGGGAACTTTTAGAGAAAATTCAAAGTTTTGGGGAAAAAAACCTTGAAAAAGATTGTTCATTGACATGTTCCTTAAAATAAAATAGTGGTCCTTTCCCCCAACGGCCGCAGTGAATGAAGCATGTGCGAACTAGTGAAGGTGGAGAATTGCTATTTTTGGTATTCACATAGAAGCTAATCCCTGTCCTGCTACAATCAGCAGCTCTGATGAAGTTAATTGCCTCAAAAATTAAATTTAAGCCAAGGAACTCTGAGAACGTGTGTTCCATGTCCTAGTTGGGAGAGAACTGCAAAGGGTGGGTGGACAAGGAGTGAGTGTTTTGTTTTGTAACTAACAATAGCTAAATGAGAACACCTGTGGGCACCGCAGGCTCAGGGACAATGTGGTGGCACAGGGCAAGTTGCTGCTGGATGTCACTGGGACCCTGGAGGGCTTCTGGGCCAGGTCTGTGCAAGTGGATGAGAGAGGAGGAGAAGTCAGCATGGCTTAGTCCCCATTGCTTTCTTATTCCCTATCTCATTTTTTTTTATTCATTTGTGTAATTTCTATGTTCTTTTGTCCTCCATGTTAATTTGTTATTCTATTATCTGTGGAGGTGGCTTCACAACACAATTAAGGAAGAGAAATCAACATTCCAAAACTGCTGGGTTGTACTTGCTCTGCTGTCTTTTGAAAGTCTGTATTTAATTAATATAGAACATCAGAATGCCATTTTGGAAGGTTGCAAGACTGCTCTGTCTCAGATCCATTGAACTGTTTATTGATCTTACAAGATTGCCTGCATTTGTAGTAATTTTGATTTTGATGCATTATGTTCTGTATTTATGTCAAAACTAAAATAATGATGAAAGCACAAGAAGAGAAAAAATTCCCATATTTTCTTTTTTTCTCTGAAAAGTAACAGATATTTACAAACTTCATGCTTTTTATTTCCTAGGCACAAATAACAACAGATTGACCTTTGAATATTTCTTTGTCCTAGGCATTAATTTGTTCTGTTTAAATATGGGATTAGTATTCTTTACTGGAACATTGCTATCTTTTCTTTTCAGACTGTTCTACCTTCATGCTATGGAAATTACTGATTGAACTGATTCCCTCTGTACCAAAAAAATGCTACTCCCACTCCTTGGGCATTATTTGTGCTGGAAGGACTTGTTGGAAATTAGTGAAAAGCCACACTGAAACCAGGAGCCATACTGAACTATTTGAGACTATAAAACCAAGATCTTAAACTCATTCATGAGAATACACTGACCCAAGGTTTCCTTTCCCTTTTATCACAGTCAAGTGAGCAGATAGACTTGCAGTACCTAAAAGAACCTACTTTGGGGTTAGGGGAGGACTTTAGAGTAGTTCCTCCATTTACCAGTGTCTCTAGGATTGGTGTCAAATTGCTGCTCCTCCTGGGACAGTTCAGGCTTCCCCACACTGCCCCACTGCTCTGTCTCACATGGAAACTCAGAGGAAAATCTTCTTTAATGAAGATGTGACCACAGGGACTGGCACAGCCACTCGGGTGATGAGCTTTGATCACTGCCATGCCAGCATGAGGGCAAACCCATGACCTGAAAGAGTCTTCGCTCTTTTGTCAATCACTTGCGTTTTTAATAGCCATCCTCAAAGCAGATTTCATAGGAAGTCAGGGCATCAAGCCAACACTATTAAGAATGTAAATACAGCAGTGTTTCTTTTCCACTGCTTTCTAATTGCCTTTGCCCTCTGAGAAGACAGCTGATGTGAAGAGGGACCCATTACTATGAAACCAGATGGGTCTAAATCTAGGCTAATAAACATTTTCAGAGACCCCATTTCATAAGACAGTGATGCAAAAAAGAGGAGTTCATCCAAGAGTTAGGAGCTTAGCTAATACTTGCCCTTCCTGGAAATGATCATACTGGGTTACATTCTGCTCCCACATAGATTTTAATTAAGAATAACAACATCAGAGGGGAAAATCTACATATTTACTGATCCCCAGTGCAGCTATGCAGTGATTAAATATACAGTTGTGGAAACCAGGAGAGGTCTTTGCAGCTCTACAGCAGTAGGTATCTTCCTTCTGCTTAGTGAGTCCTGCTGGGGTGGGATGTAGGTGACTGGACAGATGTCTTCAGCAAATCCTGCTGCCATTTACAAAGAAGATCTGCCTAAATTGTTTGCTGAATAACAAAGCCAAGAAGATTTGTGCCTTGAACCCCCCCAAAAATAATTAAGACCCTGAATCTACAAACCTTTATGTACAGGAACAGTAACTACCAAAAGAAGACAGCTCTCTAAGCTCAGGTGTTCCTTACATGACTCTCTGCTCAACCAAGGACACAGTATAAATAATGAAATATCCAACTTGAGAAGGAGGGAAGTTTCCGATAAACAACTTCAGGGTCATTTATTTCTTTGTAAATCTAAGCTTTTCAATAAATAAATATATAAATAAATCACTGCTGTAATATACCGTTACCAGCTATAAAAATAAATAAACAACCAGGGGCATGAAGGAGCCATGCTCCCTGACATTCTGTCACTCCTCAGTGGTACTTGTTCCTTCACCTTCAGACCTTCTTTGGCTCTTTAGCTCCTGCTTGATTTTATCTGAAAACTGTATTTGACATTTTGCATGACAGATGTATTATGAAAGAAATATTTCATTGTCCTAAAATATTCTAGAAAACCTGTTCCAGTTCTTTTTTACTTCATATGTACATGCAATTGTATGCTGAGTAAAGGTTTCCTCTAGGTAGGTCTGCAAACCCTTAAAATTCATAAGCCTTTTCTGAGGCAAGACTCAGGTGCACATCCATCACTATTTCAAATTTTTATGGCTTCCCCTCTATGTTTTTTTGCTTCTAAGTTGCTGATTGCTCTTGCAATTGCTGAATCATCAGCCTGATATTGCTGAATGAGCTGTTCACCTGAATCAAAATCGGTGGCCATCTGGAATCCTGTTTGAAAAAAGAACCCAGGCTGGGTATATGAATAACAATCTTGATTCCCCACCCCAGCCTCCAATGAGACAGAAAAAGATACACTGTAACGGAGATGACTGAGAAAGGCTGTTATCTGCATTAGTGATGGGCTGTGATTATCACATCCTCAGAGCTGCCTTCCCTTTCCTGATTAGCAGGTGCTTTTCTGTGTGAAAGCACCAGCCACTGTCTTCATCTCCTTGAAGACATCTGCAGCTCTGTGGGGCAGAAGGACCAAGAGAGCTGCAGCTGCTTTACCCCTCACCAGTGACTAGTGCTCACTGAGCACTATAGCATCTACAAGACGGATGTTTGCATTGGCTATATGTTACGCTTACTGACATGAGAATTGCATAAAGCAGTTCTCACCCAAGCAAGTCCTTTGCCAAGTCCTTTCTTTGCTCCTGAAGCTTTTCATAATAAACCCTCTTCCAAGGCCACTCTGAATTTGCCAAAGCAAAAACTATTCATTAAAGAGCTGGGCTGAAGGTCTGAGATAATAATAATTGGAGGCTATTTACAGCAGTAGGATGAGGAGTAACATAGTCCTGTCATCTCCAGTATGTACTTCATTGCTTCTCACCAGAACACAGCTGACAGGGAAAAAAAATGACATTTTCATGGAAGTGTATATTTTATGTTCCAATGCAACCAGTATATGCATTTTCCCACAGTGAAAACGATTCTTGATTTTCCCTTTAATACTGGGAAACTCAGCCTGAGATTTCTAGTCATAAGACACTACAACAACCTTAGTCTCTTCCAGTTTGAAATTAAGGAGACCATCCTCTGGTTTATTTTTGGTCATGTAAAAAGCTATCAAGAAGTGCAGACAGACAAAAAAAATTGCTCAAAGAATTCCCATACTTGTTGGTAAAGACACACTCCCAAAATTTTCTTGTTTCTCAGCATATATCAATAAAATATTTACACACGTACTTAAATTCTTGTTACATTAAGACCTGTCATGGTTATTTCCTCCATCATTAGTCATTGGATATAATGAGTTAAGAAAGCATTTGTGTGAATACGGGAAATGGCCATCCATCACAGTGATTATATTGTTTTGAATGATCACTTTCAATCCAGCTCTGGAGAACTACAGACAACATCAAGGACAGCCCAACACACAAAGCAAGTGCAGAAATAGCCTTTCATTTTTCCCTGCTCTAGTTGATGTGAAATACATCTCTCTGTGTACAACCTGATAGGGTTGCACTTAAACACACACAGATCTGAACATCTGTGTGTCCAGAAAGTCCCTGGAGCCACTCCTAAAACATGTCAGAAGCATCTCCATGTTAACCTAAAATTCTGTATCCATAAAAAAGTCACTGTCTAATTCAGATAAACTACTTGCTTCCTGTTCTTGTTCCCTATTTATTTTTCAGGTAACAAGTAGCAGCAGAAAAATTCTTGCTTGAACAGAGTCTTCTGAGACAGCTGCTGAAACAGAGCTGAAATATTTCGATTGTATTTCTGGAGGTTTCTTTTCCTTGTTGCTGTAATTTTCTGCATATCTCCTGCCACCCCCTGCCCCCACCATTTCTCTCACTGTCTGTGCAATACACTCCAACAGAGTGCCCTCTTGGCTGAGTCTACTGCCATAGGTTACTTGTCTGAAACAAAACTCAGTCTCCAGCAGAAAAGTAATAGAAAAAATGAGAGGAGGGAGTGAGAGACAAAGATTCTGAGTGCTGCTATGAATTTTCTCCTTCCATCTGTTCAAAAATTCAGGGTGTAGCACATCCTCTTGACTGGTCTGGCAATGAAATAAAAGAGAACAAAGGAATCCACCTCCCTTTGCTGGGTTAATTGTGGGGTCCATTGTTTCACTTGTTCATGGGAAAAGACATTTGTCTGCATAACTGCTGCTTCCTATGCCTCCAAGATGGATAGGCAAGGAGAAAACAAGGTATGGAGAGGAGCAGAGTCCCAGCCTACACATCCACCACTGCAGCAAAGTTAATGCTTTGGGAGAAGGACAGTGCTGCAGAGAGAAGCCAGAGGCTGCTCGCTGCCAGCAAGGAGAGAGCAAGAACTGACTCTGTTATGCCTTGCCTCTTGCTTGGAGGGAAGCGTATGGTGGCCCAAAACCGGAGGGAGCAGTACTGCCTAGGTCTGCTACAACACTCCAGGTTCATTGTTCTGGGGAAAATGGACCTCTTTATTTTACCTTGCAAAATGTCACAGATCAAATTTAATTTTCCGTTGTACCTGAGATACTACCATAAATGAAGAGGATGACCTTGCTGCCTGTCCAAACCCTTGGAGTGACAACCCCCACCCTGTTGCACAAAATACAGGGGAATTTGCAGTGTTAAGGTCACCCTCAGTTTTCCTCTTCCAATTATTTCTCTGAAAGAGACAAATTTTGCTCCAAAGAAGTAACTTACAGCAGCAGTCAGTGCAAAGGACACTTGACTAAGTGTCAAGCATACTGCACAGGAAAGCTTCAAAATGAATTAATAAAAAAGAACTGCAGTGAGATATATTTTGCTCTATGAAAAGAAACAATCTATGCAGTGACTTACGGGTGGGTTTGTGGCTTTGTCTGATAAGGGGACTACTGCTGATAATGCCCTCCTGGTGCTACTTAGCTGTAAGAAACCAATATAAGGCTGATCAGGACAAAGAGAAGATGCAGCTGTTGTAGAGAAAACTTCAGCCTCTCCCTTTCCCTTCAGTTATTAAATAGTCCATAATGGTGAGTGGAAGTCAATGGCCAATAAGTGAAAATATTGTCAATATGTTATGTTATTTTATCCAGGGACTGTTGGCAGTTTCATTTAAATTTTTTTGTGTGAGTGGGAAGGAAAATTGTGGTTTAATGGAGAAAGGAAGGGGATTTGTTTCTACACACTGTATCTTGTCAAGCTCTGCACCACAGATATGGAGAGTTTCCCTAAGTTAATTCACTTTCACACTGCTTGTGACTATTGTGATTGGGTAGTGACAGTGCCATCTCAAATTTCCTTCACTAAATGCCCAGATGAACATTCTCCTAGATGGAAATGAGTAGTGCACATCCTTCCCTTTTCAGCTCCTCGGTTCCCCTGGGGATCTCAGGAGACAGGCTGTTGCAGAGGTGTCTTTGCTGTCACACGTGGCAGGCATGTGCCTTTGGGCAATCAGCCTCATCTGAGGTTGAGGTCATGTTAGGTGTTTAACCCTTCCCTCAACTTGGTGACCAAGATGAGTTACAGAGGTAGGTACAGTACTCGTTCACACAGTTGTACTAGCAAATTAAGTATAGGTGTAGGCTGTGACTGTAACCTAGATGTGTCAGAAAACTCTGGGGAGAAAAAAATGCAGCCATTACACACTAGCAATGTGGCAACTTCTTTTTTGGATATGGTAGGCAGTAACAACAATAGCAGCCCATCAGGTGTTAAAGCTAGAATGACACTGAACTTAACTCTGATACTATGGAGAACACTGGCAGCTGGGACGCAGGTGGGGTCTCTCTGCTCTGAAAGGTGAAATAAAAAATTGGAGGCAGTATTCATAATTTCTTGGCCTGCATATATCTGGCCTTTAGTGCTATGTGCTATGGATCTGGGAAGCTCTGCAACATCCCTGTAGTGCATGCATTTTCTTTTCCCAATACCATCTGTTATACTTAGTGTTAAAAAGGAAAATCAAATCTTTAATCCACTGCTACTGTGTAAATAGAATCCCACTCAGGGCATTAGCTCAATCTAGTCAAGGAAAACAATGTGCCCTTAAAAGGTGGCTCCAGCTTTGGGACAAAGGAGCAATGAAACCTAAATGCCACCCACTTGTGCTCTATGTGCTCTAACTCAGGGGACAGGCCCAGAAGAGTGCATGCAAGTGAAAGATCACCCTCCGGTGTGTGCCAGTCTGGGAAAGGATAGAGTCATAGGAATGTAATACTTCAAAACCTCCTTTGTTTAATTTCAATTATTAAAAAAAAAAAAACAAAACAAAACAAAACAAACAACCAAACAACCAAACAAAAAAAACCAAATGAAACAAAAACAAACAAACAAACAAAAAACACAAGCAGTTCTGGACTAGCTCAGAAAAAAGAAATCCTAACCTGCCCCTTACTGTGACTCTCCTGTGTGCCTCTTTGTAACGGGGCTGTGTGTTACTGAGGACATATATATGCCACATTTTCACAACTAATCACCCCCACACACAGTTCTGTCAGTGCCTACAGCTAGGGAAAATGAAGTAAAACTGGATAAAATTGGAATTCCCAGTTGTTGTGGTATTTAAAGGTCTTCCCAAAGCCTGATCTCTTAGAGTTCAGTGAAACAAGATTCCCACTGTATTTCTTAAATGAATTTCTAGCCCCAGTGACTTCAGATGTACCCATGACAAAAATTATTTTGGGAACATTTGGATAGGAAGAGATGGAATACTTGCACTGGGAAGAAGATGAAAACTAATACAGTTTCCTCCAGTGTCTTAAGGGTTTTCTCTTGTTTTCTTCTGAAGGAGCTTTGCTGGTCTTACAGCTGCTGGATGGCAGATGTTGATTTACCGGGGTAAGGCCCCCCCTTCCCCTCCTGAGTCCATGCTAGCTGCAGTACCTGTACAGATTTCCCTTTAAATACATGGCTGCATATGCGTCATGGATGATGCCTACTTGGTTGCTGGCAGCCCTGTCTGCAGATGCAGTAATTAATCATCGAGTGACAGTGTGGCAGTGCCCCTCATTGACTTCGGGGTGATTAAGAAGGGCTTGCTTTCTCCCTGCCTGACAAAGAAAAGCAGTGAGCTGAGAAGGGCTTCTTGCTTTGGAAATGTTCCTTTGGAACCGCTGTAAAATTCTGCATTTCCAATGACTCAAATTTCCAAAGCCCTTTCCCATACAGAAGTATCACTAAATACTTTGAAAACCATCAAGATAGGACTTGGGGAATGTACAAATTCCAGCCTTCTGCAACTTTTGCATACACCAACCCCTCAAGGCTCTGTCCTAGGCAGTGCCTGAATAAGAAAACAGCAAGCACAGCATGTTGTATGGCTACCAGACACCAAGCCATTGAAGAAGCTGTGTGATACAGCAGATGATTTTTCTGGAGGAGCTTTTATTATTCTGGGCCAGATTATTTTGCAGCTCCCCGAGGTATTAAAAATACAGTTGCCACTATTGAATTTTGGTATTTCTAAGTGCTAATCTAGTGATGGAGGCGAAGAGGAACAGGAAACTGTTTTCCGTGGCATGCATTTAAAATCAGTTCCTGAACGCCTGAGTTTGGGCAGATCTCCCACCCAGCTAAATGAGAGATTTTTCTGGATAAGAACATTGGCATTTGGCTATAAGCTGCTATTAAGAAGTAGAGCGGTTCTCACTCATGAATATGCATATGGCTATATTGAAATGTGTATACTATCAGCATACAACTTTGCAAATCCTTTATTTCAGTTTATACTGGGGAAATGAGGCAGCTGGTCATTAGTGCACCTACCAGCACCCACATTTACCCAGTGATTTACACAAGGCAGTAGCTGTGTCAGCCTACCTGTGCCAGCTGCTATTATTGCACCTCTATTATATGCAGGAAAGAAGCATTTCTCATCCTGGTAGTCAGTTTCTTTCACCTATTTGCATGGGAATTGTAGTTTGTTTTTTTTTTTCCTGCTCTTTTAAAGATCTTGGTATAATTATTATTAATATTATTATTACTCAAATGGGTAAAAAGAAAAGTAATTAGACAGATTTCACTGAGAATAAGTAAATTCAATAATAGTGAAGTGACTAACCTGCAGATTGAGTATATAGTGGAAAGCATAATTCTCTATCTGCCCTCCCTTTAAGTACCTGTTGAGGAGGTAGGTTTTAGAGGTCATCTGCTGGGCTGAGAGCTGCTTAAGCGTCCTGGTGTGTGGAGGAGGGAGAGGATGGAATCAGGCTGTCAGGAGTCATGGACCATTTCTGTTGTTTCTGCTCTTTGCCAGGCTCTCCCTTTGATGGTTGCTAAATCAAAACTAAGAATTACTTGAAATGAGTTTAATACCATACAAACCAATAGAGTGGAGAGAAATTAAAAAACAAGTAAACTCCCATGGGTAAACTCCCATCCATGGCAGATGGGGGTGTACAATGGCAAAAACCCCCCGTTGCCCACATCAGAAGTTGGTGTCAGCCATGTAGTCACAGCAGTGGCAATCACACATCTATTCTGTTTCAGGCAACCGCATATAAGAATACAGATTCAAAGGTCTTCACCCAGTCAGTGACCATGGGAAGGATACATTCTAGGGTTTGAGTTCTTTGGAGGACTTGCAAACAGTTGTATTTATTTAGTTTCAACCTCTTTCCCATTAATCCATTTTAGATTGTTCTTTAGCCTTATCCTATTTTCTCTTTGCTTTGTTCCTTAAATCTGATTTCATTTTTTGTCCTTAACTCTTGACCTAGGTTGTGGACATTTATAATGGTGTATTTCTTTCTTATTTTCAGCTGTGCTTCATTAGTGTCAATGGATTGCTCACAACCTAAACTCAGCTTTCATGAAGATAAAAGAGACTAACTACTGCTCATGCCTCAGGGTTTTGCCAAATATTTACAAGAGCTTCACATTTTTGGCTTTCAGTCTTCTCAGTGTTTAAGAGGATTTCAGAATGTTCTCTACAAAAAAAAAAAAAAAAAAAAAAAGACGTCATATGCCCATCTTGAAGAGAAAACCCATTCTGTCAGCTAATAAGGACTTTCTGCTAGTTGTTGTAATTATATATTCTTCCCAAACCTTACATGAGGTGTGTGTTATAGAGACAGGTCATTACTCTCAATGACCAGAGAGGCTCTGTGAGGGAGAGAAGCAATGTTTTGCAGAGGGAGATCTGACACAAAGAATTGGGTCTGAGCATCTACAGTTCTCACTGAAATCTGTGGGAGCTACAAAATCAACAGTGAGATCTTAAAATCCTCTGAGACTGACTCTCAGATACCCTCAAACTATCATCTGAAGTGAGGATATTGGAGAATCAAAGAAAATACTAAGTTGGAAAAGATCTCTAGAGGCCCTCTGGTCCAAACCCCTTTCAGAGCTGCTGTTGGAAGTGTAATCCATTGGGGATATTTTAGTTTGCCTTTAGATACTAAACCAAAGGTGTGCCTTCAGGCCATGTTCCCAATCTTTCTAATGAGGCTGAGAGAGCTTGAAAAAGACTTTTGAAGGGATGAGCTGAGATTCTTACCTGACTGCATGCTTCAAGAAAGTGAAGTTTTATGGTATTTGTAAACTGGGCAGGAATCACCATAAAACCCTGAGTCTGGCAACAATGAATTTGAGAATGCTTATGTTAAGAGCTCAACAGATATCTAATTTTTGTTTTTTGCTAGATGAAAAAATAAAAATTTAGAACAAATAAAAAATATTGGAGCCAATTTGTGCTTTTTGTTTATCTATTTCTCTCGTATAAATAAATAAACTGGGAACAAATCATGGGGGAGTTTGATTTGATGCAAAATGATACGTCATTGATAATCCTCCTTTCAGAAGACATGACATTACTCTTCAGTCTGAAACACTGCTTGGAAATGAAACTTCTGAATCTTCTGCTTGACGAACAACAAAATTCAACACTTTGTATTTCTATGTTTGTCAAGTGAAATTATTTGCAAACTTTGATCCAGTGTTGTTAAGACAGTCCCGAGACTGCAGGTGGACTTAGAGAATATAAAATGTATCTGGAGTGGGAAGGGAATGGCTTCAGTTTTGTTTGGAACCATTTGGTCTTGCTGAGCAGCAAGGTCCTTTCTCCAGATTGCACAGTCAGGCAGTGCAGGAAGGCAGGGGCTTTGCATTGGGGCTGTGAATGAGAAACAGGAGCCAGATCTTCATTTCTAGGACTATCACTTTTGATGGCTCTATAGGACGAAGCATCCAGCGTTGAAGCTTTGAACCAAGTTCAACAAGGAGAAAGCCCACAAATGAACTTGAAGACAGTGGAGTGAAAGGAAAAAAATAGAGAAATGTGTGAGAAGTTGTCATGATTATTATTTGATGAGGAAGAAGTGTGTCCAATTTATTAATAGGCTAATTAACAAATTGACCAGCTGTCTGTGTTTGACCTCAGAAAGTAGAGATTTCTGTAACTGGGTGTTTTATCAGGACAAGGAGGAAATTCAAGTTGTTTTGCCTAGTCATCTTAAGAAATCAATCCATTGTTATAAAGGGAAGGTTAATTCCATTAAACTGATGGAAATTATAAAAATATCATCATGTTCAAAGAAACATATTTTAGCAGTAGCATATACACATGTGTATGTGTAGATAGATAGACAAATATTTCTGAAAAACCTGTCATGTTTGTCTACAACCACTTTTCAATGTAGTTTATCCTCTCCCTCTTGACTACCTGACCAGCTTCTTATCTCTGCATTATGTCTTGATTTTTAGGCTACAGACAGTTTCAGGAATAAAGGCCAACCTCATTCAGTGATGTGCTCTAGTTGTGGCCTTTAGGCACAGCTATGTGGCAAGATAAAAAGTAACAAATGCATTGTTCAAAAGGGAGTTTCTAGATATGCCTGTAGTGAACTGATAAATTTTGTCCAACAGTGAATTTCAGGGTGTCGAGATAAGGGGGCACAGAGGGGCAGAAACTGCCACACTTCAGTGAAGTAACACATCTACCTGACAGCCTGCCCCACAGAGGGCTGAGGCATTGGGCTGATGAAGATGGAAACAAACTACCTCTCAAGAGAGTACCTGAGAATAATTGATTTTAAACTCGGTGCCTGATCATTTCATTGGGTCCCCTTAGCACTTGTGCAATTAAAAAATCATTATTAATATCCCTTATCCACTTTACACAGGTGTCTCTTTGTCAGGTTCAGGATTCCTAGGCTATCCTCTTCCAGAATCTGTCTCATATTCTCATTTTCCTCATCATATCTCAGGTTTTTTTCATCATCTTGGAAATACTGTGGTACAACCTATAATTTTTTTCAATATGTAGAATGTCATAGATTTATAAAGATGCATAATTGTATTTTGTTTTGCTTTCTGTTCTTGATGTTCCTACCATCCAGCTTGCCATTTTGATCACAGAAAAGTCCTTAGCTGCCATTGTTGATGTTGGACATCAATTTTTCCCCATCCTCATGCACTCGTGCTTGTTACACTGAGGTTAGTTCAAGCATAGGAGACAGCAAGGTGAAGGAAGGAATGTAAATCCACTCAACATGGTCACAATCCCAAAATGCTACCTGAAATTACTCCCCAAATGAGATTTTTCTAAAAATTGTGACCAAACATTATATATAAACTACGTTGGCTTTTTGCTTTGAAGACTTTTACAGTTTGTCATATCAAGTATTTCTATGTAATTATGAAACTTAGAAATTAAATAAAATGAAATTAAATTAAAAGAAATATGAATGCTGAGATGCCTAATAAAAAACATGACTGTGGAAGATGGGTCTTACAGAAAAACAAACCAAAACAAAACCAAAGTAAACTCAATAAATACAGTAAAATTTTTATTCAAGTTCACAAGCAAAATTGCATATAATAGCTGTAATAATGGACAGAGCTTACTATATTTGCCTTTCTACTGGGGTTCACAGACACAGATTGGTGGAATTGCTCTGCAGCATACTAGTTGAAATCTTGATTTCAGTGTCACTGCTCAAGGAATAAAAAAACATATCAAGGCTGAAGTCTGCTCTAACTAACAGTCTAACATTTCAAATAATTTAATTTTTAATTGCATGAGTCTAAGAGGTTACCTTTAATAATTGAAACAGAGATTGTTCCAGGAGGATTAGAGAAAGAGTTTAGAAGATAAGAATTCTTTCATAAAACAGAAATAAAAAAATTCCTGACAAGTTGAGTGGTACTATAACATGCTACCACATAGAGAATAAAGACTCTGACACAAAGGAAAAACTGAGCACTCTGTGACAGAAAAGATCTTAATCACCTCATATTACAAGGAGGACCAAATCACTGCAGGATTTGTTAGCATTTGAAAATATTACATGAAAAAATAAAAGCTAAGTGGTGCTTACAGAGATATCTCTTGCTAGTGGGGAATCTGAAACTACTTAAGCAGCCAATGTTGTACCTTACATTTGTAATGCTTGTGGGCTCCCTTGATGCTATGTCTTTTTCTTAGGTACAGGCTTGAGTAGGAAGGTGTCCAGTCCTGTAGTCTTGGGGCAATTTTCCAAGCCTTACTCTTGCATGAGAAACAATGGTGGCAGCTGGCATCCAGATAGGGTTTCAGAAAGCCATTGGGTTCAGATCATTGTCCTCAATTGTCCTGGGTTGAGTGAGTGGTGGAGTTTTTTGGTGGCAGGGGAGGGGGCTATCGGGGCGGCCCCCTGTGAGAAGCTTCTCGAAGCTCCCCCAGCTCCACGTCAGCTCCACTTCTGTTTGGGAAATTGAGCCAATCAGCTGTGCCTCTGCGATAACGTATTTAAGAAGGGACGTGGCGACGGGCAGGGGGACTTGTGAGGAGGAGTTGCTGCAGCTGCATAAACACCAAGGTCAGTGGAGGAACGGAGGAAGAAAGGAGGGGGGAGGTGTGCCGGAGCAGAGACCCCCCTGTATCCTGTGGTGAGACGGCAGGGCGGCCCCCCCTGCCACCCATGAAGATCTACGGTGGAGCAGACATTGATTTACAGCCTGTTGTTCCTGCTCAGCTGATCAAGGTTCTGTGCCCGAAGAAGGCCGGGGTCTCATGGAAAAAGGTAGCCCCGCTGCTGTAATTCAGTGCTGGGAGGATTGCAGCATGCGGGGGAGTCCCACGCCGGAGCAGCTCGGGAAGGGCTGCAGCCGTGGGAGAGAATCCAGTCGGAGGAAGTTAGTGACCCATGACGGAGCAGTGTGGGGAACGCTGCGGCCCATGGGAGGAATTCAAGTCAGAGAAAGTTTGTGGAGGACTGTCTCCTGTGAGAGGGGGACCACGATGGAGCAGGGGGTAACAAGTTCCGGACACTCCCCTCACCGAAGATGAAGGAAGTGGCAGCGCTGACTGCACCCCCCATTCCCTGCCCCTGCGCCACTGGGGGAGGAGGTAGAGATATCGGGAGCAGAGCTGAGCCCGGGAAGAAAGGAGGGGTGGGGGGAAGGTGTTCTCAAGATGTGGCAATGCTTCTCACTGTCCTACTCTGTTATGTGTTGTTAGTGTCTGTAATAAATGTATGTTCTTTTTTTTCTTCCCCTAACGAGTCTGCCTTTTGCTCATGATCATAAAAGGGGGATTTTCCCCCATCCCAGTCCTATCTTGAACCCCAAGCCTGGCTTCTCTGTCCCTTCTCATTGCCGGAGGGGAAGGGAGAGAGAGGTGCTGCATTGTGGTTGGCTGTCAATCAGGCCTAAACCACGACATCAATACTGGCGTATGTGATGCTTAGGAGTATCAATTACTTGTGTTATGAAAGCACTGATTATGTCCTGAGCCTCCTAGAAATATGTGGACAGTCGGAAAGGGTTTTCCAACTCATTCAGCCATGAATGTTCATGTGTCTAGATCGCAGTCCTGTTCACAGCCATCCTTGGCATCTCAACAGATCAGGAGGAAGTGGTTGTCCTCACGCCTCCTGCCCTGCAACCTGATGTGGTTGTTTTCCCTGCCCTTGAACTGACCTGCCTGCTTCCATGAGGACAGTGCCAGTGCTCACAACTGTTCCCAGGTTCTGACACTCTGCCAAAGGCTTTTCTTTGCTCCATGACTTTCTTTCCTATGAAGGTCCCCATTTCCCTCTCCTGGCACCTCTGCAGAAAGAGAAGTAAGTGTTCACACCTCCTTAGAAACTGGCCATCAGTTTCTAAATGGTTTACTGTCCAACTCCATTTAAATTGCTTGATTAACTTAAGCTGGTTGAACTGGTTTTTCAAACTGGAGAATAAAACCACAGACTTAAAAAAAAACAAAAATCACAGAAACAAACTGTATTTGAAACTTCTTTCTCTCAGTTCTAGTAGATCTCAAGGTATCCCAGATTGAATTTCTCATAAGATGTTCTCCTGCCATAAAATGTATGCAGCAGGCTTGAGATAGCACTTCTCAAAAAAAGGAAGAACCAGCTCCAGATACATTAAAACAGTAGCAGGTAACTCTGATGCTGTTTAGAAAAAAAAATGTTTTATGTCTACATTCTGATTCAGCAAGTACATATCTCAGTACTCCAATGAAGGCAGAGCAGCCATGTGGGATTTGGGGATTTTTTTGTTTGTTTGTTTGCTTGCTTGCTTTTTAAAATCTGATAATGAAAAGCAAAACCTGTAAAAATTAGGAGTGCATATTTTTCCTTCTTCTGCAAATCTTTCATTTTGGTAAGGCAGACTGCCCTTATTTCAAGTCTGCTGGAGCTCATTGCAAGCCAAAAAGCTTTTCTCATGTTATTACAATGGTTTTGGACTCAGCAGGTTACTTTCCTCATCCAGGTTTGAATTTAACCACAACCCTTTGCACCATTGTCGCTCTGCTGGTAGTCATGGGACAGTGGGCCTTACTACACAGCATCCAATCACTGGGAAGTCCTGTTCATTTCTTTCTGAATCTCTTTATGCTCTTCCTAAGGTTCTTATTTCTTTGCAGAGATTTTTTTTCTCTTTGCTGCCCACAATTCCTTCTTCCTGGACCCACCTGCTTGCTGCAGTGGAGGCAGCACAAAGTCTGGGTACCCGTTTCCACATCGTGATATGTAACTCCCTCTGAGTGGGGGTATGCTTCCAGGCAGAAGTTTATGCCTCCTCATGAGGCTTGCTTCTGCCTCAAGGTAATGATCTGTTCAGTTCCAGAAGTTCACTTCTCATCTGGGGCTCTCCGAGTAAATCTGTCACTCGAAATTCCCACTTCGCTTAAATATCCCAGCATGGCACAGGAAAAAACCAGTATTTTAGGAGAGGGACTGCAAATCATTGCTCTGTCAGCCTAACGTATGCCTTGGCAATGTTTTTTTCAGGTCTCTTTGACCACCCTGTGCTTGTCTTTACAGGAATCCAAAGTTCTCATATCCAGAATACGCCTATAGCAACTCCTTACCATCTCCATTGACATGTGTAATCCATTGTCAACATCTAAGAGAGGAAAAACAAATCCCGCTGATTATATCCAAGAATGGCACGTGCAGGGAGAACAAGACAAGAAGAGACACCATGCACGCCTTATACACGTTGTTTTAAAAGTTTTTCCCTTAGAAGCTTCCTCTTTGTCTCTCAAATTTCCTATTTGCTGTAATAAACCACTAGTCCAATTCTCAGCTGCTATGTCCAGGAGACATAATACCTTATTATATTAAAAGAAAGATTTTTCCGAATTAGTATCAAAATCCTCAATCTTTTCTTTGTTATCATCTGGAGCAAAATTTATCATTTTCAAGTTTTCTGATTGGCTTCTATAGACAGTAAAACTGACCTTCAATTTTGTCCTTCAGAGATATCTAAAATAGATTCATGAGAGTATAAACCCAGGTAAATCCTTCTGCTTTCTATTCATCTTAAAAAGTGCTTCTAGCTGATATAAATTAGACCAGTTCCTCAAGCAAAATAACAAAATATAGTAAAAGCATATTCCCCCCTCTGGTAGTGGCATATCTCCAGTAAGGTTTTTCCTAAAATGTAATTGTAATTTAAAGAAGGAAAGCTTTCCCCTCCACCTTGTGGTTGGTTTTTTTTTTTTTTTTTAAAGGCACCAAAAAAATTGGAAGACTAACTATGATCTCACAGTGCTTTAGTGTTTTGCATCTTTATCTCATGTAATTGCTCAGATAGTTGGTTCTCCATGACACTTGAGAAAATGTGACCTTTGAATTTTCTGTTGTGACTTTTTTAATCAGTCAGCTGGGGAAACCTTAAAAGAGAAGTTATCTGAGCTTTTTTTTTTAGCAGGGCTCTCCTGCGGATTGGAAGTTATCAGCATCTTCCAACTGATATGCCATGGGTTTGAAAATGTTCTTTCCTAAGCAATTGCATCTGAACTTTTGGGACTTTGCTGATGAAAGGATGACTCATTTACAAGCATTTTACAGGATAGCAGCACTTCTGTTCTTAATCAGTTTTGAGCAAGGAGAGCCAGAGAAATTTTAAATACTGTGTTTTCATTATAGTGTTAGGTTTTATTCATGAGATTCTCATTGACCTTTTAAGTAAGCTACACAGCTACCATGCCAGAATTTCCAACAAACTGAGGAAGTTTTAGTAAAACTTTCATAACTCATTTTCCAAAAAAATCCTCTTTGGCTTCAAGTAGGTTGGGAATTAACTGTGAGTGCTTTTTATTCTGGCCTCTGCTCAAACAAATCAGTATTTTGGTAACAGTTCCAATTATGATTTCTATGATTTTCCTTCTCTTAGAGTCTGGGGCACAGACACATTCCTCCTTTTGACAGACAGACTGGGAAATGTGTCTGTTGTGCTTCTCTCCAGGAATGACCAGGGACTTTTTGACAACTGGCCAGACTTTATGCTTTTGATGCAGTATGTGGAAAATCTTTGGTGTTCTTCACCTGCACAGCGGGACCAACACAAGGTGGTCTGATCCCCAGTGCTCATATACTTTGTCAGTATATATGGTGTCTTAATTTGACTTAAGACATCCCTAAAGGATTCTGGAAGGATCAGCTACTTCTAATAATTGGAAAAAAAAAATCCCAAAACTAGGTATTCCAGACTAATACATTTTTTGGGCTGACCTTACCAGACTTTTTTTTTTCTTCTTCCCTGTAGGACAGTTACTAGGATTGGGGTGGCAGTAAGTGTCATTGAAAGTGACAACTGATCTCCTGGTGATCAGGAGATTTCCTGCTAATACTAATTTGTGTCCTGCTAATTTTATGGGTACTGTAGCAAAGTCACAGGCCAAATTGACAGCCACTCACTGGGAGTGTCATGGTTTGAGCCTGGTTGGCAGCTAGACGCCACGCAGTCACTCACCCACCCTCCCCCTACTTGGGAATGGGGAGGGAATCGGAGGGGCAAAGGGAGACTCGCGGGTTGAGATAAAAACAGTTTAATAACAGTAACAGAATAATACGCTGACAGCAGTACCAACAGGTAACGTACAATACAGCTACTCACCACATGCCTGCTCCTGGCTGGTGATCCCAAACACAGAGGCCCCACAGCCACACTCCCAGAAGTGAGAGCCCCTCCCGGCCCTCTCCTGCCTTTCTATAGTGAGCGCAGTGTCACATGACATGGACTATCAGCCAATCGGGGCCCAGCCCTCCAGCTGTGCTCCCCCCGCCCCCGCACACAGGTGAGGGCACTGGGGCCTGGGGAGCCCCTGGGGTCTCAGGGGGCTGCAGCTCCTCCCGCTGCCAGACCAACGGGAGCTCTAGGCCAGCCCCAACCAGGACAGGGAGTTTGCTGGAAATATTCCAGATAAAAAGGACAGAGGGAGTATTAAAGAATGCATTCCATTTAAAATCACGTTGTTACCTATGCAAGCTATATGGAATAGTGTCCCTTTAAAAAGAAAAAACAAAACTTTACCTAGTTGTTTAAGATAGTGCTACTATTAGTAGTGTCCAAGAAAACTGCACTCACAAAACACAGCATTTATCCATCTAATGAATTCTATTTATCTAAAGAAGACTGGTAAATGCTGTCATGGTACTTGCTTTATGTGTGCGTGCATATTGGCAATTCATGAAAGATGGTAGGGAGCACCTACTCTGTCCTCGTCTGTTACAGAAATTCTGGCTTATGATTTCATTTGATGCTTCCAAGTTCTTCTCACAGGGGAAGAGAGAACAATCATTTCTTATTCACCTTTTCCTGCCAGCCACTATTTTATTTAGTTCTATTACTTCTTCCCGTCACCTCTTTTCAGAGTTGAAGACTTTTTGTCTATTTAATCTCTCCTAGTACAGAAACCATCCCATGTCTTTGATTGTCTTTGTTGCCCTTCTCTTTATCTTCACTAGTTTTTTTTTTTTTTCTATTTCATTTTGAGACACAGTGACTTGCAATGCATGCAGTATTCAAAGTGTGGGTAAATCTTGGGCTTATTTAGTGGTACAGTGTTGCTTTCCCCACTGCTCTTGGTTGCTTTAATACCTTACATTCTATTTACCTTTTCAGACCGCCACAGGGCAATGAACAGATGTTTTTGTTGAGCAATCTACAGCAACTCTATGATCTCTTTGCAGAATGATAATAGCTAATTTAGAGCTTATCATTCTATATGTGTATTTAGTGTTGTTTTCCCCATGTGCATTACCTTGCATTTATCAACACTGAATTTAATCTGCCAGTTTATTGCTCCCTCAGAACCCTAAAATCAGTTTTGATTTTTACTACCCTGAGTAATTTTACACTATCAGCAAAACTCAAGATCATCCTTAGGGCTAATCTTATTTAATATTTTCATTAATATCTGCAAACAAACAAACAAACAAAAAAAGTTGCAGTGTGAAAATTTAATTTTCTAATAACACAAAGTTGAGAAACATTCTTCATTGCAGAAGATGCTCAGCATATTGCAGATTAAGAACTAGATGACTTTGGGCACTGGAATAATGGAAATGAAAGTAAATACAATAGTGTAAACTGCAAAGTCATTCTATTTGTTACAATATATTAGCATTGTAAAACCGTTATACACATTTAAAAGTATATAACAATAGTTCCTGCTGGGGTGTGAGAGTTCAACAGAGGAAAAAAATGACCTGACACATTAATCAAACTGCAAGTGGACACCAAGCCACTGGTGTTATGCAGCTATAAAAATCCAAACCTAATCTTTGGAGATAGCAGAACATGTATATCCTGTAGAGATAAAGAAGGATCAGTATTATTAAGTGAGGTGCTGGATTGCTAGGTGTACCTCTGCTCACTCGTGTTCAGTGAAGATTCATTCAGGTTGGAGATGTGCAGGTCAGATAGCATGTGGACTGGGAAATTTGTCTACAAGAAACATTTCAAAGAGAAAAGCTGATTTCCCTTTATAAATGAACTGAGGAAAAGAACTCTGCAAGCTAATGGTGCCACTGGCACAGGAGCAAAAAAACATAAATTGATCGTGAATAGATTTAAGCTGAAAATTAACTGAAGCTTTTTAACTATCAAACAGGTGAGAAGCAATTTTAAAATTGAGCTTGAGGTCTTTGTGAAGGAGTTAGATTACATGATTATCCCCCTCAACAGCAGGCTGGCTCTGCTGGCTGAGAAGCCATCTTCCTAGCAGGAGTGGTTTCCTATCCTTTGGCATCATGCCAGAGGTGTTTCATCCCCTCATCACTACTGGAGAATGATTCAAAAAGTGTCTCCTTGCTGCTGTAAACTCCACTGACTCTAGCAAGCAGCAGGAGACATGCCCTACTCTCAAGGAAGCATTGGATGATGCTGCTGTGAAGCTCCTGGCCATGATGTCAAGAGCTGGCAACTAATCAAGCTCTGATGATTTTCAAGAAGGTATTCCTCCTTAACATTTCTACATATGGATGAAAAATACTTAAACAGCAGCACTGAATGCTGGAGTCCTCTTCCTGTAAGACAGTCCATACAATAAAGATGAATAGTTTCCTTACTGGCTATTAGAAGGTCTTGAATGATTTACAGCATGAGACCATTTCAAGCTCCATACACAGTTTTAGGTCTCAGTTGTTGGTTATTTTCCCCAACAATAGCAATCAGTTTACACCAGTCATAGAACTAAGGGTTTTGTATTGTGGATACATGAAAGTCAGGGACAAAAAAAAGTCAATTATTTTGTTTTCAAAGTATATATTCCTCTAACTCTTCAGCCCACAGTTATTGTCTTGATTTTGAGAAGGAGATTTAACGTTACAAAGAACAAAATCACTGCTGCTTCATCCCACTGTTGTTTTGTGGTTGCTTTTTTTTTTTTGTTGTTATTTTGTTTTGTTTGGGTTTTTAACATGGAGGGCCTTTACTTACACAGGCAAATTTCTTGCCTTTGCATGTGGCGCCTTGCAAAAGCAGAGTAAATATGAAAAGAATACTAGTATAATGGCAAATGTTATGGAGACCTCTGGAAAGAAAACACTCCAGGGAAAAACATGCTTGGAAGAAGAGTGGTGGCAATGCAGTGACCATAGTATATTCAAACAAAAGTACATTGTCCATTTTTCTTCTTTTATCTTTTGCTGGAGTGAAGGGTTCATTGTGCTTTTTACCAGCTGACATGTAGAGTACAAAGGCTACCTGAAATCAGACTTTTACAAAAAAATGTTTGGGTCTTCTTTTCTTAGATGTGATCTTTTAGGACAATTCGAGTTCAAATAGGCTAGATTGGAAAATAAAATAGAAAGTATTAGATGGGATTTCTGTTGGACTTTTTTCGCTCTTTGTTTCTATTTCCTAGCATGGTGAGAATAGGGTCTTCATCGGAGCCTTCTAGCCCCAGGGCTTACTAAGATAATATCACTTTCTTGCCTAGCTGGGAATGTAAACCATTAGTGGGTTCACATGCTCTGCTGAGAGTACAAATAATAATAAATTGGTGCTGTTTCAATAGAATTTATGTACAGTTGGGGTTTTTTTTGTCCTTTTAGTGTAAACCTTACTGAAAAACTTGCTGTCACACTTCATATTCCATTTATTTTCTTAATGCTTCATAAAAGACTACTAAGTGAATAATAAATGCTTCAATTAAACACACGGATTGTTATCTAGGTCAGTAAATTGTCTTCAAACTTTGGTAACGTCTGCTGGTGATGTAACAATTTTCGAACAAATGTTAAATATGCTTTTAATACATATTACTGTTTATTAACTCTCTATCAGGCATTTTCAGATAAATCACTGTTAATATAAAATGTGGTAATTAATTCAATTGAGAGTGCCTGATATTGGTAACATCATTTTGCACTACTAAATTCTCCAAGTAAATTAAAAAGAAAATAGCCACAGAGTATCTTAGACAAGTAGGAGAGAAATAGACATTTATATTAATCTAACAAATTTTTATGGAGTTAAGGTGGGATATAGAGCTTGTTCCATTATCAGTGGAGAGGATAAGCATGAGTAGAGAACAATTCATCACACCTATCTTACAAGAGGATTAATTTTCTTCTGTATTGACTATAAATTGCCCTGAAAAAAAATAATTTCAACAGAACTGGATATGAGCACCATATCTGGCCAGAAAATTGGCTGACTGATGGTAAACAATGGGTAACGATAGATTTCTGAAGCATCAAATTGTCAGATGTAGCTAAAAAAGAAAGCAGAGGAATCTGTCTTAAGATTGTTCTTATTTAACATCACCTTTAGCGATCAGTAAGAAGGCATGAGAAGCATATTAGTTAAATAGGCAGATGGTGCTGCCTTGGAAGCCAATCAAACTTTAGAGATGACAGAAATATTGCAAAAGATCTGTGGAAGTCAGAAAAAAGGATGAGGGATAAAAACAGAAACATTTTGAATTAGTGGAGATTAAAGTATTGAGGGGAAAATGTCCCAAAGCACTGACAACTTAATGGTCACACTGATGGAGAAGGAGCAGTGACAGCAAGACATAGCTTCAAAACAGTATAGCTCTTTGGAGCTAATGATGTTGAGGTATCTGTGATCATGAAAAATGTAAGTAATATTCTCTGTTATGTACATTTCTCCTACAAAATATCATTGCAATCATCATCTTCTAAGAGTATTTTTTACCTCTCTCAGCCCTAGATGAAGAGCTAAGGCTGTGTGTTGTATTTGCTGCCAAAATGGTCAGTCAGGGGCAGCCTGAAGCCCCACTAATTAACATTACTAATTATAGGGTAGATTGGCACACTTCCAGCTCTACCCTTGATCAGTAAAAACAATTAGTTACTTTTAGGTCAAATGTTTGTGCACGCTCATGTGGACTGCATCAATCCTTGCACTGTAGTGAGCACACAGCTCACCAGAGAATTTGGTGGGTAAACAAAGCACCCAACAACTACCCTTTCTTTAAGTGCAGAGGTCTAAAATCCCAGTAGCTGAAAGGAATGCTAATTAATTCACTCAATCACTGCAGCTACAGCCACGGAAGTAGCTGATGGACATCCTGACAATCTCTGTTCCTAACAATATTCTAATCACGCCAGTCTATTTACACGTATGATACATACATACTCTGCACAGCGTATGTGCTTTCTTCTCAACTACTTTGGAGTAGGATGAGGGGCAGCGTTGCTTCTGCAGTCTCCTAATCTGGAGCAGTTTCCTGCCTGTGCTGCCCATGTCAGCGTGGCACTCCTGACAGGCAAGTCTGGCAGCAGCTTCCACTGTGCTCCACTCTGGTAAGGTGCCCTCAACAGCTCCATTTTCCCCACAAAATATGAAGATTAGGGGAAACAACAGGTATATTATACATTTGAATTAATATTTTGAAGTTGTTATGGTGACATTTACTACTAGTGTTTCTAACTTGAGTGATAAGGCATTTAGGATACATATGGAAATGAAACAAAGGCAGAGTAAAGGGGATGACCACCTTGGATTCCCATCCCACAGGAGACCATGTAGAAGCAAATGCACAGTGTCTTTGCAGTGTCCAGGGTGAGGAAACTTTAAAATGCACACTCAGTGCACAGGAACCCAAACCAGAAATTAGATACCTGTTCAGACGGGGTACTTCTAATGGGTTTGTGACACAAAGACTACATTGACCAGCTAACCATTCACTGAGGGTTACTCTTTGGTAGATTAAAGAACTTGGCAGCAAAGACAAGGCATTTTAACTCAGCCTCATGATCTTTGCAGTTAATAGGGAAGGAGCTTAGCTAGCAAAGCAATTTCAAGCGCTATACAAGGAATGAGTAATAGATGAATATAACACTGGTATGACATTGTGAACGGAAAAATATCAGAGCTCAGAAGTGCTGGAAAGCTTCTTGTGCATTCTTTTAAACACATATATTGCCTGAATCAAAAATCTTTTAATGCCTGAGAAAGAATGCAGTGATTTTATATGGTGCAGCACTAAAAATCACGCTCCAATTCCCAATCGAAAAATGAAAGGTTCTAATATTTCTCATTAATGGCATCTACCCAAGACAACAATGAGAAAGGGTTGTTTGTGTGAAACCTCCCAATGGAGTGTCAATTGCATTTAGTTATGGAAAAGTTAAATAAAACACATATCAAATGTAAATAAATACAAATCAAGTTTTTAATCAGGGAGTTGATACAGCAGCTTCCATCCTCTGCAATCAGCTCCGTAATTGCCTCACCTGGAGATGAAATGTCATCTCTCCAGAGAGAAGGAGAACTGTTGTCTTTTCAAAAGATGATAATGCATTTGATAGAATATGATTCAGAAACACATGGTAGATTTATTAGTTTCCTTGCATGGCATAGTAGAGAAATTTTAGTGAGATAAGTGAATCCCTTAAAACTGTCTCTGAATGCAGAAAAATAGTGAGAAGTGAACTGAGAGCCAACTACAAATATTCTTTATTATCATGAGAAGAGCAATGTCCTATTCTGCTGGAACATGCCTAAACTGCCACCTGTCGCGCTAACCCTGACATCAGAGAGTAAATCGTGTATTGCTGTAGAAGATCGGTGGTTCTACTGACTATGAGAGAAGGACCCCCTTGGGAGAGACATCCAGTGATGGCCTCAGTGGCAAGAATATAATCTATTTTATGGTATCTCCCAGGGGAGAATCGAGTCCTCCTTATCTCACTTACATGATAACAATTATAAGAGGAAGCACAGCCTCCTGAGTCTTTTTCTTCTGTCATCATCTATTACAATGTTAATTTTGTAAAGTATTTTTAGGATTGAGATTGTTTATTATAAACAGGGTTCCTCATCTTTCCACTAGATCTTGCAGGTTGCCTGCTTTGAGAGGGCAAAGCAGTCACTTAAATTGTCAAAACATCTTCCTGGAGGAGATATATACCTCCAGTACCCAAAACCCCTATGAATCCCTACTATTCATCAGATGTATTTACTGATGCATACTGTTAGGATATGGCATAAATGGAAATACTAGAACATTTTCCATTATCCGTAATACATACTTTTACAGTCTGTGTGAAATCCCAATTCCTGAGCAGGTATTTATTTTAGTTTCATTGCTGTCGTCACTGTCCTACATATGAGTCATGTCACGCTGATCAGGATGGACAGAGTTCTCAAAGAAGGTAGTGCAGAGATCTTCCCCAGTGACTCTGGCAAGAAAGCAATGAAGCACAGCAAGATGAGAAGCTCTAGCATAAGGCAGGAACTCAAATCTTTCCCAAATGGCACTGCCCAGAAGAAATACCAAGTCCCCATGCATAGAGACATCAGTCATTTTATCTTGGCAGAGTAAATATATTGTGTACCAGGACTCTGCTTCTGACAGCTCCTCAGTGCAGATAAAACCAGTATTTGTTCTGATAAAAGATTCACTAAGATGGAAAGGTGTATGTGGGGAGAAGCCATGCATATTTTTGAGACATATGGCCAATTTAGTAACTTTCAAACTGTTTGACTAAATGTAAATAGCATTCCTGATGTCAAATGCAGCTCACCAAATACTAAACTGTATGATCATCAAGCATGGAAAATCAAGTTAAACAAGTAAAAATCTCTACTTGGCAAGCTTTTTCTTGTAGCTTAATATTTAGTGGCAGATTACAAAGATATTCATACTCATGTGCAAAGGTATAATTTAAAACGTTAAAAACAAAATTCAAACAACAGCAACAACAAAAAGCATTTCCTCGGTGAATCAAACTGTATTTAGCATACATACTATACATAGGTAAAACATAGAACAAATAATGACAAGCTTTAGATGGGCCCACCTACTTGCAGGAGTACAGGTAGCAAAGAAATTGAATATTTAAGGCAATATTTAGCAATACCCCAAAACAATCTGTCTAAAGGTGTTTAGGGTGTTAGAAATAAGCAACCTGGATATGCACTCTGTCTCTTAATGAGAAATTCATTTGGGCTATTTTATTTTGTTACAGAAGACTTGGTAAAAACAACTTTGAGGTCAAAAGTAGTGCCATTTGACCTGCTCCTTATGCTCCCAGGACAGTGGCAGTGATGATGAGAGCCACGGCCACAACCCCAATCACACAGGACCCACACAGGAGTCAGCTACCACTGCCCTTCTCACAACCTATGCAACATGCACCAATGGCTGCGTGAAGCTCCCAGAATTGATCTGTTTTCCTTCTTTGTGTTCCTTGTGACCTTCCATTTTAAGCTAGCTTTTTTGTTCACAATATTCTATCAGGCCATACTCTGTCAGCAAAGGCAATGCTTCTTTATTCAAGGATGAATTATAAGAGATACATAACATAACTGAAGCAATTCAGAAAGCCTGGATTGTTGTGGACATGTGTCTTCTAGATTCTCTGATGTCTAACAAGATGTAAATGCTAAATTAAACTTCTTATTACATTGTTGTTTCTTGTAGATTGTTTGATGTAGGAGTTGAAACAGCAGCTTCTCTCTGTTAATAGCATCTCTTTACTCTCTCTGACAACCTACTTTCAAAAGACTCGTAAAATCTTGATGTATTTAAGAATTTTCTCAGCTGTCAAATTTGCTTTCAGTTGGACAGCAAGATCAAAAGTCATTAAGGGAGGACAGACAAAGAAATGAACAGGCATATGCATACATATACAAACCCCTATGTGGGATAAAATTCATGGAGCCTCTGTTGAAACAAAAATACTTTGGCATGCTTCAGATGACTGTAGGTTTATCAGTCTGAACGAGGAATAAGGAACAGGAACAGATGAATACTACATAAATAAAGATCCTATTCTCTTACATTTATGAAGATCAAAGGAGGAAAAAAATGAATAAAGTGACATAACTGTCATCCAAGAAGTTAATGATCATAGAATTGTCTCAGAAAGTAACAAGAAAATATATGCATATAAGGTACTAATCTGAGTCTAAATACTTCTCACACTGTCAGATATCAGTTAAAGCTCGCCAAAGACTCCACCTCCTCTGTCGATCATTTTGGTTACAGAGTGGCTACCACTGATTTTGCTAGTAATGTCTTATGAGGAGGGGTTGTTGGCTGACAAACAAATCACCAAAATGGATGAGAAATGTATTTTTTTTTCTGATTTTCTCTAAATTTGAGAGTACTACTAGTCATCAAATTATCCACCAGCATGACAGTGTAGATCAATAGCACATGCATATTTTTTCATTCTACTATGATGCATCAATCAGAAAAAGAAGACACAGGTAAAGAAGACGGCCTTTCTATAGTTGGCCACTACATTGTACTCCTACATCACATATGTGATCACAAGGTGAAAACAGCTGCTGTCTAGAAATAGGAACATGATACAGACCTTTACTTACTTACCAGGAAGAGCTATTGCTGATAATTGTTAATTGCAGCTCAGTAAACCTAATGGATGGTCAATCATTCTGCTGCAAGATGGAGAAGTGCATTGTACATTAATAAAGTAACTTAATTTCACCATTCCACATTTGCCACACTGCTTGCTTTGATCTCAGCTAAATTGAATCATTACCTTGTTAAACTGAAACCAACTAATTTTCCCAATTGTCTTTTAGAACAGAAAGAAATCATCCTGCTGTCATGGAGAACTATGAACATGATAAACATGAAAAATTAAAATCAGCTTTTCTTAATGCCCTTGTGCCCTGCTGTTTGTGAATGTGTACTATAATGACTGATTAATGACACGTCAAAGATGGATGACCAGAACAATCAACCTGACAAATGCCTCTCAAGGAGGCAAACTGCTGAGAGTCGGGAATATGCTTTTCTCATCAGACCCTTGCTTTTACTGGAAGGAATGTGAAACATGGTATTCTTACAGGAGGGAGATATGCAGTAATATAATTATGCCATTATTTGACCAGGGGATAGTGTGTACCTTGCTTCAGGCAGGTTTCTTTGTAGCAGGAGGCTGAAGGAGATACGGTACCTTGCTGAATATCCCCTGGTCCTGCATCCTTGCAGGGATGTAGCTTCTATGACCTGAGTTTTAAACAGAAGCAATATGGGAGGAGAAGCTTTTGTTCCAGAAAAATAAATGGGATCTAGTAGAATTTTGAGTCAGAAAATTTCCTAGCTGCCATTTAAAATCATGACCCAAGTGGTGTGAGACTAGATCAGGCAGCGGTCAACTTCTCTAATTTAAACAGTGAAAAGGAAATAAATTCCCTTGCCTCTTCCCACAGGGCTTGGTCTCTCACCTTTTAAAAACTTGGCTGAATCTTCACTCTGGGGGGAAAACAGGACTTGTTTTACTGTATTTACTCACATCCGTGTTGAGCCAACCATTTAGCAACATCGTGCTTCATTGCCTGGATGTGTCCTTCCTTTTGAATAATAAGCCTCTGCTGGAAAAAGCTGGGCTTGTGTGATTTATTTCAGATTACTGCTGCTTGTTGGACAGCAGCTTGCTGACTAGTGTTCCCCAGAGTTTGAGGCATCTCAGAATTTCTGTCTCTAATGTCTTACTGGCTGGCCGGGAAACATTAGACGCTCTACTAAGTATGACAGCAGCTCTCTGCAGAGACGCTGGGGAGAGGCTGGGCAGTCGACAGCAGAACTGCTCTGCCCACTGCATTGCCTTCAGAGCCTTTGCAGGCATCAGGGGAGAGCAGCCCATGTCTTCTGCTCACTGCCTGAAACAGATTAATTCACAAAATTTCTCCAGGCTTGTACTTCACCTACATAGTCACTGCTGTGAACCTAAAATTGTGAGTATGATATTCAGCATATAGGAGCATTCCTTGCAGGTAGTGGGAACCCCTGTGATTGATCACTGTGGAGGGAACTTGGGTCTGGCTCCTTGAGACAGAGCAGGTACATCCTAGTTGCCTGTTTTTAGAGGTTTCTTTAAATCAGAGAACGAAGCTGTCAGTGTGCCAGGTCGTGTGACACCCTGGAGACTCCAGGATGACAATTCTACCTCTGTAACCCTGCCAGGTCTTTAACTATCACGAAGGCACCCCTTTATCAGGCTACTCTAACTTTCTGTAACTGTCCATACCTTGCAGCCATTATCTCAGGGTGCAGAAATGTGTGTGGCACAGAGGTTGGGACATGATGTCAGCAACACTGTGCCAGGGCACAGCTGGGGCAGAGATTCTGCCTGAGGTATATGGACAAAAATTTTCTAGTGAAAATAAATCCGAACAGCTGAGCATTCTGGTCCTAATTCAAAACACAGATGAAGGCAGGATATCTACTAATCTCTTAATATGAAGCTCCATAGAAACCTGAGCAAGGACTGGATGCACTGCTTGGCTCCTGTGTCCCTGTAGTCTGATGCCACATGTCTATCTGAAGGGTTGTCAACTCTTGATTTTGTGTGTTTGCCTACAAGGAATCAGATTTTGGTTAGAGCTGGAGTCAGACTTTCAGGGATGCCAGGAGCTGTGGCCTCTAGATAATTTGTCTCTCTCTGGGGAAAAATAGCCTCTCAAAGTGGCTCTTTCCATCCCATGAGGGTAAGCAAACAGTCAAGGCAAACAGAGCTCTCAGCAAGTTTTACATCTAGGAATGCCCTGTGCCTTTTGCCTTTTCCAATCCTTTCCTATGTTGAGATGCATAGTGACATCTCCACTTCATTGTTAATTGGCCACAGGCCATCTGTGTGTCTGTCAGACATGACTAAGACAAACTTAGGATAAATCAGTGGAGCCAAGGAAATAAATACACGGCCTTCCAAATTCCTCAACTCTCTGACTCCTGTGAGGTTACAGATGCTGGAACTCACTGGTCCTTACTGCTGGGATTTCTCCAACCATTTTCCAAGAGCTCTGAGACATCCTTTTTTGTTCACTGCTTGCAGTCACTGTGATAGAATGAAGCCAAAGTTCCTGGCATTGTCTTTGGTAACCCTGCTTTACAGGAATCATCTAAGAATGAACAGCAAAGGCAAAGATTTTTTCTCTGATGAAGCTCACAGTACACCCAAAGGCAGTGGTACAGATTTTCCAAAGCACAGAGCCAATTTTGTACACAGATTTGTTCTGTTCTTGAACAGAGTTTCACTGCCTCTGTTTTCGTTCAGTGTATTCAAAGCATATTCTTCCCAAAGGAGTCTGAGTGGGTCCTGTGTATTTACTTCAGATTCAATAAAAGTAACTTAAGCAACTATCTCCATTGCATTGTGATATACAAGGTAATAAACAGCTGAAACAATTGATTAAATGCCATAGCAAAGCCATTTATAGAATGCATACTGCAAAGCAGCAGAGACACATCCTATTACCAAACATGCTCTACAAGTGGCTTCTTTTCAAAGCTTTCTCCAAACACAAGAGGACAGACAGGTGAAAGAAATGTCCCTCTCTGTTTGGAGAGAAGGCCTTGGAAGCTGAGTCTGCTGAGAAACAATCAGAGGGACACCACAGGGCTTTCCTAAGAGTGAAAGAGAAAGGAGCTTCCTCCTGGGAGGCTTTTGAGCTTTGTGAAGCTACTTCTGAATCTCATCACAGTGGAAGCCTGGCCTAAATGTCCCAGAAAAGACTTCAGGACAGAGGGAGGAGCACAGGTCTACCAGTTGGATTGTGACTGGATATTCTTCTCTTTGAGGGCAAATCCACAAGCATCTGAAAAAAATGTTGATTCTCCTGTTTTGTTCTTAAACTTTTATTCCTGCTATGCCACTGAAACCCCATGAAGAGTTCAGAAGACAAAGCCCTGCAGTTAAGGTGACTTCAGCCCACACAGGGCTCCAAGGACATGGAGGTAAGGCCTTAAATTAGCCACTAAAAAAAGTGATTTTGCATTCTCCAAGCTTCAAAGAACTCATCCAGCTCTCATGCTCTAACTTTTCCCACCTTCTTTTCATATTAACTTAGTCCAGGGACACTTCAACCATCGCAAGTTAGATTTCATATTTGTAGAAAAATTATAATTTCTAGGGACCATGGCAGCAAGAACACACAGCTCCATGGTTGTTACCACCTCCCGTTTCTAAAAGCACATGCCCCATGCGGGTAGCACACAAGGAGATGACTACAGCCCCCTCAGACTCATTAATTTCCACCTTCTCATTCTGCCTCAGCTCAGGCAATGTGTTCTCCTTTCCTGCTTTAGCAATTCAACATTTCATAATAATTCCCTTTGCCCATCTCTGTGGATACGAGGAATCGTTCCAGCTTCAGGGGAATGGGGAGCCTATCAGCTGCACAGACACAGCAAGGAGACAAAGATATTGAGTTCTGTTTTTATTAGCAATGGAGTGGGTGAATTTGTGGGTGGATAAGAGATTGGGTATAAATGATGGAGAAAGCTGAAAACAAACTAGTTTTGACTGCTTCTCAGAGTTTCCTGATCTGAAAGGTCAAAGGCTGAAAATTGTTTTGTAGCAGGTTAAAAACACCAAGATTGTTTTCCTCTGCCAATAGTTTCTTCTATTTATTAAAATTATTTTTCATCTGCAGAGCGGCCTGCCCAAAACCAACGTGCATTATATAGTTTCAATAGTATTAGCCTGGCAGGAAAAGCACAGCCAAAAAGACTCATTGTAATTTAGGGGAAATGAGATTTATAATAATAATTTGGGGATTTAATTTGCAAAATTTTTTGGGGAGAGAAAGAGGGATCAAAATAGTAAACTAAAAAAAATCTCCTCGTTTTGGTATTTCCTCCTTTCAGCCCCACTTATTTAATTAGATGGGAAAAAATGAAAGGAGGGATGGAGACATAAGGTGGAAAACAAGGAGAATCTCACACCTCCAGATGTCCATATAAACACTAATAAAAGTGTTAGGCAAATGATAGCACATTTCTTTTTTAAAAACTGTGAAACAAAAAAACCCCTGAGCTGCTCTTTTTAGAGAGCAGGTGGAATTTTGCTCTTTTCAGGTTCAGCCTTGGCAAAATATTTAATCAGAAAATAAAAAATAGAAGTGAAATACATCCGGTTCTTAGATTTTCTTTCTTGAGCTATAGTCAGTCCCTTAGTAGCTCAGGCCAAAAGGATCTGCTGCATCAATTTATAGGCACCCATCCCAGTATTTCTCCAATGGTGAACAGTACTGTGAAAGGCTAAAAATACAGTTCCACCTTGTTTTGGTTCAGGAGCAATTAAAGCCCTAATTCTGCATGCTGCCAACTGATTTCCTAGTGCAAGCACCCCTTTGGGAAATCAATAGCTGTTTTGTAGGTTACTTTGTTCATTCTTAGCTGCTTGAATCATATCTTGAGTACAATTCTCATATGGTATAAACTTATACTAGAGCATAGATTGGTCTTTTACATGTAGGGGCTATTGACTTCAAGTTCGCATGTCATTCTGGAAAGTGGCAGGGACTTTCTTGCTAGTGAATAAAACAAGACATCCGAATGGCTGCATTTGTCTAATCTGTCTTCCTAGCGAAAATAAGAGATGGAAAGGGTTTAAATATTTGGTATAGTAAAAAGTCTTGTTTTATTTAAGTAGTTTTCTTGTGCTCGAGAAAAAAATGGTTGAAATCAATGACAGTTTGGCTCAAACCCAAACATTTGACCATTTTGAAACTTCTTAACTCAAAGAGGGGTTTTTCTGAGACACAGTGAAAGGCATCATGTTTGATTTTTTTTTCAATGAAGATTGTCCTTGTGAATTTGGAACTGTTACCTTAGCTAAATTTGTTTTTTCCTCCACCCTCCTGATTTTGTGGGTTGCAAATAATAACAAATATTATTCAGCAGTGCTTTGCTTAAGGTGCTAAAGTAAAGCTCAGAGTATTAGGCAACTTACTGTATAAGATCTGAAGAGTAGACATATGACTCCCCCTTGTGAGTTATGGTCTGGAAAAAAGATTGCTTAATAGCCCAGCATTTGTGTACATCAGACCCTTCCCTTCAGGAGAAGCACTAAAGGATGCAAACAATTTTTTGTCTGCATTTTGTGATCTAATCAGAATCCTATTCATTATCAGATAAAAAGCCTATTCAGTAATGTATTTATTGGGTTATTCTGAAGCAAAAAGAACAGAATGAATCATCTCACGGACCTAAAGTCCAAAAGGCAGAGAAAAGTCACTTTCTGCATTAGGACCAAAACCACAAAGAAGAGAAAATGAGGTTAGCCCTGGAGGATGTTTCCTCCTCCCTGGCTGGCTTTGCTGGCAGGCAGCTATGGCGAGCACAGTGTCATTCAGGGAACACCGTGTGCCAGTTACATTTTGTCACCAGCATGTCCTATGCCACTGTCCATCCAGTGGTTTAAGGCACCTCAGTTCCACTTTAGTTCAAAAGAAGACACATTCAGCCGTGCCCGTGAGACAACATAGTCCAAGGTCACCTCACTTTGATTCTAAAATACTCAAACATGGTAAATTGATTTAGTCTCTCTGGCCCAATGAATCCTGAATTCTCCTTTGCACAATAATTTTACTTCATCAGGAGAGAGACCAAGTATCTTTTTGCTTGCCTGCATGCCCATCTGCTTTCCTATTTCCCCAGCCTGGTACAATTCTGGGGCACTTCCCAGGGCTCTGGAAAGCACTAGATCAGAGGAAACAGGCAAATTTAACCCAAATTTCCTGCTTCCTGAATGAATACACTGACTCTTCAGTTACAATTTTAGTAGAACAGTCACATCTCCTACACTGTGAAGAGCAGGTCATAACACAGGACACTTCAGCTCCAGAGAAAGTCAGGATTCAATGTGTCTCCTCTTGGACACCTCCACATGATGCCCTGTTCAACCCTACTAGCTATTTAAGATCCTTAGTCTCTCCAGACCCTAAATGAAAAGTATGGTCTCACACTGGGAGCAAGACCTTTTCCGTGGAGGGACTAAAATCCCTCTAGACCTTGGGAAGCTAGGTGCCAGCTGCTCAGGTGGGCCATGGGAGAATGTCTGTGGCCCAAGACAGATAGACATGAGTAATCTGTAAGAGCATTTGGAAGTGCTGTGTCAGGTGCAGCCCAGTGGTGAATTGAACAAGTGGGATTTGGATGAACATAATGAGATGCTTGACAGGTAATTTTTGTTCTGTGTTGTGCTATTTCTGCAGTGGCAACTGTCACTGTGAAAACTACCAAGTTTGTTACCATGACATTTGTAATAATTACATCCCACTCTCTGCAGTGAAATGGGGCAGAAATATTGATTGAAATTCTCAGCTTTCATGGGGCTTGGGCCAGTGACAACTCATTTTTAATTGTCAGAGCCTTGGGAGGGAAAAATGCATAAATACCTCAAGTCTCCTTTGTCTCAGCCTCAACTGAGATCCAGAAAAAAAAAAAAAAAAAGACCTGGCATAGACAGAGCAAAAAAGGATTAGGCTTAATTTAACTAGGTAGAGAACAATTCATTTGTTAACAGCTGCAACATTATAGCTCACTAGCAGGCAAATGCATAGCCCCACTGATTTTCCAGCTCCACATGGAGCAAGCTTCCATGATAAGAAAGGTGGAAACACAAAGGTGCCATGCCAAGCTTCTGCATTCATTAACCATCATTAAAATATGAGATTTTCTCTTCACAACTGTACAATTTCTGGTTCCCTCTCTCCCCAAGGTCGCATTAGCATCAGCGATAACATAATTGCTCTGTAGACATTCCTTGGCAATGGGCAGGAGATTCTAAGGGAATTACAAATACAGTACAAATATGCCCTTAATAAAACGAGTTCAGATAATGGGATCTGAGGTCTCCTTCTCTATGCCTCTTCATTTCTAGTACAGTTCTCTTCATTTTCAAGATTGCCCATTTGCCTCTCTGTCTTTAAAACCTTAAGTAGATCTAATTATGTGGGTGAGAAGAGGAGGATTTGTACCTAAATACTTGAAAGACATAGGCTCATACTATGCCTTTAATTATAGAAGTCATTAGCACTGCACAAATATAGAGCAGAAGAGAATTTGGCGCTGTTGGTCCTTTTAATACCATCAGCCTATACCCCCAAAGTGTCCACAACACATTTCAATTTTGGTACAACAGCATTAATAGTAGAAATATTAAAGCATTACTCTGGCTTTATAAATACACGGACAACTCAAGATGCTTGGAATTTAAAATACTGTCTGGTACAGTTAATACATATTCCCACAGCTGAACCCAGTTTACCCTACGCTTTGTTATTTTCCATTTCTCTCTCCTGTTACCTCACTGCTTTGCAAATTCCTGGTGGACACAGATACCTCCGCTCTCCATGGCCAAGAGACACAGACACTCTTGCGATGGAAAATCCACTGCTGCATTAAGGGCAGGGCATTACTGAGCTGCTGGCAGAAAGTGTCTTCCACAAGGCTTTAGCACACATGACATGGCAACCTCTGCTGCCTTTGGCGGATTTAGGGGTGATTGCACGTCTGACACACAGCATCCAAAAAAGCAGGAAAGCAGCAGACCCACACTCCCAGGGTGGGATGCATGCACTGGGCAGCATGGGTTGAGGGCTGGAGGAAGGGAATAGTTTGAGGACAACCAATGTGGAGACTGGTGTAGAGGAAGTGTAAATCTTGGAAACCCCTCACACATGCATGCGTGCCAGGATTGTGTAAGTGTGTGCTATACTATACTTGCAACTCAAAGAGACAAGTAATCTTACATAAGTTTCTTGCTGTCATGCTATAGTTAGGTTTTGAATATGCTTAACAGCTTCTGTTAATACCAGATGTCCTTCTATTGTCAGGCTCCATCAAAATTGTGGTGATATTTCCTGTTGATTATCAACAGCAAAACTGCTGAGATAAGGAATCTTCCTTACTGTAAGACAGGTGGAAAGGAGATCCTGCTGATCTGGCACTGGGGGAAAAATTACAGAACATTTTTTTTTTCCAAACAGCTTGTCCATTAATTCTGTATTTCTAGATACTTAACATAACCTGGATACCAAATCAAGTTTTTTGCTAATTCACAAGGAGAAGGTGTCCTGAGACAGCAGCCTACAAGGAGTAAAGAAAAAGCTGTTGACACTTAAAGGGGAAAACAGTGAAGAGGTAAATGGCTGAAAATACCACGTGGCATTTCATCAGTCAGGGCTGTCTATAAACAGATGTAACTGAATGATGCTTTTTTTTTCACTGCTGAATAAAACTGGGGTGTTGCTGCCAGTGAATAGCTATTTAAATGATATACTTTGAAGTGACTTCCAGACTAGTTCTAGGAGGGAGAAAGCCGTCTGCTCACATTTGCCATGTGACACTTGATAAACCTGCTTAGATTACAAGATATTACAAATAACTCTCCTGTAAACAAACTCTTGAAGTCAGTCAATATTCGGAAATATAACCTTTTTAGAAAACTTTCTAGAATGAGTCAGTAGGGAAGTGGAGGAGATGAGAAGAGGGCAGAGGTGGCTGGCCAGGGCCAGGGCATCCCAGTCTGGGTGCTTTTGGAGGAGGGATGCCCTGGCTGCAGGTGGGGCTGCCCAGGAAGCTACAAAGGCAGCCAGGGAGGAGAGCTGCCTCTCTTTTACTCACAGACAAGCTGTTGATTTTCAGAGGAACTCCCAACAGGGGATACACACACTTACCCATTTGTAAAAATCAGGTCAAATTGTCTTCTTATTTATTACAAATTAAAATAAAAATGAGATCTGCTTTATTTCAAAGGACTTTGGGTCACTACAGCTAATTTGGCCTAGAAACCTAGAGATGAAAGGCTTTACATGCCATTACCAACTCCCAGGAGCCTCTCCTTCCCCACCCTCCACCCTCTTTTCCTAATAGTGGAGTTTTGTTAAATCCTGACTCACAGCAACCACTCCACCCAGAAACTGAGATGGGAGACAGCTGTAGTGAAAATAGGCATGTACAGCTAGGGGATGGAGCGAGACAAAAGCAGGAATCTTTGCAGCCTGCATGGCCTTTCTTAAAAACGAATTCTGATTTTAGGATTATATTTAGTGCTTGCCTCTTGATGAAGTTAGCAGCACTGGAACAGAAATGCCTTGTATAAGGAAAAACCAGGCAAGAATCCTGCTTAATTACATTTTCTACAGACCAGTAAGTACCTATGAAAGGCAAATGTGTAAAGAAATATCTCTTTTTAACAACATATGGTGAATTATAATAAACTGTACTCACAGCTGTAGACCAGAATGAATGTTGCTCTCCAACTGGTCCTGGACAGTGCCCAGAACATCCCAAATCCCTTTTCTTGTATCTGTGTTTGTAAATTGTATTTTATAGTAGCAGGAAGACACTGCACCAGACACTGCAAAATTATTATCGTCTTTCTGAGGCAGTTAAAAGAACACAGTGCTGAGTCTTGTAAAAACCCTTGAGAGACTCACCCTCAGACATAGTGCCTGTCATGTCCCATTGCACAAGCATTGTATCTGATCAGGTTCTCCCAAATAGGTGGCACTGTCAGGGTGTGATCCAGGATGTAAATCAGCACTGCCAGGACCTTTCAGTAAGAATTGTCACTCTTACAATGGGGTGCACGGTAGTAGCTTGTTTCCAATACTATTAAAGTTTACTGCAGTATGGAATCCTGATGTATCCCCTCCTTCCCAGTTCCAGGATGGAAAGTCTCCAATTTCTTTTTGCTTTGTTTCTCTAGCTTCACTTATGCTTTGAGACTGTGCAGGTGGCAAAGAAAGTGTGTGTGACTGCCTCTGAGTCTTCTCTGCATCAGGAATTATGAGTCTTTAGAAACAAGAATCTAAGTGGAGAGCAGCCTGTTTAAAGCCAAGTTGGAAGTGGGTGCCACCTCTGAAGTCACATAAAGTTCCAATACATTTTTGTTGTGTGTTTCAGTTATTAAAAAAAAAAAAAAAAAAAAAAAAAAAAAAAAAAAAAAAAAGAGAGAGAGAGAGAAAAAGACCCTTTGTCTTCCTCTATACCTGCTGGAAAACCAGAATACCAGAATGCAGCATCTAGATGATTCCCACAATCATCATGGACTTTTTCTCTGCTCTGTTAACAAAGCAGATCACGGAATAAACAATGGCAGTACTCTGCCATCCTCTGTGTATGCCAGCACTGTAGGGTGATGACACAGCTTTCCAAGTATCTTAGGCTTCTACTGACAGCACAAACTGCAGCCTTTGCCCTGCAGGTGCTGGAGGTCAGAATCCTTTTCTCCTGCTCTCTGTGTGCAGGCCACAATGCAACCAAAGCATGGAAAACACTGTTCAGCCCCTCTGCATCTGGAGACTGGCCTCTTTACTCTCCCAGCAATGGCACTTCACCTATTAAATCAAGCACATTCCAGGTCTTGGCCCCTTTTGGAGCAGGCGTTCAGCACCAGCAATGGTGATGCATGATGCTGAGTCCATCCCCATTCCTTTGGTGGGCTGCTCTGGGCAGTGGTGTTTTGCATCACCAGTGGCTCCATCTGCACAGACACCAGTTCATGGAAAAGCCTTTGGTGGTGCTCCATGCCCGAGGGTACAACCCTGGAGGGACAATGGCCACAAGCAACCTGTGCTGAGGCAGGAACACCCAAGAGATTGTGGCCATGGACAACCCATGCCAACATTGTGGCCATGGATGAACCATGACAGAGTGGGGACAGTAAGAAGCACCGTTACACATGATCTCGATACACTCACTGCCTCACCAAAGATTTGAGACAGACTGAGTGTAACCTGGAATGAAAACATGGAAAATTCAGACTAGGAAGCAGGGAGGATAGACATTTGAATTAATCTGAGGCTGCTGGAGGAAAGCTGTTTACTTAATTGCTTTTTTAATTGTGCTTTCTTTTTCTCAATACACAAATCACTGATTAGAAGTTTGTGTTCATTGTCAATAAAATAATTTAAGTAAGAATTCCCCAAATTGAGGTTGTTTTGCTATGACACCCCGGGCAAAGGGAATGATCTCTTGAGTTCTTAACAACTCCAAAGAACATGGCTGGCAGGCTGGAAAAGACCCTTCAGCAAATTTAGTTGCCAGTTTCTACTAGTTTATAGATTTTTTTTTACCCCTGAGGTTCACATTTTCTTATGATCCTGTTTTGTCTTGTGGGGTTTTTTATGAATAATGGCAGGGAGATGACTTCTCCTTCTTACTTTCTCCCTGGTATGTGTCAGGTCCTTGCCTTTGAATTTGGAAGAAAACAAGGATTTTTTTAACAATGTACTTTTTCTCTTATCTCACTCTCAAACTGAGTTCTACACCAATTTAATAGATGTTTTTCTAGAAACACTAAATTCATTCAAAAAGCCTGCAATTCAAATTCTCAAAGCTTCTCCAAGTTATAAACAGCTGAAAGCAGATCCTGTAATAGGAAGTTCTGAGCTGCTCTAAGGTGGGACACTGGCTCCAGCTGTAATTACTAAATTAAAATTCAGGTTCCTCTGTAGACTTTAAAGCTTCCCTGAATCCTAAAGCTTGCATAGTTCAGCTTTGGAGATGTTTACAAATATTGGAAGTTACCTGAAGCCCTTGTCTCTGGATCCGATTGTTTACTAGTAACAGAAATGAGGCCAGTGTTTAAATTTTTCAGAGTTTGGTCCTCAACAGCAGCAGTCAAAGCCCATGGTAGTTAATTCATTTTCAAATGTAATTCAGAGGCTTATTCACAGGCTGGACAAATCCAGCAATTCAGTTCAGGGTGCATGTACTTGAGTTGTCTAGGGAAACAGCTGCTGAAAAAAGATATTTGCCATTAAACCTAGGGTTCACCAGGAGTCATCCTGCAGCTAATAGGGAGCAGAATTCCAGTAATGCAGTCTATCTGCACTGCCATTACCTGCCTCTATTTATCATAGTTCTACAGGCTGAAAATTCCTGAGTGTGCAGAGCTGTTACAGCCTAAGGTAAGAATGGATTCAGATAGGGGTTGGGAGCTTATCTGGCCATGGAAAATTAATTAGCAGTATGGTTTAGCTGCTATTGTTCTCTATGGTCAGCAGAAGACCTTCTCTATAACAAGCTTCACAGTGCACAACTTCTTTGGTGAACAGCAGAAAAGAACTTTATTCAGCTGCAAGAAGGATCCTGCTTGCAGTGCGTTGGTGGAAGTTTGCTCTTAAACCAGATGGACTAATGCGATGCAATGGGATGTATATATGGTCTGAGGATCCAGTGTGGTCCACTGAGCTGGAACCTGGAGTTGTCTCTGGGCTATAAGTTCCAGTTGTTGATCTTTGTACAGGGATCTGCTAAGGGATCTGAGCTGTTCCTATTTCCACACCTTTCCTGTGATGTAACCCCAGGCTGACTGCTTCATCCTGCTGTGTCCTTCACATCTCACTCTTCCTGGCTTTTCTACTTGGCTACTCAGAACAACTTTGGTGTCCACCGTACGGGAATTGGAGAACACATGGCAAAAGGGAAAAGCTCAGTGCATCCACATCTCTGCTGACATATAGTCTGTCAAATTATTTCTGCAAAGAGATCTGTGTGCAGTTCCTATATCACTCTATGAACAGCCCTCCACAGCACTGAAGGCTAAACTTTTTGAACAAAGTAGCAATATTATGCTTAGGTCAAGAAAGATGTTCTTTGTATATGTCAAAGCCAAAGACATCCCTAATCAGAAGAACAAGTAGATAGACTTATTTGAGCAAGGACACCTTGGAGCAATGAGACCTTGAAGAGGGTACATTGCCAACTTGGCAAGCATGCTCAAGGTCCATGTATCCTTAGCTGAACTACCCTCATTATAATACTAAAAATCATGCTTATAGGTCAAGAAGACCCTGGCCCAGGTGAAGACCCTTCCACTGAGCATGCGTAGAAGTATTGTGTCAGCAGTATTATAATTGTATGCAAATTACCAACTAATCATCATAAAGAGGATGGACTTGGAAAATTATTAACTCTGCAAGTTTTGTGGATAAATATAGCAAGGAAAGTCATGCTGTTGTGCTAGCTTTGTGGAATTGCCACCTAGTGCTCATCTCTGCGCAGACATGAAGTAAAAGAAATACCTCTACCCTGAGTGTATTGGCTTGCATACTGGGTGAAAAAAAAAACAACTGTTTTTCTTCTTTTGGGATAAAAACAGTTCTGAGCATAAAAATAAATAAAAGAAAGGGATCTTTGTCAGCTGTGGAAAACATTTATTCATTTTTACTTTATCTCCATTCAGCCATCCAGAATACTGTCCATGTGGCTGAAGAGAGCCCACTTTACCAGAGGATCATCCTTACCTAGCAAAGTCTAGGTCTGAAGAGAAGCCTGAAATATCTGCAGGAAAGTACAGCCCTTGATGACAGTAAACTGTCTCCTAGAGCATTGAAGTCTAGAATATAGATGCATTTTTCTCCACTCCTTTCAGAGTAAATTAATTCACATGTGGGGAAAAGAAGTACTTTGTAAAGGAGAAAATGAATGTGGCACATTATAGGAGAGCCATCACAACATCTTCCACATTTTATAAGATTAATTAAAAGCTTATTAAAAGTAAGAAATAAAAAGTCAGAACCAGGATCCTGAATCTATGAAAGCAGAATCACACATTGATCATTTAGCCAGTCAAGATTGGTTTAGCATTGTTTTTACACTTGTCACCAAAATACTCTTCTCTGTCTCTTGTTGGAGCCTAAGGGAGAGATATAAGATCTACAGACCCAACAGTAATATACATTTTCAAGAGATCTCAACAGAGATTTTTACTCATGGCCATTCCTTTCTTTTTGTTAAATGCCTGATTTTAGTCTACCTGTCACATCTGAAATACTGCTGTTTGACTGACCTACCTTGGAATACATGTTTGTTTTTCCAACTTGTGCTGCACAAGTATCTTACTGTGCTGCCAATAAATATTATTGCTAATATGAGGAGGGGTTAACTTGGAAGGGAACACCAAAGAACAGTCATGAAGAAGCCCCCAGCTTCTTTTGTTCTTGGGTAAAGGATGTCTCCTTTGCATGAGCTGGCAGCTGCATTATCCTGATACCACATACTGTTGAAAGTGACTGGAGAAAAGACATTTCTGCCTCAGCAAATGAAAGAAATCTAGAAGTTGGCATTTTATTTTGTTCTGGTTTGGGACAAAATTGTTCTGTTAAAAGAGCTAGTGGCACAGAAATTGTGAAAGGAATTAGGTGTGGGAACATCAGAAACATTTTCTTTGAATTATTTCAGCATATTTCAAGTTAAAACTGTGATAATGAAACCAGATAAGATGATATTTTTTGCAAATATATGCTGTCCTCATAAAACCAAAATGTTTAATTTCCTTTGACAGAACATGGGTGTCCGCTCTGGCAGTTATGATCCTTAACTCAGGGTTTGGGGTTAGGGAATGGATGAGATGGTGGCAAGAACACCGTATCTTTTTCCAGACCCAGCAAATTAAATGCAATTTAAATATTGATAATGTTCATTCTGTGACTAGAAACACAATGAAAGTCTTGCTGCTCTACAATATTTGGATTTACGGGGAAAGGGGGACAGAAGGTAACAGCTCCTTACATGTTCCCTCCCCCGATACCAATCTCAGCACTGCAGCTCTATTTGTTCTGTGGCTACATCTCCATAGGCAAACACATACTCTGTGTTTTTTAATCCATTTTATAGTGACTGCTATTCTGATTTATCCTTACTCCTCCTCATCTCAGCAAGCTTAAACTGTCAAAGATGGCCAGTATGGTCTATCAGTGCTGAAGCAGATATGCTGGTAAACATTGGGGTTTCAGCGTGAAACTGGTGTTCACACACCAGCCTGCAGGTTGGCAGGAGCTGGAAGTGTTCCCATTACATGTGCAGCTTATAGGTCACGTAACCGTCGCAACTTCTACTTGGTGGTGCAACTTCTTACTATATAAAAGTCATATAAACACATGATATCTCACCAGCATCTGAAGGAGACAGATTAAATAAGATGGCTCAAAAATGAAATGTTTTACACTTTATCTTACTGGTTTTTCCATATTCTTTCTGTGGCCAGACACCAAAGCAATGGGTGAATGAGAAAGGACCACAAAGAAAATTACACAGTGCCTTGACTGACCTCCAAGATTGATATTTTGCAGCGAATTGCTACTCACATTATGCCTTCATTTGAGCTGGAGCAGTGTGTCTGCTGTCCTTATCTTTCATCTTTTGCATAGGGTACCTACCAAGTTCTTACCGTCCCTCCTCCCAAGTAGGAAACTTGAATTAAATGGGATGTAAAAATCAGTGTAATTGATATCTGCAGCCTGGAGTGTTGTCCATCCCAACTCTTGCCTCTACCACCACAAACAAAAGTCATGGGCTAGATAGATGTACCAGGAAAAATCAGCAAGCCATTTACTTCTTCCAAACCGCCTCTCAAAATGAAAACCACTGGAGTATTGTAACTGCTCCATTATCCTCCTGACTACCTGTCTAATGTGCTCTGTCTGGGAAAAGCAGATTTCCTGAGAGCTAGTGAGAGATGGGGCATCAGTGACTTCCAACAGCTTCAGATGAGAGTCACAGAAATAAGTTATAGTCATTTCTAGAGAGGAAATGCAAGGCAAATGCATATATAGCATCATCATTATGGTAAACCAAGAGGTCCACTGGGCATCATTCCTTAGAAGTCTCATCCCTCTGTACTCAACACGATTATCATGCTGTTCTCTGCATTCCTCACATTTTCTCTGGTTCCAGAGGTTGCTTCTGTTTGATGTGTTTTATCTCAGACGTATCTTTGATGTATTTTAGAAACAAACAGAAGTACAGAAGCGACCAGAGGAGGACTAGGATTGGGCAAACCCAGAGGAAGTTGGATATATTTGATAACCACTCAAATAATTTATTTTGGGTTCAGAAAATAAGATTGAGTTCATAGACCTTTCCCCTGTAATTTAAACCAGGGTTTTTTTATCTTCCAAAGAAGATTCAATTTTTCCTTTTGTCATTGAAGAAATATGTTATCCTAGCTACAAGGAAGTTTGCAGGATGACACTAAAAGGTGCTTTCTCTGTAAAACATAGACTTTTTTTTCTTTTCCTTTCTATATTAAGTCTTCCTGCTGAAACGTTTGCTTTGGATTTTTCCACTCTCTCTAGTTAATTTCTTCCTTTTTCCTTCCCTTTCTATTCCCCCTCCCTTTACACACACTAGGCAATGTGCAAACTCCTTCATGAGCATGAGCAGACTTTCTACTCAAGGATGTTTGACTGGGTTTATGTTCATCTGAAAAGAATTCCTCCTTTCCTACTATCAAAATATAGAGGATACATTTTGATCATTATCAGGAAAAACACAAGACTTTATCTCTTTTACAAATGATACTTGAAGGGTAAAGATAGGGTACACGTTTTTTTGCTTCGGTCTCTATTAAAATATTTACTTTCTGGCAATCTAAGCACAAAACCATTGATGGAATTTCAGAGAGTTTATAGCTCCCCTTTGTTAATTTACCTACTTGGAGAGTTAGTCAAATACAATACAGCAAGAAAAAAAAAAGAAAAAAAATAAAAAGAAAGAAGTTAAAAAAGGGGAAAAGTTCCTTTTTAAGAGAAAGAAAATGACCAACTGGTCAGACTAGAGAGAAATCCACTTTTGTATCCTGAACTTAGAGATCCATGGGATCTAACACCTGTGAGAAGACTCTGCACCATCTGTCCTCCCAGCCCCATTTGGTATCATGCTGGCACACAACCCAACCCTTTTCTCTATTCTGCAAGGCAAGAAACTACTAAATGACAACTTGTACACTAAAGAACATAATTCCTGTATGATCACTCCAGGCAACAGAGGCATAGAGCATCTGATGTAGCCATAAATTCAGAGCAGACTTACATCATTTTTTCGGTAGATACCTTCTGTTTATCCCAGTGCTACAGGTATGTATCTGTCAGCTGGAAATGAGAAAGAATTCACCCATCCTCCAATAACCCATCCAAAAACTTCATGCACAAGGACACCTAAGCAAGTTAAGATGGATTATCTGAAGGTTTGAAATGAAAGCATATTAGTTAAACTGCATTAAACTCCTGTGAAGATGCTCTTACTCAAGGCACCTTTTCTGCCTCTTGTAATCAGTCTAGATGATATATTAGAAGCATTGCTACTAATTACTTTGAAAATTGTGACCTGGAAATCAAATCCACTTCATGTTCTTAGCTGTGAAGATATTTGTCTGAGTTTAATTTATTTATTTTAAAGCTTTCATTTATTCCTATTTCAGTGTTGCTTCTTCGAAGCTGAAGATGTATCTCTGAAGTGTGATGCATCCAAATGATTTCATGATGCTCCTTCACTTTTGCTATTGGAAGAATGTTAAGGAGAAGGGACAATAAAATAGAGGTGAGAGCTGTATTTAGAAACAGACAGTCAAAGAAGTTACCTTTTGAAAGATAACTGGAAATATCTGAGCATAAGAGACAAAATGTCCACAGAAATTATTGGACCAGATATATTTATTTGGAAGCACTGAGTTTTTTGGGGTGAAGTATTTTTATTCCACTACTTATCTACCATATGGGAATTGTTGATAATTCTGGTGCAAAGCATGGTTGAAAGCAGTTGCTGTGAAAATTTCTACTTGTTCTTCCACTAATGATTCATGGTTGTGTTCAGCAGAAACCCTAGTCACTCCACTCCAGAGCTTGAACATGAGCCTTGTGAATGAACTGTAACACTTCTGGATATTCCACATGTGGGAACTCTTCAGGTCTGCCAGATCATGCATCCTTGCACTGGAGACAACAGAAAACTCAACCCCAGGCTGCAAAGATATTCTCACCTGTATTCCTGTATTACCCAGAATGGAGATCAGGAACATGTGGAGGCAGACATCAAAATCAGACCTGTGTTTTACAGAGCTCCAGCCAAAATCCAGCAGTAGCTGCCTAGTGCCTGCAGACTTTTTTCCATTACTTAAGTACAGTGTATGTTTTGCTGAAGGGCTCCACAGTGTTATAGTGAATGGTCACGTATAGTTTGTCAGTGTAGACAGCCTTCTGGCTTGATGCAGAAGATACCTACTGATGGCTCCTACCATGTGTAGAAAGACATTCTATGAGTTTTAGTGGAAAAGAAGGGCTAATGGGTATGGATGGAGTTTTAACGACATTTTAGTCAGTCATCTGACAGCATCATCTTCTAGAATATCTCAAGAAAACAGGAGCATTGAGGATGAGAATGGCCCTTAGAGATTCCTGTTATCCTCCTGTTTGTCCTCAGCAGTTTAAGAGGGTGTAAAATCTGTATCTTTCATAATGTTTTTAAAATCAAACGGGGTGAATAATGGAAAACCTCAGCAACTGTTTGCTTGAATTTTTAAATGAGTTCAGTCCAGCTATATCCATCCTCTCATCTATTAGCTCTCTGCAAACACTCTAACAATTGAGTTTTACTGGCAAGAATGTTTGTAGAGAGCTAATTTCAGTGGCATGCATATTTGCAAATACCTACTTTTAAGTTTGCTTATGCATGTATCTGTCATGTAAATATTTGCATATTCTTCCAAATAAAGAGATTGGAAAATACTATGCAACTTGTCTGTCCAGCCAAAACTAATGAACCCGAGACTCAATGTTAGTAACAGATTTTAATATCGTATAGAAGTCTGTGATGAGTAAGGATGTATATGGTTCATTTTAAGCATGTTAAGTGTACTGTTGAATTGGAGTTTGCAGGGAAGAGCCACTCAGTGGATGGAGGCTGTCTGTTCCCTCGGGTCAAATGCCTGGGGACATTTGGGTCTGTTGTCAGTTGTTCTGCAAGCATCGAGGCTGAACACCGGACAAATTGTTGATTGTGAATTATTCCCCTAATGCTTCTTAAAAATGAATAATTTCAACAGACATAAAAAGGGGGGAGGGGGAAAAATGACTAATAAGATTGTCAATATTTATTTGCTTGAGAAATTGAACATGGAAATTTGCCAAAAATCTCTGATGATGCTAACACTGTGGCACTGCAAAGCAGAACTATCCATAAAACTCCACACTTAATGAGCATGAAGCATCCATCATTCTGATTAATTGTGATGAGAAAGAGAGGTATGAAAGTCAATGGCCAAAATCACTTTCTATTCAGGATGCTCTTAGTGTCAGGCTTGGGCTGTGGGACCAAAACATAAAACTGTGTTGTTTGATTTTTCCCTTGCTTAATTTTGTGAAATGATCAAGGAACTCAAATGAAGGCAGGAGAGACACACAAGAAAATGGGATCTTTCTTAATATAGTGCAGGACAAAAAAATGCGAGGGAGCTTAATAAAATTTTAATAGGCTGAAAAGGATTACACAAATTCATGAAAAATGAATATGGAAGTATCTGTTAAACACAACAACCTGGATGCCAGAATTAGAAAGTTTGTGATCTTCTAATTGCCAGAAAGAGGGAGAGGTGCAAAGTGAAGAGTCTCTCACCTTTTCTTACTTTCTTATTGTCAACATTTCCTCATGGTCTTGTGGGAGATCAATGGCACAGCTGGAGGAACCTCCTCTCTGGTCCCCTGTTAGTAAATACAGGATTTAAATACTGCCATTACACTACAAGAATAGCAGTATTCAATTGAATGGCGTGTTTAGTTAACAAACAAACAATTAAGGTAATCTTTTTACCCAGACAGTCAATGTCAAAGATGTTTAAATATTTCTTCTTTTTTTGGCAAAGCATATTTATGTTAGAAAAATCTGTTTTAATTAAATTGTACATTTTTATACAAGTCTGTTGATTTTATTAGATTTTCCTGTGGAAAAATATAGAACTTAAGTATTTTGACAGTGTCAAAATATTCCGTTTTGATTTCATATGAACATTTTGATTTTGGGGAGTTTGAAATGACATTTCATTTTGCAAATAAATGTATATTATCAATCAGGAGATCATTATAACACTAAAATAAAATAAAAATCCAAGTGACAGTTTGAGTTTTATTGCAATAGAACATTTTGATAGCCCCACAGCAATATTTTTTCCCAATTTCAAGGAAATTTCTCAAGTTTTCTTTTCCCTCAGGTTCACCTAGCATGTGGCCCATGTGGCCTCTTGCTCATTACACACAATGTCATGTTACACTTCCTAGCTAGAGGCTTCAATCATTTCCCAAGGCTTTCATAGCATGCTTTATTTATACTAATTTCCTTCCTTTTAATAAACCTTCAGAACATTTTTCCACCACAAAACAGTTCTGAGGGAGCAGCCTTATTCATGTCAAAGGTCTGTTGAGATGGTGCAATGCTCATAAGAGATACCCAACTTATTTCACCCACATGATGCAGCTCAGGTGCAAAACAAGCCAGGTTAACATGGCAGTCTGCTGTGAGCATAAAGAATCCATGACAAAGAGCAACAGCACCAGCTTCTGCCCCAGGCCTTGGGCTTTGAAAGGGTGGAGATGTTTTAGTGATTCCTGGAACGATATCTAAATTTGATTCCAGACCTGCTGAGGTGGAACTATGAGTTATTCAGAGGAAGACTCTGGAGTCACTGGGGCTCCATGAAACTTCTTCTCTCATCCTTTCCCCTGCTGCCTTTGAGACTTTTCCACTGATATATTACCAGGTAGGAGCAGCCCAAGGGTCTCTGCGGACTGTGCTGGTTTCACAGCAACCAGTCTCTGCAACATGCTGTGTCTGGAACTCTACTTCCTTGGACTGGACGCATCTCCTTTATTGCATGGGTTTCTGCCTGAAGAGTTTGTTCTAAGAAGGGAGCACTGAGCGTGTGCCATGGGGTTGTTAAATCCATGGCCTGGTTCTGCTTTACAGGGTGGGAGTCACGTCTCTGAATGCATTACTGCAGTAGACAAGAGTCACAGCTTGAAGATTTGTTCCTGCATCTATTCTTAAATAAATCTTCATGTTGTGACAGAGCAAAGCATGCCAGCCAGTTAAGTTCATTATTTTATCATTTGACAAAAGCACAAGATTAAAAGGGAATGAAGCCAAAATTACCTTATTTTAAATTTCAAATTAATTTTACAAATAATTTGGGGTCTTCATTTGCTCAGTACTGGTTTGATGTACATAAATGGTGGGTATTTACACATATATCTCAGCTACAAATTGGAAAAGAACCAACAATAGCATTTCCTTGTAACTCACCCAGAACTGTAAAGCTCTTAAACATTAGCTCAATGTCCATTCCGGATATCCATGGTAACGTCTAAATCTGAATGCTGATCCTCAGCAGTGTACCTGGGAATATCCTGATTGCAGGAGGCAGGGATGAATTAAGGATGAATGCGGTGGGCCCTTTCCAGTACTCTCTGTCTGCCTTATTTACACTTAAATCACCTGATGTTTGTCTCAAAAGTCAAAATTTCAGACTAGCCGATGACCATTGCAAAAAACTTCTGGAGTTCAAACTGTGTGGGAGCATATATATGTGTGCATATGAATAGATGACAGGACATACAGAATTCACCAGATTCAACAATTTCTAGTATTAACCATGTCTCATTGGAAACATTTAATTCATCTTTGATCTTAATAGCTTTTTGAAAGTGACAGCCCAAATACCTACTGTCAGAGCACGGGCTTTAGAGTCCAGGATTGAGTAGAATAAATCTATGCCTCAGCTGCCTTTGATTTTTAATATCTCTGACTTAATAGCAGCACCCCCCATCCACCCACTTCCTTGTTCCTTTCTAGCCCCAGAATCCCAGAAACTTAAGAAGAATGGAAGTTGCAAAGAAAAGGGGATAGACAATGTATATTTTTAATTTTAAAAAGTGTTCATAAGTCTTTAAAGTCTTCATTTAAAAAAAAAAAAAAAAAGAAAAAAAAAAAAAAAAGTCCCAGAGCTGTAATTCTAAGATCAGTGTAGTCAGGGAAATGCAAAATCTTGAACATTAAAATATTCTCTTCCTATTTTCCTCCTTCTAATAATAGTCAAATGTGCTCAAATCTCCAGGGATGTCCATCTGTAAAAAGAATTATGCAGCCTCCCTGTGGAAACTTATTATTTTGAAAATTTGAATTCAACTGCTCATCTGTTTTCTTAGACACTATTACTAGTAACTCAGCTGGGTTCATCACTGTGTTGGAACTGATGGGATGTGCCTGATGGCAGCATCTTCCATGTGGGATTGGAGGTTTGGGTTCATTTTACCCACCCGTAGAGTTTCTTTTTTCTTGCTTTAAGATACATCAGGAATGATTTGAAAAATAAACACAAAACTGCAACAACAACCATCAAATCCCTCTGAAATCAGATGCTTTGATCTGAGTGCCTAGACTGTTAAGATGATGATCTCCCAGAACAAAAGGCACAAAAGAAATCTTTATGAAATGAAATGCTTGTTTTCCAAAAATTACAAAGGGAGAGAATGTTGATCTCCCAGCTACTAGGAAGACCATCCTTACTCCTAGGGTAATACTAATTGTCCTAGGGCTTTTGTAACATTTTAAACCACAACATGTGTGCTCAGAAATCTTGGTTAAGCAGCTAACCCATGTCTCAGAAATCTGGGTTCTATCCCAAGTTTATTACAGAGATCTCATGACTTAGGCAGTTTCTGACTTTTCATCAATTCAATGCCTTCGACGTTAGCAGACTCTTGCTCCCTTGCAGAAAAATATCCACCTATTTCTAAGCAGCTCATATTCTGCATATTGAAATGGTATACTTCAATGTGGTTTAATCTCTCAGATGTCTAAATGTCACCCTAATGTGTCATCCTTATTTCATGGAGTACAGTGCACCTAAGCTGCTTGTTTATCAGTATCTTTTCAGTAGTTTGATGGGCAGTGTAACAGTTATCATTCACAATTATGTTGGTGTTAAAAACAGAAAACCTGGTTTTGTGACTTGGGATAAGACAATATCAGAATTTGTAGCTGGTGGTAAAGAAATGTATTCTAAGAAATGGAAAAAATAAAATCTTTCTTCAGGGTGAGGAGACTGATTATTTTACTGAGTTTAATATTATTTTATCCAGCCAGTGGAGTGATGAATGAAGAATGTATTGCTCCAATCTCTGCCTTTTCATTTCAGACTCTTTACTTAGTACTTTTGACAGAAATGAAGACTGGGGCTCTGAAATGATGTTAGTTGTAGCACCTACTAATATTCAGTCTTTACTACCTAAAATGGACACCTGGGAGCCTGGAGCACAGGAGTAGGAATGCATTTCGTGAAACATTCATAGGTGCCTAAACCAGGCTAAAAAGGGAAGTTGCTGACAGCAATATAAAATATAATAGAATTTAGTAATATACCACTTTTAAAATTCCAGGTATCCCAAAGAGCTTTACAAAATAATAAGTTAGGAAAAGGTAGCAGTGGCATAGCAACTCCATAAATAAATACTGTGGCTATTATTCAGTTTAGCAATAACTCATGTTATTTAGACATTAAGGGCTAGATTTAGCCTGGTTTTCTACCAGCTAACATCCAGGCCTGGAGTCTCTCAGGGAGAATTTCAGGCCACGCAAGACAGATGCACTGAATGACAAAATCACATTTTCCAAAAAGAATATGATCCAAAGAATTACCGAAGTTGGTGAAAGAATGAGTGGTGTCATGTTTTCATATTTGAACCAATCCATGGTTTTGAGAAACAAATGAGATCTCTGAGGATAATTGGAACTGAAAGATTATGTGCGCCTGTGAGCAGGCAGCACTCGTGGAAACAGTTACCTCACTGGTCCTTAATGGACCCCTTATTTCAAGAGGTAATAGAGACATTCTGTTAACTTTAATCTCTATGAATAATAATTTTAAATTTAGACTTGACTGTGTGAAGGCTTGCAGAGTTAATAAATTGCTTGTCAAATCTCTCGTGAAAATGAAAGGCAGATAAGAGAGAAAGAGGACTAAACTTGGCATATGCCTTCTGCATGGGCCAGTTAGAGCACTGATGCCACTATGTCATGTCATGTAAACATGAGTCTCACTTTCCTGTGCTAGAACAAGGATAATCAAATGAAGCTGTTCCAGCTCTGGGCAGGAAGAGATCCATATGATACTATCTTCATTAGGTCCAAGCTGGCTCACCAGTCTGTGATCACGTGCAAATCCTTTGGCCTCTGTCACTGTATCAATCTATCCAGGATAAGGCCACAAAACAGAGAGGACTTCACTGAAAGCCAGATGCCGCATCAGTCCTGCCTTTCTCCTTTGAGCTGTGCTTAATGATACATCAAGTTTATGTCATCATTCACACCGTGACAATTTACTTCCTGCAGAGCGTAAATTCTCTTCCCTGGAGAGGGATGACTGTAGGCTTTGCTCTGAGATCAGAATCCATCTGCATGTTATCCTCCTTCCCCCTTCCCTATGAGATCAGGCATTTGTACACTCTTCCTGTTCTCCCCACAGGCTGAGGAAATTATCCCCTTGGCTTCTCCAAGGATGATCCACTAACTTGGTGGCATATGGTCAAGCTCAACACTGCTAAATGTGCAGAAAAACAAGACTGCATGATATTATGTCCATGAACAGAAGGAAGCTGCACATAAGGCACTATTAGAATGGCAGTTTCTGCATCCCTTTAGGGACTAAAATCTGAATAAAGGATAAAGAAACTACAGAGCTCCTTGTGCACCAAGGAGATGTGTGTGAAGAAAAGTCTGTGCCCAGATGTTTGTGGGTGTACCTGTGTATCTCACAAATCCCTGTTCCCAGTTCCTTGGGCATGTCTGCAGTGCAGCCCTGCATGGAGCAGAGGCCACGGTGATCTCCCTGCAGGGCTGAGGGGGGATTTGGCCAGGGCCAGCGGAGCATATTAGTGGGACTCCTGGAAGGTCTCACCAGCAGAAGTAGTAGTGATGGTGATTGTGATACTGAGCTGGAGAGCTGAAGCCAACAGCAGATGTCCTGGAGCAACAGGAAGAGGAGGAGAAGAAGAGCAGAGGGAATTAGAAGGTGAAGGTGACTGTCACTGTTTTTTGGTTACATCTAGGGACTGAAACTAAAATGCATATCAAACATTAGAGCCTCAGAATAGCAGCCCTTCTATTGAACCCACATTGCAATGTGCCTTCAAGTGACTCATTTAGAAAGTCTGGGGGGTTGAGAAGCATTTAGAAATCCTGGGATTTCCTGAGGCAGCAAAGGACTCCCAGGGCCTCATCATTCATCTCCTTCCCCTAACTAGCTCCTCTGTCAGCTTAGTTCCCTGTTTTCCAAATCCCCTCAACAATCTCAAGATCACCAATAAGCTAGGAGCATCACAGAAGGCATGTTTGTCCCTTTAATTTATGTAAAACCAAATTGTTGCTTCTCAGTAACATGATAAGGGAGCTAAGACGCAAGAGGTTAGAAATGAATTGAGGGCACCCCATGCCTTTTCCAGTCTGCTGCACTAGAGAGCTGGAATCCATTACCCAGCATACCTACAGTATCTCACATTCCCACACAGATTAATTTTAGGTTGGTTGGCTCATTGCTTTTACACCTTGAGTGCAGGTGTAAAACTTGATCTACAGTGTTTAAATTTAAACAGTCTGTATTGCCAGTTTCTGCAATGGTGCTGGTAGGCACAAAGGGTTGTCAACAAATAGGCAGATTACTTTTATTTCCAATCCAAACACAGCATCCTTCCTGATTCCCTCCTCTTAACCCTTAAATATTTTTTTTTTCCAAATGGCAGGCTGCCAATAGTGTGTGGGGACTTGATTTCTATTTCAGACTCCAAAAGGGAATTCCTGAGATGCTAGATAGGAGGAGGAATAAAAAACACACAGGTGTAGGATAGTCTGTTTTGAGTCGGCTGGAGGATTATTCTATTTCATGACAAATCTGGAGGTTTTGTTTAGCTCTGGAATAAATATCTAAAACCTTTTGAATGTAAAATCCAAACTGTATGGAGCCAGTGTGGGTATGTTTTAACTGGAGGACATGTGCTGGCCACCCAATCTGGAAAAGGATGTGTCAACCCAGACAGCTCTAGATCAGCAACCACAACTTTTGTAATCGCAGATGTGAGCCTGAACCATACTACTCTTTGAATACAAGCTACTCGGAACCCAAACTTTTCCCTTTGGGGGAAGGGATTAACAGCAAGCCAAGGGTAGCACCAGGGAATCATAGCCAGCTGGTCCATAGCTGCTGCAGGGTACTAAAATGTACCAGGCTTAAAAGCAGAGTGTGTCCTGGAAACTGGATGTACCTAGAAGTAATTTATTTTTCGCTAGATTACACATGAGGACTACACTATTTGGAGGCTTTTATCCATTTTGATTTTTTTTCCTGTCTGACATGAAATCAGCTTAAAGCCCCAAAGAAGCATGTATCACAACTTAGGGAAAACATTTCTTTGTCTCTTGGGATCTGCCCTTCATTTACTCTACCAGGCTTCAACACAGCACATTAAAAACCAAAGCAGAACATGCAAATCTTAATCCCATCATGATGAGGTAGGGCATCAATGAAGCAAAAATAAATAATTTCTTCTTCTTCTTAGTTTATCCATCTGCAAGGCAGATTGTGATTTCTGTCCTGGGCATGTTTTATGGCAGAGTCACCTGTAAGCTGTCTGAAAAGCAAATCCCAGCTGCACATCTGTCTATGTCTTCTTGTGGGACCTGGGAGTCCCGCCAAATCATGTGGGAAGGTCTCCTGGCTCTAAGTGCTGCAGGATAAGGAGCATTAAGGTTTATTCACACTGCTGTCACAGCAGCTTCCTGCAGTGATATCTAAGTTAGTTTTCAACTAACTGGTCTGGGATTTAGTAGGAGAGAGCAATTAAGGCAGAGATGGAGTTTAGCAGAGTAAATGATCCCTCTCTACTGCTGTGACCTGATGTTACCCCTACCTAAGGTATTAAAAACTCAGCAACCCCTAGGACTCCTCCAGGCCTTTGCAGACACCTGCAGTACATCTGTTGTCTTAAATTTAGGAATGCCTACAATAAAAAGAACTCTAGATCCAAAACAGAAGCAGCACGGACAAATGCAGCACCCCTCCAGTTTGCTATGCACAAAAGAGGGCAACCAACTATTTCCTGAACAAGTTTTCCATCATCTTTTCTTCCCCGTCTCTGCTGCGGTGCCTGCTAATGCCTGTGATCATTAACCATGAAAATGGCACCCATTTGTCTCCTTCTCCACAATGCCCAAAGTATATTTGGATTCTGGCCAACAGGAGTAGAAATTCAATGGACAGGCAGCACTGCTTTGCGTGTGTATTCACAAGTGCATGTTAATGCAATTACAAGCCCAAATGAAGCTCTTTTCTCCTTCATAAAGAGCTTCAGCCCTGCAATCCTAAATCATCAATCCAGTAAATTTGGATAAAACAAAGGGCTTCTTTAATAGGAAGATGCAGCTTTCTTTCTTTTATTATTTTGGGTTTTTTCAACTGTGTGTGTGATGCTAAATGGCTTTAAACAGCCATTTAGCCACCCACAGAGAGAAACTGGGTTTACAAATTTTCTCATTGCATAGTTTTGCTACATGTTCTCCCCAGACTACTGGCTTTTTGTTTGTTTTCCTGCTTAGAGAAATGTATGGATCCAATTTGCAACCCCAACAAAACTGAATAGAAGTTAATTCCCTCCCCTCTCCCCCCTGTTTTTACAGTCTGGTTTGGTGGAGATAAAAAAAATATCTAAAAATCAAGGAAAGCCAGAAGATAAAATGTACAGAAAGCAAATGCCAGAAGAGCCTTTTTATTTTAAGAGTAAACCTGGAAAGAAGGACACATTTGTTGTGAGTAAAGGAAAATGAATGAGAATGACAAGAGCAATGAAAGGTCTATGCAACATGACTCTAAGGAAATACTGGATGACATAAGAATTTTAGCCTGAATATGAGAAGACAAAGAGACACGTCATAACAGCAGTTGCCCTTTAAAGAGGCAGGGAGCAATCCTCTCACAATACCCACATTAGACACAAATGAAAATGATGGGTTTATGCTGTAGTAAGGTTGATTTAAGACAGAGATTAGGAGAAAAGGGACTACAGAGGTGAAGATAGCAGTGACAGAAACCTGGGGACCAGCCTGGAGAAGACAAGGAGGTCCCACGACGGCCACCCTGGACACAAGTTCACACATTTTCCAGGTGTCAGAGTGATCCCATGTTAGGCTGGGGGAAGCTGCTAACATCATCCTCCTGCTTTGGTAGGAATCTCCTACTGAAATATTTTATTTTATGTCCTTGGGGGAAGGAAGCACCTGGAAGACCTGTCTGTGCTCAGTAGATGCAGCTTCACTCTCCTTCACAGATGTCTTCCCATGCAACCCTTTCTTTCTCTGTCTGTACCCTAACACTTTCTGCCTCTGCCATTCATCATCCAGAGTTAAAAATTCAAGGGTTGGTTTTGATTATCTTATTACCATGGTGACCGTGATGACTTTCATGCCCATCTGCGCATGGCAAGATGCTGCAAACCTTTACTTCAGTGCAAACCAGGAGAATTGTTATCTGTGTTTTTCTCATAACTTATGGCACTCATAACTTAGTGGCACCTCTATGCAGGAGTGGGTGCTGCTGCACAATGCAGTTATCTATTAAGCATCACGTTTTTAGGGAGTATCAGAGAACAAGGATCTGCATGGATGTCTTTTATTTACCAGATGGAGACCAAGATTTCAGTTTGAAATAATGGTCCCTAAGAGCCCAAATTGTGCCAAGCCCAGAGGATTAAAATATCTTTGTATTTAGAGTCCTGCAAAGGAGAATACGTTGTCATGTGAGGAAACATGTAAACCCAAGTTGGGCTAAGGCTAGGAGTTTTGTTAAAGTACAGCAGAAATCAACAAAAAAAAGATAAATAGAAAAAGGGATGACAGAAATATTAAAGAAACAGTAATAAGGATTGGTTTAAGATCTGGGAGATGGCTAGGACTTGGGAAACAGCCTCCAAGCAGAGCTTAGAGCAAAGGCTTTAAGATCTGTCTACATCCATTTCATTACTGTTATTGGAATCTCCCATGTCCAAATGAAAGACTAATTTAAGTCTTACTTAAATATGCCTTGAGTCCTTTCTGTGCATTTAAGTCTTAATTAATCTTCCTTAACTCTTTTTGTCACTTCCTTTGAAAAGAAGATGAGCTTAATTAAAGGAACTGTCAACTTTATTTTAGTCTTAAGAATTTTTTGTGGTAACTTTGAAAGTTTTGGTCATTGTTTCAGTCCAAGATCAAGTAGATTAAATGTTCCCATGTCTTAAGGACATGTCAGTCCACCAATTGGAATATTTTAATTGTGCTTAACTACAACATTTGGACTGACTTCAAGGCTTTGTTATGATAAGAAACACTAAGATTTTAATTATAGCTACATTCAGGAAAGATCTTTCATTTAACATGTTATTCTTTTTTAGTATTCCAGACCAAATCATAGAGTATAGACACTGACTTCAGATGGTTTCAATTTGGATAACATGAGCCACTTTCCCAAAGAACCGGAATAACTGTGCTTGAGCTTATGTGGACAGGGGCGTGCATAGGAGCATCCTCCTTTTCTGGTGTGATACCACTGAGATTTATGCTGCTTATGCCATGGGCAAATTCATCCAACCAACTGGCTGTGGGAACAATTCAGCAGGTGAGAATAGCCCACAGGTATGAAATAATCCATCCCCAAACAGAAGCGTGGAGCCTTACAAGGAAGTACATCACTGCCACTGCATCTGCCACTAGTTTTGATGCTGTGGGAGGTGCTGAGGTCTGGGTCTTCAAACCCCCTCATGTCAGAAAACTCTCAGATTTATGTATAGTTTTGAAAGTGTGCTTTCACCAGTGCACTCTGGAACGATGCTGGCTCTGCTGCAGTGTCTGCAGCCTCATCATGCCATGCAGACCTGAAAGGGCAAAAGTGCATTACCATAGATGAGGGGATATATATTTTCATAGCCAAATAGATGCTGGTCTGAGCAAGGTGCTGCAAGAGGTGGAGCTGGAAAAAGAAAACTCAGTTTTACAGCAGCAGCTTGTTTTGCCCAGCTGCAAGGAATAAAGTCATGGATATCTGTGCAAAAGGCACAGATGAAAACTGTTTGGTGTTACTGATCATCTGATGAAGAATTTCCTTCCACCAACTTTCTTCAAAATCTGGGAAGTGCCCATACCCACAGTCCCAGGTCCCTCATGTCCTGCTCCAAGAGGAAATGGGGGATAAATCTTCAGCTTCAGAGGGCTGCCCCTTCATTTCTTGTGGGCTCATTTCTGCCTCCATCAGCTGGGAACATTTGTCATTTCCAGCTTTAGCCAAGCAAATTCCAATCCACTCTTGTTTACTTTTGATTGCTTTGTCCTTAATGTAGCATATAAGGATTTTATGTGCTTCTGTTTCATCAATGTAATTCTTTTGTTGCTATGGCAATCAGCTTCAATTTTCTTTCGTTCTGGCAATTGTATTTTTATAGTCTCCTGCTCTCAAAGAGATAAGCTGCCTTGTATATCACACAGACACTAAGTATTGCCTCTATATAGACACAGCCAACCTTTGCTTTAAGACTTCATTGCTGTTATTTGCAACAGTAGTTTACTGTTGCTGATGTAATTTTTATTCCTTTCTGTGGGCTCTGTTTCAAATAAGCTGTTTGCTCAAATTTACTCATTTGTACTACTGCTGAGGAAACGCAGGAGTGTTAGAGGTGCACTCCTGCTGGCACTTGGTGGCTGTGGAAAGCACACATTCAGACCCTGGGCTTGACAACAGAGGTGAACACAGTGGTTTCAGCAGAGCAAGAATCACCCCAAATTAGAACAGCCTTTTATTTCACATGCCAAGAATAATGACAGAAAAAAATAAGTATTGAAGAAAATAATTCCTCAAATTTACCAGTGTATCCGAAAGTTGAATTTTCCAAAATATCATAGGAAAAGATTTATGGGCACTCCATCACCTTGGGTCACAGAAACACTGCATCAGAGGTTCAAGGCTATACCTTGTAATGGATAGCAGGGTATGATGGCAGGAGGGCGGCTGGGCCTGTTCAGCACCACTGAATGGTCCCAGTCCCCTCCAAGTCATTAGATAACCTGCTCTCATTAACTCTAGATGTCGAAGAAAGCATCCATCTTGAAATAGTATCTGAATTTTCTGAAATTTCCAAAATTCATAACACTGGTCTTATTCAGCAGTTGTTAAAGAGAAGGAAAAGACATAGAAAGAGTAACAGGGTCTCCAATGAGGAAATACCAGTAACCGTAAAAGGCCTTGTATGTCACACTAGTGTGAAATACTCTCAGAGGCTTTGTGTAAGATGAGTTTTTCTCTATATAAACACATGTGTACCAAGACCCACTTCTGATCCTAGGGAGAAAGTGGGAGAATCCAAGTGTAGACAGATTAAAAGGCATACCAAGGTCACACAAGGAAAATGTTGCAGGGTTGGAAATTAAATTGAGATCTCCCAAGTCCCAACTGTCCTGAGTCAAATATACAAATGGCTAATCAGCACATTTTTGCAACCTGCTGATGCATTTGGAAATATGTGCCTATTTTTTTCTCCCCTTAGAAAGCTTCTGCCATTCATTGTTAAGATCTGGAAATGCTCCATACTAAAGTTATCAAGTCTGTCATCTCTTCAGCATGGTAAAACCAGCCTCCTCACTATGCTCTCCACCAGGCAGAGGGTGGAATAGGAGACAGAATTAACGAGTCATTCTGCCAATATGCTGAACTACATATTATATTTGTTAGGCCATATGGCTTTCTGATCATCCCTAATGAACATTAGGTAGCACTTAAAATTGGATAGCATATTAAGGATCAGAATCTGAGAAATTACACCCACTTGTCTCTGCAGCTTCCCTGTGGCACGCTAAGGCTCTTCCCTGCTGACAGCCATGACTCCTACACACACACAAACCACTGAAAATTTCATGGCATGACAAATTTGACATAGGAATCAACTTTAGCTGGATTGGTCCCATTCACAACAATTTAGAGTGACAAGGTTTTATTATTTGATAAGTTGCAGTCATATTATGCCAGAAGATGTCCGTTTATTGGAGTGAGATCCATTATAAATGACACGGAAGCATTTTTTTTCTCCTACAAAAAAATCTTGCAACCCAACTGCAGGGAACAAATCATGCAGTCCCCGGGGAGGCGATTTGCCTCAAACAATCAGGCTCCTTAGGATCGCCAGTCAGAAGAAGTTAGCATACGAGTAGTATTGCTGTGTGTGCCTGCTCCAGAAGAATATTCTCCATTGCTTTGGAAAAGAAGGGTCTGCACCAGATGGCAATTAATTTGAAATGGAGTGCTGAGAAGCTGATCGAAGATCTGATGAGTGGATAATATTTTATGAATTTGACTAATTTATCTTTTTAAAATACATTTTTGTGCTTTACAAAGTAGCTGCATTCCTCAACACCCAGGGTCAGTGGAGATGTAATCCACTTTCTCAGACAAGACCTGAAATAACTGACATTAATTAATAGCCAAGAGAACTGGACGCTTTCAGACTGCGAGTTTCAGACCCCATTCTAAGACAGGGACCTGAACCCAGTACTTTCAGATCCCAAGCAAATTTATGCAGGTGCTGATGTGTTCCAAAACCAGGAACACGCTTTCTGTGCTGATCATACAAATGTGTTGAGGTTCCCATTGCTGAAGGTCCCATACGTTCTGAGTATTTAGAGAAACCTCTGTTTGAGAACCCTCACCCTGTAGAGCTCTGGGCTAGGTAGCTGTAGCATTTAAAGAAAGATTTTCTACGTGCATAACCACGGTGGTATTTTGGTTGTCAAGGGACTTTAAGTATTTCTGGATACTAGATGGCTCCTGAACGTGTCCCAAATGGAAATGGAGAATCTTAGCTCCCTGGCCATGAACGTACCTGATGTGGGAATGCAACCTGCAATGATGGGAGTTATTGAGAAAGACTGCTTTTATTCCTCTACACAAAATCCACATCCATCACCAATATAGCTAATTTTCTTCACTTGGAATTGAGCAAACAAGCAACAACCATTTCAGTGATGTCCGTTCATTTTAGTGATTTAGTTGCAAGTGGCTTAACTTCCATCTGTTCAAGCGAGACAATGACAGAAGTTTGAGATATAAACTCCCTTCCTACTCCTCCCCCCCAAAATTATTCCTATAAGTGTCTCAGTCTTTCAGAAAAGGAAACATTTATCTTCATTAGTATTTATTTTCAGCTTAATATGAATTCATGAAAAAAAATGGGAAGACTTACTAACTGTACATCATGCCTGTCTGTCTTGGGATGAAATATTTATTCATTGCCCCCAAAATATAGGTAAACCTCATTGCTCACTGGGTAACATTTGTGCCTCAGTTCAACCTAGCACCAGCTTCTGAAGCTGGTAGGAACTTTAATGACTATTTTTTAATCTTGTTTGAAAGATTGCTTTGTTTCTTTTTTTTTTTTTTTTTTTTTTTTCATTGTTCCTTTCCCAAATAGGAATTGTCAGTTTTGGAACATATTTTTTCCTGACAGAGAAACAAAGTTGCTGAGGAAGAAAATACCTTTATGAAAGTTTTAGTGGAAAAATAATTTTCAAAACCTCCTGATATCTCCCATCCCAAGACTTTTCACCTATACCTCTCCATTGTATTGAAAAAGAAATGCCAAATGTGAAGTTTCACTCACTACTGTGCAATTATAATACCCAGACTTTGGTTCCAAGTTCAAACACTGTAATTTCTCTTTTAAGATATACTGCCAGGCTCTTTATTTGTTTTTGTTTGGTTTTTTGTTTGTTTGTTTGTTTGTTTGTGTTTTTTAATTCTTAAGGTGGTTTAGAGACTTTTGTAGTGATAATTAGTCAAAGTCATGTTAAGCTTTCATACAATCACATTTATAATGTTTTAAGCTTAGTTCATCCTCTCAGTTATTGCACTACATCGATCTGTGCAAGTCAAGTACATTGCTTTAGTATTTTTGTCTCTCAATTCCCTGTAGAAAAGCCTCACATTTTAAAACCACTTCCTGTGGCCTCGGGGAGGTAATGGATTTATAATAGTCTGAGTACAAATGCGCAAAATCATTTAATAAATGTATAACTATATAAACAGCTCATACAGACTGTGAGTGCTAAAGGTACATCTGACGTGTAGATACCTACAATAGGTAGAAGAAGGTGAGAGCAGAAAACACAGACAGCTCATGCACCAACCACCAGCCTTTTCTCTGACCATGAACTGTCATCAGATGGATACTGATCTCTTCTGCAGCTCTTTGTTACATGAAACTGTTACAATCCCCATTTTAAAACAAAACAACTGTTATCCACAGAACTCCACAGTGACCATAAGCACAGTCCAAGAGCCCCTGAACTGGGCTGCTGAACTGAGACTGTGATGCTGGGTGCCTTTCTCCTTCCATGTTCCCTCTGTGGATTCAATTGACTCAGCTGAAGCTCTCCATTCTGATGTTTCCCTGCTGCCTTTGCTGGTTGCATCCCTCCCAGACACCTCTTTGTATCTAATGGAGGCATCTAAATCAGGAAAAGAGGCAGATAAGGGCACTACAGGGCACTTCAGGTTCATGCACTGGTGGTACCCCACTCACCTCACTGACTATAAAAGGCAGCTTAGGGCAATTAGGATCCCTCCTTACCTGTCTCAGTAACTGCTTAAAATTAAGTGATGTAGACCTAGGGATTTGGGAGAGATGGCAGACCCAAAATCCATGTCAGTGCTCAGCACCTTACTGAGCTCCAATCTGAAAGATCACTATCATGCATGTGCTCCAGCAACAGAAACCACATGTTGATAGTCACCAAGGGAGTCTGCTGGAAATTTCAAGTATATGTATACTATTTAAACAGGAGAAACTCCCTACCTTGTACTGGCTAAGAGACAGAATTGAAAGAGCTTCAGTTATAAGGTCCCGAAGAAATCACCTGAAGTGGAAGGGTGGACAACTGTCAGAAAGTCGCATGGAAAAATCTGTGAACTTGAATTTTGAGTAAAAAAATATGATTTTTCTTTGTAATGTTTTCTAGCTGTCTGCTTTCCTCAGCCCATTTTTTAACTTTTTCCAAGTAGAATAGGCAAATCTCCAAACTGAATGTTTCTTCATTCAGATTTCCTTGAAGCAAAGGAATTGTGAGACTCTTTCTTGACAAGAAATCCGGCTCATTCAGTGGTATCAATTCTTCTGCATGTCTTGGTTTGAGATCCAACTGAAATGTTAAGTGTAATATCACTAAACTTCAAGGATTAGCTCTCAGTTGGCAGTGAGGCATTATGTTCCTTGGTTAATTCATTCATAACATCATGATGTCTGAAACAAGAACAGAGAGAAACATAATTACTTATGGCAATATTTGTTGAAGTGAGACTTATTTGTGCTACACAGATTTTTTTTCTCTTTCTTTTGCAGTAGAACTTACATTGTAGTAGAAGGAAGAAAGAAGGAAGAAAGAAGAAAGTGAAAGAAAGAAGAAAGGCTTTTTTGATATATGCTGATTGAAATATTTTCCAGAGAAAAGTAGTCAAAAATGCTTTTAAGTAGTTCTTGAAAGAGCAGCAGCTGTATCAGATTTCCTATCTTTTAGAAAGTTTTTTGTTGTTGTAGTTTTACTTTTTTCTCCTGTTTCCTACTGAATTGTAATTTTCCTGTGATTGGTTTAGCCATCCAATCTTCAACATCACCAAGGATTATATTCAAAATTAGGAGAGCAATTGCTGCTCTGCTCCCTCAGGATTTCATGGAAATTTTGCTTGTAAGCCAAACACACTCAGCAAAATCTTTAGTTTGTTTTCTAGTTTCATCATTAAAAAATCATCATTTGTGATTCTTCTACTGTAAACTGATTTTTACCCAGATGTAGCACTTCCTCCTCCGACAATGCACTGACATTAGAACACTCCAGTGAAACACTGGAAAAATAATGTGTTCCTGTGTGGGTGACAATAGCAGAGGTGATGATAGTTTTTAAATGACAGAGGCTGAAGGGCAAGGGTTCAACCACAGAAGTTCAGTGATTACAAGGAAACACCCATCCTGGCTTGCTTTCTTGGGTCTACCGCTTGCCATGGAAAAGGAGGAAAATAGGGAGATTTGCTTCAGGGGTCAGGTTTCCATGAAATGAAATGAAGATGCTAAACAGACCCAGGTGCAACAACATTTTTCAGTACTGACTTCATAGGAGTTTCCTCTACACTTAAAAAAGAAGCAAATCTCTGCTCTGGTGCTCTTCCAGACTGATGCTGGACCAAACAATAACACTGGCCCAACAGCCCTATCAGTCAGCAGCCCATGTGTTGTCTGATTTTTCACCTTTCTGTGCTTATTTCTTTACTTACTTCATCACACTTTCACCACCAGAAAAAAAAAAAAAAAAAAAAAAAAGGAAAGTTGATTATTTCCATATAAAAAAATGTCTCCTAGTTCACACATAGTGAGGAATATGTTGTTAATAAGGAACTTGCAAATATATCCACTGTGCAGATACCCACTTCTGGCATCTCTGCCTGTGTGGCTGGACCCTGTCTCTCATGAGCAGCTTTGCTGTGGGGACAGCTGAATTCATGTTGCAGCCTTGGTCATCATGGGAAAGCTTTGTCCTGGTGAGAGGTGGCTGGGGACTCCTGAAGCCGCTACCTAGTGTCTGGGTTTGGAAGGAACTTTAGCACTTGGTTCATAGTATAAAATGTCTCCCAGCACCCTATCCTTTCATCTTTCTCTGCATCAGTTAGTAGCTGGAAAGAGAAGATGGAGATTTTGCCATGGCAGCCAAAGCGGAGAGGGGATTCTGAGCAGCCAGACAGGGGGATGTTATCTGTGCAAGAGCTGTGCTTCTTCATTCCTTAGTGCTTATTTGCATCTCTCTGGTATCCAATAATTATTGTTCTGGAACATTTCCAAGAGCACTTTGCTGTGTGTGAAATTCAGCTAGACACATTCTGGATGGCACAGTCTCCTGGCTGGATGAATATCATTCGTCACATCAGGTCTCTGGCAGAAATTCTGCACTCTGAATTCTTGTTTCTAACAAATCCTCTGCAACTTTGGCTTGAGATTTGCCATTCCACTAAACTTTTCTGCAGGGCAGCTCATCTGCAAAAATATGGAAGAAAGTAAATTCAGAAAGAAAGAAAAGTATATTCACCTAGGCTTTGATTTCAAAAAGCGCTTAAACATTGGCTTAGAGTTTTCAGGAGGATTTAAATGTGTCTTCGATATTGTCCTGCATAAGAACCATCTTATTTCAAAAGCTTGTTCTTGAAACCTTTACAGTAAAATTTCTACAGCTCTTATTGCTCTTCATAATTGCAAGGAAAAGAAAGGAGGGGGTGAGAAAGAGGGAACACTGGGACGTGGAATTTTATAGTGAAAATATAAATAAATTATATCATCCTGTACAATTAAAAAATGTTATTGCTAAATAATAAATAAATACTAAATAATACATTATTTTTTAAAAAAGGTTAACAGCTGATTTCTGTAGGGAAGCCATGAATTAAACATCATGCAAAACAATTAAACTCTGGGAAATAAGATTTCTGATATAGTGGTCAACAATTAAAAATGAATGTGTTACTCTGCTCCAGGGAAAAGCAGTGAGATGTCATGCTTTCATGCTATGGGGAACAAACATACCATGTGATTCCAGTTGGAAAGTTCTGCAAAATATATAGCAAATACGCAATGAGTGGCAGGGACTTAATCTGAGATGCTGCAACACAAAAGATGCAGGCTGCAGTCATTATTTCTGAGGGAGCGACACCACTGAGACACACTCACTCCTCCCAGCAGCAACCTTCTAAATTCTCCACCTGCACTTACTTGCAAATACAATTCTTAACAGCATGGGCACCTTTACGAGCAAATCCTGATTCAGGTCCACCAACTGTGACAGGTTTGTCTAGAAATTGGTTGCTGGGAGTATAACCAAAACGCAGCCTCCCTTCGCAGACAGCCTATAGCTAGAGGACTACAGTAAGGAGCAGGTTTAGCTAAACACACATGAGTTGCTATGTTTCCCTGCAGCTGTCTCTGCACAAAGTATATTAAACACAGTACTAAAAGCTGCTCTAATGTGACCTTACAGCTTCTGAACTGAAGTTCATTTCCATGCAACTATCTCTTTTCCCTTTTTTGCTCTGCTATACCTCCCCAGAAAGATGTGCTGGGGCATCATACATACTAAAGCAAACAAAATGATGTTGTTTAAGCCAAAGCCAAATATCTTCTGATCTGATCACTAATACTTTCATAACTTAATTTCTGCTGGAAGGACCCTGGAGAGATGTTTTGTTCATGAGTTCACTTCAGTGCCAACAACCCACCTGAATGTGTTGTCCTCTGCCTGCACCCAAACTGCGTGAGGAGACAGTATCTATCATTGGTTGCCTCCCCATGCCCATTGCTTAGGGAATTGTCTGAGTTGTTTACCATGGCCAATGTGCATTTGAACAGATGGTAAATATCTCCATTCCTGCCAACAAGAGTCAAGAGATGCCACTAAAACCCATTTAGAACTGGGAAAAAAAAAAAAAAAAAAAAAAAAACAAAACAAAAAAAAACCCCAAACCTAGTTGAGAATTTACTCAGATCTGTTGCAGGTGAAATCAGTCAGCTAATGGGTAGTTTCAAAGTGCTTGTACTGAATGGTTCATTAGAAAACTTATCTCTGTCTTGGGTGCTGATAGGAAGAACCCCAGACGGGCACTTTCCTTCACTGATAAACAGGTTCTAGTTATATTCTGAAAGGAACTTGATGTGTTGTAGGTGCAAGTTGAAAAAAAAAATGATGCATCTTCTATCTGTTTTATATCAGCAATGCACGCTATTATGTCAATTATTTTATATTCGGCAGATTTTTCCAGAGAGCAGCAATCACGATATAAAACCTCACAATGGTTTGGTTCACACAGTCACTTTTTTAAGCTCAGGCAACCTCATTTCTTTTCCCTCTCTACTCTGTAGGGCTTCATGGTTATCAAATACAAACCAGTGACTGAAAAATGGGTCATTGATTTGCCATACATCCATTGGAGATACCAAGAAACTTTTCCAAGATCTTTCACGTAGCCATTGCTTATGGCTTAATTACAGTGAGTTGCAGAGTTATACAGAGCTGACGCCCCCAGGACATTAAACTTTCATATGAGACAGTGTGAATAGTCTATTCAAACACATTTGTTCCCTATAGGATAACCTGAAACACTTTAGCTTTCATCTGCCTCAGTCCTTGCTACTGCATTGTTTCCACCTAGCTGGTTGTAAAATGGCTGTGGAGAAAATGCCTCCCCCCTCTTCTGTCATGTTATAGTGCTCATCTTTTATTTCCCAAGACAGCAATACAGCGTTGGCATATGCAGCTTTACATCAGTGACCAACTCCTGCCTGTGGCATTGCTACACCACACCCATCTACAACATCACTTCTTAAACTATTTTCTGGATTCATGCCCCATGTATGATTGATGTGATGTCACCTGAAGCCATCCAATAAACCTAGTTAGTAAGACACTGCTCCCCTCTCTGTCCTCTTTTCCATGGTCATGGCAGGACTCTGAAGATGATTTTAAAGACTGAATATGGAAAGTGATTTCTTTTGCTTTGGGGTGGACATGGGGTACCACATTCACTTAGGTAAATTAATAAAGACTAATAAAACAGCCAGGACTGAGTTTCCCAAGAGCTGCAGCTGAATCCATCTCAGATAAGGAAAAGATAAAACAACACTGAAATGAAGTAATTCAACTAATTCCTCCTCCCTTTTTCTTTGCTAGTTGAAGGAGCCTTGCTCTCCTAGTTGGAGTTTTAATCCATAATTCATCAGGATGCTGACTGCTGATACAGATCTATAGATATAGATTGCATCTGCAGGTTTACGCTATGTGGGGCTGAGGAACCTATTTTCAAAAGACTAGTGAGACAACAATAAAGACTTTGTGAAAGGAACTGTCCCCCTGACATGATGGTCTGTACCTTTCAAATGCCGCTGAAGATTAGGACCATAAGTTCTGCAGTACTTCTGTCTCCATTAAAGACCTGATGGATTTCACTACAGCCTGGCAATGATGAAAACAGCACTAGAGGTCCCATATTTAGTGTCAGTGAATAATTTGCCACAAGGTAGCTATGATGTAGAAATAGCTCTTATATGTTCTTATCTTTCCATAAACACAAAGCAAACTTTCCATCAGCCCAAATCCTTTAAGAAGGCTCAAACAGGTTCTAAATTTTTATTCCAACCTTCAATATTGCACTTACCAGCACAGGCTGTATTTCTTAAATCATTATACTAAAGAGAAGGTACTCATCACTCTGTTGGAAGAATGTTTTAGTGGATTTTGGGTCTGGACGGGTAGATTTTCATTTCAATTTTTAGGACTAGATTTACTGTCTTGAAAGGGAGTAGGTGTAAAATTTTTGTCTAGTCATTCAGTATCCTGTTTTCTCCTGAATTGAATCTAATGTCTTACGTACTCATCCTGTGACTAACTATGAGGAGTTGGCCAAATTTTCCATCCATTGCCCAATTTTTAATTCATATCTCTCTACTGTACAGCATAGGTACACCTGTACTCACTATGCTAAACAGAATTTAGGTCTGGGACAGGTCATAAGTATTTTCAATTCAAGCCTAAGTGGGACAGGGAAAAGGAGCTTCCCGTGAGGCCAGAATGTGGGCCAACAGTACTCTGTAGTCAAGTGGATCTGCCCGGAAGTGGGTTTGAACAGCCCACTCTCAAAGCTGTGGTTTTAACAAGCTGAACCAGACTAATCCACCTCCAGAAGAATTTCCTTTCCAGTTTTCTTTCAAAACAGGAAGTGTTTCTGTAATTTAAATGAGATCAGAAAACTGCTGTCATGGTATCATGGGAATTTATGACGGGATCATATGCTCTGACATGCACAGACTATGCAATGAGCTTGTACAGCATAGAAGGGGTACGATGCAATTCAGATGGGTAAGGGGTGTGTGTATGTGTGTCTGTGTGTGTGTTCGTGTGTGTGGAGTTCCAGGACATTAGTAAACCTTGTAAAAATTCAAAAGATGGGTGACACAAGCAAGTAACACTTGGTGGGAAGTGAAGTGCATGTGGTCTTCGTGTTTATTTCCCTTAACTCAGACATTTGGAATTGAATCAAAGCGGGTTCAGCTAACAACACTTCTCTTGGCAACTGTGTGTGGTGCCCTTCACCAGACAAGCTGTGTTTTTCCCTCTGGCTCTTCTGAACACTTTCCAGTGCTCCCTTCAGAGCCATTTCCAAGCACAGCTAGAGTGCCCTTCTCTACATAACAGGAATGAGATGGAACAAAAGGATACCTCAATTCTTCTTCGCAGCTAGCCAGAGTCTCAGAGGAGAACAACATGTTTAAGCTCTTTAAACCTTCCAGAAAAAAAAAAAAAAAAAAAAAAATCCACAATCTTTTTAATGCTTTTATCCTATCCCAAACACTAGTGGTCAAAGTCACAGAATTTCTAATACTGACATCTACTAATGAGGCCAAAAAGGCTCACTTGGTCAATCTAGTTCTCAGATGAGATGACCCAGAAACATTTAAGGTTTTGTTGTGCCATGCTCAAATTAAGCAGCTCAAAACATACAAAGCCTTTGTGTAAAAGAAACCTAATCATTCAATAGTGTTGCATCATATTTGCAGAAATGTTCATCAGTTAATTGAATTACCATAGTTTTGGTAATGGGAATCTCATATACATTCCAGATCAACAGCATATATGAAAGTATTATGGAGAATATTGGTATCCTCGGTGTTGAGGTAGCAAAATCAGACAAGATTATTTGTCACTTAGTAAACTTCAGGCAGTTTTCAGGTCACTCAGGTGCTCAAACTTTTGGATGGTTGACGTCAAAGAAATGAACTCTACCCTTAAAGTCTGATCCACCCTTGCACTATTACAATAGGAAAAAAATGTTATGCCATGTGGCAGTAAGCGTTTAAAGTTGGAGAAATGGAGTAATCAGCTGGATCTGCTGGCACAGTTGCTAAAAGCAAAGAGGTAGAACAACTCTTCACTGGTCATCTACATATACACACCACAACTGTTATATCTCCCCCTCCACCCCTTCATTTGTCCTCATAAACACTGTAGGCATCTCAAATGTCCAACATGCAGTTTGTGAACATTTCAACTCACTACTCTAATTAATGTCAAAACCACTAATAGAATAATCCTAATTCTCTCAGGATAAATATCTGATGCCCAAGTCTGTAAGACTATGCTTTCAAAGTCAAAATGCCCATATGCTGATTTTAGTTCTAAATGTCATAATTACACAGCTCCACACAAATTTCAAACCATTTGCTAAGGGTGGCTGAGTTTAGCATCTTCAGTTACCTCCCCCCATTGGTAGGGCAACTTTACAGTCAAAAGATAGGAATCTCTTATTTGCAGCTTTTTTCTTCCCAGTAGTTTAAAAAGGACCATAGCTGGCTTACTCCTGAACTCAGCTGTCTAGACATCTATGTGCACTCTTTATTCCTGCCTGAAAAATATATAAGAATCTATTTACTTAACTTAGATAAATAAGTTCATATACAGGTTAATATGAATATTTCTCTGGAAATGAATGTTGTATGAACCTATTTAGCCTTCTGTCGGTCTCCACAATATATGAGAGAAGGTAGGATCTTTGAGAATAAATACAAGATTAATAGAAGTGGTTAAAAAAGACTGAATGAGAGTTATTTTCTCTAACATTCAACAGTTCTGTGAGGGTTTCTTAGCCCATGTACAAAAAAGACTTAGATATTCCTGATAGAGACTGCACCTGCACATAAATCCAACTGTTTCTCTGCATGACTGTGTATAATGGATTTTTAGCAGCACTATAACAATTTCCTTGCATGTTACTAGCCTGTGACCCAGGCTCATTTGGAGCCCTATCCTGCCTACTTTTCTTTTGGTTTAAGCCTGCAACAGATTCTGTAACAGCCCCTGATTTGTGCCAGATTAAACGAAAGCTGGCTCAGTAGCAGCCTCCTGCGAATGCTGTGCCCATGAGGTGCCTGAAAGCACATGGCTAAAACCAGTCCTGCAGTTTCATGCACAGCTATTGTTGCTGACAAGTTCCATCCCAGGGAGTCATGGAACAAAAGCACTAGAAATAACCTTCTAAATGACTGAAGGGCAACACCTCACCCACCAGCTATATTTCACAGAATCTGGATTTTGACCCTATTGATGCTGGGTTTCCTGACTTCTGCCTGGGAAGGCCCATGGAAACCACGGATTATGTTGCAAATAATTGGATCAACTCATTAAAAGACCATTACTGAGAAGAGTCCATGGAAGATATTGTTTATCAAAAAGCAATAAAAGTAAGATGCAAATAAAAGCATCTTTAAAATTATAAATACAAAGTATAAAAATCAGTTTTACACTTAAAGAATATGTATTGACACCTCATTTGTTGTGATGTAAACCAACTGTCTGGGTGATGCTGATGCAGAAGTCTCAGTAATTAAAGGTACTTTCCATCACCATGTGCTCTTTTCCCCTGAAGGTGCATGTATTCTCAGAGCTCTGATGAATTCACCTTTTTAAAAATACTGAAGAATCTTTTAATAAAATAGCTTTTTAATAAAATAGTGTTTTGCAACTCTATTTCTGACAGGGACAAAAATAAGCAAAGGAAAGAGGTGATGGAGTAAGTAACACTGATCACAATGTCAGCCATCCCTCCTCCTCCTTTTGTAGTCCCTAGAGATTTTAAAGGTCAGAAAGACATGGAACAATGCCCATGTCCTAAGAAGAATATGTAGGAAAGGTTAAAAAAAGTTTTGTTGCCAATGAACTTGAGGAATTTTCTTCCTTTTGCTTCACAAAGCACTGAGCTGTCTGGGTTACGTGGGACTAAGTACTTTATGGTTAACATTTGCTGTGATTGGTTGAGCCACTGTATAAAACCAAAAGGAAAGTTCATCTTTAAGTTATATATTTTTAGCAACTGACCCATATGGTACAAGCTGCTGTCCAAAACGTATTTTTGTGGCAAGAGACTTTAAAGAAAATATAAGTTTTTCTTTGTTAAAAAAAAATTCATTTTAAATGATAGGCAACATTTTCCAAGTGCTGGGCAACATCACTCTTCTTGCTTCCTGAGTGGAAGAAACCTTTAAGTCAGAGAAACGCTTTTTCCTTCTATCTTATCCCTGTACATATTTATTCTACATTCTAACATTTATTCCCATTTCTCTGTTCCTCATAGAGGAAATCTTCTGGCATGTCAAACAAATACATCTTAAAGAGTGTTGCCTTTTAATGGAAAAAAAATCTTCAGTCAAGTAACATTCACCGTAAGAGTTTCTATTTCCACAAATTTTAAAATGGAATAAAACCATTGAACAATGAACTTATGTACCTTTACAACAGCAAAGACAATGAGACTCTGAACAGATTTGTGGTTGCACCTTAATCATAAAAAAAAAAAAAAAAAAAAAAAAACAAAACAACAATGCTAATAAAAACTGAGGAAGACGTATGACTTGTTTGCTGGTACTGGCTGGGCACAACCCAGGTGGCCATGCTGCAAACCCCAGAGAGCTGAAGTGACTGGAAGCCCCAGGAGCAGTTTGTATGCAGGAGATGACAACAACCTCTCAGGGGTTCCATGGTGGCATGATGTTCACCCATGCATACCTCAGGGTCCCATAACCTACTGGCAACCTCCACAGGCTGTGGTGCCTACCTTCCTTCAGCAGGGAAGGACTCAGGGTATCTGGTAGCCCTGTCCCAGAACAGAAACATAAAGCCAGGAGGCACCTTGAAAATGTCATCCTGTCCATGATTAAGGGAGGGCAGACCCAAGGTAACTTCCCCTGAGAGATGTTTATCCAACTGTTCCTGGAACCTCCCCAGACAATCTTACCACTTCCCTTCAAACCTCAAAGTCAGGGAAAACTGATTACTGCCTCAGTCCTCACAGCAGCTTCACATCACACCTCTCTGTTGTGGAAGCTGTGCTAAAACTGTTCAGAAGCTGTGTGTTGCTTAAGAGACACATTTTGGCTGCCCCTTTTCTAGCATTTATATCTCTCTTACCCAGCAGGTGTAGCGTGCTCAGGTCTGCATCAGTCCTTCGGTTTGCCTTCCTACCAAGCTATCAGCCTCAAACTGCAGCTGTACTACCTGTCTGGGTTGAAATTAATCCAAATCTTCTGTGCGTCAGTGTGGGGGCAGAATTGCCTTTGCTCAGCAGGCTGCAAATGCACTTTTCAGTCATTCAAAGCTCTGCCTACAGCCAGCTCTAATTTTACTCTATTTTGTTTACGCTGGTATTTTTTTCCTCCTCTCCACTTAATCTAGCTTTATCTTTCTAATAACGTCTTCTGATAATATCTTCCATTCTGATTTATTTATTTATAGCTATTGCCCTTTTGTTCAGGTATTACCACCGAAAGTGATCTAAAATTGAGTCCAATTACTGTGGAGGTGCTGGGGGTAAGTCACTTATTTGTAGGTTAAGTTTTAGATCTGAAATACTATTGAGATAGATGGATTTTCTATGTTGTTCCTGCTCCTAGTTACACTGCAGTCTGGATGGGAAGGGAACGCAGTGGGGGGGAGTAGCGTGGGTGTGTGCCAGCATTTCTTTCTGAAAGCTTACGATCTCAAAGGAAAAGTGACTGATAGATTATCTTTATTCGCCTGGCAGGTGGTACTTAGCATAGGGAAGTTGCATTGGACATGCTCGGTCCTTTCACGCTCCAATTGAAGGAAACAAATGGTCAACAAAAAGCACAGGGAGAAATCCATTCCAAAGATGCTTTAACATGCCATCTAGGTTTGCAAACACTGCTTGCTTATTTGTCTTTTTTTTGAAACAACAAATCTCCTTGTGAGATGTTACAGCAATATGACAGAACAAAGAGGCATCTTGCAACTTGGCAAGCAGTATCACTGGCAAAGCTCAGTGAAGGAGGTGATTCTGCAAAATACCACAGCAAGCCGTGCGATGGGAGGTGTGGACACTGTGTGTCTCAGTGTCAGGCTACCAGTGTTGGATATGAGAGCAAGGAAGAGTTGTATCCTATGGATGGCTGAAGGACACCCTCATGCCTACAGCTCTACTAACTAAGGTAGGTGAGGGAACTTCACCTTGATCTCACATCCTGGAGAAGCTAATTTCTCTTTCTCCTGACATTGTGATCCATTTGTTTTAGAGTTATAAAAAAGGGGAGGATGAGGCCGATAATTTATCCTTCTGTCCCAACACAAACTCCAGTGAAACTAAAATCAAACATTTGTTTAACCTATTTTTCAGAACCTCCAGAGATGTGTCTTCAGCACTTACTCCACATTCTCAGTTTATCTTTGTCTTTCCCACTGGAAGGTGTTATTTTTTGTCTCCAATGCCTAGCTCCTATTCCTTGACATTATTGGATGTTATTACCTAGGAAGTCAGCACCTGGTCCTTATGTAGGAAGCAAAATCATCAGCAAAGGTGAGTGAAAGAAGTAATTTTGTTTCATCGGTTGCATTTCAGCATGAAACATTTGGCACGAAATGAAGATCATTTTTTTTTTCCACACCAGATATATGGTATGCAGGCTACAAGAAAAATCAGTTTACAAATGAAAATACTCTTAATTATTTAATGGCAGCTTCATGTCTGCTAGGATCAGTCAGAATGGAAGAGACAACATCTTTCTATAAGTTTTGGCACTGTAAGTGACAAAAAGAGCCCAGAATTCCCACGTGGGTAATCTTAGATTTTTGTAACCATGGGTGTTTAATTCCCTCTTGAACACCAGTAACCAAAATAGTCCTTGTGCAGTGGGTTATACCAAAATCATTCTGTGTATGTAAAGCATATAAGAAGTTAAAACTCAAAAAGGTAATTTAAAGCTGTAGTGATATGGATTCCTTGTGGACACAAAAGAGAAATCTGCGTGGGTGAAAAGTAGAGGAATAGGGAACCAGCAAGTTAGCAATGCAAGGGAGGTCCCAGCACATGGAGAATACAATGATAAGAAAGATATAACAGGAAAAAATAAAAGAAAAAATAGTCTCCAAAACTTCAGGAATATGTTGAGTTGCCAAACCTCTAGTTAGAAGCAGCAACTGAATTCCAACTTTACTGAAGAGTTTGGACTGAGTTATCAAGGACCCCATCAAATAATTCCAGTGACTGGAAACAGATGTTGCAAGGCAGGAATTAGACATCTTCAACTCAGCTTCAAGGAGAGCAGAGCTCTTCTGGCAGTATTCATAAGAGAAAAGCAAAAATGGGGAGAGACTTCTGTGCGGGTTCTTCTATGGCTAACCGTGAGAAGCAGCATGAGACACTGCCAGGATATGACCACTGCTACAAGGAATGCAGCAATCAACTTGTACTGATGGTTTATCCAGGGGCCAGTTCACCTAAGGACGGATGGCTGTTGCTGGGGCTCAGGACCAGCTCAGGCTGCCATCGATCTTCATTCCTCCATTTCAACACGCTCCCCCCTGCAGGAGCCTGCACCCCCGGGACCCTGTTTGGTCCCTGCTCTGAGTCCAGCAGTGATAGAGGAGGGCTGCCTGCTCCAGTGGTGTAGAGCAGAAACAGATCTCCTCAGAGTCCTGCTTACAGTGGTGACAGCCATCATACACCGACTGGGACTTTGTGTCTTTTTCTCCCCTCCCTTCCCCAGTCTCTTTTCTCTTCCCCTTTCCCTCCAAGTTACTGCCAGTCAGTTCCAGGCAAGCATTTTGTTTTCATTTACAACACGGCTCCTTCTTTTCCCCATTTCTATGATTTCAGTGTCACAAAATGACACTTCTGACAAGCAAGCCTTCCTCTTCCCCCACCTCCCCTCGTACTGTGGATGTTTTCTTAGCCAATTAATGTAACATCATGTACTATTTAGATTTGAGAGGCTGGCGTGACTCCTGAAAGAGACAGAATGTGCTGCTGGGAATGGAGGGGTGGGGGTGACAGAAAGGACCATGAGGAGGCTTCAAACTTCCTGAGTTACTCATCATGAGGGTGGCAACATGGAAGCCTGGAATATCTTCCATCTCTGTCTCCTTCCTCATAGACATCTCTGACACACAGCTATCAATTCACCATGGAGCCACTGTGTACGTGTGTGTGTGATGAGAAGAGAGACAAAGCTCTGTTGAAATGCTATCGAATAGGTATTATGGATGTCTATCATGCTCTCTGAAGATCCCTTCACATAATTAGCAGGTAGGAACAATGCAAAAATACTAGCTGGAGAGATACTGTTCTTCCCCTCTGAACATACTCCTCTAAAAAATTTGAGATCAAAATAAATAACTTCATGGGGAAAAAAAAAAAAAAAAAAAAAAAAGGAAAAAAACCCACAAATCTAATGTTTTTTTCACATCCCCTCCTTCCAGTTACATTTTTCTGTCAGTTTTTATATCTTTGTGCTAGAAATGCTGCTGAGTCACATGGAATAACATGGACGACATAATAGAATTTACAGCCAAATTTCAAACCCAACTATTCTAGCTGAGTTCCGAAGAAATTTCTTTAGTTTTCTTTGATTTTTTTCCCCATACCTTAGTTCCATTCAGTTTTAGCTTCTTCTGGGAAAAGCATCCTCAGCTTGCCCTCAGAACCTACAACCCTGTGATTTTTATTTATTTTTAGACTGTGTTCCTGGATTTTGAGTCTTTCAAATTCACAAGGGTTAGAAATGGTCTCCCTCTGGTTTATGTTAAATCTACTGGTCTAATATCATATTACAATTCTATAAATTGATGCATTGATATGTATTAATTGTGATAAAATCATGGAGGTCATCACTGCAAACATGCAGAAAAAGTCTCTGATTTTTTAGAACATCTTTTCCCCTGGAAAAAAATCATAAATCAATATGAGCCGCACTGGGTCATCACCTTCCAAATATTAGACAGAACAAGAATAGTGGGATTTTAGCAGCGCTCTCTTGGATGTTCCGGGTTGGATCAATGCATGGAAGTTTCCCTGTAAGCAGTACTGTCTTTAACCCATCTGGCAGCTGTCTGAATGCAGCCCTGTCTACGAGACTCTTAGCACTTCTGCTGCAAAGCTTCCCATTATTCTTTTTTTTTGATAAGCTTACAATAAAAAGCATGAAGGACTCTGTGTTATTGTGTAGGAAGGATCTTTAAAAAAGCAAATGCTCACATGTGAAAAGACTTCATAGGCTGTACTACAGTGGCATCAGCCTGTTGCACTGTTACCAGTTCCGAATACCAACTCATCAAATACTTGGATGCTGTCGACTGCTTTGAAATGACAAAGGATTTTCTACTTGGTGTGTGAACCTTGAAAGCAATCTTGCTTCAAATGCAGTGAGAATGCCCTGGCCTCTTGCACAGGTACAGGAAAGTGAAGTTGGGAAGCAGTGGTGTGTCTCTAGCTCCAAAAAAAGAAGGATGCTGAGCAAGGTTGTGTACAACATTTTAAGGGGGAAACAAATGGTGAAGGAGAAAAGTGACACTTATGGCTTCACAAAAGAGGAAGGACGAGAAGTTAATCTTCACTTGTGTGGCTTTTGAGAGACTTAACTTCATCCCAAGGCAGTTTGTTTCATTAAAAATAAAGAAAATGATTAACAATGCTGGCCAAAACATTGCTCCAAAATCCAACAGATTTTCCTCTTCTTATCATACAACATTCAATAAACAGACCAGAACAAAAAAAAATAAGGAAGCTTTCCCCCTCAGTATTATTTTTGGCTTTTTGAAGGGGATTTAAATCTGATTTTTAAATATCTATATAAATTAGCTTATTTTTTGTACACGGCATTGGAAATCTGTCAACAAGAGTGGATGCCATGGCCTTTGCTCCCAGGTCCTTCAAATAACAGTCTGTGAGACTATAGAAGAGCCTGGGTGACTCTGACACTTCTTTCATTACCCACTGCAAAAGAAAATAGATGTTGTGTAAACTAGAAGCTTGTGGGTGCTAATGGCAGATTTTCACATGGGATAAACATATGTTCAGTTTGCTCAGAGCAAGCAAATTTCCCATTTCACTACAAAAAAAATAAAAACCTTATTTTAACTGATGGGAGTTTTACTCTAGAACACTCTGGTAAACACTTACAAAATTCATTTCTTTGCCCTTGGATGTTCAAGAAGGCAATGAGAAGAACAGTGTGAAATTCTGGCTACCTCCTATTATTACTATCAATCTTGAAAATACCTGAAGCATCCAAGATTTCTGCCTTTTGTGGATTAAGAGTCAATGTCAAATTTGAAGATTGCTGAAAAAAAAAAGACACGAATAAAACTTGAAAGGATCAATGCTCAGTTGGAGAACAGGCCAAGGGAAGTCTGGATGTGGATTCCATTTACTTTTGTGCTAGAAGATAAAACCTACTTCACAAATCTCGGGAGAACATCCTCACTCCCCCTTCATTCTGTTGTTTCAAAGATATCTGGAAGTTTAACCTTCAAGCTGCATTACAACAACTCTTCTTCCACACCAGCATTTTGATTTCTGCACCTTGAGCCAACTCAAAACTGTAAAAGTGAAATGGAGAAAACAGTGTAGAAAAAATTATTCAATTATTTGATAACTTCTCCATGGCTTGATCTGTGCTGAAAATGATGGAGGACTTTTGTTCCACAGACAGAGGGGTGACTGTTTCTCTCTGGGTGCCTTACAAATTTTCAAATCATGTCCCAGTTATTCTCTTCATCCCCTAGCTGGCCTGCTTTTAGAAAAAAAGATTGAAAAGCCTGCACAACTTGATGGTTGTTTTTGAGAACACAGTGAAACAGTTACAAATGCTGCCATTCAGTTTTTCACTCTAGGTCTGAGTCTGAACATAGGAGCAAGGTGGCTCAAACTTTCAAATTATTGTTTCAGATTCTACAAACTCAGAAAGACAACATGATGCAACCATTTCAGTACCTCAAACTCTTGAGACAAGCTTGGATCTATGAACATATTGCTCCAATTTTTAACAAACATTCCATAGTATATTTTGGCCTAAACTTGACTTATAAATTCACGTGTGTATAAAGAAAGAGCCCTTTAAGCATGATATGCTGCAAAACCAGAACTTTTCTGTTCATATGGCAGTATTCAAAGCATTTTTTATGTCTGTGCAATTGGAAGCAATGGAAAATGAGGCTTGGACATAAATAAGGTGAAAGTAAGGGTAGATTAGAGGGATTTGATACTATAACTAAAGCAAGATTTCATATCAGGGACTGACAGCCTGAAATTCTTGTGCCAATGTTTTTCCCCTTCATAATTTTTTTTATATGGTTTCTCACCACAGGAGTTTTGTGATACACAGCAGAAACTGTGTGACTGCCAGATTCAGCATGACACAAAACCAGCAGTGAATCAAACATCAACACATCCTTGCATACCTTCTCCCTGACTTGGCACATGGTCACACAGAAGGACATCTCTCTTTGGCCACTTAGTGCTTTTGCTGCATTCACTGTTTCTTGGCATCAATTCCACATTTAGTTTTTCTCTCTCCCTCCGTCCTCCCACAACACATCCCCTTTGTGCAACTCTGAGTTTTGGCTACATGCCTGCCTCCTCTAGTTATCCCATCTTGGAACATTAATGAATAGAAGGTACCGTTGGCTATTTCTTTGTTGCCGGAAGAGGCATCAATAATGCCAAGAGCTAAATTGGGGGAAAATTTAATTGGTTTTAAAATAAAAACAAAAACCTGAAATGCACTTTAAATATTTTTAGGCAACCATGGAGACTTGGTAGTAATGTTAAAGCCTGGGGATAGGTAAAAGGCAGAACAGAATAGGAGTGGGACCTGAGTTAATGATGGTAAAGCTTATGTAAGGAATTACTTGAGTTGTGAAAACACTGAAGGAGACCAAAGAAAATAAGAAGCTCCTCCTAGTTACCATTTTTACAATTTTATTTTAGGAAACAATACTTAGTTTTGTCATAGTGTCAGTTCACGACACATGTCACCACAGATCTCCCACCATCTCTTCCCTCATGATACACATTCACTGGTTAAACAGTGCTTTCCTTCCTACTGATATAAACCTGACACTGAAGGAGCACAGCAAGTTTGCAGGCCAGTGATGAGTGAGACTGGCATAAAAATAAAGGCTCTACAAAGATAACTATGTGAACATGAGGCCCTTCAGTAGTAATTCCTAAATGATAGATCAAGGAGGAGAAAGATAGACATGGGAATAAACTGCAAAGAAGTAAAACAAGGTTATCACAGCTGAATTGGGAAATATCCCTAGAGGATAGCTAGGTGAAAGTGAAGAAGGTAGGATACTATACTTGAAGAACAAACCAGGGAAGACCGGATTCAGTATTAAACCTGAGTTAGTTTATGTTAGAGTGGCACAGCAAGAGTCTGGGTCTTGCAATGTGATTATTGATCTCTTCCTTTCATGCTGCTCAATGCTGAAATGCCCTGAATACAAATGGAGGCTCTTAATGGATTCCAGCTATTTTAAAGAAAAGTTTTAAATATATGGTCAGTTCTGAACCACCCACATGACCACACCTTGAGACCAGTAGCTGCAGTCAAAAAAAAAAAAAAAAAAAAAAAAAAAAAGAGAGAAATTAAGAAAGAAAGACAGATTTCTGTGCTTGGCATTTGCTTTTATTCTGACAGTACCATGCGCCCAGATCCCCAGATACTGTTCATGAGTGATGGCAAAGAAAATACCTGATGGATTCTGACATGGAGGGACCATCTGGCCAGGATCTGAACTCAGACTTGTAAAAGCCACATGAGAAAGTGAAATTCAAATATGATGCACCCCTGCCACTGCCACACACAGAGAATGACTTGCAAGACAAAAGGCAGTGACAGCTCCAACAAAGATGTTTGCATAGCAAAATGCCTGGAATATCCAGTTGGGGTAAATTTGGAGTGAAAAGGATTGAGCCACCAGACTGGCAGAAATTCAGCTTCAAGATGTGTTTCAGATTAAATATATGATTTGGAAGTGTAATTTGTTATTATCATTCCACATGGATACTGCAATAGTCCTGAAACACTCTGTGCCCTGGGAGGTGCATTGATTCAGAAGGAAGCAATGCTCTCTGTTGCACCACATTTAAGGATGTTGGAAGTCGAAAAGGATATCAGTATATCAAAATGAGACAGAAGGCTGTGACAAGCAAAATCCTCAGCCCCAGTCACTGACTACATCACTAGAAATAAAACCCTTTTCTAGCAAATGATCCAAAGGCTCTTCTTTAATTCAAAGGAGGTTTATTTCAAATGGTGTTTTGGTTACACCCTTGCTGAATCTAGTATCTTCATCTTTCTAGCACTGTCTCCAGTGATAGAGAATCTGTTACATTGATGCACAGTTGGCATCATTGTTTTCCTCTGGAAAGACTTAATGAAAACATTCATCCTTTGCTCTCCAATTCCTGCCTATAAAGTACAGCTAATGATGCTTGGCCTTCTGACTTCCTTTCTCATATATATTTTCTTTTCAATTCTTCAGGGCAAAGATTCCCTCTTTTTATGTCTTCTGCAGCATTAAAATATAAACTAATAGCTACTCTTGGCAGAAAATGTTGCTTAAATGAAGAAAACAGTAGTTTTCCTCTCTTTTGGAAAGTGAAGCAGCAGAGATTTTGCTATTTTGTGATGTTTCAATAAAAAGGCTTGAGTACTAAATATAAACTTTTCAGGTCTTGAAGTACCAGCCACTACCATTACACTTACTAGACCAGGCTGGGAACACAAAGTACTTTTCCAAAGTCCTAACCTGGTATTCTTCCCCCCTTTCAAAATCATTGTGTGTTTGCCATTCTCACAGAGAAACCATTTTGTGAGCTTGCTGTTTGGATTACACTTCTTCCTGCAGAAGTGGATAAAATAATTCGGATAACAAATGGGGGGGGGGGGGGGGGGGGGCAGGGAAGAAGTGTGTTTTGATGGGTTGGGGGGGGTGGGGAGTTGTTTTGGGAGGGGGCAGGGTTTGCATGATTTCTACTCCTTTGAGAAAGCAAATGTCTGGACATTATTTCAGTGCAGGCACTAATAATAGCCGAATGAGTGTCTGTGCATACATGCTTCATCACATAATGAAGAATTGGCTGTCAAAAGATCATTTTGGGGAATTCTATACTTTAAGGCTTTTAAAAAGATTATCAGCTTTTAAAAAGCTGCAGCTTCCAAACTGGCCCATTTCCTGAATATAGAATGTAAAAAAAAAACCCTGGAAATATGAGCAAAAGCTTTGTTTGCTGTAAAATCAGTCACACCATAAAATAAACTCATAAAAAGGAGTGACAGGAACCATAAATCTCAATTGCTTTATAGAAAATAAAGCAAAGCTGACCCAGACAAGGCAATTATCACAGGGGGTGACATCACTGAGCACACAGGAAATGCAAAATTCTTTGCAGAAATGCTGATTTCAGTAAATGTTATGATTCTCTGTAGTTTAAACTGTTTGGAAAACTTTTAGCCTAGTTCAAAGTCAGTGGCAGGGGCAAGAGAGTATGAATTAATAGAAAATTGATTTTTTTTTTTTTTCTTTTGGATAGCAATTAAGAACCAGAGGATGAGGCCAAAACCACCTCTGCAGATTCATATCCCAGCTGAACTGGTACAACTTTTGGCTGTAAAGAATTCATTACAACCACAGCTCAACAAAATACCACACAGTACCACCAGTTCTTGAATTTTCTTTGCCCATTAATTTACCTTGTTCAACTTTGAACCGCTGACTGCACCTCTTGACCCACTATTTGAGTATCTGGCTCTAAAAGTCAAGACTCCCAAACTTAGTGGAAAGCTCAATGGTTGAATATCTGGCCACATTACGCCCTGTAAAACATTGCTGTCAGCTCATTAGAGAAACTGGAACATCCATGGGTTGGAAGAAGGGAGGCTTTCAGAAAGGAAATGAGCAATGGGGCCTTTTGCACTTAAATCCCCATTATTTTTTCTTGTCACAGACAAAGTATTTATAGGTACCGTGGGGAATTTTTTTAGTACATAAAAAGTTATCTCTCTCTTTTGCTAACTGTTCTGCTATTCACCCTTGATGAACATCCTCTGATGCTTATATTTTTATTTGCGTGCTCTTTATTTACAAATATAGATCTACTTCTCCCCCCTTCTGAGTAACTTTTGGAGCAAAGCTTTCAGTAAGGAAGAGATAGCCTGAGGTGGCTGAGCATACAGTCTTTTCTTCTCTGCTTGTCTAGTTGGAAGGCTGCAAAAAGAAAAGAACAGGCCAAAGTTCAACTCTGTTTACACAGCCAAAATACGGTATTGTTTATCAACATCTCTTCTGAAGTCATCCAGAAGTCTTTTGAAGTCATGCCTACCTTTGGGATGGTGTTGCCAGAAGAATAGTAATGCTGAGATTACAAGAATAAGAGGGAGAACAAGGGAAAGGAGAAGATAATGACAGCAGAGGAATATAGAATGTAAACATTCCCACCAAAGGTTTAATTATTGATTTACAAGACAAAATACTTTTCTACCTAGCGACACAGAATGGTCGCTGAGATAAGCAGACACCAACAGAGATAAAAGCAATAAAATGAAGTTATTTGGCCTTGGAATTTGCTACATATTCTCTTGTAAATCACAGGTTCTTTTTCAAACACTCTGATGGAGACAGGACAGTGTGGAGCTGTACATTTCTTTTCTTGGAAATTCTGCAAGCACATTGAAAGAGGTTGGAAGGGAAAATCAGAGTGGTGACATGTTAAACTGGATGAACAAAGAATCTAACTGTTGCTTTTGCTAAGAGTAGAAGATATTTGTAAATCTAAAGAACAAGAAATGGAGGAATTAACCAAAGCCATAGATGAATTCACACACATGCACATTAGATCAACTCCTGGAAGAAATATCCAGCAATTACTAAGCAAAAATATACACTCATGGCTCATAACAGCCCCAAGCTATAAATTTCTGGAAGCTGGGAGAGGCACTGCTGTATATGCATGCCTTGCTCTTCCACTCTTCCAATCAGGCTTCCTTGCTGATGGACAGTGTCCTTGACTAGTTGGAGTTTCAGTCTCACCCAGTTCTTATAATAGGTTATGTTTTAACTAGGAATATAGAGAAGGGAGTTCATAATACAGTTAAAGGTATCACTTACATGAAAATACACTAACCAAAAACTGTAATTTCTAATACTTACCGAACTGTGAAATATATTCTCACTGGAATGTTTGCCAGTATACATGCCCAGTAGAGATTTCTTGGAAAAGCTTCCTGAGCTGGAATCTAAAACCAATATATCTATACTTTTACATTATTTCCATTTCTAAAGAACATGTAGATAAGCAAAAAAAACAATATTAATGTGATTGTTCTGGGTATCCCCCATTACTTTTGATAGAAGAATCCTAATTGAACAGAAGGAAGGAAAAATAAACCCTTCTGTTGCTGGGTATTGGAGTTGAACAAATTATTTACAATGAATAATTTATCTGACTCAATTAGATGCTCTCTGTTTGCTGAAGACTAATGTTTGCTCTAATATGTATGTATTTGAATATTTGAATGTCAGATATCTCCTCTGAGTATACGGTATCCATGAGTTGATGGTGAGCAGGTCTCTGACAGTAACAGGTTTCATTGGCTGAGCTCTGTATGAGGCCAACACAGCTTGGCTGAAGGATAGAAGATTTCCAATCCACATCCACAGGGGACTTCTTTGGGCCAGCAGGTAGGATGTGAGTGGGGAAGCGTTCTGCATGACGCTGTGTCTGTGCCTGCTGGCTGAGTCTTCAAAGAGCTTCCAGCTTGCACATGTATAATTCAAGTCCTGTGAATACCAGCTGTGACAGTCTGGGTTACTATTTGCAAAGAATCATATTTTATTGGGAAATGATGAGGTATCGTGATCCATCTGTACCTTCTGATATATTGCCAAATGAAGAATTGGGGCCACTCAGAACTTAAAAAGGATAAAAAAAAAAAAAAAAAAAAAAAAAAAAGAAGGTCCAATATTGGCATATATTTGAGACAGTTTAATTAACTTGATGATTAGCTCCAATGATAATATTCAGAAGTGATCAAAGAACCAAAGTCTGAGATGGGACTTACTCTCTAACTCCCAGGAGCACATTAGCCCTTCCCCATAAGATGGGGAAGGAGACAGTCTGTCCCTGAACACAGCAGCAGAGCAGTGGAGATGAAGAGCAACACTCAAGGGTCACAGGGAGCTGCAGGTCACGTCAGCGTACTGGGACTGTCTAGCAGCTCAGGCATTTCATGCACACATCGGCTGAGAATTTCTCACCAGGGGAGGGAAGGAAGAGTGAGTGAGGGATGTGATGAAGGACAGTGACTCAGGCTGCCATATTTGGGGTGGAGGCAGAAGCAAAGACATGAGTCACCCATCAAGCCAGTCAGGAATGACCAGCTTTCTACCCAGAAGATTAATTTGAGACTGGCTGATTTCCAAGAGGAAATCAGATGGAGGGATGCAGGAGGCAACTCTAGAAGAGAGATTTTTCTCTCTTCTAGAATGTGTGATAAGAGAGAAGATTAACCAGAATGACACAAGATAAAGGAAGATAGATATTATTTTGGAGACAGAAGGAAATGAGGATGGTGCACAACCCCTTTCACTCTCCCCCAGTAAAGCTACATAAGGATTGAGAATATAAAATTCATTTTACTGTGGTTGTAATTTCTTCTTCCACAATGAAACCATTGAAATCCCTCACATAATGGTGCTGAGGGACCTGTTTAAGTATGTACTTATAGAGAGAGAAGCAACCTTGGAGGAAGGTCTTCTGGAGCACTGACTTCACATAGGGGAACAAAACATACTGCGACCACAAGATCAAACAAGTGAGTCAGGCAGATTGCAAATGTGTTGCATGTTTAGGTGATCCATGCTGGTGGGCAATGCAGGTGCCAAATGAAATTGTGAATGAGCCACTCACCAGCACACTCCCAGTGCTCTGTCCCTCAGAAACAGGGCCATCAGCCTCAATGGAGCTAGTGGCTCTTGACACAACACAGAAGGGAGAAGAAGAAGAAGAGAGAGTTTAGAAGTAACCATGCTTTTTGTCTTTGTTAACTACACCCCTGTTTCGTGAATACTACACTGGACAGATCTACTCTAAGGTTATTCCAATGATCTTCTCTCTCTTAAAGGAGGCACAAAATATGAGGCTGAGGCTAAGCCTCTGGCTCCTATCTGAAGACAAAGTAGGAGGTTCCACCAGCAACACTCCCACTATCATCAAGCTACAGCAGGGAAAAGGTGGTATAGTATGATTATGTTACTGTGACCTAGATCCAGGGAGAGGAGCAAATAGGAGGAAATCTGCCACAACCTTGAGAAAGTCATTTACGCTGTCTGAAACCACATTTCCTCATCTACAAAACAGCATTTATGCATTTTTCCTACTTCATAAGGATATTCTGAAGGTGTAGTTCATCTGAAGACAGTGACTTGAAGAGGAGTGTGTTTTCACCCTGTCAAACATTATAATTTGCTATAAACTGCAGTTTTCGGAGCTTTAAAATCTAGTTCACAATACATTGACTGAAAATCTGATTAAGTATGCAGTGAAGAGTGCAGCAACTTATGTTCAGAGCATGTTTTCATTGGGACAACAGAACTATTATAGCTGTCTAAATGACATATGGTATCATTAAGGATTTACATCTTGAGATAGTAATGGTTTGAGAGGATATGCTTTCTGGACTCTCCTGTCAATAACACTGTACTGAAAAAAATTCCCTGGTGACCTGTTTATATTTGTTAATACAGATTTTAAAAGATCCTGAAGCACCAACAAAAGTAATTTAATTGCTTGACATCAAGAGGTTGCCTTCATTTTTTTAATACTCCAAATGGCATGATTTTCACATAAGGACAGAAGGTTACAAAAATTCTCCATACAGATAGGTTAGTATTTCCTTCAACCAGGTGTTTTGGGGATTTTATTTATTATCTGAAACAGGCCATGGTGGCAAACACAAGTACTGCAAAGTGAGTACACCAAACATTAATGACAAGCAGCCTTCAGCAACAATGACTAGTTGACAAGGTCTATGATTCCCCAACACACTGAGCCTGTAATTGGAGTCTGAGTCTAAGCAATGGAGCAGAAGGAAAGGGTTAAGATATTTCAACCTGTTTAACACTATTTCTGGATCCCATCCCTAGATGAAATGCAGTCCAGCAGATGGACTTTCACCAAGAATTAACAGATGACCCCTGCCCAGACAACCATGTATTATGAGTCTCTGACACAAGCAGATCAGTTCGCAAGACTTCTCCATTTAGTTCTTGCCTTTGTTGTTATGCTGGCCTGCATAGTAGATACTTTATTAGCAGCTCTCCAGACTGAGGTATCAAGACATGCCAACTAGCACCCTTTCACCATGATGATGCTCGATGCATCTTCTCTCCCTTGGCCTCCTGACCTCTGTCCCATTGCAGAGGGGTGGCTGAGCCCTCTGAGACTGACCACACCACACAGAAGTGGTCTCTCATCTCAAGCCTCTTGCTTCTTTCAGGGATTCCCTGGAAAGGTGCCCTCTGGGATGAAGTGATTTCAAACCAGCCCCCGTTTCCGATCCTCTCCCAGAGGCCACCCATGAGCAGGTTGTTGTAACACCTTGTCAATCTCACTCACGTAGGACCCAAGGCTTTTTCCTACTCTAGGGAGCATCATTCAAGAGATTAATCTGTTGTGACACAGATTTTGTTCAATAATAGCTATAAAAACATGGCAGGAAGTGGGAGAAAGAGAAAGAATAGCCTGAGTTGTGGTCATTTTTCTTTTGTGGAATTTCTTAATTTCACTATAAGATACATTTTACATTGAGGGGTGATTTAGTTTCCACTTCAACCTTCAGGTATCTGAACACATAGCTAACACAGGGAGCAAGTGTTTCTTCTCTCTCTCATTCCCATCTCTCCCCACTCCCTCTCACAGTATTTAAAGGGCTTAATATGGTTATACTGGGGGAAAAAAATCATGGCATATGATATGAAGCTGCAGAACCTTTCCATGAAACATATTTTATCTTGTATTTTTCCATGGCAGCAATTTGGATACTAAATTGAACTGTAATGCATAGCTACAAAACTATTTATTTTTAAAGCTCCTCACGGTGCTCTATATTCATCAACACCCGGAGCTGGTACACACAGGGGAGAGCCACATGAGAAACTAAACCTGCTAGCAGGGGTCCAAGCTTGGTCCAAGGTGGGAGATCAACAGTCAGGAAATAAATGTGTCCAGCTGTCATGGATTTCCAGAACCTGAGGTCTACTTTAATGCTCACCACCACATGTATGTAAAGATGAAGATTTAGAACAAGGGCAGAAATCCTTGTATATTAGGGCTGCTGCGTGCATTGCATGGTTACATCTGGATGGTAACTAGCTTTTCTGGATCTAAGAGTGATATCTGTACAAAACATGAGCTTTCTATAGTATCCTCTGCTATTGCAGATGCCCCAGACACAGAACATAAACAGAAAAAGCCATAAGGAGACCTTTCTGACAAAAAGTTCTAGGCTGTAGGACAAAAAAAAATCCACACCCCAGTCCCTATACTTGTGAAAGGCTTCCACACAGTTGGGCTGCAGCTGCCTTGCCTCATCGTTACGCTTAGGCACCTGCTTGTCTGCAATATGCTACAGCTCACAAGTGAATTGAGGATGGGTCTGTTTTTCTCCAAAAAGGCACAAGGCTGACATTAGACAACCTATAACACTGAGCTTTATCTGCCTCCTCTGCAAACAGTAGAGTCTGTTCCACTTCAGAAAATCCCTCACCACCAATGCAGAGTGCTGATCCAAGCTGGTTTGCTTTTCCCTGTCTTGATCTGATCACACAGAGCTCACCCCAGCAGCAGGCAGGGTGCCAGTCCGACAGCCCCAATCCTCCTCGGAATTAAGATTTTCAGCAGGCAGACTGGCATAAACACAGACAGAGCTACCCAGCTGTAGTTTTTCTAAGTGTGACCCACAGACCCATGTCTTTTTACCGAGCTGGTAGGAAGAGGTTTGTTTGCTAACAGTGATGTTGCATTAAAACCGTCTGTGGGCTGGGCACAGGGGTTGGGCTCACCACTCCTTGATGGGTCAGGATAGGGATGAGCAAAATCGTCTGGATCAAATCCGGCACAAAGTGAACCTGTCACAAAAGAAATTGCCATCTTCCCCTTCATTTCATGCAAAAAGGAGGAGGAATTCCTGTGACAAGCAGTACTAAATTTAAGTGAATATACTGTAACAAGCCCTTTAGTTCAGTCTGATGATGGTACTCAAGCCAGAAGAAGGACTAAAGCTCCTTGTCACAGAGCAGGATAATCTCAGCAGGCCTGAAAGAATAAAAATTCATTTCTGACAGTAAACTGAGAATGACTCAGAATAAACATGGCGAGGAGATCTTAAAATAAAGAAGTGCCATAACTTCTTGCTTCAGGATAGGAATGAGGGGAAGATTAAATACTTTCATTAAATTAACTCTCATCCGAATGAAGCTTTTGTTTCATTTCTAAGAGAAAGCCATTTCTTTGTTGTCATTTTTTTCTTGAGTGGTAAATATAATGCAGAATTCCAGAAGCCTCATTTCTAAAGAAACAAATGTAATCAATTTCACAAAGCACTGAGACAAATCAATACGTAAGGAGTCAGAAAACCAAACAAAAGCAATGGGAGAAAAATATTACCCTATTTATATGACCATAATACATAGGAGAAAAAGATATTTAAAATTACAGAGCTAATTTCTAAAGCAGCAAACACCACTAGTCAGTAATAAAAAATAACATTAAACTATTTCAGCTGAAAAATACCACAAGCCTATTATGACTATAACAACCCATGTAATGGTCATTATTGTCTGCAATATAGAAACATAAGCTATTTTGGTTTCTTTTTGTTTTTCATTTGTCATTGACAGAGAGTAAGAAATCAGAAAAGTAGTTATTGTCCAATTAACCCTAGTGATATATGACATTTCACCTTCATTTTCAGCTTAAAAGTTCAATTTTATAGCCTGTTGACTCTTCAGAAGAGTAAGGATAACAAGACTTTACTGAAGACATGCAATATCTGACTTGACTGGAAGCTGCAAGATGCATGGAATCAACATTAAACTAGCTTCAACATTTAAGCCCATGTCTCAAAGTTTCTCTACATCGTAAGAGAGAAAAAATATTACATCATGAGAGGAAAAAAAAAATCTCAAAAAGTCTCTTTTTTTTTTTTTAATATCCCTCTTGTCTCCACTCCAGAAAAAGTCATCTTTGCCTAGAAAGCACAAGCTGAGCAAGCCAGCTGAGAACACACATGGTTTTCAATGTATTTTAGTAGGTTAGAAACAAGGTCTGTGAGTTTAGGAAGAAGTACATTTTGCTGTTCTCTCTTATGAAACCCTAACTCACTTTCATTTTTCCATACCTTGAATAAAATTCAGAGTGAATTAGATTTCTCAGATGTAAGTCAGGAAGCAATATGGATGGAAAATAGAAAACAAAACAAAACAAAACAAAACAAAACAAAACAAAACAAAACTGGGAATAGAACTCGGTTCTGTTGACATCATGTTCAATGAATCTGAACATAAGGAAAGTAGTACATGTCCACTATAGCAAAGGAAGAAAAATTACAGTAGCTACCTACAATGTGTGATTGCTTTTGGTGTAGGAAAATCCCTTCTGACTCACTGGAAAACAGAAAAAACAAATCACCCTTAAAAAAAACAATAAAGTTTTATTTCAGCAAGGAATAGAAAGACTGCTGTTAAATTAAACCAAACATTAATCAGAGCACCCACTTTTCTTATTTCAGTACAAGTGAGCCAGAAGTAAACATCCAGTAAAAAAGTTAATATTCATCTGGAGACAAATTGAAATAATCACAAATTCAACAAACTGAAGCCCGTGGAAAGTTACATGCACATTCTTATTCTGCCATCAACTCTGCTTTACCTTTGGGCCATTTCATATCTGCTTGAAGTGTAACTGGTGCAATAAATGGGTTCTTAGGCAGCATATTTCTATGCAAATTTACATTGCCAAATTACAATTCTTATTCCAACTCCATACTAAAGGAAAAAAATAGATCGAAATATGTTTTTTTTCAAAAAAATCCTGATGATAAAAAAAATAAGGCTTCAATAGACTTGTCATTTGAAACATTATTTTTTCACTCTCATGGAATAGAAGTGTATAAAATCTAATATAAGTAGATCCAAAAAGCTTCTAGAGAAATTACATTAATGGACTCTGAAGAAAAGTAACACATTCTTGAGAAGTTTTATTCTACTGTAAAAAAAAAAAAAAAAAGGTAAAAGAAATGCAGTCCCTGTGATAAATTTTCATTGACTGTTTTTCAAAGGTGATCATTCCCATTCAGTTTTCCCTATATACGAAAATCACATGAATTAATTGTAAAACACAACACGGTATTTTCCTTTGGAAAATTCCAACATTCAAATCAAAGTAAAGTTCAAGCAAGATGTGTTTAACTGAAGTTCTTAAAAGAGAGTCATGGTAACTTCAAAGGGACTGCGTAGGTGCTCAAAGTTGTAAAAGCACTGAAGGGCTTCGCTGGATCAGAGCCCTGGAAAGCTGTGGAGGAGAGGCACAATGCAAGAGCTGAATATGGTAATTTTTCCTGTGTTTACACCATTCTCTTACTTTTCAAAAAGGATAAAAATTTCAATGTATTCTTTTTGCAGTTCATGATAGTATAAAAAAGCATTTGCAACATGTGCAGCCAGTTGGCTCACTGAACTGGCTGAGAAAACCTAGCCTTATAATTTCGCCTATAGTAAATGCTGACAGAAATTTCTCTGATACAGTTCCACTGCAGCTGCCTCATTGTTCTGTTTTAACGTAATCAGCACAGTGGAGAGGAAGAAAGGAGTGTTAATTTTATATCAAATAAACTTTAATTGAGTCTTTCATACTTTAGTACTGTATAATAAATGCATATAATGGTCTCTGGAGTCAGTTCTGGTTGTGATAACATGGTGTCTCAAAAACTTGTCTTGGGTACATTATAGTACTGTTCAGCTTTGTGTCACTGTCTTGCAGCCTAAGCAAGAATGGCTCCTGAGACACCCTCAAACACCACTGAGAAACTGTATGTACATCTGTAACAAAAGAGGCTCCTAGGTAAGGGAGAGGCTCCTCAAAATAACCAAATAGGTCATGATGGGCACAGCCAAACGGGAAGGATGATGCAGAAGGGAAAAGTCACTTGAAAAAAGTGTTACATCAGAAGCACTCAGTGAATGGAGCTGAGCCATGGCATGACTGACAGCAACCTTTCAAAGCCACTGGTGAAGTAGCCTGTAATCCATAGTGAGGGAAAGCATGGCAGACCTCACCACCCAAAACCCTGTGGGTTTGCTTTCCCGGTCATGGATTATTGCAGTTCCTGGTACAGGAATCAACTTATTCCATCTCTCTCTCCACTTGCCTCTTTCTCTCATTACAGGTAAAATGTATTAACATAGGGGGATTTTGAGACAGCTAAACTTGGTTTATTAAAGAAAATATGTAATCTTACTAAGCCAGTGAAAGCTCTATTCAAAGTATGTGTACAAAGCAGTGTAGCTACCTCCTCCACTCCCCCAAACACTCCCATTTTGTTCATACAAATTTTAAGTAGGTGATGCTCAGATGACTTTCAATCCTTAGATATTATGGGTGAAAATGAATATTCTCACTGTTTAAATTTTTACTTTCCCACACAACTTATATCTGAATCACAGACAAGACAGTAACATGGATAAAGATCATGTTACCTATACCTCATGTCCCAAGGTAGAGTATATTAGACTTAAATTCATGCTTAGGCTGCTCTTAAAAAACTCCAAGGGTGGAGACTACAGATGATCCCCTCCAGGTTTAATTAACCTTCCAGTTAGACTATTTTTTTTTAGAACTTCTCAATGTTTTTTTATTCCATGGTAATTTGTCCTAGTCCAATCAAATATATGAAACAGTTCACCCTCCCCCACCTTTTTTTTTTTTTTTTTTTTTTTTGGTGATCTTTATGCATCTCCCCTTCTCTAGAGTTTGGGCAGCCCCAGTTCTGGTTACTAGATCTCCAATCATTTGGCACTAGTTAATTCTCATTCCTTCTAAAACATAGAAGTTCAAAGCAGGAGATGGTATCCCAACTTCCAAATCAAAAAACAATAAAATTACTGTGAGAATGCTACATTTTATCCTTCTGTTTGCCTGCTTGAAGAGGGAAGACTCATCAATGAAGGAATCAGCAGTGTAACAGCGAAAAGAAACCTGTCACTGATATTTATTATTAGACCTGGACAAAAGGAATAATTTAGCTGATTAGTTTTATCTTTGTCTGTTTAATTAACTGAACTAATCCTTTGCAAATAGTTCTGGGTTGTTAGCATATTCCCAAGCACATTGTGGCAAGTATTAATTACTTCAAATTCAATTTGTTTTGCTTGATTGACCAACGAGGTCACAGTGCTCTGTGGCTTTGTCTTTGAAAGAGGGCAAAGAACCAGCTTCTCAAAGAAATACAAGTTTGTTTTGCCCAAATATCCTGCAATCATTAAAACTTTGTTCTTTCCAGAAATATACCTACAAACAATCTTTTCTAGAGTAATTAAAGAAAATGGGCAGTGGAAAATGAATCAAACAAAAAATATTCTCTTGTTTTCCTTCATTACTGTACAGGCTGATCCCCTTCCTGCCATCATCTTCCAAACCAATTTAGGATCTCACAGTACACAAACAGGTACGTTTTGATGGGAAAATAATTAAGCCAAGGAGTAAAGTAGAACAAAGTAAACAGCTGTTGCCAGTCAAGGCTGGGGAAGAGAATCAGAATTAACATGGAATTTGTAAATTTAGCAAATCTATTCTGAGAATTCTGAATGATGAATCACTCCCCGCCTCTCTAACTTCCGATATGCCTTGAAAGGAAGTTCATTTGGCTTAACCCTGGCCCTCCATCATCTTTTAGTAAAAATATCCCATAAATGCTGTTTTTCCAAAGATGAGACCCTGGACTACAGGTCTGAATACGTACCATAGGCTGTTACTTTTATCTTTCAGGACATTCTATTTATTAGTCTATTTGTCCTATACTGTAACTAGCTATTCATTTACCATACAGTATTCCTGGCTACTCACTTTGTTTCTTTAGTCGCCCTTAGAGATTTAAATTTTCCAAGCTCTGGAGAAGGCTTACCAGGAACACTCATCAGGAAAACTGGTAGGACCCGTGACTGGTCCAGCTTAGCAGCCCAGTGCACCCAACTGGTGCTAAGCAGAGAAGGATTCAAGATTTCAGCACTGAGAAAAAGTGATTCAGCTCCTGTTCTCTAACTCTTTTTTTGCCCCTTCTCTTATTTGACTTGCCTACCCTGTCCATAGATTGACATTTCCTTTCCTTTTTTTACCCTAATCATGCATTTTTTCCAAGAATTCTTGGAGATGCCCTTTTCTTGCAAGCCCCATTCTCTGCAGTGTCTCTCTCTCTTCTATAGGTGCTCTTCTTAATCTTATTTCTCCCCCTTTCTCTCTAACACTTTTTTATCCTTTTACCTTCTCTCATAGTACTTCTCTTCCCTGTAACCTGCCACTTTCTGCTCAAAAGGGAAACAATAAATCAATAGCATGCACTGTGGAATTACTGGCTTTTTCAGTTTGTTTAAATTCTGCCCTCATAACAATCAATTAAAAACTCTATCTCAGATGGAAGGGAGGAAAAGTGCATGCGAGCATTTTCTTCAAATACTGTTTGAAGGCAGTGTCACACAGAGACCTCCAGTGCCTGTACACACAATCCAGATACCCACACAACCCAGTGGCACTGGAAAATATGGGTAGGGTGTTAAATATGACACTGTTATCTCTCTTGAGGTTTTGGTCACCTTTCACCATCAAGGGAACAAGCAGAAAGGAAAACTAAGCTTTTGTTGTTTCTATTTCATATTTTATACTCCTCAGAGAGGCAAATTTTCCCCCAGAACATTGTGTTAGACGACAGAAATTATAATTTGTCACACAGCAATATTGATTTAAATTATTCCACAAAACTACTAAAAGGTCAGGCTCTGAACATATTACTCATACCCTCATCGGTAGACACGTTTGGCCACAACAGTGCCAGACAGAGCTTTTATTTTGGCCAGGGAATGGATATTTTCCCTGTACAGACCCACAGTCCTGCTAGAGCTGGAGCTCCAGCAGCAGATCAGCAATGGAGCCCACAGACCCAGGTACCAGAGGTGGGGTGGGCAGGAGCTAACACTGACCAGGATCCCCATCTTAGTCCTTGCAACATGTCCTTGACTTACATAAAAACCAGTCCTGGTTGTGTTGATTCAACTACCAGTCATAAAAGCAGCAAGAAATTTGACTCAAAAAGTCAGTGCCTGAGTTGGCAGTCAAGAATGAAAAGATTTACATTCATAATGCATTAGACTACCAGTGAAGACATCTCCCCTATTTTTAGTAAATGAAGGATCCCACAATACTTAGGGTCTTAGCTGAGACTCTTCAGTTAAGGGCCAAAACTAAGTACGACTAATCTGGACCCTTGTCTTTGCAATAGGGTAAATGTGAGTCAGTGTGTTAGCAAAGGACAAGACGCGCCCCATTGGAGATAAGATTTTCCTTTTCAGGAAAAACAAGTTTCAAAAATCATCATGCCCTTACATTACAATTTCCCATGACAGAAGTCTCTATGATCCTGAAGTCCAGGTGCATCTTGTATAATTTTTTAGTACACCCTATTAGAAAGGCATACAGTTGCTGTTTGGTGCTCAGGCTAAATTCTAGTTGGTCCTTCCATGGCAAATGAGAGGCATAAATCAATGGCAATTGATCAGTAATTACACAAAATTACAGTGTGCTTTTGTGGTGTTTTTAAAAGAAAGTGTCATTTTGCTACTCAGCCTGACTAATTTCTGGCTCATGTTGGATCATTGTGCCGTGTTCGCAGCTTGTTAAAGCCACTCTCACAGATTCCTCACCACTTCGCCTTGGTTTTAGTTACAAAAAGGGGGAGAAATGATGCCTTCGCCAGGCTTTTGCAGTACCTTCCGAATTGCCTTGAGGTGGCATGACTGCCAGAGAAAAGCAAGCCCTGGAGGTTAAGCTAACAACATAGCTCAAATTCTACCACCGAAGGTGAAGCAAAGTCTCACTCAGCCTCACAGATTGCCATGCTGAGGTAAGGCTTGGGGAGAGAACAAATATTTTAAAGCATCATTAGGCTGTTCAGTCCCTGTGTTGCTTCTTGTAAACCAACCAGACCGAAGGACTTTGGATCTAGAACACAAACACACATACATACACAAATCTATGCACTCCACAAACCCTTTCTATAGCACAAATCCATTTCAATAGCTTTTATTTGGGTGGTTTTGTTTTTGGTGGTGGTGTTTTGGTTTGGTTTTTTTTTGTTTTTTTTTTGTTTTTTTTTTGTTTTTTGTCAAAGAGTCTGTGCTGAAATAATGATTACTCAGAACATATCTATGCTTATATTCACTTTGAAAAAATTGACTTCAGCCTGAATTCTTTTCTATTTGTTTCTACTCCGTTTCAACATCCTGGGGAATTTTACTGAAGAAATAGAAAAAATAACTGAAAATAACCAAGCACACAAAACAGTATTATCTCTTCTGGAGCATCAGATCAACACATAAAACGAGAGGATCCCTTTCTATGTAGGCCTAATGTTCCCTGTGGCCTCTTTTATACCAGCTCTGTGCATAGCAATAAATTATTATCAGCAAAAGTGGGTATTAAAACAACCATTAGGCAGTATTTTCTGATCACACAGTCTGCTTCATTAAGGCCAGGCTTAGACAGCAGGACAGCACTGCATCAGAATGCTGTTAGCATCACCATCTGACTTCATGATATGACTGTGCTATACGAAAGGCAGCCAAAAGAGCCAACTGGAATTACCTTGCTTTCTAGGCACTTCTAATAACCATATTTCTATCACCTGAGCCCAATACCTTATGCTATTTCAAGCATTCAGCACTATTCAACAACTGTGATCACTCAGTTGCAAATGAATTTTGGGGAAGATCAGCAATGCTAATTGCTGTGGAAGTAATGGGTGGAAGCAGTTTGTAGTTTGTACTTCTGCACTTTGAGTGTACAAACCATTTCATCCTTCCCATACTTCTATGATTCATTATTTATATTCCTGCCATGCCTAGGGGAATGAACTGGTTTAGACTGGGACCCAGTGGTATTGGCAACCCCTGTTCACCTAGTAGGAGCAATCATCTTCTCTAGGAAGTTCAGAGAGAAAAGGCAAATAGGGAGAGACTTGGTATTCCAGGAATCCAGATCAAAAGACTTTGTCACAGAAAACAGAGGAAAACATTTCAGTGGAGGACCCATCATTTTGTCTCCTCTTTTGTTTCAGAAGAGTCTAACATTTCTTTTTCAGAATGAAGTTTTAAAACTGAGTTAACGTTTGGACTTACAAGCCTGTTTTATTTTCTCAAATATCAAATGCCCAACTTTGGGTGAGATCATTGACAATTTTGCTAATCAGGGTCATCAGGCCCCCAAATGGATTTAGGATCTTAACTTCAGTTAATCTGCTTGACAACTTTGAAATCAATCTGCCATCTGGTACCCAAATGTATCCAGAGAATAAAAACCCCTTTGGCTTTGAGTAAATGAAGAAACAATAGGTCTGTAACCTTCTTCCCTCCTTCTGCCATGAATAAATGCAGAATGTTTTGTTGTTGTATTTTAATAGTGTTTTGATGGATAAGAAACAGTAAGAGTCATATATCACATTAAAAGTCTAAGAAAAATACAGCAGAGGAAATAAAAACTTTTTTTTTTTTTTTTTTTTACTTTCATGAGAAAATTCAACAATCATTACTTTTATTATGCAGTTTTTTGTGTTTTGTATCAACTTATTCAAGGAAAGGCATGTCAGACTGTCTTCCTTCCAGGTCATACTTGTATGTGGACAATTCCAAGCATGCTGGTGATTATTAACAACCTCTAACTTTAGGAAATTTATCATCTAACTTGAATGACCTCTCTAGCTAGGATCCCTGCTGAGTTTAATGGGAAAAGTCATACTCCTTCAGATGACAATCCACTGAAACCACCTAGCCTTTGTGTCCTTAATCCTCTCAGACAACTTTTTTTCTCTGCTGTTTTTGAAGACTAGGCTCCAATGCCTTCCCAGAAATTCCCCCTCTGACACCAGAATGATTTAAAAAGTTCTTGCACAGTTCATTGGGAAATAACAATGCAACGCCAGAGACACACAGTAAAAACACTCCCACTGCCCACATGAGTTTGATTTCCAGAGCACATATTTAAATATAAATCAGCATTTCTGAAGTAACACTGTGGGTGCTGTCCCCAAGATATTCTTCCATCAATAAGGACACATGATCACAAATTAAATGAAGTGCTCTCCATGGCAACCATGATGAACAACATCACTTCAAATGCTGCCAAAATGGCAACATCTCAAATTTAATATTGCAATACGTTATCTGTTAATTAAAGAGCAAGGGTTAGTTTCAAAGGGGAACTACTAAGATTTTAAAAATATGACAGAGATAATGTATTCCATGCATTGCTAATTATGTAGGCATCTTTTAAAACAAGCCAGAATTAATTAGGTATCAGATCCACCCCCAGTATAAGGGAATAATTGAATTTCTTACAAAATTTCAGTACAATAAGAGGCATTGTATGGACCGCACATTCTGTGCTACATTACACACTGTGGTGGAAATGGGCTTCCATGCTGCCATAGACTCAATGGGAAGTCTGCTGCCAATTAACACTGTTATTACAAGTTAATTTAAGATTTCCCTTTTCCAACTAATTGATATGTGATTAAACCCAGAATAGGTTTTTTAACGTGTTCATTAAATAGCTAAAATTTCCTTACAAGTTTTGTGTTTTATATAAGGCCACAATCACAAAATATGTAGCTCATGTAATTTCCAAATCATTATAGAGTAATTGGACTTATCAGTTACATGCTAATTATACTTCAACTGAATGCTCTTTCTGTAATCAGTTGACATCGGATAGATGTGCAGTACCCATCTCATTACATTAAAATGGAATAGCTAAGACATTTAAAATATAGTGTGGCAGACAGAGCATAAAAGCATGTCTACTCTGTTATGGGGGCAGCACCTGCAGCACTTATAGCTATAACAGAGTGAAAAATCCATAAAAGTACCCAGAGCAACCAGACATTAGGACAGACTTCAAAATAGTTCCCAAAGTCTAGATTAACACAGGTATTTTGCTTGCACTGTGCTGTGTTCTGTTGTTATCGTATTGTCAGTAATAACAAACTTGACTGGGTTTATATCTAATTCAGTGTATCCACAATTCACCAAAGTTCACAGTGTCCAAAGAGCATGATCTCTTCAACATTGGACACTTTTAAGATTCAGCTGGACAGGGTACTGGGGTATCTTGTCTAGACTGGGCTTTTGACAAGAAAGGTTGAACCAGATGACACGTGAGGTCCCTTACAACCTGGTATTCTGTGATTCCATGAGTGATTCAGTGGAAGACTGTACATCTATCAGAATATGACACAATCTATTTTTGGAGACCTACTAAACTATCTCCTTGTTCACGTGTTGCCTCAGTCATACAATAGTTAAGAGCTTGTAATTTCCACAAGAAATAAATCATACATGAAGAAAAGAAATAAGGGAGGAAGCACTGATGCTTCCCAAATTTGGATGCGCTTTCCTTACCTTGTGACATATTTTGACAGTCTCATAAGGACAGGAAGATTTTGTAACATTACACGATGGGGAAGAAAAAATACATGTCCAGTATGAGATTCAGTAGCTTTTGATCAGGACTAGCAAGATTGGATGAGGGAGTTTTGGGCACACAAAGTGGTGGCAACTGCAATTGTTCCTAGTAGTTGATGAAAAGGAGGTAAAAAATATGATGATATGATAAAACTATAAAAAATATTATAATAATGAAAAGGAGGTAAAAAATATTATATGCTTTAATGGCTTTTTCAAGCTTTCTATCAGCCAGCACTTCTTTTCTCTGGGAGTGTGCTTAGTATTGCTTCTCTCTGCTGGATTTGGGTTTGGTGGCTGGAGTCAAAAAAAATTCAAAGTCATCATATTTCAGAGAAAGGGGAGGGAGAAAAAAAAAAAAGAAATGTAAGCAAGTTTCCCTTTTGGTGTTCTCAGGGAGTTGGGTCTTTACTCGTCTCTCTTGAAGAAGAGAAAATATGTTGAGCTACATGAGAGGTTTGCCTAAATACAAACTGTGGGACTTGATCCTAGAGCTTATAAAACAGGCTGGAATAGAGCTCTGATGTGTCCCAGATGTCCAGCTGCGAGGAACACTGCTGCTGCCCCCAGCCCACGGATCGGCCGAAACCTAATCTGGGAACACGCAGTGTACACCCAGAGCACGTCCTCTGTTCCTCGCCACAGGAGCGTGCACTAAAATAAGAAGATAAAACCTATGGAAACACTCAGATTTCTAACCCACAGGGACAAAACCAGTGCCTAGAGGGGTTTTCTTTGGGTTTTGTTTTTTTTTTTGCTTAGTCTTTAAAGAACACAGATTTCTACAAACAAATACACTGTAGATGCTGATTTTGCAAGCTGATATTCCTGTAGTGCTAATTTACAACCATTTTCTGAGTCCAGAGTTGAAAGACAAGCATGAGTTTTATTTTTTTAATGACAGTCTGAGAGTTAATAGGAAGATCTAGAAAAGATGTTATAGTCAATTATTAATGTGATGATTTTAAAATACAATTAAACATGTAAGAGTATTTGCACTCATTGCAAACAAGTCATCTTAAAATAGTTAATTTTCCTGTTCAAGAGAAATCTCATTTCTATAACATATGTGAATAAAATCCTTTTAAAAAATAGTCTCTTCCTTAAAAAAAAAAAAAAAATTCTAAACCGTGCCTGCAGTTATCATCAACTTACAGCACAAGTAAGATAATTATTTGCCTGAAAGTTAAAAAGCTGAGAGCTTTATATTTTTTATTAATTCCATAAGACTAATTGTTGAGCCTTACGATGTTGTAACAGCGATTACCCTATTTCAATTTGGGTTTAAAAAAAATTCTTCAGACTTCTTGCCTCCAGAACACATTATCTAAATAAATCCTCTAGAGTCAAGCAAGGGTCCAGACTGGTGGCTTCTCTTTGAAAGAAACCAGAAGTGTGCAGATTCTGGCTGGAGAAGCTGCTGGTTATGTGAAGACTCACCTGGCCTTTGGGTGTTGGTGGCTTGAGCAGACCCAGCCCAGCAGCAGCTGGCTGCAACTCCTCATCTTCAAGTGTACTAAGAAGGTAAGGTAGAAATCTGTTCCCACCCTTCCCCTTTCCTTGCAGCACTGGTTGCAGAACCAGAATTATGGAAATTAAGGGAGTCCCTGAATTTTAAATTTCATCATGCTTCTTAAAATTAGCATTCACCTTCCTGATATATACATCACCACAGCAGGAACTCCTTTGCGTTTGTTTATATGTTTAAGTGGAAAACAAGATTAGAGCTGACGTATACCTTATTATATGATTACCTCTGATTTGGGTGGCAAATCTGCAAAGATCTACAAAAACAGATAGAATCATATATCACTATTAGTACATATGTGTTTTTTTATTTTTATTTCAAAATTATTCCCATAATGGCACACTGGTTTCATTTGTGTATTGAATTTATTTTAATTGTCCCTTGTTTTAATCTTGCAGGGACAATAGCCTTTTAAATCACTGTATTTTACTGAGAAGCTTACAGGTATTGCATGGAATAAGATGTATTGTTGCTATTATTGACATTATTAGGGGTGTATATTATGGTGTGGATGTAATTTGATATGTCTTATAGGAACAAAAAAAAAAAAAAATGAAATCAAGACTTTTCCCTTTCTGGCACTTCTTCCTTTCACCATTTATTTTCCTATGATTTCCCATTCTGTTCAATATTTGATTTTTTTTTTATTTGGAGCAGATGACATCCCCAGTAATACTGTGATCTTGGACCGTTTCATCAGGAGAAATGTGACTTGGCTTCAAGCCAGCTGGGACCTGGCTAAGTGGGAAGTGGCAAACATTTTAATTTTGAGCTGTATAAATCAGTATTTCCTTGGCCTTTTCTATGTGTATACCTACTTCCTCATGCAAACCTTTGCATTATTGTGTTTGGCAATTAAACCCAACTACAACTATCACATAGGAACATAGGGGAATTCAGCAAAGCCGCATAAAGAGAAGGTTGACTGACATTTTTCCTGATAAAACTTCATTTTCAGTTGTCAAACAACAATCGGGACAGAAATTCTCTGCTACAGTTCACCTTTTACAGAACGTTCCAGCTCAGGCTCTTCACCACTTTTGGAAGTTAAAAACAGGTAAAATATATTGTTGCAGTCAAGGTAAAATAAACTTTAGAATCACTTCACTGAATATTTTTTCCTTTCTTTCCTCCTGAGGACCATTTTGCAGCTTTCTGTGAGTAACAGGATGCAATACAAATATACATCTTAAATACACCTCTGTTTTATACAACTGCATGTTGTTTCCACTGTTATTTAATAAATTGTCCTTTCTAACATGAATTGCCCAGCATTCACCTAACTTCATTTTCACGTGCTACTGTGCTGCTCAGAAATCTGGTTTTGCTAGAATTTTTTAGCATGAATTAGTTTATAGTTTTCATATATATTAGTTTATAGCTGTCCAGCATTTTAAGGCAGCCCATATGGCCACAGGCAACAGCATGGATTCTCATTCCAACCCAGAACAGCTATTTCTCTTTATTGCAATTGATGTGCTTCCTATGACAATTACAAGTTATTTCCTTTATCCTTCCCCCACCAAGTATAATTTTTACTGCTACACAGCGCATAAAGCTGACAAAATCATCATAGGATTTAAATTAAAGGTTGTTGCCAACATTTCACCTTGAAACGAATGCAGCTTTTAATAAATTATATCAAGTCTAGGAGAGGTACCATTGTGATTCACTCTGGAACATCTTGAGTGCTGGGGTATGCCAACAGAAATAATTAACTTCAACAAGGCTTTCTATTAAGATGCAGCATGCACAATTAAAGAAGTTGAAGTTTTGAACAAACAGCTCAACATGTTGGCATTAAATGGAAGCATTCTCCCTCCTCTACCAGCTTGGCAGCCATTGGACTTCATTGTGAGGAGCAAAACATAAAAGCATATAGTCAGGTAAACAGCAGCACTGACTCCATTATGAGGCAGAGCAACAGCTCAGTTTTGCTGTTAACAGAACAGAGACAGAAAAAGACCATCTTTTCAGAGCCATGAAAATGATTTGGGGTGAGCATTAGTTAAAAATAATAATAATACTGCTAATAAATTTAATGAAAATACTAGCAATTCACAGTATCAGCGCTGCCTCCAAAAATAAGGGAATTGCCAAAATATATAAAGTGATTTGTGTCTGTTATCTCACACAAGCCCATGGGGATGTTTAAAAGGAAACTGTATCTTGAATTGGCAAAGCAACAACTCTGTTTCCCAGCTTAAAAAAAAAATTAAGAATTTGGCTATTGATTATCTAATGTTTAAAGACCAATTTCCTGATGCTAAATACGTATTCAGAGACTTAATTCTCACTGAAATCAAATTACCAAAGTTCATCTCAAAGTGTCTTCTTAACTTACAGTTCTGGGAGTGCAAAAAAACCCAACCTTTGGAAAGGCATGGACAGATATTTAAAACATTCACAAATTGCTTAGAAAAAATGCTTGGCATTAACTGGAATCAAGGTTGTTCTCCTTAAATGTGATTCATCGGAGGGCTTAATGCTACTGCATTTCAAGAGTTAAGCAAACAAGGACATGGAAGTATTTAGGATGTGTGTGAAAGATTAAGGCAGGAATTGCCTTAGTGCATATTTGCGCAGAAGGAGCCACAACATAAGTGCACATGGTGCATGTACCAGGCAGGATGAGAGAGCCTTCCTCCAAATCATCATTCCAGAACAAGTCAAAACATATATTATTTGTATAGCCATCCTCCTGAAATGAGTGAGAACCCTACAGAGAGCCTGATAATAGAAACTGATAATAGAAAATAAATACTCCTCTCCAGTAATAGTTATGTATACTAAAGTCACACCTGGATATTTCAGAAACAGGGGGATCTGGGGGCTGTCATGTTGGGCAGCTGGCAAACAAACTTGGAACTATGTCCACCAGGACCCTAAGCCACACACACCACTAACTGGACTGGACACATTTAGCCAAAAAAGTTCTTCCTTTCACCCTGTTCAGGTGCGTACAAAACCACAGCATTTCTCTAAGGTTAGTGGGATACTATAAAGCCAACAATCAGCAGTTTTTCAGTTGAAGTCTGTCCCCCACATATGAAGGAAAATGAAATCAGGCAATTGGTCATGCAGGGCACAAGGGCAAAGGCCACACTACGATGTCTTCTGCTGCACAGGGGAACATGAATAATAAGATACTAATGATGTTAAGTACCATGTTTATTTTCTCATTGTGAAGTGACACTTGCTCACGAAGAATTGCCTTTCTTTAAATAAACCACCTTTCAAACAAGTTCATTACAAAACCATCTGAGCACTCCTGACAGTCAAGCTGGTGTGTGAGACAATGTCAAATTATTTATCTTGAATAAATTACCAGATGAATACAGTCTCCTTTTTTTCCCTCTCTTTTTTTTTTTTTTTTTTTTTTTTTGTTTGTTGTTTTGGTTTGGTTTGGTTTGGTTTGGGTTTTTTTTTTGCATTGTTTGTTCACGTGCTAAAATATAGCTCCAGTGAATTTGCTGAATCTCATTGACTAATTAACCCACATGAAATTTTTTTGAGGTGTATTACTGGAGTACTTTGAGATTGTGGGTAGAACAAGAGCCTCAGCAAAGAACTGTATAAAAACTATGAAGAGAGAATGATAACAAATTCCCAGCCCCACTAAGCCTATAAACTAAATTTCCAAGACAAAAACCATGTCAGGAAGGGAACTGTAAGATGAACAATACTTTTGGTTGAGTCAGTGACTAAATCAAAACTAGATTCAGATTTTCTGGAAGCTGCTAGACTAATAGTACAGACTAGGAACAAATTAGGGGTAGTAAAAACAGAAGGTCAGTAAAGAACACATGGATGACTTATGCTAGAGGACCAGCGGTGAATAGATAATGAGGTTGCAGGTAGATTATACTGACTATCTGATTTTCATCATCCAGATTTTTTACAAATTCTAATGAGATGTTGATCACAGGGGGTATGAGATTTTTCTGTTTCACACTTTCTACTGAAATGGTCTAAATAAGAGAATGAAGAAAGTTTAAAAGTCTGCAATTAGTGGATAACAAAGGAATAGCTGTGAAAATTATGGCAAATACTCCAGCCTCCAGTATACACAAAAATGCAGTAGCAAGAAAGGTGTTAACAGCAGCAAATAAGAAAAGGGTTGCATACATGCCCCAAAGCAGGCTTTCAAGTAGTTTTCACTATATCCGATTCACAACATTTGGCTTGTTGGCTCTGAGTTTTTCTGTTTCTATTTGTTTTCCTTAAATGAGCAATTAGTCAAATCTGAGTTAATGAAGCTTGCTTAGTCATCCAAGGTCTGTAAAACTTTGTCAGGAGTCAGCATCTTTGCAACCTTTGAGATTGAGGCAGTCTGGCATCACAGGCTTTGCTGACTGGCTTCTCCCATCATCTGAAATCCCATTTATCAGCTCATTTCAGACATCTTTTCAAATGCAGGAGAGATGGAGAGGGAAGACAGTGTCCTGTCAGAGCAGTTCATATCAGTTCCTTTAGATTAAAGATTGAGAGACTTAATCATCTCTATTTGATATGACAGTGAAACCCATCATCATACTCTCAAATCAATAATGATTGAGGAGGATAGATTAAGAATATGTCTGAGAAAGGGCTGTTGCTCTCTATATGGAACTTAGGAATTGGGGTTAGAGTCCACAGGGAATCATCACACATCTGGGATCAAAAAATGAAAGTGCAACTCTGATCAATAGGAGTTTGATGGCCTGGAACATCTTCAAGGGAAAAAAAAAGCAGCCCTTTTTCCTCCTATAAGCTCCAACTGCATAGGACTTAGAGATGCTGGAGAGGGCATATTATGAAGTGAAAAAGCAAATGTGGTGTCCTGTTCACAACAGCTATTGCCAGTCTTTGGCATGGAAAGAAGGAAACCCACACCTGTCAGACTTCAAAGACGTGCAGCAATCATATTGTCAGCAGAACTTCACTTCAATTATAGTTATTATAAAAACAGCACAAATGCATCTTCTGATACACGAATTCTCAACTAAAGCAAAAGCTTAAGTCTGCCTTGATATCCAAGCCAAAGGTAGCATTAAACATTTTAATTAATACTTTAATTTAAAAAAAAAACAACCAACCAAACAAAAAAAAACAGCAACCAAAACAACAAAAAACAAACAACTTGGAAGAAAATGGAGAATGAAAAAATTCCTCCAAACTTTGAGTCTGTTTTCTCTCAGTTGCCGATAACATGAAGCAGTTGACATTTCATTTGATAAATGTGACTGAACAGTCAGTCCCCAGAACCAAACGCATGGATCTCTACATAGGAATTAAGAACTAAATTCTCAGACTGAAGGCTATAGCAGATTCCTATTTTTAGTGTATTATTCATGGAGATGTACAATCAAGACATGTGGATTGTAGGATCGCATGCTTACATCCCCTCTCCTGTGGAAACAGTCTGAACTAAAGTGCCACCTCCTCCTTTCCATTCCACTCTTCAGACTCTCCATGTCTCCATCTGTTCTGAGGCCATATATTAAGTCACCTTTTGTAGTGCCTCCTCTTGTACATCCTTGTGTACATCCTTTCACAAGATGAAATATATTTTAAGAAATCAATTAGCTCAAGCAAATTAACCATGTGGCCTTACACCTACCTTCTGCATTTACTCCTATCTTCTCCATTTATCTCCTAACTTCTCATGAGGCCAGTATCTCTTTCCTGCCGTGCAATCACTGATCTCCTGAAACAATATTAGAAATTCTGTGTCACTAGCTAGAGTGACGCAAAATGTAGTCAGGGACTCAAAACCTTTTCAATTCTGTGAGGAGAATCTTTCCACTTTGGAGGTCTAAACAGATTTGTGGTCTATCCTCAGTGTCCAGAAGTTCAAATACCTCCATCATGTGGGTTAGCAGTTAACCTGTTTTGGGATCAGATTCCAAAGCAGTATCAAGTACTAAATGAACAAGGAAATCATTTTACTTTCTAATTCTGGGATATTGTCCTCCATGTCAAGGAAGACTTAAGTACTTTTGCATTCTATGTCCTAAGGTCTATTAAATTTTTACAAGAATAAAGTTCTTTCCTTCTGATTTCTCCTTTTCAATGTACAGTGCTAAAGCAGCTCCCTTCTAGGATCCTCTCTCCCTGACTGGGATCATCTGTGCTAGACACTATCTAAAGAAGCAAGGTTTTGATGTAAAAACAATGCCTTTTACTTCCTTTTGTTAACCAGAGCCATAGTGAATATAGATAAATCACAGGTTGTTAAATACACCAGCTAATACCTGTAATGAACAGACCATCAATGTGCAATCTGCATTTTCATTAAAAACAAGAGTCAGTGTCAGCCCTGTGGTAGTTCATGGTAGATGTTTTTTTTTTAAAAAAAAAAAAAAAAGAAACACCAAACCAAAAAAAAAAAAAAAAAAAAAAAAAACCCAAAAAAAAACAAAAAACAAACCATCTCATGTTTTATCAGGGAACAGAAAGAAAACAAGCACAAGATTCTGTCTTTATACTCAGAACAATGCATTTTCCATCTGTCCTCTTTTACAGTTATCTGAGCTTAAGAGTTTACCAAGGTCTTACCTCCTACCAACACACTCTTTTCAATTTTTTTGCAAAATAATGTCTAAAATCTGCAGATCTCTCAATTTGCAGTAACAAACATACCCATTTCTAGTCTGAGATATGTAAAAGATATTTATCTAACACTGTCAAACAACCACAAATACTAGGAGATGCTGTTCTTACAACAGCTAATTTATTGGTTACATGTAACCTTTATGGGCTATGCCATCCACAAATACATCTTGGAGGGTAAACTGAATTTAACCTGATTTCACACACAAGGAGATATTTGCTAAAGAGAGATATAGTCCTTAATCCACTGGCTTTAGTTGTATAGAGCAAGTGACTCTTTTCAGAACACTTTTTGGCAAGTCTTTGCTGCGTGAGCCATTTCTAGAAACCCAGAGCATTTCTTATAGACGCTGCTCTCTATAAACTGCAAGGGCCAAGGGATGATGAGGCACTACAGCCATTGTAAGACACCTTTGGGAAAACACAAATCAAGCCTTTCTTCAGTCACCAGACACATATGTATAACCATAAAACTGAGAAAACATTGTAAAATGTTACCCCATCAACCGTGAATGCAAAGTTAGAAGAGTTCTTTCACAAGTCATCTCCTTCAGATTCACTGGTTTTGACTTTTATTTATTTCTTTGTTTATTATCCTGTTGCAGCTGGATACGAGCCTCATAGTTAAAGCATTCTCTCGGGCAGAAGTACCAAAAATAATTAAGTGAGGAAAGCTGCTATCCAGTGGAGAGGAGATAGATAGCAAAGGGTTCTGCTCATCTGCCAAACGCCCTCTGAGGCTAGGATAATGGCAATAGGACTAAACTGGCCTATTCTCCAGTGGCAGGTGTTTGCAGAGCTTTTGAGAGGTTTGGGAAATGAAATATGTTTTCTGAGAGCTCACTATGAAATCATACAAGGAATGGCTCTCATTATAGTGTCATCCTATATCACATGAGGTTTGGAAGTGCAGCACTTCTTGTGCCTCCAGAACAAAAATATTTGTCTGATGCATCTTATATTTTAATATGCCCTGCCTATATCATAGCTTCACATAAAAAGTAAATCTCCAAAATTCATACATAGTGCAATTTAAAGGTGTCAAGACAATGGTGCCCAAAATTCTCATATAAAGTAGATTGTAAAGCTGGTTAATAGCCCTACCCTCTCATTAAGCCACAGAAAACATAGTTGTGACGCAACTGAAATGCAGGTGAACATGTCCCTGGTTTTCTCCCATCTCACAGAACACTCCAGCCTACTCCATCCTCTCCCACCCCCAGAAAAACAGCAGATAAGGGGGAACACAGACCAGGCTCCCAGACCTCAGACTAAGAGGAACATGAGGAGCTTGCAGCTGGACGTAAAGATACTTAGAAAAATAAAATGGTTTTCTTTTTCTGAGACCTCATCCCAGATCTCCTGGTTTTATTGTTCTATCCAAATAAAAAGTCATTGCTGATATACCATGAAATGCAGATGAATGATAGAGTTTTGTTCATAATTCATAATAAGGATTAATTACTTTCTGGCATTAAGTGATATTACACTAAACTATAAAAGATTTAGCCCCCATTTTCTCAGTGTATTACCTTTGATTATTTGATTTTCACTTCTGAATCACAAGTCTAAAGGAAGTACCATCCCAGCACAGTGCTAGGCACTTTGAGAGACTGTCCAACTTATGTAGCAATTTAAAAATGATGCCATGAACAGATCAACCCAGCATCTCATTTCTAGCAGCAGCAAGGAACAGGAAGATAAAAAATCTCAGCCACAAACTCTTGTGGGCTCTTCCTCCAGAAGTTTCCACTGAGCCTTCAGTGATATAGAAGGGTCTGTCTGATGCTTATTAATTTATAAATTTGCCTACACACTGTTTTTATTATCATTATATCTCAAATGTTTTTATTTGTATATATTCACAATTCACGTCAAAAGTTCTTAAGTTCTTCCTTGGTTTTGATATTTGGTGTGAGGACTTTTGAGTATCAAAAGGCTCAGAAACTTAAAGACACTTCTGGCAACCTAGGCAGGGCCAGTAAATTTAAGAAAGAAAATTAGAGTTTTATTCTTCCTTTTTCATTTCCCTCCTCTATACTGGGGAAGGAGGAAAGAGGATGAAGGATAAAGATTTCTTGTTGCTGGAGGTTCCTTTGAGGTAGCTAATTCACGCATTTGCAGGAAAATTTAAAAGTTTACTTTAAACAGTCTGCCACAGCAACCCTTTGCCTCCCTCCTTTTCCCTGAAGTAGGAAATCTGGAAGTACAAGCATAAAATGCTTTAGTGAAGCTTTCAAAAAGTAGAAGGGGCCTTGTGGTGAGAAACAAACAGTTTATAATGTTGTTTGAAGTCTCCATGGAAAGCACTTCTGCCTTTGCTAGGCTGATAAAGCTTTTAAAATGCCTGTATTAGCATGGCAGCTAGAGCTTTGTATTAAAAACAACCACGTTTTATCATGACCATATCTGCTGCTTGCCCAGAGAAGAAATAAAATAGAGGGACACTAAGCCACTGGAGAGTGCAAGACAGTTAATGAAGGATGTCCTAAGGAGAAAGCATGCACCAACATATCACTGAAATGACCAAATAACCTTCCTTACTTCCAGCTTCCATAAAAGCTAAACATGCCAGAATCCACAACGTGCATATCCTCACCACACCCTTGAAATTGCTATTGATACTTGGCAAATAAGAAACCCAAGCCTACATATGCTGAGGGTTAGACTTTTCAAAAGGGAAACTGAAGGCAACAGGGAACTGAAGGCAGTCCTTTGAATCTTAAGCCTATTTTTAATGCTGTACCAGTCAGTCATTTTGTGAGCTCTGATTTATTCCTATTAGAAAAACAAAACACAGCAAAAGAAAGCAGAAACCGAACATTCATCTCCTATTGATCCAAATTCTTTCACTTAACTCATAATTTCACTCCTTCAGAGAAAATGCATTTCTGTCCAGACCTCAGCTAAAATGCTCCAAGAGATATATTCTAAACATATATTCTAAAAGTTGTCATATGCCTCCACCTCTTCTATTTGGAGAAAATGGAAAAAGCAAAAAAGCTAATAGAAGAGGAGCTGAATATTTCAGAAATTTGTATTCTGCTTCTGCATACACAGGGGAATTCAACAATTCAGCTAAAAATGGATAGCATTTGGTTTTGGTGTTCTTCATTTGCAAATCCCTGGAATATCTTGAGCTTCAATCATATCACTAAAATAAAACATTTTCAGCATTGTGATTCACTGGATCACAAGGGCATCATCTACACTTGGACAAAGGCTTTCCATGATGGGAGTCTCTAACCAGTATCATCACCTAAAACATCCATGTGCTCTTAGGTGAGTGGAGCACAACACACTATTACAGTCACCATGATTTTAGGTTAGAATATCAGTTAATCGTCACACATTTTACTTCCTACATTATGTCAAGAAAGTAAAATAGAAAGATGTTAACAACATCTGGGACTGTATTCACAGACTTAAAGGCCGGGGAGAGGCAGAGCCTCCAGCACCATTAATGAAATTTTAAAAGCAACCCATGAAGTATGTGTCTTTAGTGTACTCAAGATGATCATGATTATTAATCTTCTATGTTGGAAATTTCCTCTTTTTTTTTTTTTTTTTGATTACTCAAATGCCTAAGTAATTTCTTCACTGAATTTTCAATTTCATGGATAACTCAAACATATACAAATTGATTGTAAATAATTATAAGTTCAGTATGTAAAGAGAATGAGAAAAGTGAGAACTCAAAGTTATTAATTCCTAAAAGCAAGTAAAGCAAAAAATCCCCTAAGGGGACCTCCAAGCCCTGGTAGAGTTCTTGAAAAATAAAGTTAAAAGATATAGACAAAGAATAGTCCTGTTCTTTGGATTATGTTAACTGAATCATGATTCCCTGTTTGAATTTGAAAATATACTTTAAATGGAACATTAATTTCTCTAATGAAATAATGGAAAGAAACTGAAACAATATTACAGTTAATGACATTTTATCCTGACCACACAGGTACATTTCCTTCTTTTCTTCTCTTTTATTCCTACAAAGAGCACAAGCTTTCTGCAAAGTAAATCAAAACTGCCAGTTCCTTGGAGTGATTGGGAAGGGAGTTACAATGGAGAGAAGAAGACTATCCTGACTGTACTGAATTCAATATTCAATCCAAAGTTTACTGGAAGAGGATTTCCAGTGTTCTTCACTTACAGGAACTACTCTAAGAAAAAACAGTTTAGGGAGATCAAGTTGATTTTATTGCAGTCTTTTCCAGTGCATTACACTGTAATAGAATGCCCATTCATTTACAGAAAAACACGTTTCCTGGGCTCCGTTTCAAAAGGGGTTGTGCTTCCAATAATTAAATTGTGTACAGAAGGTAGTCACTTAAATTCCACACTGTTAATTTTATGCAAAACAGAACCCTATTGATTTCCTGCACTTTCCCAGCCTTCAGCTGAAGTTACATGCATCCCATCAAGAATATGAAGCAGATTTCTGTTAACCAAAGGTCTAAAGAATGGTGAGTGATGTTTGAGCCTATGATAAGCCCAGGTATTAGAAGGAGCAAGGAGAAAACAGGAATGGGGCAGTTTACTGCAGATCTTACACTTCCAGACATAGAGTATATTTGGTAATCTTAGGAATTCACCCTGTCATATTCCTTTTTACTCAGTCTATGCAATTCCCCAAAGTGTTCAGCAATTCTAACATTGCCAAATGTAAGTCTTCAGTCTTTTTTCTTGCATGGAAATTTTAATGAGCTCTAGAACTGTTTCTTCTAACTCATATCTCGATAATGTTGTCACTACCACTAGAATGAAGTGCCACTACATAAATGGCCAGCTGAAAAACATACAAAGCATGGCATGATTAGAAGAAACAAGCACACTAGCTACAGCAGTCTCCAAAATTTTAAGGACTGCAGACTGTATTCTGCACTTTGGGTCTGTATCCCATTCTGTGACCTGCCAAGGCAATGCAAAAAACAGTGCAAGAAAAGCAGATTACTCTGCCTCCTGATGCAGAGTTCAGCAGTGATAGCTTCTGGGTGATTAGGATGGAGATTGTTTACACAGTAAAGTCCACTCAAGTCAAGGGAAATATTTCAATTACATGAAGTGGGTTGTAGATTGGAGTCATAATTGAAGCTTCTTTTTGCAGTGTTATTGCAACGTGAATGCTGATCCATTGCAGCAATCAGCAGTGTCCTTGATAACTGCAATTTAAAACTACTGAAATGCATCACCTCATGGAAGTAATTGCTTTTATCTTTTAGGACATCATTGATTTGTAAATCATTCAGGGTGGATCTCTGTGTTGCAAACATTACAAATTAGTTCTGTTTCTCATAGTAGTCATCTGATAGCTATTCAAAATGGAAAATAAAAATTTAAGGTTAGAACTACTGTAATTCTCCCCTTCTCCCCAAACTCAAACAAATATGAGCAGTAAAGAATACCAAAAGCAATTTAAAAAAAATATATCTTTTCCTTCTAAGAAAAGCACAAGTTATTTGTTCAGTTATATACAAATTTCATGAGAGGTTACACATGCTTCAGAAGAGATTACCTTTGCAGCCAGAGCTGCAGTGCAACAAATTTGCTAAATCAGATTTCAAGCATTTCAAATGGAAAACTTTGAGAGACTGTCCAACTTATGTAGCAATTTAAAAATGATGCCATGAACAGATCAACTTTCTAATGGAGAAGACAGGGGCCTATGCCATATACACACACACAAAAATCTGACTGAAAAAGTATCTCAAGTGACATGCTCCTTTGCAGGTATGTTTAAGAATGAAGACAGTTCATCTGCCGTGAAATAACCTGTCAGCTGAGTTGAGTGGGACATGTCAGGGTCAAGTGAAAGCAATTTTTTCACCAATGTCAGGTTAAAACACAGGAAGCAAAGTTTTCTTTTTTGTTTAGGGTTTGGTTTTTTGTTTAGATTTTTTTTGTTTGTTTGTTTGGTTGGTTGGTTTTTGGTTTTGTTTTTTTTTGTTTTTGTTTTTTTTTAAGAGCACCTATAAAATGTCTAGGCAAACACTGTCTCTGGGGAATATCTGATGAAATAGCAAGGACTAGATGTGCAATCACACATTTGACTCTTTCTTTGACAAAAGTTGTTTCTTCTTCCTCATGGTCTGATTAGAGTGATACCATCATACTTCAAATTCAATCTGTATAATCAGCATTAGCAAAAAGACTTGTTTAACTTATCAAAAGAATCTATTTAGGCTACCCAGAAGCGACTTGACTACAATGCATAAATATGTTCAGAGGGAGAGGATAACAAGTGGTAAATGACTATTCAATATATCATAAAGGCACAGTAACAACCATTGGATGAAAGATAAAACCTGACTCATTCAAATTAAAGAAAGGTACTAATTATTTAATGACTACAGTGGAAACTGCTGGCATAGACTGGCTAGGGACTTGTAGCAATCACCTTTGTAGAGCTTAATATGGATTGATTGGGCCAATATCCAGAAGCAATTGCTTAGGAGGAGCTGTTTCTGCCTCGGGGCAGGAAGGTGGGATTGTGCTACCTTTCTGAGATCCCTTCCAGTCCTCCTTTATGTTATGGAATCAGTAGAGAAAGCTGTAGGACTCCCAGGAATGGTAATGTCCATCAGTATGCAGAAGCTCAGAGCAGCATGCCTGCTCACCTGAAAATCCACTAGATTTGGGTAATTGGAATAAAATCAGTGCTAGCCCCTTTGAATTCTATAGACAGCAGGATATGAAAAATAACAAGAAAGAGAACAAAAGAAATGAGAAAAATCTTTTCCCAGATGCTGCAAGGTGTTTTTAGACAGTAGCAACTGCAAGACAAGTCCGGAGAATTGGTGCCCCTAGATTTCCTCTGCTGCTGGGCCTAGAGGAGCATCTCTAGAAAGCTGAATTTCAGGAACTGAGCTGGAATTTACAGCTCCTGTTCATCTCTCTAAACAAAAATCAGGCTGATGAATGGGAAGTGGCTACCCCCCACTTTGACAAGCCCTGTTCAAAACACACTCTGCTGTGATGAAAGTTCTCAAACAGTTTGTATGCAGAACTTGCATCTTCTGTACAGAGAGATTATGAGGATGATACTGCTCATGACCTCTGTGAAGAGTACCTGGCTTCTATGTAAAATGGCAATTCAGACATAAATATGTTTCAGTAGTCCCAAATATATATTCTACCTCTTCAACTGTTCGTGACCAGAAAATAATAACACAGGTGACTGCACTTCTCCACTGTCCATCTTGACCTCCATTTGACATGCCCAGCCACTTACATATCCTTTCACAGCAGTCACTATAAATCCATCTCATTGGGAAAATGAGAAATAAATCATGTAGCTTCATCTCTTCCCATTCAAATATTCATTTGCATTAATTATAGACAATGAGATATCAGAGACTTTTTTCCTCCTCTCGTTGTGCATGCTGTCCTGTCAAAATTGGTGCTGTTATAGCTAGTGCTCTTCACTTATTGCACTGGAACTGAAGATCAACATCTCTCCTTTTAGTCTGCACTCTCTAGGGTGAAGAATTGAATATTGAAGATTAAAGAATCACTAGTTATAACCTTAAAATGGGATTAATTTCATCTCTACTTAAAATACTGAGAAATCTTTTGCAATGTTGGGAGTGAAATTGCTGATCCTGATGAGACATTGGACAAAAGCACAGCTAAAAATGCTCTGTCTGCCTCAGCGTCTTGAGGCCGTAAGGTCTGCTGTGCATTGCAAGTTCTTCGCTAAGATGAAGTGAAAAAAAAAAGAAAAACAAAACAAAAACACACACGCAAAAAAAACCCACCCCAAACCTGTGCTTTGAAAACCTAAAGAACAATATTACAAGCATTACTGAAAAAGGGTAGAATCACACATACAAAAAAGATACTGGGAAAGATTTTCTGAGCACAGGGTGTATGTGGAGTTCTGAGCTCCATTGAAAATCCAGTCTGTGTTTGTCCATGCTTACTGGGATCTCATTGTCCAGCTAAGCAACTGCATTATTCCTTTAAACCTCAGGTCACCTTTTTAATATAGGGAAGCAGTATCTAATCTGATCCACATAAATCAGAATTATATCAAGGGTCATAGACTTTAAATTTCAAGTCAGAGTCAATAGTTGAACCAAGATATATAACAACTGAGCTCACAGCCAATCCCTAGTCCCATTTTGCATCCTTGAGGACTAACAAATTTTGAAATCTTCAAAATATCTGACCCCAGTGGAAGAAATGGAATTGAAAGTCCACCCCTGAACTTTGAAGAACAAAAAAAACACCACAGAACCCTAGAAGTGATATGTGAGGTTATTTAGCAAGTCCCTTCAGGGAAAAAGACACAGAGAAAATACAGAGGAAGAGCAATATTACAAATCTGAAAATCTAGACTGAAAACACAAGGTTGTACGTCACCCACAGCTTGTGCACAGCCTGTTCAGATTCAGTCATGTGGTAGTGGGCAGTTTGCCTGATTAGCAACTGATACTCCCAATTTTAATGCTCACTCCCCACCTCCCCAGACTCTTAATAACAGTGGTTTCCATCTCTTTTATTATGCACCACTCTCTCATCTTACACTAGATGTTTTGAAGTCTTACCTAGCTTCCAGAAAAAATATACCACTAGTAATAGTGAGAGGTGGGTGAAACTCCTTTCTAGTATCATTTCTCATGCATAAGAATTTAAACTGTTCTTTCAAGAACTGTATGTGTTGGTAAAAACTCAAGTCACAGGAGTAACAGCCAAGAGGAAGCTGAAGCGGGATGCTCAGGTGCAGAACAAAATTAATTTTAAAAAGGCTGAACAAGTATTTTATGGAATAGTTTTAGGAATTTACCCAGGCTCTACAAAGACTGTGAAGATTTGCAGTAGAATTTATTTTGAAAATAATGAACTGAAACACCAGCCCTGCCTAGAGTGTTCTCCAGAAGACCCTTATCCAAAAGCTTCCTCCAGGCTTCTTGTCTCCCAATAGCTGCAGAAAACATTCTGTATAAAAACTGCATAAATAAACAGAATCCATGACTTGCAGAGATTAGGAATTACTTTTTTAAAGCCTTGCAACACTCCACGTTTATTGCAAAGTATATGAAAAAATAACATTCCTGGCAATGACTCTGCTACTGCTCATGAAAAACATCTTTCCTGATCACTGACATGGCAGATATGCAGCTGACATCTGTGCAGCAGTTTAAGATTGCTTTGCTGACACATAAAATTGAGTTTCACTGTGAAATCAAGATGATTTCATTGGCTATTATAATAAGTTGTTAAAGCCCATGGTAATACTTTTCCATCTTTTTCAATCAAGTGGTTATCTTTTTGTTCTCCTCTCTCCCTCCTAGTCACTAGTTGTGAGCATATCTTCTCAACAAAACACTCAGAGGAAAAGTATTTTTTGTGTATTTAAACTGCTGTTTCTTTCAATAAAGCTAATTAACACCTTGCAGTAAACCTGGGTCTCCTTAGATTTCAAATGAAGCTGACCTATGCATAACAGGGTCTTCACTTTAGGTTGAACGTGCTTATTATTGTCTTCTAATAAATAAGGCTACGGTGTGGTGTTGTTCATTCCACCTCCCAGAAGGTGTTGCAGGGAAGGTGGGTGGAATTTGAACAACTATTTGGTTTAAGCATGCCCCATACCTGTGCTATTTTCCCCCATTCAGCAACAGTTAAAGCTGAGAAAGATTGAGAAAAAATAATGGAGGGGCTTAGAGTTCTGGGATGTTCCTGCTCAAAAATTGGGCTGAACTACAGAGGCACTGGTACACAGCATGAAGAGTCCCCCAGTATCACTCTGTCCCAGGCACACACATGCCTTGAAGCTGATGCTTTTTACCCTAAATTCTGCATGTCACAAGCCAACACACTCTCACGGAGCAGAGAAGCATCTGAAAGGAGAGTTGTTCTTACATTACACCTACTCAGGGCTGTACATAACCCATCATTACATCGAAACTCAGATGAAGGGGAACCAATTAAGCTGCCTGTCAGTTAATACCATCAGAGTTCAAACCTCTTTAGACCTCCTAAAAGAGAAGTTGATGAGGCAAGATTTCTCATACTTAACTGTTCTTCAGCATAGTCAATACAGCCAGATTTGCAAGGAAAGAAAACACCCACACACAGCATTTCCAAAGGTGCTAATCTTCTGCCTCTACAGATAACTCAGGTTACCTGAGAAATTAATGAGACATTATTAACACCAGAAACACCTAAAGCATTTTCAGATGAGACAGGATTGTGGAGACCCCTCAAGCTTCAGCAACAAGGGTTACTGAATGGGCTTTCACATTGGAACAGTGAAGGTCAGAGCCAGGACAACAGTGTACCAGAGGAAGACCAACTACAGCCTAATAACTTACCTTTCCTCTAAGAGAAGTATATAATTCCAGAGGAAGCACTTATAAATCTAACTCTTAGGAGCTGTTTAGAATAGAGCTAGAGAACATTTCTGAATAGCTTGAAAATAAAGGAAAAAAATATTACACCACACCCCCCCCCAATACCCACTAGCTCCTGTAAGCACTATCTGTTCATTCCTTGCTAGCCTCTGCGCTGCTTCCTCTATTTGGACCTAAAAGTTGTTCATAGCTAGATTTGTTGTTTCTACAGACTGTCTAAATCAAAAAAGACCCCAAAAAACAGATACCATCTATAAACTCCCACTTGATGAAAATGAATATCCACTTTTCTAACCTAAATGCCAGCAGCAGCACTTCTTACTCCTGAGAGCTCCCCATGCAATCCCTATTAAATTAAACCAGAAAAATGCTCACTCATTCCTTTTTAAAGTAGCAGTTTACCCATAATCCCCTCCCAAGGAATTCAAATTTTCTTTCCCTTAGAAAAGGGCTCAGTCAAATCATATCTAAAAAGAGACTACTTAGAGACCTGCCATGCAGATTACAAAGTAAATAAAAGTAAACTCCCAGGAAAAGTGTCTCCTCTAATTTCCTCAGTGATGAAACCAAAGCTTGCAATAAGATGAGTACCCAGCTACTAAACTACATTTCCCAAGAGGCCACAGGACTCAGAAAACATTTCACACCTAATTTCCTGCTATAAAAAGCTTTGTGGCCAAGTAAAGCTTTTTATAGACAATTCAGGAGGATGGTGATGTCATTTTGTAGATTGCTATTGTTACTTAGGTGAGTAAAAGACCGTAGATTCTAAAAAGTTAGGGTTTGTGGGGTTTTTTGTTTTGGTTTGGTTTTTTTTTTCCTTAAGGGCCTATAATTATACCTAGTATTCTTGATTTTTCTGGAATTGTTAATTTAAAATTTTATTTTAAAAGTTTTTTATTCTTATTTACCAGGAAGTAAATTTTAAGTTAAATCTTTATGTTAGCATTACTAAAATCTTCTGTTGTTCAGTCTTTAGTAGTATAGGGTTTCAATTATACTAAAATTCATAGTTATGCTCTGGTATGAAGGAGTCAAGCAGCAAAGCTTCCATGCCAAGAAGAAAAAAAATCTCTAAACTATTTACAAACCAGTGTGTGTGCCTCTTGCTTCAGGCTGCTGATCAAATCATGGTCTGGGTTAGCTAAAGATTCAGAGGCTCATGTATTTATCAGAGTCTACTTGTAAATATAGTTAGTATCTGCATTTGAAAAACCCTAGCAAATTCATTAAATGCTCTAATAAAAGGAGGAAGAAAACTGAAGCTAAATAGAAAGGCTTTTAAATAACAGTAGAGTATTATCTTTTCCATAATGTATGGAGCTTGTCTGATTTTAATATTCTAATATCTCCATTGTATCTATTGTGTTTTTTTTTTTTTTCTGGAGAATGAAGCTGGGAATTTCTTTCTGAGTAACAGCTAGTTTCTCTGCATTTGAATTTGGAGCATGGAAGAAAAAAATGGCATTTAAAGTCTTTGGGACTAGGATTATGTTCTCAAATATATTTGGTGCTCAGAGAATCAAATATTAATACTCTGAGATTTTAAGCTATAAATACTAAGGCAGATGATATCTTGAAATCATACTACTTGGCTTCCTAGAGTGAAGTGCAAAAATCTCTTTTTGTAACATAGAGAGATTTACTATTACAACGGATAAAAAAAGTGCAAGCACACAATTAGGGTTAGTTTTCACTGAAGGCTTCATAACAGCAATCTACCTCCTATGTTCTTTATTGTTTAACAAGGCACCTGCTGGGAGTTTTTATGTGTGGAGGTTAGGTATATTTAGAAGTACAGTCTGATTTAAATACATGTTGTTTTGATGTGATCTACTCAATAATAAATGCAGAACTCTGATATAAAACCATGGTTCCTCCTAAAGAACTAATATCTAGGCTTTAATTTAACTATTAAGCACTTCCAGATATACACACTTAATTAAAGCATCAGGGAAACCTCTTTTACACTACAAACAAGGGTCCTCTGCATTTTGCCCCCCCCCCCCCCCCCCCCCAATGCTCCTTCCTGCCTTTAAAACTTATTTCTCCACATAACAAAGCAAGCATTTGAGTGCTGCTGGTTTTACTGATCCAAGAAGAACTGACGGGCAGGATGTTTTAATGCTCTTCCACAAGGGTGGGGGATGTTGATGCTGCCGCTAACCTCATTGCTGCTGTAGTTTTGAAGAAGGAGGGGGATGAGAGAGGACTCCAAGAAGTGGCAGCCACCACCAGTGCTGGCAGGCCCTGCCATGCCCCCAGCGAGCAGAGCAGCAGCCCGGGCTGGGGGAGACACGCTCACATGAGCCAGAGCAGTGCATGGGCATATGCTGTCAGAAATGAATGCTAATTACCCTGGCATTGACAGGCCAATAAAGCTGATTGGTTTTTAATTTCTTGGCGCTGGGAGTCCAGCCATGCGCTGTACAAATTGAGCAACGTCACCCTGTACCACTCGGGCTGTTTAGTGATGCTGGTGGCTCTGCCGTGCAGGGACATTTCCACCCGTGCTGCCCAGGTTGCTCCTTTCTACATCATCACGCCCCTGCCAGCACCCAGCTGTCCTGGCATGCCGGTGATTTCTCAGGGGCTGCTAGTTATTTTTCCTGTGAGTTGGGATTTTGTGGAGAGCAACACAGCAAATTGGGCCTCATTTCTTCTTTTCTGCCTCATTGGGGCTTTGCTAATCCCTTCAGTTTATGGCTTTTCCAGCTGAGTGTTTTTTGTAGGAATTGGTGGATAAAGGAATGGGCAAATGGAGAAAGGCAGGTTCAGGAAGATACTAGCCATTGCTTGCTGTTCCAGCTACAGTAAGAACAGGGCAATATTCAGGAGGTGGAGCTCACAACACACAGCCAGTAGTAAGAGGGGACGGCAAACCACAGTATTGCTTTTCAGTGAGATAAATACTAAATGCAGACAAGTTGTCCTTTCCAGCTGTCTTCCTCTTAGTTTGTTAAAACCTTGCGCAGCACCTTGCCCTTGGTTAACACAATGCAAATAGTTTTATGTAAAGTTGATGAAAACTGCATGTCTACAATTAACACCTACTTGGAAGTTAGCTTAATTCGAAGTTATGATAAACTCTACTTACTCCTAGCTCAGCTAACTGTGGAGAAAGAGTTATAGAGTCACTTTAAGGTATTTAAAAATGTTTCCAGGAAACTAAAAGTCACCTTCTCTGATACACATTGAAACCTTGATGGGTGTGGTAAAAAATAAAACACCATTTATTAAGAGTGGGTTTTCTTTCTTTTCTATTTCCTTTCCTTTCTCCATTCTGCTACCTAAGCACCTCACGTCGTTTGCATTTCTCAGTTGGAGAAACACAAATTAAGAGTATTTGTATTGTTTGAACAGAGTTTAAAACCCAGGATCAATTGTAGGAGTGGGTAGCTAGATATACAGCTAGCAGAAAGGCCCTGGAGCTGGTGTGACTGAGTAGGACCGCTAGCTGGGCAGGTCTGGTTCTGCCGGTTCTGATTGTTTTACTAATACGTGTAATTAAGGAACATGGATTTTACCTTTTATTAAGATACAGTTTGCTCAGTGTATCTCATAAATTTGTCATATGTTTTAAGTTAGTCATCTTCAGCTTTTGCTAATTTAACTTACTGACTACTGAAAACTTCCTAAAGATGACATGGACTGTTATACTGTATGTACTGATGAACAGTAGATATGTTCCTGCTGATTTGCTGCTTGCCTACCCTAGGAAATTAGGGCAGGGATTTCAAAGAGTCACCAGAGTATATGTAAAAACACAGTCCCTAATATTGTAGGAGAGGTATTTAGAGTACTTGGTGTTTTGTAGGCATTGGCACCCACAAAAAAAACAAGTCATATAAGAAATGTGGAATCTCGTGAACTTGTTTTGTTTTTTTCTAGATGACCACTTGAGCTTTACAGTGACTACCCACATCGTTAAGTCTCTTAGAGCTCTGAGTTTAAAATCTAGAAAACTTTGTCTAAATTTTCTTAATCTCTTGAGCTTTTGATGCCTGTGGAGATGACAAAGATGTCAACACCACTTTTGTTCAGAGTTATCACATGCAGCTGTAAGATAATCCTTCTGAACTAAAATACTTGCAGTGCTGCTGTGAATTTTTAACACTGTTATGACTTCCCTTTTAGAGCATTTCCATGACAATCTTTCCATAAGTAGGACTGAGGAAAAAAGATCATAAGATAATACAAATTGAAAGAGACCTTGGGAGGTCTCCAGTCCAACCTCCTTCTCCAAGCAGGGTCAGCTGTGGGTACAGATGAGGCTGCTCAGGGCTTTACCCACCTGGGTCTTTAAACCTCTAGAGAGGAAGGCTACACAAACACTGGGAAACCTGTTGCATGGCTTGACCATCCTCAAAGTGAAGTTTTCTTTCCATCCAGTCTGAACCACTTTTGTTTCAATTTATGTCCATTTTCTCTTAGTCTTTCTCCAGTTATGGGGGTCCTCCCCCATCTGCATGACCTTTCAGAAATGCTAATGGCTTCATGGGGGATCCCTGTGGCATGGCAGGGCAAAGCAGGAGCACAGGCACAGTCTGCACACCAGCAAACCTCGTGCAGGCTGCATGGTGCTGGAGGGAACAAGCCTTGTGCAGGGTGGCACCCAAACATGGAGGCACTGCCCTGCACCCCAGAGAAGCTCCCAGGGAAGCTGCAACTTGGCACGGCCCACCGCCACCACGGGCACTGCTGTAAAAACAGAGCTGTTGTCCCAAGTGCCGCCTCTCCTGCCATGACCCAGCTCTGGACACCGAGAAAAGCAGCATGGCCCCAGCTTCTGCTCCATCATCATCTGAGAGCTTTCCACTCCTGGTGTGGGGCCAACAGGGCACTTCTGGGACCAGTAGCTGGTGTGCAGGAGCCCAGCTTGTCCAGGGTGCTGAAGGGCACCAGGGAGCCCCAAAACACCATCCCCAGCAGCGGGGAGCAATGGGAGGGCACAGGCTGCAGTCTGCCTTTTCCTTTCCATGACTCTCCTCACTGCCTGGAAATGGTGCCCCACTTTGTGAGTTTTGAGGACCAGTAAGTAACGTTTCCCCTAGAAGCAGGTTGTCTTTCATAAAAAGTTGGAGATTTACCATGATAACCAGAAAGCAAGTTCTGCTGGGCTAAATCCCAAAGAATTTTGGGCTGGCGTAGCAGTGTGTGATAATTTTGTGTATTCTAAGTGAGAAGTCAAATGCTTTCTGGGAACGGAGAGGATTTTTTGACCTGCTGCAATCTGTATGCACTGCAAACTGAATTGCCGGGGCATTGCAGGAATTTTTGAAACCTGTGTACAAATGCTAGTGAGGTGAGGCTACGGCAGCTGTAAAAAGTCTATTTTCCTATTTGGCCCTCTCCCAAACATAAATAACAAAATAACTCATCCATCTCCGGGGTCAGGAATGGCTGTGCTGGTTAGCCTCAGCTTAAACCTTGTGAGTTTAATTCAGTTTTATAGCCAAGTACAACCAGGCTGAGGTCAGCCAAGGCACTGGCTGGTTATGCAGGCAGGCTGTATTCTTTATAAAACTCCCTGGAATCCAATTGTGATGACAGATGCCATGGAGTGCATCTGCCTGATCGTTCACCACTGATAATAGAGCTGGAGATAGCTCAGTAAACCTCTTCATCATGAATTTCTATTTTCTTTTATAGTCTTAAATATTCTCACTGCCTTTATCTTGGAAATCATATTGTACTTTTGTTTCTATTTTGCTGGGGTTTGAACACTGCCATTTTTAAGGTTATTATTTTTCCCCCTTTTCTAAGTTCAGCTCCTTACTCCTTAGCAAAGAAAAAATATATACTAACTTAGTAAATTAAAAACTTTTTTATCTTGTCATTCATATGACTTGGGAAAGTGGTAAGATACAGGTACCTTTGGTTTTTGTGTGTGTGAACTTGTGATCAAAATCCACCACTTTCCTGTATTTGAATTTTTTTTTTTTTTTTCATTGCTTACTCAGAGGAAGACACTTAAACATTTGGAGTCAATAAATGTTGTAAAGCAGATAGCTAGCTATGCAGTGATTTTCCACGCTTTTCATATTTTTATATTTGGCATTACTTGAAAAAGGCATTCTTCTCTTCTTACAGAGAGTATTAAATTGGGATATAACTTTTCTTTGCCTTTACTGAACTCCCATTCCTAACCATATTAATTTTGGATACATCCTTATGTTCACCAGATATTGTTCCTCTATCTTTGTCATCACTAACTTCAGTCCATCTGACAAACTTATCTTCAGAAAAGCTGAGAAATAAGATTACATGGGCTTGATTCAGTTTGGCAAGCAGCAGCAGATTTGCATTTGCTTTGCACTGGTGTGTTGGCTTTCCAAGTTCAGTGGTATAGCCACTCCTTGTGCAAACCTCCCTCTGCTTTCATTCACAGTCTGAGATAAACAGATGTTTGGCAAGATGTTTAGCATCTGAAATGATTAGTCTACTCAGATTATTGCTTCTACTTTATACTGCATGGTGCACTTTGGTTTGGGTTTTATTTTAGTTGTGTTATGAAGAGAGCAACTTCAGTGTCCCATTGTGAGTTTCTCACTATTCAAGCTGACAGCCTATACACAACAATAGGGTAGTGAACAATGGTCCATCAGCACTACCAAGAGCAGGAAGCCATTTAAGATGTATTGGGTAATGAAGAGCAAATCTACTCTCATCATCACAACTACATGGAAGCTGCTCTAAAATTTTATGACAAATCTTCTGCAACAGTCCAGCTGCAAAAGAAATATCTTGTGGAAGAGCAGAAATAGAAAGCTTTCATTCATCAGCAGTGTCTCTTTGGCCTTTTTCATTTTTTCAGATTTAGTCAGATAAGTGAATATAGTCCACACGTCAAGGTCAATGGTACACTTCTCTGTAGTAGCTACACAAGGATCATTATATTTGTGTCAGTAGCATTGGTCTCTGTCACACCAAATCCCAAGAAAACAGGATTTTTTTCTTGGATCTATACTAGATATACATACTATTTCAGTAAAGTATGTATTTGCAGAGTAAACAGTGTTTCTGTTTCAAATATGCTTGAGTTGTACAAGAAGCTTTCCCTTCTTCCTTTGGCTTTGCATGATGCCCTGTATGCTGAAGTAGATCTGTAACTTATTAAAGAGAGCACTTACACACTATTAGTGTTTAGGGACAGAGAAGGACCTCATTGATTAAGTCTGTAGGCTAAATCAATGCTATGCATGCTTCAAGAGCAGTAAGTCTCATTATTTTAATTATGTATTTAAAGAGACAGGGTGTTTAAAAGTGCGATGGATAAGTTAGAAAGCGAACAAAGGAGCAGGATCTCTGGTTTGTGAAAGGACTGAAAAAAGGGCAATAGAGATGAGAACGTGAAGACTGGAAGATATATGATAAAATACTGTATTAACAATAGGGGCTTACAAGCATACTTGGCATAGATAATTAACTAATTCAGAAACACTTGATAAATGTCAGAATCATCAATAGGAAAATACATGATCTGACATCCGAGAAACTGATTATATATATATGAAAGAACTGATGACTTAAGGTTTTCAGACCTAGTTGTTGGATATCTTGTTATGTTTTGAACTAATTCACTAATGAATAACTGAACTCATTACTTGTTGGATTAATTCACCTGAGTAGTGAATTTAGACTTGAACTGTGGCTGTTGGTGGGAACAGACCAAGAGAAACAAGGACTGATGGCTGAGATGCTGTGCAGTACTTTGCATTAACATTGGCTTATGGGTAAAGAGATAGTTATGGAAGAATGAAAAGTGCAGCATGGTGCTTGCGGTAAAGGCTAGGGGAGGTGAACCCTCCTACAGAAGAAGTTGCAAAGGAAATTTGATCTAATCTTAGGCTGTTCTGCTGTGTACCTTACTAGTAAAGGAGAAGATTCATGCTTGGAACACACCTGGGAAATACGTTTACTTGGCACCCACAGAGATATATTAGTTGAGGAATGAAGATGCAGATATTTTACGTAAAGAATTTGTAAAGCTACCAGAGTATCACACACTGTATTTTTCTGGGGGCTAGGGACAGAAAAAGAATCTATATAATCTTCCATTACAGTTTCTGATAGAAAGGTGTCTGTTTCAGCATAGACAGAGGGGAAAATCACTCTTGTTTTTGTTAAAAAGCCAATAACATCCCTTTCTACTGCAAACCTTTCTGATTTGAAGGAACAATATTTTCTAGAATTAATGTAACCACACTGGTTTGAAAAGTACATTATAAGCCACAATAGCTTTCCCACTGCATTCTGTTTTGCATCTCTCCTATTGTATTTTAATGTTGCTCTGAAATGAGCAAGCCATCTCTTTTCCTTGTTTCAGTGTACAAAGAAGTATATTGTCAGGTCTCTAAATACAATGTATTTACAGCAACCGTTATTAACAAATCAGATTAAATGTGCCATGATGCTTCAATTCTTGGTTTAATCAAGCATTTCAGATATTTTCTGAAAAGCAGGAATAGATCTCAATTATGTGAGTATTGTATTCTTCCCCAGAATTTTAAGGAAAATCTCTTTTTGTTTTTATTTCCAAATCTTAGTAGAAAAAAACAGGAATATTTTTCAGAGCTTCTGTACAAGCTCTTTCTTGTTGTTCTTTGCTGTCAATTCCGTATGGTTCATACATTTTAAGTAGTAGAATAAGAATGTAAATCTCTGGATATGTGCTTTATTAGTATAGCCAAATAAATAAATGAATTGCCCTAAAAACTGAAAGCACCCCTTGAGATTCACTGAGCCATTCACAACCTGAGTTTGACAGGCAATGATTTAGCCAAACCATCTATAACTTTTATTTGAAAAACAAGGACAATTAAAAATAGGATCAGGCATTTTGGTCATGAATTATTCTGATCAGGAATATAACTAGATTTTTATTCCAATGCCTAAATGAAATATCTCTCTGTATAGCCACTGAGTTTCATTACAGCTTCAGTTTTATTACCTCACTTTGAGAGATTTAATCCTTTTCTGGGAAATTCATTACTCTTCAGAAAGTACAAATAAAAATGAAATATAATAATAATTTTTTTGGGGGTGGGGGGAGAAAAACAGGAGAGAAAGAACTAACTTTTATATTTAAGACAACTAAACCTTTATGTTATTTTGTTGAGATGCTCTTAGCATTGTAGTAGCCTTTCTGAAAACTCTGGAAGGGCAAAGCTTAGAGATTACAGACGTGCTTTAGCTTTGTGCAATGGTACCCCCTTCCCACCTCATCAGCACTACTAGTGTGGTGGCCACTATGGTGGGTCACCTTGGGGTCCAGGTGACCCACAAGAAAAGTTGTTGCCAGGGACCATGAGGAGACAGGCTCTCAGCAACACCAGAGGAACTGCAGAGACAGCTTTGGCCTTGTGTGCTGGTGGAGATCTGAGCACCGCTGGAGCTGCTTGCTTGGTTGGACTGGGCAGAGAAAGTGTCAGCATGGAGCAAGGACCCTCTCCTCTCAACCCACCAAAGAACCATGTACAGTTCTACATCCCGTCCTGGATGTGGGGTAGAGGACTTTTCTGTTACCAGAAGAAAATTAATGGCCTGAATTCCTTTCCACTCCAAGACCCAGCACCTCACCTCAGTGATTCACCTCTGTGCTTTGACATCTCTTGGGATAAAGACCAACATGGGATGAGGGAAAAGAAACAGAGCTACATCAGGCCAGGTTCCTTCTGGCTACTCTTCAGCAACAGGCTTAAAACAAGTGATTCCTCTTTTATCCTCAAGTTGCTGTGAATGAGCTGAGCCCCATGGTTGGAGCAGGAAGGAGAGCACTGGCACTGAAGCCCCAGGTGAGAGGGGGGGCTTTGATATGGCTTCAATGTGTTGGGGATGGAAATGTGCTACCTAGGAAGAGAAATCTTGCTGCAGTCAAGGATTAATAGGTCCAGCATGTTTCTTTCCCATGAAAGACACTTCCAAAAAACTTAGAATAATTTTTGATTTTTGGGTAACCTGGAAAATGTTGCTCTTCACTCTTCCTTCCTTTTCTTTCTCCAATTTTCATCAGTGTCTGGACATTTACAGATCCAGACTATTTTGTGCATGAAGGGTAAAGACTAATGCTTCAGAATAAGTTTATCCTTTTAACAGTGCTGTTGAAGGCTAAAGCATGTTACCCACAGTTTAAAAAAAAAATGTATCATAGATATTTTCTGTCCGAAAATGAATTTGCTTTATTGAAATGTGGATAGAAATTAAATTAATATGTTGGTAGATAAAGGTATATTTTTTTAACCTGCTTTATTGAATTTGTGCAGGATGATGGCTTAAAATGTAGCTCAAAAAAAAAGGGAAGTAAAAACAGAAAACAGAAAGAAAACTAAGGATTGAGATGTAAAGACAAAAACAGAAAACAGTAAATAATTCCTTCAATGAAACCTGACAGAAGAATTTAGATGTAAAGGACCCAAGGCCAGACTTTAAAAATTACTGGCACTCAGGTGCCATGTGAGTTTTGCTTTTGGGACTCTAACAATTGACATGGAAAATAATGAGGAAAAGTAACTGATCCTTCTGAACACTATGAATGTAACTTGTATGACAAACCCCTCTGACAACAAAAAAAGGTGATTCCAAATACAAAACAATAGAAAATCTTTTATTTTCTTAGTACCTATGGAAAGATATAGGAATGGAATACTTTATAACAGCTTATGTACATGGCAAAACTTTCATTGGAATTGAGGTTTCAGTTTCAAGGAAGATAGATTTTCATCTACTGATTGTTTTTATTTAAATACTAAAAGACCTAGAAGGGAATATAAAGCCTCAATCTATGGAGAAATTTCCAAGACAAATGACTTCATAGTTAAACTCACAGGAAATGAAAAATCAATGGAAATTGGACCTGAAGCACATGAATAGACAAAGATGGGAAAAGACTAAGTAAAGGAAATTAAATGACACTAAAGGAAACAATACCACCTTCCAGGAAGATACCTCATCCCTGCATATTTTGAAATGCAGAAATTTCTTTAACCACCACAAAGATAGAAATTCTCTTGAAAATATTGCCCTAAGCACTGACTGTACAATACCACAGAGCTGATTACAGTGTGCTGGGGATATCCACTAGCCAATGTCATAGACTTCCTGCATTTTCTTGAGTATATGTTATAGGTTATATGCATAGGTATTTAAGACAAGGGCAGATTTATCCCAGAAACCTTTACCTACTAGCCCCCTGATTCTTATTTCCTGCAATGGCTCCCACTTCTCAAGATCTTCTTCTTTCCTGTTTTTTTTTTTTTTTGGAGGGTGGGCTTTTCCTGGTGGGTTATCTGAACATTTTCATGTATGGGGGCTTTTCAGTGAGGCTGGTTATCTGAGGCACTGATGATATGTGTGAAAATATGATGCCTAGCTCAGGGAAGAGTCAGCTAAGCTACAGCAGCATGAAACCCATCACGCAGCTCATTTACCCTGCCTCATCAGTGAGTTTGGCAGCCTGCTCTAATCTGTGCTGCTACATCTAGATGGCTGCTGGTACCCAAACTCATTAGTTTGAGGTTTATGTGGTTGTTTCTGCACTATGCAGAAACTGATCTTCAGCATACCATGACCTTCCCTGTTATGCTTTTAATTCATGTAAGTGCTTCGCAAAATTTTTTTCTCTCAGCCTCTTGTAGAAGAAACAGTGCTCAGACAGCAGAGTGATAAGATGCTACTCACCAAAGCTCAGGTTGAGACTAACCTAAAGTACCAAGAAACCTTGTTCTGTTTCATTTCTTTTAAAGGATTTGTCAAAAAGCTGGAAACCAGCACACCCTGGGGAACTCCTGTCTTCCTGAAAGGTTTGAGTCAGGCTGGCCGTGAGTCAAACTGGTGGGTGCAGAATAAGTAGTGCTTTCAAGCCTGATGCTGTCATTAAGCGATCTCTTCTGATTTAAAAGGTTAGCAAGCAAACAGAAATAAATAAGAGGTTTTATTTTGCCTCCTGAGAACTCACACAGTACAGCCTGACAGAACTGTACATGTGTGTGCACACACAGGTACATGCAAAAGAAATGCAAATGTCCATCATGGATGAAAAATCAGGCTTAAAACAGACCAAACTATGTGATCACTGAGAGGACCCCAAAAGAGCATTATTTGCTGTGACTTTAGTTTTTTGAAGGCTCACTTCCTAAAATAAAATAACGTCACTGAAGATGGTGATAGTACACTGGATATGTGGAAGAGCCTTCCCAAGAGCCAGATAACTGCAGAAAACATTGTCAATTAATAAGAAGTGCAAAGTCTTCTGGTCACAATGGAAAACCCTTTCACCCTAATTTGAGGATGAGTAACTTTTCAGCTATATAGCTGTTTCTTGCTCTTACACAGATACTGTTCTATGCTTGATCGTATTAATACTGACAGTAGAAAACTTATGCTTAAGTTTTCTATCTTGGACTCTCTTTTCCTTACAGGTTGGGAGGTCACACCAGTAATAAAACCTTTAGCTGAAAAGTTGTTTAACATGTTGTCAGAAGTAATGGATCTCATATTACAGTGTGAGGTGGGAGCCATGTAAAGTCAACCCTCTTCTACAGAGAGAAGAACAATATTTTAGAAAGTTTCCATGGAACATGCTAACTCCAGACTACTGCTTTGGACATTCTTTTGGGAAAACCTTTGCTAAGGCTCTTAGTGTGAGCAACAGGGATTGTAAGCAATGCTCTAAATCCCCCTTTGAATGGATACACTTAGAAACTGAAACCTTTTGTCTCGAGCTTGACCTTTGGAAGAATGTCTAAGGGAAAAGACTTAAGGCTTTCCCCACTCCAAGGTCTATTACAGACCCCTCAGATATTTAAGTACAGTTCTTCCAGAATAAAAGGTGTTACCCAAACCAGAGACTGTTTAACAATAATGTCCCCTTGCTATACACAGAGCTACTTTGCCACTTGATCTTCCACGCAACTGCCTCATCTCAGTTATAGCTCTCGGCACAGGTGACTTCTTGAAATATTGATCTAAGTCTTCCTTTAGTAATCTTACTCACTTTAAGTCCCTTTTGCCCCCAGATATTTCTCAAACAGCCAATGAGCCCTGACAGCAGGTCCATGCTAGAATTGGGTTTTAGTAGCAGTATTGAAGCCAAACACACTGTCCTGATTGCAGATGGGGCCACAGGTAAGGCCAGCAGCTGGTACACTCTGTAGTGAAAACCTCACATATGGCCTCGGCTCCAGATGCAGGCTTCATTTCGAGTCCATTTTTGCTCCTTGGCAGGAACTCCAGACTGATGCCAAGCCCACAGGCCAGTTTAAGATTGCCCTCATATCGTGTGATGCATGGGTAAATATGATTTGTCAAAAATACAAGTGTAGGAGGTTTCAGACAGCTCCTGCAAGCCGGCAGCTCAGGTTTACATTGACAAAGCTTGGGACAGCAGCCAGCCATGCCATCTGCACTGGGATGGGATTCAGCCAACAGCTGTGCCCTTGCTCTGCTGAGAAGCCCCTTCTCACAGCCCCAGCCCCTGCCCCCAGCATGGACCAGCTGCCTGAGACCTGGCACTGGTGATCACGGGTGCTGGGAGAATGCTGCCTGCTAGCTCTCATGGTCTATAACATATGTAGTATGGAAAGGTCTCCTGTGGCTATGTACTTAAGGTCTGCAGAAAGCTTTGATGTGTCAAAACCAGCATAAATGCTAAGCATTTTTATTATTGTTGTGCACATGAGGCCAAGTTCCGATAGTCACTTAAGAGATTTCATTCTGCTATATAAAGCATACTTGGTGACAAAAAGTGTAATAAATGAAAATAGTTCTAGTATAATATCTAATACTGCCACTAAACTGATTCTGTTGATGGTATTTTTTTTTTTTTTTGTAAAAAAGGTAAAGGAAGACCTTAATCTGCTTGAAATGCAGAGCACAGTCAACTGCTAATTGTAGAAATAAATAACAGATGCATGCAATCTCCCTCTATCTCACTTCCCTTTATATTTTCAAAGCTAATATATTTTTCTTTCTTTTATGCAATCCATTCTCTTGATCTGCTCAGGCACAGGTCTCTGCTTTCAAAGCAAGCCCAATTGACAACAAAGCTTTTGCTTCCAGATCCATAAATTTTTTTCCCATAATTTCTTGGATATTGGTTCAGAAAACAGGCAATGAAATAAAAATAACAGCAGAAGAGCATCTTGAGTGGTTTGAAAAAAATCCTCCATTGAATGTGAAATAATAGTAAGAAGAAAAATAAACTGAACAAAAATAAAGGTATTAAAAATTAATTACACTGCCCCTCTCAGCTCCAACTCTGGGAATGTATTTTTCAGCTCCATCACGCAAGTATTTGCTCTGTGCAGAAGTCCAAAAGGATTTCAAGTGGAGAATTAAACAGATAGCTTTCTACAAGCTGATAGAATTTACTACAAAATCCTTTCTATAGGAATATTGGTGGGTTTTTTTCAGATTTCTTACCAAGCCTGAGCTAAAGCTGGAACTGCACTTCAAAATGGGATTTAGGGTTCCTCCTACTCTATCCCCTTTCTTTAAATAGCACTTGTAGCTGAAGAGCAATTAGGAAGGTGAAGTTGGCTGCTGCTTCCCACCACCCCCCAGTGTGGCTGCAACTACGGATGCACTGGGCCCAGCACCAGCCCAGGGAGCTGTGACTGTCACCCACCATCCCGGGGAACTCTGACCATGTCACCCACCAGCCCAGAGCTGTTCTGCTCTTTTCCACATGCCACCTGCTGCCACTTTTTAAGTCACAGCCTGAGCTGCAATCATGTGTAGGCAATTCCCGGGGAGCACCGGAGCAACCCTACCCTCCCTCCCCGGGTTTGCAGGCAGCCAGTCGGGCAGGGTTGCAGTGGGGTCCAACCCCACATCCCTGGCTCCTAGGGCAACCTCCGGGCTTCAATTTATCAGCATTTCACTAACACCTGAGCACTTATGTTTCACCCGGGGGGAGGCATGATGCAGAATGTCTTAGCCATAGCCCAAGCAGCAAATGGCCACGCACAGGTATTAAATACCCACTGCCCCGCATCATATTCTGTGCTAGGAGCTATTTGTAGGGACCAAATAGAAATGGAAAGGTTTACTTCTTTATTCACTTAAATTAGAAACCGAGGAGACTTAAAAAGAAAGCAGTGCTCATGTAGCTTGAAAAGCTACAAAGCAAATAACTGGATAACACAGAACATTATCTATATTTGAGATTCTCAGCTGGATAGGTACCCTAAACACCTATCTACCTGCCTGCCTGCCTATCACCATTGTATCCTGGGAATATATAGTCAACAACAGAACAACTTATCATGCCTTCTCTCTTCTTGTAGTAATCTCATTAATTTACTGGGACAGTATTTTAAAACATCTTTCCCTAACGCTCGGCATTTGCATACATCCATCAGCCAGCTTGTATACGTGGGATGGTAGATGATTTAATACTGCCAAGGAGGCTTAAGATGTGGATAAATGTTTTTGTAAGGATTGTTAATACTGTCATGCCAAGATTAAGGAGGCCAAAGACTTGTCCTAGACATAATGACTGACTAAAGGAATCCTGGAAACATTGCTGTCTGGGGAAGGGGAATATCATCGTATTTAGGAAAGATTTTAGGAAAACAAATATCTAATCATGCAGAATAGCATTTCACTCTAATCGTTTTAAATCCATATACAAAATCAAGTTTCTTGAGTGATTTTCCCAATGCATCTGCAGTTTGAGCCTCCAAATAGTACAAAGCTGAATATTTGCATGTCTAATCTGCTTGGACACTGGCCCAAATGAGATCTGTGCCTGGCCTGGAGGAGCTGTTCTGCATACAGGATGGCAATGGGGATACCAGGAATGGGAGTAAGAGAGTACATACCTGTGGCTGACTCAGAAATAAATTCAATAAGCATGGACAGTCTGTGGAGGTGAAAAGCAAGTAGATGAATATTAAATACTGGTAATGATTTAAATTTTGTGAAGAAATTACTTTTGCTGATATGAAGTTTCTCAACTACAATTTGAGTACAGTTCACTCCTGGCCTCTTCTGGGGAAAAAAATAAGTCTTAGGTAAAAAAATGTCATTAACTTACAGCCATACCTAGTCAAGCATATTTTATTGATACAATCCCTGAAGATTCAGGAAATCAACAGAAAGCCAAAATCACACTGTCAGAATTGTGTGCTTTGTAATCCCTGTGTGTACCCCTCTTCCTGATGTTCCACATCTGCTTGATCCTCCTTCCCAGTCCACCTCGCAGCCAGGCACAAACTATAAACCCAAATCCAACTGAACCCAAACACATGAACTTAGCTCAGACCTCAGACATTTTCCTGGAGTAAAGTGGTGTCACTGTTTCAAGGCTTTGAGGCAGACAGCATCTTTTACTTCATGTCTGTGGTGCATTTATTACAGTTTTATAATGCTTTGAGAATGGAAACAAGTCATAGTGATTTGAGAGATGTATGTCTATTACTAATGTGCTTCACCTAAGTCAGAGTTCTAGTTGTTTGTCTGTCTGGGATCCACAGCAGGTCCCTGTGTTAATTAATTCAATATTACAAGATAGAACAGAAGAATATATAGAATTCTCTACTATACTCCACAAGAATTTTCCAGAAGAAATACCTACTGGTTTTAATAAACTGATTCATACACTAGTAACCAAGGGAAGGAATTTAAAGGAATCTGAGCCTTCTTATCAATGAATTTAACATTACAAGCAACTACTTTTTCAATAAAATATTTACTTTTCCTACCTCAGCACTGAGAGAGATTTTGAATTACAATAAGAGCCTGGTGCTTACACCCACCTCTGCAGTTCCATTTGCAGTGCAAGATGTGCAAGTGTCTCGCCTGCGGACTTACTGTGGGTTCAGAGCTCATCTGGGGCCGGAGGGACCCACATTCTTTGCTCTATCATTTTAATCAGGCGGCTTTCTCTTCTCCTGGGCACTGCCCAAACATATCAGGATTTAATTCCTTAACGAAGAGGAAAGATTTAGATTGTTTCACTCACAGAAGTGTGGAAACCAAATTCTTTCTGTGGAAGCTGGAGCTTCTATTGGGATTAAAGGAGCTTGGCCAATTCACCCCTAAAGATCTAACCTATTGACTCTTGCTGCTGTATTATTTTTGTCACGGAAAATTCATGTTTCCAATTGGTTTTGGCTTAGTGGATGGCTGTTGAACTAAAAGAATTTTTTAACATGTCACTTTGCTCTTCCCTATCAACAGTCCAATGTGTCTCAATTTCCATTTCAAATACAGATCAGATCTGTCTAATCTTTTGCTTCTTCAACATTTTCAAGGAACTATAAATTCCACAATTTAATTAATGGGTCAAAGAGGCTGAGTCTTCTTCATGCAAAATAGAACCTTACAGCGATTAATTAAAATTTCTATCACTGTTCCAACTTGCTAGATAGACTTGAGCATGGTATAGTCTGCTAAGGACATTACAGAGTGCAAAACAAAATGTTCTAAACTTAGAGAAGCAAAGGGAAATGTGATTATTACAAATGGAGGAACATTTTTTTCAGTATGCAGAGACTAATTTTTAAAGGACACTGTCAGGAGTTACGGTGTACTTAAATTTGATCAGCTTTAATTTTCACTATCTTATGCTGTGCTGGCAGATGTCTCTGGGGTTCAGATAGCTTTTAACTACACACCATTTTACCCTTAAAAATGGAGGAGGAATAAAAGTAGTATTTGCATAATCTCTGCAAAGAAACAGTGCATCATACAGTCTCCACTGGCTCTTATAGAAGCAAATAAATAATGAGAAATAGTTTCCAGAATTATGTTGATATGCTTTGGGTCATTTGTTTGCAGAAGACAGCAGACAAATGAAACAATATTAATTTAAGAAGACATCAGACATATTAGGGAGAAATTTGTTAAGAGTGTGTTGGAGAGACAACAGTCTTTCATTTGTCACTTACTTTAGACCTTATTTATGAAACTCTAAAATGCTGTATGATTGAAAAAAATAAAATATTGAAAAGAACCCAAATCTGAGGAAGCACATGTTGATCTCTCCTAGCTCATTTGCTTGGTCATTTAAGAGGACATGTAATATGTGCCTGGTTCTTTTTAATACAAACTTCTGCTTTTGTGGAGTGATAACATTGTAATTACTATCATGGTTTGGCTAATCTATGTTTAAAGGACTTTGGGTTTTGCCTTGATTCTCTGTATATGTCACAGTCACAACATCCCAGTAGCTGAAGACGGATAAATCTAAATGCATTATCTGTTTTCTAATCAAGATGAATTTTCTTTTTCCTGACAAGGAGATCCTCAGTTTGCAACTAGGGACCTAAGGTCAAAACCTCAACAGATGCTTGCATGGAGAAATGAAGCTAGAATATTTTATTGTCCTCATGGTATGGCTCTGGAGGTGACCTCAGGTCAGGGACTCCCTCACTGAGAATATTGCATCACCATGCTCCCAGTGGCTCAGCACTGCCCCAGTTTACTCCAGTTCTGCACTGAAATCACAAGTGCTCTGAGTTGGTCATGACCCTATAGCAATACTACCTTTTAAGGATGATCCTTAAGTTACCCTTGAAGTGGACTCCGTGTCGTAGATCTGAAAGTGCTGCTTTGTAACAAAAGTGTGTTTTCATCACATGCAGGACTCACTGTGCCAGAGAAAAGGTACCTCTCAGTTTATTAACACATTAATATGGACCATCTGCATCATGGCCATCATGTTAGAAGAAGAGTGGGATGAAGAGCACATCTATTCCATGGGCTGTTCTTCCCACCTAGTATAGATGGCATGCTTAGAAAAACCTAATCTTAACCACTCTCCTGGGTCACATTACAGGTTTAGGGGAGCTTCTACCTCTGTTCAGGACAGCAAGTGCAGAAATACTCATGCTAGGGGTAGTGTGGTAGGAAACACAAGGTACTGTAGCGGTAACATTCACCAATACAGTACTTAATTTCTAGATGCATTATGCAGCTTGTCATTTGTTTTTGCAGTAAACAAGAAGTACTGAACACTTTCTCCCATTCAGGATATGGTAAGTTAGGATGTTTCCACTCTGTACAATGAAGGAAACCCTGTGCAGAGATTGGAGAGTGCATGTGGGGGTGGGATAGCTCCAGGTTGGTGTGGTATGGGAATGTCAGAGTAGCAGCTAGGAATGACATGAGCCAGCAAAATGGAAGATTTTGAATTATTCTCAATTGAAATTATCTGTCATTTACTATGTGATTTAGTCATTTGTACCATTCTCTAGAAAATACGGTCATGTCACTCTCCAAAAACCTTCTCTTGATCTCCCAATGAGAGGATTCCCCAGGAGAAACAGCAGGTGAAGTTCCAGCAGTGGATAAAAGAAGTCCTTTCCCTTTGTGCATTTTAGAAACCTCAGCTTAACCTGTTTTCCTTCTTTCATCCATACACACATGTCCTATTGCTATCAGATCCGCCTTTCAGTTAAAAGTTTAAATGCTGATCAGCATGAGTTGACTTTAATCACCAGGTAAAGACGGCTGACAAACAGCTTTCCCAGTATGGATCCTGTACATACTTTTCACTTTCCACACTGCATTTAAATTTGGAATTAACCCCTGAGTCCCCCACTAGCATGAGATCCAAAACACACTAGCACTGCCATCTGCTAAATGCCTTAACAGTGCAACCCAAGTTGCTGACTGACAGTGGAAGGTGCCATTGGACTTCTGACTCAAATCCTCCTCCAAGCCACGGTCTCCCCATGTTATATTTATTCCCCTTCGCTGCTTGATGCCAAGTCCTGGGCTCTGTCTGTGAGAACAGTGAGCGCTCGTGCTCCCCGGACTGCAAGCACAGGGCTGGGTGCTGGGGGAGCGGCGGTGGGTGGCTGCCCTCGGCGCTGCACAGACAAAGCGCGGGGGCCGGTTCCCTGCAGCAGCCAGCAGCAATTGCCATGGCAACCAGCAAGCTGATTACTCAATTACAGCGTTCCTTTTTAAAAGTGACATAAAGCCAAGGGACAACACATCCTCGGCTTCCCGTGGTGCTTGATTTTCAAAGCACCAAGCTATGTTTAACTTTTTAATATACCTTGTGATTATGTTTGCCAACCTAGTTCTGGATCTCTTTTTTTATTGTTATTATCATTATTATTATTTTATCCCCATGTTCTTTGAAATGCCTAGAAACTAAAAAGCTACTTAAAACATACAGTTTTTCTCATTGCAGGAAAACATGCAGGTGCAATCAGCACCCAGTGTAAACGCCTTACTGTCATGAGAGAACTGTGACAGATGCACACATGTGGGAGAGTGCTGGAACCATGACTGATTTAGTAAAATGTGGCAAATCTGATCCAGGAAACCTCAACGGAGCTACTCATGCTGTAGTCTATGAAACTGAGTTGTCGCTGAAGCTGAATTGTTTCTTCATGATGTGCATCTTTTTCATACCCAAAATGCTCCTGTAGGTACCACCATGCTGTTCTCAGAACTGGTACATTCTTCAGTCTTTTGGGTGAGTGTAGATTACTGGATACTTTTCTACAACATGAGAAGGGAAAATGCTGAGCGTACACTTGTGACATTGGGTTTCAGTGTTTTGTCTAGATCAGTTCAGATTTATAACACTAGCTGTGCACAAACTGAGGAATTCCTTTGTTTTTCATAGGGTATAGCACCTTGAGGGTCTTGTCAAGGTCTTCATCATGTTGGATATGATAGAGGTGGGCAGTGAGAGCCATCCTGTATCAGGAAAAACAAACCAGTCAGGCTAATTCCAGGGAGGAAAATAGAAGTACAGAAATAGAAAGTAGCTTTGCTGCTGACCTTGACTAGATTCATAGGATCATAGAATAATTTTAAGTTGAAAGGGACATCTATAGGTCACCTAATCAAGCCTTCACTCAAAGCAGGGCCAAACTCAAGGTTAGATCTACTTTCAAAATTAGTAGGTCTTTTCCAGACAGGGAAAAGGACAGCTCAGGGACTTTTCCAGTCAAGTCTGGTCTATCTCCATGGGCAGAAATGCACCAGGCTCTCTGAGCCCCTCTTCCAAGGTTTAATCACTCTCACTGCTCTAAGCCTGCTCCCTGTCTAGCATCTTTCCTGCACAGTGATGCTCTGCTGTAGGTCTGCTTTAGCAGATCATACGAACATCTCTACATGACTTCTCATGGCAATGTTCCAGAATGAAACTGTTTTCATATCCCAAATAGGATAGCCAGCTTGAAATGGCTCTTGAATTCTGGAGGAAGCTTTCCAAAACAGTAGTGTTACATTTCTTGTTTGTGAATCAGGTAAAGAGCAAGACGTAGAATTTTAAACCCATAACTTGTAAAGGACTGCTTGCTACTTGTTCTGTTCTGAGGTAATGTCTGGGTTTGTTAGAAAAGTTTTTACAAGTGTGTTGTAGTTTAAACCCAGATGGGAGCCAAATACCATGCAGCCACTCACTCCCCCTGCCCCCTCCCTGGAGAATGGGAGAGAGAATTGGATGGGTGAATGTAAGGAGAATCCTAGGTTGAGATAAACACAATTTAATAATAGAAATGAAATAAAATTATAATTATAATAGTAATAATAAGGTATACTGACAAGTGATGAACAATGTGATTGCTCAGCATCTGCTGATTGATGCCCAGCCCAGCCCTGGCTAGTGACCCCAGAGGAGGGAGAAATCCTGAATCTACAATCCCATAAGAAAGAGACAACTTCTGGGCCAAACTTCATCTATGTAGTGAGCATGATGTTGTATGATATGGAATATTTCATTGACCAATTTGGGTCAGTTGCTTTGGTTCTGCTCCATCCCAGCTTCTTGTGCACCTGCACACTATCAGAACATGGGAAGTTGAAAAGTCTTTGATTTCTTAGCAAAAACTAAAAACATCAGTGTATTATCAATATTCTCCTCATACATAATCCCATATTGAATCCAAACCACAGCACCATTCTAGCTACTAAAAAGGAAAATTAGCTCTATCCCAACTGAAACTAGGACAAAGCAGTTTTCTCTTCTCTCTGAAGCTGCTGAGAGGTTCAGGTTTTAAGTAGACTGTGTGACTCTGCAGAGACAGATTAGGAGGATTACTGTCACCATTCCAACAATATCTTAACAACATTTCCTTCCCCACTTCCTTTCTCCTCTCTGAGTTTGGATCATCTTGGCAGACAAGATACAAACTGCTTAGGTCAGCTGTCATGACCTAAGACTAAGGATTCACTTACAATGTCCTAAGGAGGAACCTCCTCATAGTCATGTTTTCAATATTAATACTGCAGGAAAAGAATGGCCTGAAGATGCATTTGCTGAACAGTGTTACAGATGGCATCCCAAGATGTTGATTTCCTACAATATTCAGTCTCTCAATATACTTGGTTAAACTTACGAGGGATTCATTTTTCAAAACCACATCACTTTAATTAATAAAGTGAGACAAAAACCTTTCAATTACATATCAGTCTCTTATAGGTGGGGAGGCAATGCTGTCAAATCTGCACATGGATGGATTAGTTTCTCAAGTGCAGATTACCCTCTGTGGGGAATGAAGTAGACTGGCCCAAAGAATTCAAGCTATGGATGACAATTCACTTCTAGGAAAGAAGTTCCTCTCCAACCACTTCTTTTTTACTTTGGTCACTTTGGAGTAAGGCTACCTTTCCCCAGGCTGCCTCTGAAGAAGAGTAATTGTTTAAATTTCAGCCAGTGAACACTGGACTACATTGATGACATCTAGACTATGATCTGGGTCTACTCTCAAGATCTAGAAGTTCCTAAATCACAGATTGTGAGGATCAAGGAAGTTAACTAAGGAAAATATCACTCCATCTTTGCTGTCCTCTTTCCCCTAAGCACTCACTACTGACCACTGTCAGACATGGGGTAAGATTAACCTATTTATGCAGGATATTAGTGGGGTAGAACTGAGCAGAAGGTGCTCTGCAGGGTAAAACTGAGAGATCCTTTAGACTATCAGAGTGGAAGAAGCTTCCCTATCCCTCCTCAAAGAGCAGAGCTATAACCCAAGGTCCAACCCATTTGATGAATGTTATAGGAGGTAACGGGTATATGACCTTTTCCGATTCCTGCAGATCCTCTTGATTTGATTTGTGTGAAGTATAAACAGAAACAGCATGCTGAGAGAAACAGAAGACTGCAAGAAATTAACTGTTCCTATGCAGGTATGTTCTCGTGCCATGTCCCTCTTTAAGATTTTTAAGCTAAACCATAGTCCTCCTCAGTGAAATGATTGATTAAAAAGTACCTGATTATTTCAGTATTATTTGCTTTGCAAGTTGTGCGTGGTATTTTATTTCAAAGATATGAAGGTATAATCTGATTCTTCAACCCATGGGGAAGAGTAGCTAAAGGTAGAAATTTCCAGTCATCTCATTTCAGTATGTGATAGAGTTGTCAACCTGGTGCTGTGCAAATGAGGGAGTTGGCCTGCAAGCCATCTGTGCGAGATGGTGCAAGATGTGACTTGCACATGTATTTGTCAAGAAGGTAGGGATAAGTTCAGAGCACCAAATTTCTGTTTTCTGCTCCTTATTTAATGAGTTAGCTTCCCAGTCAAACGTGCTCTGGAAAGCAGACGTAGAAGAGACCAGCAGGAATATTATCTGAGATGTGCTACGATCCATTTCCTGCATCCACTCATTACAAAGGAGCGGGTGTCCTGGTCACATATGGACATATGCTAGTGAGTGAACAGAGTAGGATGGAGGTATAGAACAGCTAACCCACAGTTAGCATTTCTGCCCTTAGGTGTGACCATGTGAATCCATCATTTGTTCCTTCAGAATATACATTATATTGTGCACAAGCACATATGCTGTGCTTGTAGAGATCACCATCAGCAACATGAACCATCTTTATTGTGAACTTTGCATTCTCAAGCATGGAGTGTTGTCTCATGCCTGTGCCCTACTACAGAAATAAGAGAGTAAATGACAGTGCAAGTGCCCTGATTCTGAATCTCCGGGTTTCTCTTTCCACCTTCTTACTGTTGCTTTTATTTTATTTCACTGCAGAACCAAAAATCTTGGGAACTGACTCAAATTCTCCTAATTTAACTGGCTGTAACTCTGAAGCTGGATCTAGCTTTAAATGTGGTCCTTTGTGAGGAGGTTGAACCAGGTGGCTTCCAGAGGTTTCATTCAGGCTCAGTGGTTCTGGACTTTTGTGGCTTCTGCCAAGGAGAGATAACAAAGCAGCTGTGGTTCCAGTGTGGTTTGTGCAGCGTTTTTTCATTTATGCACTTCAATATTGACAAAGGCAGAAAATACCATTAATCTCCTTTTTAACATGGTAGGCTGTGAGGGCAGAGACTAGGGAGATGAGGTGAGTAGCCATAATGCACTTAAGTCAGTGGTCAGCCAGCAATATTGCAAAGGTAACCCTGCCAGATGGTTCTGTAAAGCCTTAGTATCCGGCTGTTATTCTGCTTTTCTTGGTACCCAAATAAACAGCAAAGCTTATCCAGGGGTTTGTGCCAAAACCCAACCTCATTTCTGTGCATGCACTTGATCTGACTAAATAAATCTACTGTCTGAAGTCAGTAGAGAAAAATTGGAATCTCAAAAAGGTGACAGATCTACAGGGAGGTGGAGGAGCTTCACTGACTTTTGGGGCCTTATAGGATGCATAGGCATGTGAGCTGGGTGTTTAAAGTATGATGGGCTAAATGCAGGCAAAAATAATCTTGCTAAGACAACTGTGCATAACTCTACCTTGTCCCTTTGCCTTTGTTTTCTTAAAAAGTCACTGAGAACCAGAGGTGGGAAACCAAATCTCACTAATGGGCAAGTACATATATATGCTCCAAAAGGCAGGTACATAACTATTTTATATGATCCATGATGTAGTGTATATGATCTGCAGTGTTTGAAATGGGCTGTGTATAAAAGGGTTGCCATCCTGCCTCCTCTCAGAGACATGGACACAGATAAAGGCATTTTTCAAAACAACAGCAGCAAGCTAAAGAGGATTCAGGATAGGATAAATAAACTTCCATTTTTATATATGCTTACACCATTATACATTGGGAGTGCACTTTCTTTCAATTGGGTAGTTGAACAAGAGCAATCCTCAGATGGGGTATATCTTTTGTGAGGAGACTAAGTCGTTTTCCTCTCTCTCACTACTGCCTTTATCCTTTCCTTTCACCCTCAGTGGTAGCTTCTTCTTGCTGTGCAAAGACACGAAATTAAACAGAGCCATCCCTTCCCTTTCTCTTACCTCTATTTTGCAAATGGTCATGATAAATCACTTAGGGGATCCATTTTGTGTGCAACAAGGCTGTACATTTGCAAGTTTTCTCAGTGCATCATATTTTCTCTCATGGTCATAAAGCCATGCTTCTGAAGACATCTCCTGGGGATGATAAACCATGATGCTGGATAAGATGAGCAGAGGCCTCAATTTTCATTTATTGTCTCTGGTTTTTATTTTATTTATATATTTTTGAGAAACTGGAGTTTAGACAGTTTAATAGACTGGAAAAATAATTGAGAGAAAGATCCAACTATCTTTCACCCCTTTAGGGACACACAAGACATTTCATTAGAGACGTACACGGTAAGGAAGTTTGCACTGTTATCATTAATGCTTCTGTTTTGTGATAACTACTGTAAGGGCAGAATTAAAAGAGAAGTGACACTGCTTTCACCTCTGATAACCTTGGAGTGCAGTGGAACTGCTGTCAGGTAATACAGGCAGGAACCCAGGAGGCTGAACAACTCTTGCAACTTGTGCTGTAGAGTAACCGCCCATGCAGCTTGCAGTGGGTGAGCACCTGCATCCCCCAAGCATGAGATGTAGCTGCATGGAGGTAGCCAGTAGTAAGGAGCGATGGCAGCACCAGAGAGACCACAAATATGGCTCAGCAACCATTTTTGTCAGCATGCTGTCACACAGCACAGAGCTTCACAAGCCCTCAAAACAGCAGAGAGATACCTCACACTTTTCTACTTGATTTTAACTTTCTATCCTTCAAACCCCACCTCTCCTTTCTTCATCTGTGAGCTCTAACACATCCAGAAGTCATTAAAATCCTCCCCTTAGTCTACAACAAATACACTGTTCTTCAGTCAGTCTCTACTCCTGGTGATGTCCATTATGGATTGGGATCTGGAGGGAGGCTTGGCTCTCCTGGCTTATTAAATGAACCATACAGCTAGCCTTTGTATCAGTGGTACGCAGGTGATGAATTTCATCCAAAAGCTAGTCCATTGGGTGTTGAAAGACCAAATTATTTGTAATTTTTATTGAAATATGTTCAGTACACTTTCATACACTCACTGAAATTGAGATTTGTCTTTACCATATAGTTTATGATCAAGAGAACAGAGCCAATGTCTAATTTATTTTACCAAATAAGTCTTTGGTATTTCCTTTTTATATATCCATGTTTAATTGCTGTAATATATATCAATTTTATGTGCATGTAATATATGTTATTATTTCCATTTAAAAAGTGTGTGATTACTATATAGTGCTTTACAGCATTTATATCATCCTTGTCCTTCTCCAAGTGAAGACAGCACAGAACATCTACTTGCAAAGTTCCCACATGTCCAATTCCCCATCATTTTCCCTAATTCAAGTGCTATGAAGACAAAGTACAGTCAGATCCCTAAAAATGAGAAGTCAAAAAATACAGCCCTGCTTGAGGGTATTGAGTTTTGTTTTACAGCCTCATTACAGCTATTGCCCTGTATATTCATTTGTGCTGTGTTGGGACATTTCCTCTGCTCTCGTTAAATCATTATTAGCAGCAAATGCCCTCTATAAACCCAGCACAATCCTGTCAAAGACAACAGATATTACCAAATACTGACACTCTGACTTGTGTAATGTTCTGTGGCTCAGCAGCCAAAACTGTAGAAATCAACTGTCCCTCATAAACTCTTCATTAGAGCTTCAGTAATTTCTGAAGCAAATGAAGAACCAACAACAGCCACTCCTTATTAGCAGACTTTTCTCCTAGGATGTCACACAACAAGGGTAGGGGACAGAAAAGAGGAATCATCTTCACCTGTTCAGTAGGAGCCTCCTATTCACTTAGGAGACCTACACATGAACCAGCACCTGCTGTGCTAGGTGCTGCACGGACACACAATCTACTGCAGGTCGAGTAATTTAGACCCCAAGAGTACATCAAAAGATAGTTACTTAAATAGATGCAAACCCCTATAATTGGATGGATCCACAGCCACTTAAACAAGGCCCTGCCTCCAGTGAGCATGAGGGTGTTGAGATCAGTCTTGTCTTTCCAGTTGTTTTATTCTACTTTTGTTACATTGTGAGAATACAAATAAAGATGGACCAAAGGTGAGAGCTCTGCTTCTTTGTCCAATACAGTTTTTAATACATAAAGCTGAACAGGAACACTTAATCAAAATGTTTCATCTGTGTTAACACTTCTGATGGCTTGAGATGGCACTGCTAATGCATGGACATCCATCATGCCTCTGTAACAGCAAGATACCCCAAGGAATAATTTAGGGGCCTTCTCCCAGGAACATTGCTCTGTGTAAAGTCAGTATTTTATCCACTTGTCCAATGGGAGTATTGTTTATGACAGCTTTATACAGCTGTGGTATTACTGCTGTTTATCTTCAAACCCCTCCAGATGATGCTGTGTCCCCATGTTGCCCTATATGCATAAGCAATATTGGCCTCTACTTCCATTCTTTAGAATAGAGAGGGAGGAGAAGGTCAAATTTGTGAACCTGGGGAGATTGCAACCAACATTTAGTAACAGAGATGAGACACTTTGGAAGATGTTTTTGCTGCCTTGTACATATTTTCCACACCACTAGTTCAGCTACAGTAGAGTGATCTAGATCCCAGACAGGCTAATACCTTGCTGAGACTATCAGCTGAGTTCCTTTGGCAGGGTGTTTGGGTTCAGCTCATCAGTTATTCAAGTATCTGTGTATGTAACTATTAAAGCTGGATTTTTTTAAACATAAAAGTAGTTTGAGTTTGTGAAGATGTAACTGTATAGGTTGCTAAACCTCTTTAACTGATGTCAATGTTTGGGAAGAGTACTCAGCATCTACTGCAAAGCAAGGTCTCCAACAGAGTCTACCAATGTTTTGGAAACAATGAGGTTTTTTATTCCTTTTGCTATGTTTTTTTTAACCTTTGCTACTGCTTACACAAGTATGAGAGTCCTTATCCAATGCTAAAATGTGTTCTTTACATTTTAGAATATGTTCAGTATTTTCTTCCTGTTTCTAGATTATTCATCTCAGACTAAGGCTGATCTTCTAGTGATTCACTTCTGGCTTTTGACAGTCTATTTTCTGCCTACAGAGGTACTTCAGAGAGAGCTGGTAAAACAGGATTTTTAATGAAATAAATACACAATAGTTAAATATACTAGAACAACACATTTTACAGCTATGCCCCCTGACTTCCACTGGGAGTGTTATCATCTGAACATGGCAGTAAGACAGAGAATTTGAGATCTACCTTTGCAAAACTATGAGGAATTGTGTTGTTCCAGGAAACCTCCAGTCCTGACAGATTGACATGTGATTCCTTCCTCATGGTTCTTTCTGCAATGAATTTTACCACAGATTCTTCTTGGTAGGTTCTACTAGAAATGCCAATTGCAGTTTGAAGGGAAGGAGAAAAAGTTGTAAGTAAGGGCGGGGAGGAGAAAATAAGAAAATATTTCATCTTCTTTAATGATGACTTCATTATATCTTCTTATTACAGTAATTGCAGGTTTAACTAAAGATTTTCCTGTTGTGCAAGGTCTGGAGAGGCTGGAAATTTATAATAAACAGTTAGAATAATACCACATGATGGAGGCAAAAGGTGAAATTACCACTTGGATACATTTCTTTTGGCTAAATGTGCAGGATCAAGGGGTCACTCAGCAGAGATAATTGCTAATTAAGCTTGGAGGGGCAGGCAAGCAGCCAGGCAAACATCTTTGTGTTGCATTGGGTTGCCAACTGATTACAACTTCAGCCCTCTATTAAACTTCAGAAATGATTAATTGATTAATATTTACACACTTGACAAAATGGACAAGGAGGGGATATCGAAGTGAGGACATTGCATTCACCTCCAGGTGATCTTCAAAGCATGAAAACTTTGCAGTTTTGTCATGGTCCCATTTATGGTTATTTCATTAATGTCAGTACAGGAGCAGGATGAGCTCATGGATTAAGTATTGAAAGGGAATCAAATAACGTGAGTTCAGTGTTGGCTCTGCAAAAGATTTGGTCTCACTAGGAGGCACTTAATCTCTCCTTTCATTCATCATCTGTAAAGTGACAATGAAAGATTGTTTCCTACAAATACCCCTGAGCAGAGTTTCTTGCAGCACAGATCCATACACAAGACAGATTTGAGGCTGAAGGGTACCTTCTGAAACTTTCAAATTCAGAAATCGGTGATCTTGCAACTGTTGTTAAAATGTGAAGACATGGAGATAATATCGTAACAGTACTGATTTACAAATTTTAAGGTCAGAGATTACAATCAAGACTGCAACTGCCTCAAAACATAGACTACAATTTAATTTCAGCAATAAACTGGCTGGTAAGAAAGATGCCATTACCAAAGAATTTATTTAAACAAGAAACTTTTCATACTTTTTTTTTTTTTTTTTTTTAATCTGATGCTTTTGCCTGGATTCCTGGATGCACAAATGCAAGATGGGATAGCTCATCATTGAGAGCAAATGTTCCATTACTTTTCACTTGCTTCTCTATATAAATATCATTACATCGTATATATTTACTTATTCATGTGACATTTATTAGTAATGACCATTTGAAGTTCTAAGCACCTCTTCAGCTTTTTTAAACTATTGAAAATATGAATTTCCATCACAATAACTTTCAAAGCCATAGCTAGAGCACTTTTTGTCCCAAACACACCTACTCCCAAATTATTCTATCTCATAATCAAAACTTATTAATGAATAGCATATGTCATTCCCTTTTCTGAATTTACTTAAGGAATCATTGTTATCTTACATAAATTATAGTTTTCTGCTATTAAAAAGCAATGCACTGAGGTTTAAATATTGCTCCCTCATCTGAAAAAGTACATTTACTTTGCAATGGGTTAACATATGCTTACAATTAAATACTGAAACATTCATTACTATGTGCTGGCTAGCAGCTAATTCTGCCTAGTCATGTTCAAAGAGCATCACTGTTATTAAGTAGACACATGCAGTCGGAAGTCCTGTGGGGGGAATGTTAAAATGAGACCCCTGATTAAATGGTGACTCACAAGAAACCCTTGGGGAGAATGCTTGAAGGTGATATCATCACCATAGAGAATTTGGATCTATAACAATAGGGTAGACACAAAGCATCATTCTCCTCCGTGAAAGCTTTATTCAAGGTGAAGCTTTTGCTTGTGGACTGGTCCCAGCTGCAAGGCAGCATAAGCATCCTGACAGATGGTTAGCTGGATGACACAGAATGACGAAAATCTTTTAAATTCATCTTACGCATGTACCTTTTCATTTATCTCTGAATCTCATAACTTGCATTGTCTATACTGGCCTGCCAGTGAGATGATTTCAGGGCAAATGGCAAAGAATAAGGTGTTTGGATACTAAAACCTGATTTATTACTGGCCTTTTGATGTACCACAGGACTATGTGTGGAAATGCCAGAGCACCCCAAGGAGCTGGTAGCTAATTCTAAGCAATGCAGAGCTCCAGCTCCCCAGATAAGGAGGAAGACATCTGTGCATGGTAACACACACCTCTATCACCACCAGTACCCTCCAGTCCAAGGCCAACAAAAAGGGATTAACCAGGGATTAAGTGTGGTTCAGTCCTCCAAATGCTGGTGTGGATGGACTGTGAGGGCAGACTGGAGGGGGAGATCTCACAGTTATGCCTCATCTTTCTCCCATTTAAAACAAGGGCTTTTTGCTCCAGGACTGCTGACCAGGGCAATCTCCTTCCTTCCAACACATCAGGCTGGGAATTTGTGCTGCTGGGTTTTCCCTGCATGCCTTGCCTGCAGATTTTCCAGCTTCCGCTGCTCTAACTCCAACTCAAACTCCCTCTTTAGTTGCGACTCATAGTTGTAAGTGTTTTGCAGTGATTTTATAGCATAAAATGATTAGAATCTCTGGAAAATCACCACCTAAAGTTGAATGAGATTTACAGCCACATCCCTAGGGAGATGATTACCCAGTAATGTCTTCAGCTAGATAGTTTCTTGGGCTATGGGAAAATGTTATTCTTTTTGATGCAGCATATGTTAAAGGCCTCTGAAAACAATCACTTTCTTCTAAGCAGAACTACAGGTATACAAGTACTAGAAACTGACATTCTGAACTTTGAATCAAAGATTTTCTTTCAGGGAGACTGATGTCCTTATTTAAGAAAATTGTGTAGAAAATTAAAGCAAAAGTAATTTTCAACAGAGGATAAGAAGCTTTGAGGAATAAATCCAATTTGGTGACAATTGGTCATTCATTTCCTGAATAAGATCAGAGCAGGTCTGTATTATGTGTCTCTCGGGAAAGTTACTCAACCCAGTACCAACCATGCTGAATCAGGAGTAGTTTCCTTCCCATCTCAGTGTAAGAAGGGCGTACGAATTGGATCCTTCTCTCTTTAGACACAGGAGTTTGTTTTTGTGTCATGCTGGCTGCAGAAGACATTTACAGAATTGTCCATGTATTTTGGAAGAATGTAAGAAGGAAAGCCAATAACAACGGAAAGGCAAAGGGTCTCCCCATCACAGGCTGACTGCAGAAGGCAAGAAAATATTTTACTATGGTGCAGAGATTCCAGTTTTCAATGTTGAGTCTAGCTCTAGAAGCAGCACACGTTGTGAATCCCTGGTTTTCAGGACCCAGACAGGTATGTCTTTGTGGTGTTGTACCGGTTGGTACACCTACACCAACCTTCTCACACCTGGCTCAGGGGAATTTGTAATGAAACAAAAAAAAAAAAAGGTCCTGAAATTCCAATACACATTTCTAACTTTCAGCAGTGAGATCCTTTAGGGAAGTTTGGGAAAACATGTCTCAGTGTTAACCCCAGGAGGAACCATTCAGCCCCCTTGTTTCTTTCCCTCATAGTGAAAGCTGTAGACAAGCACTCATCAATTTAGTATGATTTTGTGCCCTAATTACACCATATTATTCTTTATTATTATCTTTATGAAAAATAGACCTGCTGCAAGTCTAGAATCAGTATTCCTCCTACACTTCTCCTTACTCTCTTTTGCTCTCTGCTTTTCTAGTAGGTTTAGTTTTAGAGAGGATTTTTTTTCCTCCAGCCAATACTGAATGAAACCCTCTGCTTTTCATGTCCTGTACTGAAAAGGAGAAATTTTCAGCAAAAATAGAGAGCAGCTGAGTGTGAGAGGACAGGTGCAAGCACTTTCAACAAGGCTACTGAATAAAAGTAGGGGGGGAGAAAAACTTAGTTGGTCTCTCTGCCTGGTAGACTGGCTGTACCTGACTTTTTGGACCAGCAACAGATCTGGTGAGGTCCTGTGTTTGTTGGCTTTCTTCTAAGATTCCTATCTCTCTGGATATTAATAATTGTAGATTCACAGTTGGATACAGTTATTAGATGTATAAGACATTATTTTATTCCACTCTCTAGACCCTGCTTCCACCTTTCAGTATTTGAGGTATGCTGCCTGTCTGCTTGCACCCCTGAGACCCCCATGCTGCCCCAACCACATACATACAAGCTATCCTTCTTGCTCAGATTCTGCAAGCGTCAAGCACACCTGGATTACTCAGAGCAATTGCTCCTGCTCTTATCTTGAAGTGTATTTTGGTCTTGTAGAAGGGTTTGTAAATTCAGTGTCTTATCCATTATTTTCAATCTATATTAACTGATGCAACAACAGAGAAGCAGTTGCTTTCACTTTTTTTTTTTTTTTTTTTTTTTTTTTCTTCTTCAGTATAGAAGCGTTCAGGGAAAGGGACCATCTTTTTCTGTATCTGGGCTGTAGTGCTATAGTCTTCAATTCACCACAGAGTTCCAATGAGCTACTGGAATACAAAGGATAGTCCAATAATAACTTCTGCCAACAGGAAAAGTTGAGCCATAAGATAACAATATATTATTTTTTTGTAAAGAGGGATTTGCTTCTATGGCCAGGCTGTCACTAGTAGCTGAGCTATAAAGCTAATCTGTAAAGCTAATTTAAGTACATCTGGATGAGCTGGTTGCCAATTGTTGCATCTGCAAGATACTGCATAACTGCTGTTGTTTGTAAAGGAATTCAGCCAAGAGTTTGGGAAGCTTTTGCCATTTTATCAGCCAAAATTCTGGCATAACAATAGCCCTATGCCTTTGCAAAAAAGCTAACATTAGGGAAGTTAGCAGCATCACTTTCGTATTTCTCTCTTGCAATTACTTTTCTCAATGCCAGTATAACGATGAAAAAAAAAAAAAATAGCCTTTCCTGTAGGGATATCTGGGTGCTTTTCAAATAGTATCCCAGAGGGAAGCTGAATAGCAAATATACTTTATTTTTCAGACTTCAAATGTCCATCAACACTTAAAGTATCTTATTTAGCTCATTATTAATAATCTGGCTGTTAGTTTGGATTGCTAAATGAATCTGCAGAAAAATAATATGTGTACTCCAGTTCTCTGATGCTTAGATTCATCCAAGCATTTAAGAACTGTCAAACAAAATACACTGTGTTCAAGGGAATATATTCATTGAAAGATTAAATTAGGTACTGCAGTAAAGCACCCCATTGCAGTGGAATGGCATTTCATACTAACAAATAACTACAGCACTGTTATAACAAGACCTAGAGGCATGTGATTTCAACTGACTGCACATCTCTGCTCTGTGAGTGCTTGTATTTATTTTTTTTTCCCAGGCTGATGAAAGAGCAAATATTAGTTGATATGGAACAGAGTTATTCTCTTAAACATTTTTGAAAGATTTTGTAGTGTTTCAAAGATTATCTTCTGGGTAGTTACCCTGACCCATGACTTTGGATTCCTTTCCATCTACTTCTTTTGAAGCACTGAGAAGTTAAGGTGTCTCTGCATCTCAAAAGTTTTCTGCCCAAGAAGTGCTATCTCTCTGTACTTCCTGACATGCTCCCCAGTTTTCACTTAGCTTTCTCATCTCCTTATTTGTATTTTGCCAGCAGGCAGGAAAGTCTAGATAACCTGTGCCATTAGCTATACTCTTTATACTCTGTTTTCTTAAGGTAAAAGCCTGTGTATCACCTCCTGTGAAACTTAGACACAATCCCTGCTTGTTTGTTCTTTACAAGATGAGATATGATTATTCTTTACTTTTTAAAATGATGTGCCTTTAAAGGAATAGAGCCTCCTTTCTTACCTGTGTTTCAGGCCATAAACCAAAGTTCACAGGAAAGCCAAAAGGAAATCAAGTCCGATTTATGGCCAGCTGCAACTGTGCTGTCCAAGATGAGAATCTAATGTGGCACTGTTCACACTTGCTTAATATCCAAGGTTTAGTTTCTCCAACTATGGAAGCCCAGCACAACTACCCCTCTGTTAATATGTGGTGTCCAGAACAAGAATTAGCCTTAAATGTTGCTGTAGAGAAGGAGACAGCTTGTAAGAAATCCAGAATGCAGAACATGGTACATTCAACAATTCAGCCACTGAACACCAACAAATATTCACATGGAAGCAAAAGCTTTCTGACTTGAGATTGTTGTGTACTTCCTCCATCCTAAATACACTACAAATGTCTCTCTGGAAAGTATCAAAGATACTTTATAGTACAAGACAGGTTATAAAGATGGTTCCTTATCCAGTTGGATATAGTGGCTTACATGCAAATGGAGAATGTTGAATGATGATCACTAAATAATATATGCGAGGAATGTCTTAACTTTTTTCCTGCAGCAGTTATTTGATGAATGTCTGTGCACACAGGGACTCCTTTGTGTCTGGCTGTGGTGATGCAGTGAGGATCCAATGATGACATGTTGGAGCTTGATTGTTACTGATTTTAGGTCATTTAGGTCACCGGAAAACTAGTTCCCCTCACTGAAGTTGAGACCAAAGAGACGTATTTCAAGATGTACCCTACATGTAGAATGCATGTATAACTGTATATATCCCACGGCTGAAACTGAATTTACAAAGTATCAGTATAAACAGACAGAAGTGCTGGTGGTGACTAAGCTACTGTTCCAGGCCATATTCTAGCTGTAAAAAATACTACGTTTCCTTCTGGCAGAGCAAATACAGCATCCAGACATATTGTGTGTGCATCTGTTTTGTGGACAAAACCATTGCCTCGTAGGACTGTACAGGTGAGAGAAGATCTCAGCAGGCTGAGGCTGGATTTCATGCATTGAATCCAAAATATATACAGGCAATATAGTACTTCCCTGGCAGGAGGTCTGAGTGTTTGCAGCAGCTATACAAGCCTTAGTGTTTGTCCACATCTAGCTCTGATACAGGAGCACAGGAAAGGGAACTGGAAAAGGCGCCTAGTGTAAATAAGAGATAAACAACTGTCTAATGGCAATCTCCAGTGTTTGAGTTTGCTTTTGGCTTTATTTCATCTTATGGAAACATTTCAGATGATTTTTGCCTTTTTTTTCAACATCCATTCTGACTGCATCCCATAGGGCTGCCTGGCAAGACCTGGGTTGGACTAAATACACTTATGGAAAAACAGGACAGAGGTTTAGACCTGGAAATAAATGCAGTTCTAGTCTTATTTTTCTCTTGATGAGGATTGTTGGGTCTTCCTTAAAGTCCCTAAGGATGCAATCTCTTTTATCCAAGACAATTTCCCTTCTCCAAGGTTTTTTGTGCTGCATCCTTTCCTCTTTTATCTGGGAAGAGACAAAAATTCCCATCCCATCTATGTCAACAGCCACCTATATTATTTTAGGGACTTCTCTCTTTGAGATGAACAGAGTTATATTTGATAAATCAAGACTTTGTTATCAAGTGAAATGCTCTTTTCTAACCACGTGATGCTGAGAGTGCCAGGCTATGACCAAAATGGTACACAAATAATGCCAGAGCAGCTGAGTTGCTGCAGTCCCTGATGGTGCAGAGTGAAAAGGGTCTGGCCTCTGAGGAAGCTCAACCACCAAAGCATGTTTAGGCTGTGCTCTGGCATGCATTTGGAAAGCGTGACCATGTTTACCCTTTTGCTGCAGTGGGCTTAGCATCCCCAATACAAGCCACCCCAATCAGCAGCTCAGTTCTCTGCAGCATGCCCAATGTTTTCCTGTAACATCAGAACAAAACAAGATGAACCAGCCACTGTCTGTAGCCACCTAATTGAAAGTTTCTGAGCCTGGCAGGCTCTGTTATCCTGAATCTCTGGTGGAAACAGTATATTCCAAGCTTCCCCCAATTATAGCTACCAGCAGCACAAGCAGCAGCTCTTGCACTCAGGCTTGGTCCTCCCACACACCCGTTCCTCGCTGTTTTGTTGCCTTAGGATCGAGTTGCCTGGCAACAGGACTCTGCAGCTTTGGGAGACAAAAGCTATTATTTCTGTCACACAGATGTGCTAATGTAATTATTGACTGGGGGGGTGTGGGGGGGGGGGGGCGGGATGGAAACACGACAGGTCAGATTTCACATACTTGACAGTTCTCAGGCAAGTGGTTTTTAAGGGAGAAAGGCAGAGAACCTGAAAGTAAAGGCAACCAAGGTGGAGGGAGGAGGCAGGTAGCTGCCAGGCACAGCTAGGGGCAAGGTAAACGTACTCACAGATTTTCCAAGAAAACAGTTTCATCCCCAAAAATAACAACAAAAAGGCCAGTTTTGTATGTTTTATATGATTAACTTTTGCCAAGTTCCTCCTGGATTCCTGCAGATGGTCTGGACGCAGGCAGCTGCGTTAGCTGACCCCAGTACTGTCACATCTCATGGAGGGACTGTCCTGGAATAGAGCCAGGTGCTCTGGGAATGCTGGTGATCCAACAACCGTGTGAACAGAAGCTCCCAGGACCTTGCAGTACCAACCTCCCTGACTAATCACTGCTGACAAAGATGTTCGTTTCACCAGCTTGATACTAATTTGGATCAAGACCAAATGGCAATAAGAAAAAGAAACTTTTTTTGCTCCCTACCACCTGTCTTTCAATGTTCACATGCATGTTTGGGTGTTGAGTGGAAGGTGGTTAAGGCCATAACTGAGCAATGACCTTTTATTGTTTCTAGTTTATTGAGAGTTTGCAGGATTACACTGACAAATTTGGATGTCAAGGTAGCTTTCCATTTATAAGTCACTTTTTAAGCAGAACTAACCAAAAAAAGCCCACTGATTTTCCCCCGGGCTTCTATTAAGTTGGCTTATGTAATGGTTTTCTCTGGCTGTGGGAAGAGCTTTAGCTTCTCCTTCCAGGAGGTACGGGATGCTGGATGCAATCCTTGTGTCTGGCTGCAACGTGGCAGCTTCATAAACTACACCACCCTGTTGTACTGAGCAAAGCTACCTCAATATTGCAGGAGTGTTTGATCACTCTTGCGTGTTGAAGTGCTGTTTGTACCTGCTATGCTCATGCCTTCTTTGATACTGTGGAAAGGGAGGTATAATGTGAAGGCATTTTTATCTGTGCGTAAGTCTGAGAATGAGATATTTTTCATGGGTTTGCACATATTTGCATTCAAGTTAGCTTATAGAAGGACAAGGATTTCTTGTCCTCCAAACTAGAGGCCTGGGACTGTGGGAAGTGCATGAAATGTAGGGGTTTATTTGAATTTCTATGTGGATCAGTTTTGGTTTTCTAAATTAAAGCCTTTCAACAAAAATCCATGAGGAAAAATGGATGAATTTTGTTGATGTAGAATTCCCAACCTTGTAGCTGCACATTCACACTGAGTTGTACCTTTGACTGTCTAGCAAAGAGTCTGTTCTAGGCTATGTACAACTGAGGCTCAGTGATCATTGCCTGGATTTTTCTCCATCATTAGTACTTTTTAAACAAATAGATAACGGATAATGCAACTAAAGTATCCAAGCAAATATCAATAACAATGAACAGGGCTGGGTCAAATTAAAAGAAACTCATTATTCACATCATGTTTGTGCTATTTTGGTGAGTTCATAGAGTTAGGATCCTTGCAGTGACACTTCAAGTTTTGTTGCAGTTTCTTCTGCTTGCTATTTTTCTAGCATAAGGTGTGCAGTTCTGTGTAATGAGGCACAACAGACTCCCAAAAAAAAGCCCTCCTGGGGGAAAAAGGTGGCCCAGTACTATTTCCCCAGCAAAATCTAATTCTAATGACTAGAGCATGAAATGCACTTTTCTGCTCTCTTAAGATGTGAATTAACAGCAGTGAGGTCAAGGTAGTAGTAACAAATGTCCCTTAGTCCCTACATGAAACTTAACTCATGTCTAGAGCAAAATGCTAATCGAGTGTGTAAAATGTGTGTATATTGAGGGCAATTATTTCCTTCCACTTTTTACAGAGTAATTATCTCAAATGTGTAAGAAATACAGAAAGGTGAAAAAGTCTTCTGAGGGCTTGGGGGAAAAAAGAGATTCCAGTATTTGTTTCCATTCCAGAACATAATAAAAGACTAGACCTTTAAAAGAGCCTGTGAAAAACAAAATAAGAGGAGCACAACATAGCAGATTGCTGGGGTATTCTTTTTGGCTTGTATTTTGTTTTGGCTTCCCTTTCAATTTGCAATGACTTGAAAAGTTGAAAATCTTTTCACTTTGTTAGAAAAGAATAGATAGAAAAGACTTTGCCTTGTCTTCAGCTGAGATATTTTTCTCCTGAATTTTCAGGTGGATCATCAAACCAAATCAAACTGGGAGAGTAACCATACAGTTTATCCAACCTGAGAGGTAAGTTCAAAAAGACCTCCTGAGCTCTGTATATATATAACATATATATGAGACTGCAGCAGTTGAATAGAAATTAGGTATCTTTAAGTGTTACATACTGTGAAATACCCTGTATTGATGTCTCCAAAACCTAGAGAAATATAAAAAAGAATCCCTGCTGTAACTAAACTTCTACTCAGAAGAGGGATTTGGTTTTAATTTTTGATTTTCCCACATAGCTGTAACTGTGGCTTGAGTGTTAGGATCTGAAATAACCTTCAGATTAGTTATTGAGGTTTTGCAGTATTGTTGTATGTCTCTGGGAGTTGATAGGTGAAATGGAAAACAATAGAGGAGCTCAATTAAAAATAAAAGATGATGGATTTGGGATAAGTTAGAAAATGAAAGTTGGAGCCCTAAATGGGGAGTAGAAAACATGCCTGCCCTTAATGAAATATTTAAATAGGAAGATTGAACTCAAGACCTGCTTCTATCCAGCAGTGAAAGAAGCTGAGAATCCCTGCTGAAGGGCTGCATCTGTTATGAAAATCATCTTCCAGCCATGGCTTCAGTTTCTTTTGCAAGAAATAAATTCCTTGGTGAAGCTACTTCTCACTTACAGTGTAAGATACAATAATAGACTAGGAGAAAAATGCATTTTTGGCACCTTTTGGCTTAACCTACTTGAAAATGAACTTCTCCAGCTTCCAAAATGAGCAAACTTCTCTGCAAGAAGGGTTGCAAGGGGAAGTCAATCTGTTTGTAGAGCAGTGAAGAAGTGTAATAAATTCAGATCTCAAAATCATCAGTTTATTACATGGTTGGGACTCAGGCAAACTTCTCTTTAATAACCATCGTGTTTTGATAGGAATCAAGTACAGGCCTCAGGATCTGTCCATATAGGCTAACAAATCCTAGCAAATATTGACTAAAACTGAAACGAAGCTAACAGGAACAGTAAAAGCTGACTGCCTAATGCAAATGATTTATTACACAACACTATGTTTTTCCTTTGGCTAGTGTGCATGTAGGCTCTGAATACTAGCCCTGAATTAGAGGAATTATTCTGTTCAGCCACTCAACAAATTCTGGCTGATGCAAATACTTCATACTGAAGAAACTGAGTCACAATTTCACAAATAAACCTTCTTGCAGCTTTAATTGCCTAAAAAAAGGAACATTTGAACATTATTTCTACTAGCGCCATCTGGTGATTTCCCGGCAAGGGCTCACAGTCCCCAGCCAAATGACAAAGCCAGCCAGCAGTTCATCTACACCGTATTCCTGTACGTGCTTCCCCAGAAGTTTGTGCAAGTATAAAATACAGGGTGATAATTTTAGCTTTATAAGTATCCGACTGTGGAGAAATAAGAGCAGAATTTGGTTCTGCATGTCATTAGTGCTTCTGCCTTACTTATCTCAAGATCTCAGTGTCTTTTCCTAAATCTAATATATAAATATCAGCACATCCTTTTCTGAGGGGCTGTTAACATTTTTGGCAATATAAGATAGAAAACGGAGATGAAGAGGAATAATCCATTCTAGTCCATACAGCAAAGCAGATCCCAGCTCCCAGTTTTCCGGACCTATGCTCTTATCACCAAAGCATATTTACTCCAGTAATCTAATCTCTCCCACTGTTAATTCTGTACTAGTTTCTCTGTTTTGTTTATAAAATAAAATGTCAGCTTTGCCGTGAGGAGAATTTACTGAAAGATATCCTGCTATAAATCAGCCAGTTGTGTTGTAGCTTTTATTTCATAGGAGTACTAGACAGCTGTACCCCTCAGCCTCCCTCTGCTCTGCTCTGTGCAGATAGTTGCCCCACTTCCCAGAGAAGTTTACAGAGAAGTTTTGAACTTCTCTGGGTGTACAGGTAAGGAAGAGAAGCAGAAATAGCAGTGACAGGATAGAGGAGGCTACTTTACGTCCCCTGCAAGCTCACAGAAATCAGGGAATGAGATGTCTTGTGCACATCACATACTCCCGGATGCCCCATACCATCTTCCTCTCTAACTTAGGCATAGAAAAGCAAGTTGGGAGGCAGCAATTTTCAACAAGCCCATCAGCATAGAAAGATGTACTGTCTAGACGCCTACCTAGGATCAGTACAAAATTCAGGATAAGAAATTCAAGGAGAACTCAGCTTATAATAGAAATGTGGAGTAGCAGAAGTTCTGTGTGGATTTCAAGTGTAATTCAGCACATTTTGCCCTGCTGTGGCAGACACATTCTTTTTCCAAGAGTGTAACTCACATCCTCCCTGTGCTTTTGCCATAAGCTTCACTCCTACAATTTTTTTTCAATTTTATTCCACTATTCAGCAAAGCAGAGACATACAACATTGCCATGGATGGTTTTTCAATCCCAAGGCCAATGTTAAAAGATCAGCTGTTTCAGGCTGTCATGGCATCACATGTATTTATTTATTTTTCAAATGAACACAATAACACAATGTTTCTGTATTGAATGTTGAAACATAGATTGTTCTATCCCTTGTGTAGAAGGCTTTGACAACAATAAATCATTATATCATTGCATGGGTGATAGTAGAAACCCAGTAACCTTTCACATCACACTATCGACCATCAAAATAACTTAATTCCATACAGCTTCCTATACTGTGAGAAGCAGATCTAGCAAATGGCAGTACACTTATCTTGCATCAGGATGCATGTAAATCACAAAAAGAAATGCCCGTCTCTCTCTCCCTTAAAATCTTTCACTGTAAGAGAAATTAATTTTTATTACCCATAATTCTGTTTTCTTACCTTTTCAGGTTTTGAATGTGTCCCAAGAGTATTTTGGATTTTTTTTTTTTTAATTTAAGTAGAAATTTTAAATGTAAAAAAAAAAAAAAAAAAAAATTATATCATTTAGGATAACTGGCAGTGTTTTTAAAAGAACATTGTGTTCCTTTAGGATGTAGCATGTTCAAAACCAATGGAAAAAGTTCATGTTAGTTGTTTTTTATTTTCATTATATTCAAATAATGGTTCCATTTTAGATACTTGGAAATAAGTTCTTCAGGTACTTGATTTTGTTTAGTAGCAGCATGCAGGTCCTATCCAGAATGTAAGCCATAATCTGCAGAAGTTATTGGAAGATGGATATAGAAGCAGAAATTAAGATCACCTTTAGTGTTTCTGCTCTCTTTGATTTATTTAACCCTACTTACACAAAACTCAGTGCAGTTGGGAAACTTGTTTCTGGATAAGAAATCCTTTTTCTCTTCAGCAGGACAATTCATCCTAAGTAGTTTCAGCACATTTTGAAAAATACATCAATTTTCACACACACGCAAACAAGGAAATAGAAAATTATAATGTTATTTAACACTGTAAAAAAAAAAGATGTTCAATATGCAGTTAATGTTTCTTCACACATCCATGAATTTAGGTTGTGGGTCCTGGGTGTGCATGTACGTACACAATCATGTACAGTTAAGCTCTATGAAACTCTGACAAACATTGTCCAATCTAGGGACGTTTGCAATACTGCATTTTCATGATGCTGATCATCAGCATGATGAAAAGGACATCGTTCTTCCTAACTCAGAAAAATGTGTTCTTACGCATTGGTTTGGTAAGCAAGTGGGATTTTCAAGGCCAATCTGATCAGACCTCACAAGATAGGATCCCATGACAAAGGTCGTTAATGTAAGCATTTAATTAGACTTATGTTAACAGCTATCTCTGGTTGCTTTTGTCTCTGTGCCACAAACCAGCTTTGTCACTCTGAGCCTTCTGCTGCTGCAGCTGAACCCTTCCACACGTGTCAATAGTTCTGCCATCACCAAGCTCCAAATCAGTAGTGATGGTGTTGTGTTTTATTCCACATAAAAAAAAAAATCTGAATGGCAAAACTCTTACATCCTTTGCACAATGGAATTCTTGGAGTTTAAACAGCCTTCTCTGGGAGATCAGGATGATCCAGTACAGCACGACTTGCCCATTAAGTGGGCGACATGCCTCCCTAGCCTTCTTTTATGGATTAAAAACATTGCAGAACTTTACAAAGTGGCTATACAAATCTTAAACGTGTCCCTGATGCAGCATCATTCCAAGACAAAAGTATTCCTTCAGCAGTTATTCCAAGAGATCTTCCAGCGTGCTGTTTGGGAAGGGATCTCACTGGTAAGTGCAACTCCGTGTAAGCTCAAGGCGTGCAGTGGTTAAGTATTAAAAAGAGAAACTCTTCCTCAGTCCAATTGCATTTTGTGGCTTATGCTCATTTTCAGGCAGTAGCCTCCAAACATTAATTCAAGAGAATGGTCCTTCCCAAAAGGGTGTAGGAAGGTCATGAATAAATGCCCACTTGCTGTGTGCAATGCTAAGTGGTATTTTCCAAGGAGACCATACAGTAGCACCACAGAGACTCAGTTAATTGCCCCTGACTTCTTTAATAAAGTAACTCTCCTAATCTGGAGAGAAGCTCTCAGGCCCACAGGAGTGTCCGTTCATGTTGGTCATAATTGGGTGGAAGAGGGAGGCCAGCCTAACTGTTCAGCTGTGCCATGTGAAGGCCCTATCCAATTTCACATAATAGCAGCCTGTAGAATCTGAACAACCAAATGTTGAAAAAAGCTCATTTACATTTTAAATGAACCTGCTGATGCCTTTGGGCAATCTTGATGCTTAATAGCTGTATCAGTAAAACATACCATTCTTCTCTCCCCTCTAAAACAAACAAACAAGTACATCTAAGGCATCAAAGCATCTCTTCTCTGGGTAGATGCTTTATCTCTAGTATGAGGTCTGCATTTATAAGGCGTTTTTAGTGCTTTTAAGCACTTTTAAAGTCCTTAATATAGACAGTCATAGTGGATTTTTTTCTTTCTTCGTTAAAAAACTAAAGCAAAACAGCATCACACACACAAAAGCCCTTCAAAAACATCACAGACTCCTTGTCATGATCTCCACAGAGGGCAACTACACACTGACATTCTTTTTGCAAAGGAAATACAGTTCAATGTCACAGCGCTTTCCTTAATACCTCAGTAATCCCTAGAGCTACATAAAGAAGTAAATTCTACCAGTAATGGGGAGATGAACTGACTGTTTAGCAGGTTTCCCTCCATGCAACTTGGTTTCTAAACAGGATCATTGTGAAGGGGATTTGACTACAAACACCCATCAGCTGCATTAGCTGAGATGAGCAAGCAGAGCTTTGTGTGATTAAACTTTCTCTCAGAGATGCCTTAGTTTACAGTTGTGGCCCAGACAGTTGCCTGAAGGTATTTTTGTTTGCTGTTCATCCTCATGCTACAGTTACCTTTGCAGATTGTACTCATCCATCTTTCACTGGCCAAATTTTCACCCTGTAGCTTCTCTCCACAGCCCATATCCTGTTCTGACTTGTTATTGTTCCCTTCAAGGGCATCTGTGTTGCAGAAAAGTCTTAGGGCAAATAAGCATCAAACTACCTTCTGCTTCCTAACACTGCCCGTGGCCATGACCAGGAGGGATTACAGAACTGCTGAGTGAAGATAATGGAAAACTTCACATTTTTCTCTTAGTCTAACACTCGTAGCAAGCTGGAAAGGAAGACTGTTGTGAATGAGCGATTATAGATACAGATATGGCTACAACTGGTCAGATGATGGTAGCTATACATCTTACAAAATCACCACTGCCTCCAACTCCCTCAGGAAAGATATAGACTTAGGCAACATAACACAGATCACCTATAGGCAGACTGAACAGTATCAGATGATGGAGCGGGGATTAAAAGAAATTGTGATGTTTCGTCTGGGAGCGACAAGAGCAACAGAGTAGATGAAAACTGAACAGAGTAAGTTGTGCAGCTCTCCAGACAATTAGCTGCTAAAAGGTATGAAAAGGGGATGCCACCTAGGTTACCTGGTTCCTTTGAAGGAACCTCTCAGGGCTGGTCCCATCCATTGAGCCAGCTCTCTGGAAAACTGCTGTCATAAATGTCTCCCTCTGACCATCTGAGGGCGAAGGAAGCATTCTGAAAGATGTTGCTGTGAATTTCTTGTGCTGCAGTCAGATGATCCTTCTAACATTTAGCACTCTGAAAGGCAAATGTCAGCACAGCGTTTTACCCAACAGTCACTGCAGAAGACTGAGCTGACATCCTTTTAACCATGTCCAAAGACCACGTACAAGTGTCCTGCCTTATGGTGGAGACACACCATTGCTGTGTGTTGCTTGAAATGAGAGGCTTTGGTCAGGCTGCATGACAGGAAACTGAGTGGGAAAATGTTGGCTCCAGTTACACTTGAGCCTCCCACAGCAGATGGGTCGAACATTTTAATAAGTCTTCTGAGCAGATGAGCTAAATGTTTTAGACCGCATAAGTGCTGATTAGAGAGGCCTTGTGTGTGTCCCCATGCTAACATGTCAACTTTGCCAAAGCAAGAAATACAAGGTTGCTGTAGTAACAGAATTAAAATGGCAAAAGAGAAATCAGTGGAGGGTAAGGAAAGACTTTGAAAGAAGAAAACTCAAGCCCACCTCTTGGTTTCTAGTTTTTCTATGGAGATGGGCTGAAAGAAAATGGGAGCTCAGATGCAGATTTAAGAAGCTAAAATTGATTATACAGCAAATAATAGGTTGCTAAGAGCAAGGGCTGGTGGAAGATAAATGTGTGACCTGTAAGGTGCGGGGTTTACAAGACACCTGGCTCCAGACAGTCTTGTAACTTATTTTTCCGCAGAATAGATTATTTAGTGTAGATGCCATATTGAGACCATCAATGGGAGCCCAGAATGTGCTAGCCTGGAAAACCAGCTTTAACAAGGGAAGGAGGAAATAGTCTGTTTGTTTACTGGAAAGGTCTCCCAGGGCAGCAACACTCTGCAATATTTATTAAGAATAAAGGGAACACATAAAATTAGTATTAATTTGTAAGATGCAGCTTAAATGATTTGCAGAAGTATTGCGCGAGGGTACCTGTAGCTGGTACTCTGTGACTTGGGAGTCCCTCCTTTGTCCCTCTGAATCATCTGCAGCATGGTGTCCCCAGGCTTCTATCACTCTAGCAGGGACTGACCCAGGCAAGACCACAACTTTGGATTTTTTCTAATTACTACTGATCTGTAGAAGCTCTAGCATACCCACCCACGGTCATGAGGATGGTATGGTATTGGGATCCAGGCAGGAGTATTTGTAGGGGTGGATGATGAGAGGACAGAGAATAATCTATTACTCACCCACAAACTAGAGCCTTTGATAGAGTGTGATCTGAGAAAACAAAACCCTTGAGGAAACGAAGGAAAAAATGAGCATTGAAAAGAAAGGAAGTAAACATATTTTCTTTGTTGTTACCTTCTTCCATCATGGGACAGAAACAAATGAGGGACCAAATCCCCCTCTGGATTTACCAGTTAAAGCCAGAAGAAACATATTAGAAGGGAATTAGATCTCATGGTCCAAACTCAGCATTCAACTGAGAATTGTAATCTATCAACAATGTTCATTCCTGGAATCTGAGTCTTCACTGAGGAAAGAAACTAAAGATAGATCCACAGAGAGGTTGGGTCAACGCATGCATTGGCAAGCAATGGGACCCTGAGGCCAAAATAAAGAGTATTTAACTGGACCACTGCACTTGGATGTCAGTTTGAGGGAGGCATTTTGTAACTTCTCCCTCTTGAATCCACAGTCTCTTCCATTTCCCGAGCTCTGTAGAGTTGGTGTCCCTTTTCAGAAGGGGAAAGTTTTCTTCCTCAATTCTACCTTTCTCTCTCAATTCATTTCTTGATCAGGAAAGTGGAAATTAGAGGAGACATTGATCTCAGCTGCAGAAATGTTCCTGAGAGTATAGTATCACATGTATTTGTCAGTCCTGCTCTCAACAGCTAAAGCGAAGAGGCTTCCATCACTTTTGCTATGGCAACCACTCCACGCACTTTAGTAAAACTTCACTTAACTTATGATGATGATATTCAGCTGGATTTGTCCTTCCCATTGTCAACAAGCCTGCAACAGCCACTCTGAATTCTGCCTGCATGGACAGAAATTGAAGGCTAAGCCAGCCCAGCCACTCTGACAGTGCAAACTGCCTAAATTAAAACATCTGCAATGTCTATACCTGGGCAAATAAATCCAAATTAATTCAGTCTTACAGAGGAAGGTTTGTTTATTCATTACACAGAGTAAAATTGTGAGTCAATTTGTACACACCTGGGCTGGTGTTAGCCTTTTGACACTGCAGTATGAAACTGGCAGCCCACGTTCAGAGCGAGCTCAGAAATCTCACTCTTCCATCTTCCAGACAAACAAAGAAGAAGGAAGGAATCAATTTTAAGGTGTCTCTGTCTTTTTTGGGGGGGTGTTGAGTCATCAAGGAACCTCCTTCAGAGTTCACCTCCATCCCACTTCTGGTCGAATCTCTTTCCAGATTTATGAAGACAGGTAACTCTTCCTGCACCTGAAGCTCAGGCTTGTGTGTCAACACCCTCCTCCCCACCTGTGCTCACTCTGTGGTCTGTCTTGTCTGCAAGATATTCCTCATCAGGGGATGACTAATGGCACACTGATGACAACAGGAAAATATCCCTAAATCTTGCTGTCATTGTATTAGGTGTCTCTCATCCAGATTTTGACCTGATTCTTTGGAGCCATCTTACACAGAGGAGTGTGTAAAATTATGCTGCACCTGGTGAAACAGGAAAGAAATTTAGTCTTTATATTGTCAGGAAAGAGTTATGAGCTTCTGAGTTCTGCTGTCAACTTTTGAGGCACAAACTAAAAGGAGTGGCATTTTTTCTTAATTTCCTTAGGGAAATCTGCATTTATCTCCTGTTTTGTTGCTAATTAATCTGTTGGTACTATTTATACATTTGAACTGTCATGAGTCTGAATCTGATTCCAATTACTTCCCAATAAATCAGGAGTAACCTTGGGGAAATTAGAGGCATTCCAGGGGAGATCAGATGCAAGCCTAATTTCCAAAACCTTTCTCCCCAGTGAAATTTCTCTCCCCCAGAGGGATCCAGGGAGTGCATGCAGTCAGCTTAAAATCTAGGTATTAGGCTCTGCAGTGTCTAGATCAAGTCTGTTTTACTCTTCTAACTTGTCAGTACTCCAGTCCACTCCTGCATGGAAATTTACCCAGTAGTAAATAGATTTGCCTGAGGCTGCAGATTACTTTGCAGTCTTTGGCTTCATGATATTTGTAAACAGACAGACAATCCAAGATATAGCCATGTATATATAGACATATACATACACAGACCATTTTTACATCTTTGCTCACACCTTGAATTGCACATAGATAATATTAGCTGCTGCTGAGATATTGAAATTCAGTTGCTTTAAGTCCTTACGCGAGCAACTCTGAATTGTAGAGAAATCACTGGAGACAAGAATAGTGTGTGCAGGTGCTGGTGCAATTTTCTTCCACATGACTTTGCCACTGCTGAAGGGCTCCTGGTACTCCAGCTCCAAATTCCAAGCAGACACAGTGTCATCTAGAGGAGAAAGTATGGCCATGCACACTGAGATATAAAGGGAATATATTTTTATGGGAATAAAGATCCTGAATGAAATCAGTGTCCATACTGATGCAAACTGCAGTTTTTCCCCCCTCATTATCTTTCTGGGTTGTGCATGTGTGTGTGTACATGTGTGTGTGAGGCATGACATGAAGGTCTCTTGGGAAACTCCTTTGTGATAAACTGTAAAGAATATCTCACTGATCTGGGTCATTTCTGTCTTTCTATTATCTGCTCCTTATTTCCTTTCTCAGGAGCACAGTAGGCTAACGATAACTTTTGATACTTCAGTGCCCAGTTTGAAATGCTGTAGAAATAGCCCAGATAGTGAATTATTCCTTTGTAATTGCACACAAGAGCTAGCAGGAGCCAGAAGGAAGATGATTGGCTTGCATTCAGGTTCTCCTTCTAAAGGCCCTACTGTTTCTTTGCTTCTACTGTACAGGAAGCAGACAAGGTGTTATTTCTAGTTGTTGAGTACAATAGGGCTTGGAAGAAATGTGTTGGATTTATATTAACCTCCTGTATTGAAAATCTTGGCAGAGTTAACTCAGTCCTGTACCCTTGCAAGACGCAATAGATAAATGAAGTATTGAGCAGTTCACTGCATGAGATATTTTTCAATGCCATTGTAGAATAAAAGTGCTGTTCTGCATGGGCATTTCAGGTAGTGCAAAGCATCGTGCTGGGTTTGGCCAAAGTTTCCCTTTGTGTGTCCCTGTTGTGCAGCCTCTTCTACTTTTGGAGAGCTGGTATAATCTGTCCCCAAAGATGGATATACTTATTTTATAAGGCACCCAGACAACTCTCTGGCATTTTTACTTCCTAATGATAAGCATTAGGAGAACATTAAACATAGTGGTCCTGGGGTTAGCTGTTTGATTGCGTGTTAGGATTTCATGCTGTGTAGGAGGGGGAAATGAGGAGTAACAATAACACAGCTTTAAAATATGCTCTTCAGTTAAAGGAGTCTAAGAGCAGTTCCAAAAAGGCTGTCATGTGGGAGAGGCATTGACACAAGCTTGGCAGGAAAGGTGATCTCGGTCCAAAGTCGATTCTGACCAGATCTTGGAAGATAAGCATCCATGAGCAGGAATAACTTTGCATGAGTGATTTCTTCCACAAGAAGTGCAGCTGTCAAACTCATTTTGAGAGCATTTCTTCAGATGCAAACAGCTTCCTCCAGGCTTTGGAAACAGCATGTGTCATTGTTCAACCCCAGCTGGCAACCAAGCCCCACACAGACGCTCGCTCACTCCCCCTTGGTGGGAATGGGGAGAGAATCGAAATGGTAAAAGTGAGAAAACTCGTGGGTTGAGATAAAGACAGTTTACAGGTAAAGCAAAAGCCTCTCACACAAGCAAAGCAAAACAAGGAATTCATTCCCCACTTCCCATGAGCAGGCAGGTTCAGCCATCTCCAGGAGAGCCGGGCTCCATCACATGTAACGGTGACTTGGGAAAACAAGCGCCATCACTCTGAACATCCCTCCCTTCTTCCTCCTTCTTCCCCCAGCTCTATATGCTGAGCATGATGCCATAAAGTCTGGGATGTCCCTGGGGTCAGTTGGGGTCAGCTGTCCTGGCTCTGTCCCCCCTCCCAACCCCTTGTGCATCCCCAGCCATGCACTGCTGGGGTGGGGTGAGAGGCAGAAAAGGCCTTGGCTCTGTGTAAGCACGGCTCAGCAATAACTAAAACATCCCTGTGTCATCAACACTGTTTTCAGCACAAATCCAAAACCTAGCCCCATACTAGCTACTATGAAGAAAATTAATTCTATCCCAGCCAAAACCAGCACAGCATGTTATTTAGATACTACCTGATGGGAAAAAGGGTTTTAAAGAGCTTTTTTTAAAAAGTACTTGTTTTAACTGAGTCCAGCAATTATAGTCAAAGCTGTTCTAAGACATCCTAGGATCACAAGAGACATACGAAGACCACAAGAACTCTCCTTGGTTTAAGAACAATAATGGATGTGGCACTACTGGTACAAAAAACCTCAACTATAATCAAGGATGTGCCAGACAGAAACATGCAATCCAAGATAGGTGCCAGAGATTCAAGGTTACAGAATTTCAGGATCATCATCAGGAGACATGAAAAGTCTTGAGTCTGCATGAGCAGAGCAGAAACAGCAACTATAATTTTCATGCTTCCCATTAACAGAGAGTAAGTCTCAGTTCTTTGTGCCACTGTATTTCACCTCTGCCAGGTACCTGCTTTTGGCAGGCATTGAATTCATGCATGAGTGAGAGAGCAGGACATATGAGGAATTCAACAATAAATCTAAATTTTTGTAAGATCACCAGGCAATTTTTTTTTTTTTTTTTTTTTCAGATTAGAAGCCACAAAAGGTTTTGAAAACTCTGGTTTGGCTCAGAGAGCGTGAGTTCTTGCAAGAAGCACCTCAGTTGTTAGCTGACACAAGACCAACTGCAATTTACATCTAGAGGACGTGAGTAGGAGGCGGTATGGTCATTACTTTGGCAAACAGTTATTAATAGTTGAATTTATAGTAAGATTAGACATAAGGCTGATGTGCTGAACACCTGCTGATCACCTGCAACTTCAGTTGACATGAGGGGCAGTTTGTAGGATTTGACATTTCTCTGGATTTGATCTTTGAAAACCAAGACTGTTTCAGAAGGTAGCATTCAGTATGAGTCATCTTTAAAGAACACAATTTGATGATGGATTCCTGAGCCAAGAGCTTGTTTGTCCAGACACTACTTATGCTCTCACTCTGTAGTTTGTAGGATTCATTCATCTAATGCATCATACTTAGACACCACAAGAAAAGCAAACTGGACTTACAGTCTTCTATATTTGATACATCGGTTCATTTTTCTTCAGTATCATCTACCCACCCATCCATCCCTACCCTGAGTACACAGTGACAGCTTGGAATAGTCACTCTGTGTTGCCCACTGCACATAATCATAATTATGCAGGTGATTACTGAGCAATTGTGTGCAGTGGGCTACATGCAGTAACTCCTGCAAGCATGCTGATGGTTAATCAGCACTTTCCTATGCTATAGCTGTTCAGAGAAAAGTAGATACCCACAGAAGAAATAGGCGAATCTGTTCAGATCCTGATACTCAGAGGCATCTGACTGAGAAAGACATGAGTATGTTGATAAGAAGAGCTCATGACAGTGCTTCGGTTGTCATCATGGACAACAGACTATACATATATTTTATAATCACATGTGATCATATTCTAGGATTATCTGCTCCTGTAGGTTAGTAAGTACAAAAATGCCATCAAATATGGCTACCAACCAAATCGATAATGGGTTGGGAGTTATACTTTGCACAGGAGACACCTCACATTTGGGAAAGGGAGAAAAGTAGAGAGGAGGAATCCTATTAGGTCTTGTCCTACACTAGCACGAGACATACTGCACACCAAAACCCCTGCTCATATGTTAATCACCCCACTCATTAAGCAGTAGGAGCTGATTAAACAAAAGTCACCCAGAGAGTCTGATGGTGGAGGTTGTGTTAAGTTCCAAAGCAGATCAAATTAGATGGCTGGATAAGTATTTGAATACATTAACATTAACTAGCCCTTTCTTTTGTATAGATCCAGGCCACATCTTTCTGGGTGCAGCCCAAAACAGCATTTTAATCATGTTTTCACATGAATGGTTCACTTAAGTTTCTAATACTGCAGGACTGTGGCTACAGAGTAAGAGATGAAACCACATTAAAGAATCATGAATATATATACATTAGGTAGGCGTAAAGCTTGATAGGCAGGTCATCCCTTCTAAATCAACATGCATGGGACAGTTAGAACCACATTTTGTGTTGCTACCAGATCAGGAATCATTGAGATCTAAATCAAATGACCTAGAGATTAGATGTGCTCAGTGTCCTGAGTCATCCAAACTCTGTGCGTATCTGAGTAATGTATTAATATCAGTGACCCTATGCTTCAGGGCACGGGTTGTCAAATCTTGTAGTGTCATTTCAGGTCCCAGCATTATGAAAACCCGTTGTGGCAGCTCAGGTGCTATTAGGTAACCCATATGGATAAGTACTATTTGCCAGTGTTTTCTATACTGTTTCTGACATGCTGAACATTCAGGAATCCTACTGAAATTTATAGAAGTTGCATGTCTTCTGCTTCCTTGAAAAGGAAAGGAGGTGCTTCTGGCACTTTCATCACGGACAAGTCATCTGTGAGTGGTTGTCACTAGGAACATTTAATGCCTTCATACACATTTGGAACAGGACTTTCTGGTGTGGATTTCTCACAGGCAAATGAATAGGAAGCACAGAGCAGGAACAAAAAGTTTTGCCTTTACTAAGACTACTTCTTTCATTGCTTCCGATATGAGCATACCTGTGTGTAATCACGTTCACCCTCCATTTGTGTCAACTTAGACAATAAATCTGTAGGAACAGGTCAGTATTGTCAAACAAACAAGCAAAAAAGAACAACAAAAGAAGAAAAGGGATAAAACTCAGTTATTGGCATGTTCAGGCAGCAAAGAAGGGTGAAAAAGAGAGCAGTGATAAAGCTTTATTATTTCTTTCCTGTAGAATAAATTCAAATGCACTCTACCCTATCAGTTTTAGGCAGACAGATGACAGATGCCCTCAGACTAGAAAGGCTCAATAATATTGCATTATTATTATTATGACTTCTTTAGAGAAGATAACATTTCAACTGTTAAAATCACTTGCTCTGTCCTGGCTCACTGTTAACAACCTACTTTATCACCATCAGTACCCTGAATAGTAATGCTCTCACCAGACATGATAATCAAGAATCAATTTGCAGTCGGAGCTAAGCCTAGCTGTCATTATTGGATCCTCATCTGGTTGGAGGTGAGGAGTCACTTTCAAGATGTTCATTTGTTCTTTCTCCTTAAAAAGTTGGTTAGGAACAGACCGGTTTCACCTCCCTAGTACATACCTGAATCTCTCTTACTGCAAAATAAGCCTGTGTAACGTTTCTGAGATGAAACCTTATGAAAGTCCCAGTCTATGAGGATTTACTGCCAGACTCCAAGTAGTTGACCCAGTCAGTGACTCCTGACTGGTATCAAGATCTGGGAAAACATCTTTCTGGAAGAAAAATATCTCTTTGCACCATTACCCAAGTTCTAAATATCCCTGTGGCTGGACTGATTGCTGGGCCCATCAGAGAGCTCAGGTTACTTGGCCATGGTGTACGCAGAGGATCATTGACGACTACTTGGTGAAGATGCAGCTGAAGTTTGGAGCCAAGCCTTTCACATTGTATACTCACACTCTGCTTCTATTATGGTCAGACAAGGGAAGCGGACTTCAGGGGAAATAAGCTGGTGTTAGATCAACTGAAAGTGTCTTTCCAAATATTTCCTTTGTAGCCAGCAGAAATGGATATTTGGTCTCTTGGACACAGCATGTATTTAATTCATTTGTATCCAATTAAATATGAGTTGCTATAGTGAATTAGGCTGGACAAAAAAAAAAAAACAAAAAAAACAAGTGTTTTCATTCCCTTCTGCAAAAGGACTCAGAAGAGTTTAACTGTAATGAAAACTTACGGGACCATGGCAGGTAGTTCTACTTTCTGGATTTGCCAGGTATAATGCCTACAGTTGCTTCTCCTCTAACAGAAAAGTTTTCCTAGACAGCTGGTGTTACCAGTATTAGAGAAGAACAAATTCATCCCTGTGGCTGTCACTTCAGTCACTTTGCATCTACACCATAACCCCTGGCCAGTAACAGAATGGAGCAGTTCTCTTATCAGAGAGACCCAAGGCATACCAAAATCCCTCCTGAAGTTGAGTTTTGACCCTTGTTTCTAATGCAACTGGAGCAGAATCCAAGATTAAAGCTCTTCATACACCTTCCTCCTGAATGTAGCTGATTCCTCCACTGATCCCAGAAAGATCTCTGTGGTATTTCAGTCTGGATCTGTCCTGCACCAGAGCTAACAACACTTATATAGTCTGGCTTCTGGGGTGCGTCAGTGAATAACTATTCTTAGGCAGAACAGCAGAACCTAAAACTGTTAAGGATATATTGTTTATTGTCATTTGATCACACTGCTACCAGAAGAGTGGAAAATCACATTCCAGTGGAGCTAAAAAATAAAATAAAATAAAATAAAATAAAATAAAATAAAATAAAATAAAATAAAATAAAATAAAATAAAATAATAAAATAAAATAAAACAGAATAGAATAGAATTAATATGAAGTGCTGATGAGGTTTCATTTGTCAGCTAGATCATTCAAATATTTCCGTTGGTAAATGAAGTTGTAAATCCACAACCAACTCTATACTACAGCTTCAGGAAGAGTCCCATCTAGTTAAATTATCTTTTCAGAAAAATTATTGCAGTCTGCAAAAACACTAGCAAAGTACTGTTATGTGTCTTTCAGAAATCACATGACCAGACTGCAAATTAGTCTGAACTCAAAGGTAACCTACAAACACACCATGTCATGTGTTCTCTCTTTTTCTGCAGTGAAGATGTCTGAGCAGTTTGAGAGAGAACAGTGGAGATGAAATTGTCCAGAGATAGCAGGGGGCGTATTTATTAGCATGTGGTCAAAGAAAATAAGCAAGTGTTCTAATTTATTATCCAGGATGCTTCAGATCAAAGTTTTACTGTGGTTGCAGTCTGAGATTTGAGATTGCTCAGAGGGGCTGATGCTGCTCATGGTACCCTTCTACCCTCCAGATTACTTTTTTTCATTCCATCTCATTAGTAGGGATAGGTCTCAACACTGAGCATGTGTCACTGTATTTTAAGCACAGCAATCAGTAATCAGAAAATCTTAGTGGCTTCTAAAATAACGTCATCTAAGACATAAGAGTAGTTCTGAAATTAGATTTGAGGTGTCTCCAGTCCACTGTATAACTTGGGTTAAGAAAGTGAGGCTGGTTACCTTCTGTCTTCAAACAGGAATGGAAGGTACGAATGTCTCTTTTTCTACAGGAGATGTGCTTTGAAATCTGAATGTCTCAGACTTAACCCTTACAGATAATTTACAAAGCAGTGTGTTATAATATATGAAATCTGCATTACTGACCCCAAACACCCTCTAAATTCACACCATCTGAATACTCAGATCTGCTCTGGCCATGGCCCCATAGATTCATATTTAAAAGGATCTAAAGAGATCCCCTAACCAATCTGCCAGCCCTGGGACACAGACTGCATTCCCTCTTCTGAGAGCAGACATTACAAAACCCACTATTTCGATGTCTCTGAACACCTTATGGGCTCTGTTCTAAATAAAGGGGAACAGGTGCCTTCTAGGTTATTTTAGTATGAGTGTTTGGGTTCTTCTGAAGTGAACAGAGAGTATTATAAGTAGCCTCTTGTTCTTATAAAGGTCAGAGAGAATGTGACAGTGGTTTCTACAGCAATAGAGTGAAAGAGCTTCAACTGCCTCTTAGGCCACTGAGAATGTGATTTGGACCATAACATAATGCAGCTGAAATTCCTCCCATACTGCAAAAGAAGGAAGGATGTTGCTACCTAGTGGTGACTAACTGGCCTATTATATATCATCCCATTAGTGTTGGTAGGAACAGGGCAAGGGCAAGCCACAAAAAGCACTACTGAAACTAGCTACAACAGAAATCATTCCATTTATAGGGTGGCTGGTGGAGAAGAGCCATAGTTTGTGATGCTCCAGTTGTTCCTGCAAGTCTTTTTTTCACACTGGCGCTAAATAGATATTTTCCAAAGCACTAAAGAAGAAGAAAGTCATCACTCATAATTGCTCATTACGAACTGTTACAGCTCCTTGAGTCCAGTCAGCATTTATGAGCCATTCTTTAAACCCTGGCATTACTAGGTATATTTATTACATATTAATCAGTGCATACACATGCATTTGAGTTTACTGAGCATCTTCTGCTGAGGATATTAGACTTCTAGAGAAGCTGCTCATCTCAGGCACAGATATCCCCCAGTAAGCAGGTTCCCACTGGGCAAAGCTCATTAATTAATGAGAAACTCTGGATTAGCATTTTGAAGCTAGGCATGGAAGTGACCAGCTAAGAGCAGCTGAATGAAAATTAAACCAGGCTGCCTCACAACAGCAGGACGCAGCTGCATGCTCTCCATTTCCCCGCTGACTTCCCCATTCCCTTGTGAGGATATTCAGTTTCAGCAGAATCTGACAAGTATTCTTTAAATTGCTTCAGAAACTACTTGTAGTGCCTGTAAGAACAGGGCAGAAAAGGGAATTTGGCAATTCAAGGAAATGACAGTGTCAGAGGTGGCTAGAAAACAGTCTTAAGACTGTGTTAGCCTGGAGACCTCAAGAATATTTTAAGCTCCTTAATGGGAGCAATCTTAAAGAGGTAATATTATAAAAATATTCACAAGGAGAAAAGCCTTACATAATGCTGAGTAAGCTTTTCTGAGGAATAAAACAAAGGGAGAGTTGACAACAAAATGGACCTACACAAACCACTGTGCTCTGGTGGAGAATCTACAAATGCTGGTGAGCAGGAGGTGATGTTGGATTTATAGATGCCTGTCACAAAGGAAATTTTAGATCCTGGCAGTTCCATGTAGACATAAAAAGATGCACTAAGCATTGTTCTGGGCTGAGAGTAGAGTGATGTATCCTCAGCTTTGGTTTATGAAATGACTGTCCTGCTGCAGTCGATGAAGAGAAGTTCTGAGAGCACCTCAGAGACTCTGTCGAGTGTCCTTGCACTGGCTAAAGTGAACTTTTATGCACATCTCCCAAAGCAATCTCATATTCTTATGGGTTTACCACATCCTCAGATGGCTGCTAGAAGGCAGTGGTCATCTTGTTCTTGTCTGTACTCTAACTTTTATAAAAGGAAAATTTAAAAGATTTGGGGCGTTCTGATTCATTCCCTTTGTCTCTCATCTTGGAATCATGGCTTTCATGAACAAAGGTGGAAGATGTAAATTACCTGTGGGGTCTCCATAAGCATGCCTCTATCAGCACAATGCAGACTATTCTTGTTCAGTTCAGGAGCATGACCTGGCATCTTTTTGAACTGTGAACAAATATCTCAAATGCTGATTTGAGTGTTATCTATCATGGACTCTTTGCTCTGATTAGGACAGTGCATTACATACAGTGATTACAGCATCATCTCAGTATTTTGACGAAGACAAAATCTCAAATCAGACACAGGGTAATATCTAGGCCTCCAGTCAAATCTCACACCAGACTTAGCCATTGCTTAATGAGTTTTCAGTTTAAGCAGACAAGACAGGTAAAAGGTAGGGGAAAGACTGCTTTTCCTCCTATATTAATTCTGTCAGACAGAAAAAAAGAAAACCTGACTGACCTAAAAACCTGTCAGCTCCAATATCGGACTGAGGAAGACTAGGACGTTGGTGTCAACGTGGCTTTTGTGAATGAGGCCAGCGGTTGGGAGGTCTGGAATGTCCTCTAGTGGCCAGCGTGGATGGTGGGAGCTGCAGGAAAGAAATGCAGCTTTGCTGGAAAGAGGCAGATAATAGCTTCCCTAAGCATTGCTTTGGCTTCCTACAGAGAGCAGTCTGGAGAGTTCCAGATATTTTTGTCTGTTATTAAATTCAGCATACAGTTGCCATTACAGACCCCTTTAAGAACCTGATCATTCACAGCATGAATCCCATATTGCAACACTGAATAAAGCAAAGTACTTGCCATTTTTGCAAGAAGAGGAGAGAAATAATGCTCTTACATTACAGTAGGGGCTGTAAAGCAGATCTGAAAGTACTTTGGTGCCAGGCTTCTCTGGGTGGTTTGAGCTTAGTAGGTGCACAGACACAGAGCTCTGGCTCAGTGTGAACACCTCTCCACTTCCAGGATCAAATAGTGAACGGGCAGGGACTCTGAAATAAAGCCTCATCTGTAAACAGGGAGGATCTTGATCACACACATGAAACAGAACATTTGAGGAAATCTCATTGTAAAACTTGGGTCACAACAGTACATTTCACCTCTCTGACTTGGGAGGATAGATTTAGCCTCTCTTAATTTTTAAAAAGCTGTATAGTCAATTCAAGTTGCCAAGTGTTGAGAAACACTGTAAAATTCAGCTGGCGGCTCTGTCTGAGAGGAAAATGATGAACAACTCTAGTATTTTATTTCCTCACAACAGAATAAATAGATGCAGTCTGAAGAAGCCAAGACTTATTTTTCACCCAAAGTGCTTAAAAATTAGTTCAACCTGAAGTAAATGTTCCAGTCAATTTGTTTTTCCACTATCCGACCTGCTTTGTTAGTAATGCAAGAGTAATAGAAAAAATATATTGACAGAACTGTATCTGCAGAATACAGAGCAAAGCCTGCCTGTGCTCACGAAGAAGACTATTACCGATTGCTATAAGAATGTTTCTCAAAATGGTTTATAAGACATCAGCAAGTCTTTAATTTAACTGTGTGCCATTATTACATGCTGAGTGTGGTTTATTATTGTACTAATAAACCATAAAGAAGACTCTATAACTTCATTACCACAGTCAATTGCCATGTGCAGTGTTAATTTGCCAACAGATCATTAATTGCCGGTACTTGCTGAAATGTAGACATAAAGCAAAACTATTGGGCAGAGTTTCTTTTCCAGGTTCTGTTCTGCTGACAGTGATAAGACTGAGCACATACAGAAATAGCTGTGATTTGCCAGCAGAAAGGCTTAGCTCTCCACTGAACCCAACAGAGAAGGAAGCCACAGAGGTTTCTAATCCCAGCAGTACTCCACAGAGCTCTTGGTACAATGAAGGTAGTTTTCCAAAAAAGCCAAATATATTCTGATACGAACCCTTAAAGATACATGTTTCACACTATCCAAGGATTTCACAAATATAACAGTTCCGGGAAGTACTGTTTTTCCATAGAGGAAAACCAAACCAAAGTACCTCACTTGGATGAAGTAACCTTTTTCAGTAAAGTACTAAACTGTACTGTCTTATTGTGTTGTGGGGGATTTATTTTGTACATTAAGTTTTTTGAGTCCTCTTTGGGCTATCTAATGGACTGTACCACGTGATATATAGCTGTGTGTTATGGACCCCTCTGTGGCCAGCAACAGAGTGTCTTGCTCATCAGTAGATAGACAAGTTTAGGTGCATTGGGAAAGCTGCTGGAATACGAAAATGAAGTTTAATGTTGACAGAAATAAAAGATGTTTACATAACTCCATCAAAGCATTTAATTTTAGAATAGTGAAAATGCAAAAACAGCCACAAAAATCTCTGATCCTGTGGAAGTTCATCTTTTTCCTGATTCTCAATAAACTTAAACACTGAAACTTTAACTGGGGATGAAATTCCAAATTGTACTCCGATGAATCTGTGGATTTTTCCAGTTTTGGTGTAAAGTGTAATGGTCCTGATGCTCTGTGTTGTGTAGCTCTTGCTCTTAATAATGCCATTACAACAGGGATTTTTTTTAATTCTTACTTTTCCTGGAGATGTGCAACCCCACTCCTTTCAGATGCAAGATGGGGTATATTAAGATTCATAGGTGCTGTTCTTTAAATTCCTAACTAAATTGCTGGCACACTAATATCATTTTACCAAGCTTGTCTTGCACTTTATTGCCCAATACGGAAATCTGAAAGGTTATAAGATGATAAAAAATTCCTGCCATAGTCAGTGTAGGATATTCCTTTAGTTATATACACCAGAGGACTAATACAGTGGGAGTTTATACTGTAAAACAGGGGGGTGTTAGCAGTACTCTGCAGTTCATACCATTCAGAGATGGCCTTGATTCTTGTTCTGGTGCAAGAGTTGATGTGTAACTGGGAATTTTCTGTGGTTCTGATGACAAGGTGGTAATTTAACACCATGGTCAGCCTTACCCTGAAGCATGTTTCTAATTAGTAGGAATAAGGTAAGGGAAAAAATACAAGCAAGGGAGCACTATGGAAGTTTAAGGGCATTAATTGCCTCCCAGCTGTCAGGGTAGTAATTAAATTCAGCTTGTTGACTTCAGCTTTGTTGCGATTATGTGAAATTAATCTTCAAACACACTGAAAGCTTCCATTGCTGTTCGTTTTAGTGATGAAACCAGCAAATCCCAAACAATACACAGAGAAGCATTGGCATACATCCTGCAGTCACCCAACAAAAAATGTCAACTTAGAGAAGTGCGATGAAACTTTTTTCCCAGTTTGCTTTTCTGCAATACTTCTTTCTCTTGTTTATTCCCCTGACCAGGTCAGAACAATGCCTGTCTCTCTGCAAGAGTAAAAACTGGACTGAGAACCTTTTGAAGAGGTCACAAAAGTCCACTTGAAATTCTTCTCCCACTTCTTAACTGAAGTTGTATTAGATGTAAAGGATTACTTGGAAACTTCAGCTTTCAAAGAACAAATTCTTCCTGCTTGTTAACTTTCGATTAACACTGTCAACCTCCCCATGCTATACATCACACACCATTAAAAGCAGTTTCTGCCCCAGGAAGCTAGAACAAAAACTCCCTGCTTAGTATGCAAATACACTATGTAACTTGTGCATATATGTCAAACATTTATGCATCAATGTAGTCAGTGGAAGTTTGTTATTAACATCAACTAGTACGCTAAGCCCTTTTTATTTAAGATGTGCATAAATACATTAATGCATTTTACATCCCTACTTTCAGAAAAAATGTCATTTTTCTATGAATATATAAATACCCTTGTAACTGCACTTACTAGATGAATTAAATCAAGTTCACTCTTAAGCAATGATGTACTAAGCAGTAATTGATTGGGTAGACTCTTATATCTAGGCAGGAACAATATTTATTATCTCTGCTTGCTGCTTTTAGCTATTAGGATTTGTCTAAGAAAATTAGATCAAATTGGCAACACTACTTAGATTTTTCTTTTAAGTTTTGATGTTCTCTTTGAGAAGCCAGCGATCTCAGTAATCAAAACTTGCAGCAAGAATTGCCCACTTAGCAGAGTATGAGATAACCAGGTACCACATAGTGTTTGAGATCTACGTGGAGAAAATAAAAAATGCATTCTATATTGTGTGGACCAGAAGGGACAGAAGAGTAGCAGAAGTCAGTATTGTTTTCTCTTCTGAATATGGACACTCAGTTAATATTGTTGAGTTACATCCACTGAACAAGTTACTACAGGTGAACTGAATACACTAACCTCCTGGGCAGTGATCACTGCTCCCTTGTACCTGCTTTAACAATGGAGCATCTTGATGGAGGCTGCCCTTCCTCTCATCCTTGGACTAAGTAGTTGGCACAAGAAGAGAATTGAGATGAAGTAGTTTGTGCTATTGAATTTCCTACATCTTGGATTCCCATATTAATATTCACTGATAATTGCATGGCCGCTATCAAATGAGGAGATTCACTGGTCCCAGAGGTGTTGCATCCTGTGAAAGGGACCTGGAAGCAGTGTGTCATGCAGTGGAGAACTTCTGGGAAGGACTGGGATCTGGCTGGATCCTCTCTGATTGACCAGAAACTTTGCTATGGAAAATTGCTCCATGGGCTCATTGACAATTCTAGCGTCCTCTTACCTGGGTATGTGTTCCTAGTTTTCTATAGCATCTATCTGATGGTGCTAGCTGGTCAAAGAAGGATACGATCAGTATCTGCCTCTTCATATCATGTACGAAGGCTTTATAGGATTTCTTTGGAGATAACTATTTGACATCAATCTGGGTGATGGCAAACACTACTGACTTTTTACCTTCAAGGGTTACATTCAGTTTTGTGATGCTGTGTTCCAACTTATAACCTCTGTTCTTTGCCTCTAATACATGATATGCTGTACCAAAAATGTCAACTGATAGAGGGCAGAGCTCAATTTTTCAGAGCTTGTATTACAAGGAAAGGGTTTGCACATGAAGCCAGCTACTGGATGCAAAACCTGGTTGTTAAAGTGACTAAACCAGAATCCCTAACCTGCTTCTGGAATCACTTGATTTCCTGAATCTTACTACATAGTGCCTTATAGTCTAAATTTGGAGAAGTCCTAGGGCAAACTGAAAAGCACTAGGGTATTTTTACCCTTCTGGCAACCCAGAATTCTTATGAGCTGAGGATCAGATGCAATGAATTTTGGTGCCATTGGCTATACGCCTGGTAGGCATCCATGGCAGCCTCAAACCACATGCTTGTGTTCTGGCTGAAGGCAGATCTTGGCCTTGCTGTTTATCAGCTTCCCCCTCAAGGGACGAGGGATAAGAAATTACTGCCAACATGTGTAATATTGCAGGACATGACTCTCCATCACAAGAAAGAGTTGGGACTGGTATATCAGATAAATCTTCTTTACTTTGTTGACTGTGTCATCCCAAAGTTTAGTTCAGATTTCAAAAGGAAATGTATACCTTTGCTATGTATTTTTGAACAGCACCAGATCTCTAGGTAAACCTCTAGGATAGAGATGACAATAAACTACTAGAGCTTTGGGAAATTCAGTTAAAATTCCTATATCACAGGTATGCTCTGTTAGGTCATTCAGACCTGGCTCCTGTCTCAGAAAACTTTAGATGTTTTACCAGGGTATCTAAGGTGCCTAATTGTTGTATGCTCTCTCTACAGCCTGTGGATAGGAAAAAGCCTGTGAAAACAAGGTTAAGCCCACCTAAGGTATGTTATGAGGATAATTACAGTAAAGACTGTGAGGCACTGGGGTGGAGTGTGAGGGTGCTGAGGGAAGACAAGCCACTGCAAAGTTCATTATGCTCTGAAAGAAACGCTGGAGTTCCTGGAGTTTGTTGTACCGAGACCTGCTGAGACCCTGATTAACAGAACTTGCCACAGGCATTCAGATGGTTTTGGCTCATCTTCTGAGATACCTGAGAAAATAAACTACAGACTCAGGGTACAACCTAACTTCTGATTTTGTAACCAAAACTAATTTACCCTTGTTCCTCATATAATTTGACTATGCTCAGTTGGAAGCCTTCCAGTGGGTGCAGTCACCACAGAAATGTCCTTGAATAATACATCTAAAATCTCATACCTACGTCACAAACAAGTTTTTCATCCAGTCTTGAAGTCTAGCCTTCCAGTCTAGCAGAGGCATGCATCTGCATCTTGGGTGTGTGGTAATGCAGGCTACCCCGCAGGACAGATACCTGCTGTTAGGTAGCCCCGGCTGTAGCATCTGAGGCTGAGGAGATAACAGTCCTCTGCCACCTTCCTACAAATTCTCACATTCTGTGCTGCCAGAAATCCTGGAGCCCAGGGAGGTGACTGCAGCCCTGGTGTCAGCACAGCGCGGGCATGGGCAGACCGCTCCGCAGCTGCATGGGTTTCCCTTCATGGAGCTGGCAAGATCTGCACTGCAGATATATCCTGGGATATTCTGGTGGCTGTGGTTCTTAAATTCAACTTCCCTCTTACACAGCTTTTTCTGTCTTTCTCATTAGAAAACAGGAGAATCACTGACCCTACATTTAACCCTAAACTTAAGTATTTAACCCCAGTTTATTTCAGAGTTTTCTATTATTTTTTGAGCAGTACTGACAGGCGATAGTTCTGGAATAGTGAAATGTCTTGCAACCATGGTAACACAATGCATTCATTGGAAAGTTTTCTGATACTGAAAGAATTAGTTTACCACAGCCTTGTACATTAGGTTTCCTATGAGATTCCCAGGTTCACCATGTTGTTTAAAAGCACAGAACTCATTGACTGATCAGGTAACATTGCAGAGAATCACTCTGACATGCTACACAGCATTTGCCCCTGGAGCGCACGACAGGAACAAGCCCAAAGGAAACTGCTTATGAAAGCTATCAAGCTGGAAAAATTGGAAGTATTGTCATTAAAAAGTACCTTTGTTCTATTCCGTTGTAGAATTCCCTTGCTTCAGATATAAGCTTTAATTTTGCAGCAATCTGTTTTGATTTGTAAAGAGAAATAGAAGTCCTACTGCTGATAACAATAAGCAATTTCTCTCCTCTTTTCACCTTGCAACCTTTTGTTTTCAGTGGGAATGGATTCCTGCTCGCTGAAATCACCAGTACCTCCTCTGTAAATATTACCCATAGTTTACCTCTCCTTCCATTATCTCTGTCTCTCTCCTGAATTTATATCTAATCTTACTCTTTTTCTTCTCTATTATGCCAAATTAAAATCTCCTAAGTGCATGAAAAATGGTGACTGTAATGCATGAACAAAAATTAATAAAGCCAGAAGAGAACATGAAATCAATAATCTAATTCTGACAGCTTGCTTTGTCTCTGCGGCCAGGCTGTAAGGATGTACTAGTGTTTCCCTCTGTTTAAAATTAATTGAACTATTTTATCATATCAGATAAGAGTGCACTCTTTGTGCTATTGAAGTGATAGTTATGACGTGATAATTACAGTCTGTGGCCTGCATGGTTCTGTGAATGAGTCAGCACAGACAATTAGTTTGCCACAGCAACTTTAAGTGAATGTGTCCCTACAGACCAGAGCTACAGGATAGTCTAGCTGCATATTATCTGTTCCCCAAACTTCCTTATTCACAGGATAGGGTTTTTTTGTTGTGAAGGTGGTTGGGGGGGGAGGGGCGGGGAAGTTGGGGGTTTTGTTTTTTATTTTGTTTCCAGTTTAGGCAACCCATATAGATAAACATAATGATTGCAGGTGTCAGAGACAGAAAACGATGGAAATAGTATCAATCTATAAGGTTGTGGATTCTGAGCTCTGTGATGGTGTCCTTTGAGAAATTCTGTCTGATGCTAGAATGATATGGGCTCCCCATGCCTGCTGCACCTTAGCATGACTCCATTAAAACTGATCCGCCTTGTAGTTTTCTAAATCATCCATCACTGTAATATCATGCTGACAACTCTATGCTACACTGAGCTCACTGAAAAGACTCAAAGATGTCCTGGAAGAAGGAAGACAAAATGTTTGTTAGCAGAGAAAACTTAGAAGCATCAAATGTTGTTGAATAACTGCTTGGTTTTGGCAAGCTCAAAGCACAAGAGTATTTCATCCCAAGCCACTCACAGTCTGAAGCAGAAGACAAGGTGTAGGTAGAGATATGTGCAGATAAGGAAGTAATGAGACAATTTTGGAAGACATGTGAGAGTACAGTCTAATACTAATTAAAGTTAGGTTATTCACTTTTAGAGGGAAGGTAGGAGAGAAAGAAAGGGTTGTTTGATTTCTAGATGTTCTTTCCCTGTATGAAATCAGGCGAAAAAGGAATAACCCTCATCTGAGCACCAATCAGTAATACGTTGCAAAAAATAATACACAGGGCAGCATACTGAAAAATTAAGAGAAAACATAGTATGGAACAGCTGCTTACTAAGTGAACATCATCCATATTGTGAGCTGATGAGACTGTAGAAGAAACAGTGTATGATCGCACAAGTAATGATGATGTGTATCAGTATGAACTAAAAGAGCTGATTTAGGGCCACCTTTCCTAACTTCGCAGTGTTTAATTTTGCAGCTCTAATGTTCTTTGACTGTGTGTGTAATTATATCTTAGCTCTATTATTCATTTATCACAATGTTTATTTCTAAGCTGGTTCCACCTCAGTCATGCAGATATGAATGTCATAAGATCAGGCCAGATCCAAGGCAGCTCAAATGGAGAGGGCATATTTTTATTCCTTTAATGTTGTGGTATATTACCATCTGTGAAATATCAGAAAAGGTACCATTGCCTCATCCTAGATCCCTACTAGATGTGATGAGCTGCAAGGAAATTGTCAGTGAGAAGGATTGGTATATAACATATTGCCTCCTGATAACAGGAACCAACATACATCAACACATGTGAAACATGTCGCTATTAGGTCTAGATGTGGAATTCAAGAGACAGATGCTCTACTCATATCCACAATGCTCCACTGAATTCTGTATACACTAAGTGAGACTGTGATTCATAGAGAATCACAGGCTTGTCCCAGGGCTTGTGGGAGATCTTCTGGAAGAGAAAATGATGAGTCTTATAATGTTCAAAACAAAGATAGTTTTATTTATTGGGAAAGACCACGTTGACTTGAGAATAACCCATGCGGTGCTTTTATGTCTTGCAGGTCAAAACCAAACTGGAAAGATTGTCACATGTAGCCTAAGTGACAACTATTTGTGACACCTAAAAGAACTCCTACTGGACATATATTACCTGTCCTAAGCCCCAAACGCAGTCATAAGAATAGCTCAAAGATCCACATCAATATTTTTTTTTCATTAAGGAATCAGGTTATTTACAGTTCCTTTGTTCTCTTCATGTGGCTGCAGCACCATATAAAAATCCTCTTCCCTCTTCTCCCCCTCATTGACACATAGAGAAAATTGTTGGACATGAGAGCTAGACACGTCTTCAGTAGCATTTTCCCATTCACTTATGTAACTGGATATGAATATTGATAATTGCTATCTCTGACACTCTGCTTGTTAACAGGTTTCAACCTGTAAAAGAATCCAAAATACCATGCATAAGATCCTAAATACTAAAATTCTCCTTCTCTGCCAAAAATAATCTTTCTAACTTCCCAGTTCCTTCCCTTGAACAAAGAAAGGAACAAATAGAAAAATAGTAGAAACAGAGAAATGTTGGCTGTAAAGGACCTCTGGTGGTCAGTAATTCAAACTCCCATTTGGAGCAGGAATATCACCCACAAAGCCAATAAAGAAAGCTCTTACAAAGCAGAGATGCTTCCCACTTGTATTTTGTAATTATGTCTGCTCGTTCTCTTCATATAATAAAACAGGTTTTTGTGTTACTGAGGAAACCATAGCCTAGAAACAGAGTGCAGCAATACAGGTCTTGGCTGAGGAGCTCTAAGATGAGACCAGTGGTGCACCATGTGTAGGAAGCTAATTTTTATCTGAGCCCAGCTGTCTGTCTGGTTGAGTCAGCAGAAAGGATCATAAGCTCAGGTGCACAGCTGTGAGCCAAATGGACTGGAGTCTATCAGCCACTCAGGGCTGCTTTATGTCAGCAAACCACGACATGGACGTGAGGGATGGAGATCCAGTATGTGTCCCTCATCTCTGATTCTGTGGGACACAATTAAAGAGTTGCAATAAATAGCTGGAGCTATTTGGGAAGCACCGTGAGCTGTTTGGGCAGTTCACCTTATTGGAGATGGAGCAGGTGTTATAACTGGACCCCTTTTGTGTGCTCCAGTCATGTTATGCCAATTAAATATGCCGATTAAACAGCTTCCCTGGAAGGTCTACTGGAATGAATGAGGAATGTTCTTAAATAAGTACTGCATAAGGTGAACAAGAGGTTCCCTTTTGGGGTTCCCCTCCTGTATTCCATGCCACAGGAAGGAAGGAAGATTTGCAGGTAGCACTGTGGAGACACTGACAGAGCTGCTCTTTGAGAGACAGCCCTGAATGGCACCATGACTCACACAAGTCTCCAAAGTCTGCCAAGTTTTCTCTGCCCGTTGGACTTTGTTCCCATATTGCTGCAGGAGCACCCCTGTTGCTGCCTGAAAGCTGTATTCCTTTCTTCAACATCAGTGGTGCTCACAGAGAAGCTTTTCACCTTTCATGCACAGGGGAAGGATGACACTTGAGGATCTATGTGTTTTATGGACAAGGAGAGATCATTGACATGTGGCTAGCATGTAACACATAAAAGAGAATAACTTTGGTAAGTTCAGCAACTTGTTTCAGATTTTAGGGCAATAGTTCCATTATAGAAAAGACTTTGCTCTGTCATACAGAGCTTATGAATAAAGATTCATTCATACTTACGAAACTCTATGCAATGACCATCTTTAGTATGCCTGTTTAGATGACCTTGAAGAAGCAATTGAGAGTAGGTAAACTTTTGTGGTTATTTCCAGCACAGAGCAATAACTCTGACGGTGGGAAAAAGGTTGTATCACTTGTATCTTGAAATGAGTAGGGAGAAGAAAATAAGCATTCACTTGCAGAAATGAGGTTTTGGCCAAGATTTTGTTATTGAATAAGTGTCTGATGTTACATGTCATTTGTTCATTTTCACCAGCATACATTTTTCTGAGTCACAGTAGTTCTGAAAACATGGCAGTATCAAGATGTGAGTCAAAATGTCTATACACAAGGGTAATGTTTAATAAAGCAACTGATAGAAGTGGAAAAAAGTAAATTAGAAAAAAAAATACTGATGAAGAAGCAATGCAGATTGAACTAAGTACAGTGTGTGGCTAGTTGCTCTGAGTTTAACTTAATGCGAAATCCAGCCTATAACTTTGATCCAAATTCCCTAGTTTCTCTCATTATGAGTGATGGAAAACAGGATATATGCCCCCAATGATGTCTGCATGAGGTTGCTGGAGAACCGGTGAAATAATGTGAGCTTGTTTTGTGGGCTTTGAATAGCATTTCTCTTTTTTTTTTTTTTTTTTTTTTTTTTTTTTTTTCACTAATTTATCCTACAGTGACATCTGGTGGTTGTTTTTCTTTGAGAGAAAGCTCTTACACAACTATCCAGCCAAGAGTTGCCCGAGGGTAAATCTTCCCATGACAATAATTCGGTGGGGTTCTACTTTTGGAGGGGAAGTGCAAATGTATTAGTAAGATTAAACACATTTTCAGTTAATAAACAGCACACAGGCCCTCCTTGGACCCAGTCACTGTGGCTAATTGCCTTGTTGGGAATGATTTGATGGTTGAGTATCCAGCAGAGAAGCCACTGCTGCATCTGGAAGATGTACTGCTTCATTCTGATAGCAACCACTGTTCGGCCCAAGAATATGCTGTGATTTTTCATAGATCAGAGCATCCGCATACCCATTCTGGCAGCAGAAATTATAAGCACACTCAGGAGTGGGCGTATGTCTCTGCTGCAGCCACTGAGCATCACTGTGTTGGGGTGCTGAGTACTCTGCAGAGAGTGATCCCCAGACTTGTCAACCATGCAACAGTGGTGGGGGGAGCCTCCAAAGGCTGATTCTCTCCCCCAGACAGCCCATGACAAAACTCTAAAAGACAGAGAAGGTACAAATGACGCTCTTTTTGCTGGAGCTGGACACCATGGACTGACTGAAGAACTCATGGCTGCAGCAATGCTCGCTCTGGCAGTGGCGATGCCCAGTGCTGCTCTAATCCAAGATGGTCTGCAGGGCAGACCTGGGGTGCTCCCCTCGCGTCCTCATTGCTGCTCAGATCTTCATGGTCAGAGCACATCCTGTGGTCCTTGGTTGCTTGTCCGAGTCCTTGTGTCCATCGAGGTGGACACTTTGGAGCCTCTGGCTACCCCAGGCAATCTCCTGGCCACCATATGGAACCCAAGTCATACTTGTCCTCTCAAAGATCTCACTGCCAGCAGCTCCTTTCAGAAACTTGCAGGCAACTCAGCACTCCTCTTTTGTGGGTTTTACCCTTTTGGGGTTGTTTGTACTGGACAGGCTGCAACAGAATAATTGTTGTCCTGTTCGACAAGACACCAGGTCAGTAGCACAAGGTGGGACTGCCCAAGGGAAAGCATTCACATCCAGCAGCAAGAGAGTTTTAAAACTGGCAGCTACGAGTGCCAAATACTGCATTGCTTCTTGGGGAAAATAGCAAAGAACTGATGAGTTCGGTGCTTAACAGTCTCAGTCATAGTCAGGATCCAACTACTCTGGGCTGTATTTCTTTCTGATACGCAGCATATTCAAGCCCAACATTATTAATGATTAAAATTGAATATTGTTTTAGTTTGACTTCAAACTAAATTCTTCTCTGTGATAGCTTCTCACTAGATCCTCAAAAGTTTTTGCTTTGGAAGTTCACTGGTTAATGATGGGAAGTACTAATGATCATTAGTAGTAGTTTTTGTGTTCTACAAAATTTTTTCACTTCAGAATTTTACAAAAGCTTTCAAGGGTTTTGTAATATACGTACTTTTATAAAAGCCTAAACAGATTTGTATTGTTCTGGTCATGTTGATTTGGGTTTTTTTTACCTGTGGCCTATTAAATCTTTGGAAACTTCTGTGAAAAAAAAAAAAAACAAAACAAAACAAAACAACACAGTGGGATATATATACTGTTCAACATTTCTCCTAGGGTAAGAAAGACCTCCCCTTTATCCAGAGCAGGATGAGGATATAAACAGCTGTTGCTGTTTATGCTCTAGGATTGTGCAGGCTCCCCCCAGAGAAGGTATATGCACGGTAGCTCATACATTTGGGACCCCTGTAGCTCTGCTGCTGCTACAGCTCTTTTTCCTTTGCTTCCCTGCCAGGATCAACAATTAGGTACTTTCTTATTCTTCCCCCCAGAGCTAAAGCCTAGAGTCAACCCATGAGGATCATACATGGTTAATACTTTATGCCTTGTTGACTCACGCATCAAAAATAATTTCTTAATATCTTAGTACTCCTTAAACTACTGTTTCTTCTCATTACTGGCACTGAAAGTACATTTGTGATCTCTGCTGAAAACCCTGGCTACTCAGGATGCATTGTGGGTTCACTGCTTAGTATCACAAAATCTTCATAATCTTTAAATACTTAACTTTAATGTTTGGTCTTGTTTATCTGCAATTGTTTCTTGCCACTGAGGTATCACGATCCAATTTAATTTCTTTCATGACTTAATGTGCTAAATGTGTGAATATCTTACACCATCATGCAGCAAATGCCATAACCCAGCTCTACTGGCTGGCTGCTGGTCGGAGAATGAAGCACTAGGACGTTTCACTGGCAAATGCCACAGTGTTTTGCTTCAACATCAAAAGCTGTGAGGTTTGTTTTCTTGTGTTTTTTTTGAAAAATTTTGTTCCAAAGCAGTGGTGTCCATTCAACTTTTATCTAATTAGAATGTTAAGCAACCTGAAATGAAATATTTCCTTTCCAGTCCAATGAAAACTTTTAATTGATCTAAAATTCAATCAGAGTGTGTTTTCATTTTTCTTGAAAGGGAGTTGCCTTTACTGGACCTGCCTGTCCTCCTCTCCCCTTGAAGGAAATATGACTTGAAACCAAATTGATTGGAAAGTGTGGTGTTTGTCTGGCCCCACCAATCTCACGGGTAGTTTCTCATGTGTGGCATTCCACTTCCTGAGGTGCAGAGACCAAGAGTAGGATTAGGGCTCTGACAGCCAAGCCCTGTCACCTTATAGCGGCTTGTCCACCTCCAGCAGCCCACCTCTCCCTCTGCCAGAGGTTACATCTCTCTAGGAGAGATGGCAGAGCCAGATGTGTGTCACCTCTGCACATTTGGCTCAACAGGCTGCAGTACCAGCTCCCACCTCCCTCTGGAGAGGGTCTGTGGCAGCTGAGGGATTAGCATGTTCACTTCTGCAGCAACTTATACCTGGGCAGCATTTTCTGACAGTGTGTTAGGGCAGATGTGACTTCAACACCCTTCCTAAATCAGAACCCCTGGCACTTGTGCTCTGTTTGTGAGTATTACTGAATTACTCTGTGCTGTACTTTTAGCTTGTTTTTTTTCACCAACCAGCTGCATGTAGATATGAGTGACAGACACAAGACAACTATATAATGATTTTTTTATAACAGCAAAAAGATTCAGGAAGCTACAGGAAAAGGGGTTGGATATTGGATAGAATTAAATTAACATGCAGAAGGGTAACAGATCATATATGGAGATTTTGGGGGGGTTTTTTTGTATGTAAAATCACTCATCTCCACAAATATCAGTTACTGAGAACTCCAACCCTCTCAATAACCACCATCAATGTCATCATCTGCTCCCTGGTGTTTCCACTTCACAATAGCCTTGCTGTTCTCAGGCTTCCAGAAAGTCAATTGCTTCAAATACAATTTTTAAAAGCCATTCTATTACTTTTCAAATAATGTCCAAATAGAAGTGAGTAGGAGTGAAAGGTTTTAGCAGGAATGGTGAGAAACAATCAGAAAACACTGATAACACACCAGACTGCTGCAGGAAAAAGAAAAATCAGAAGTAGCCCCAAGCAATCCAGTTGTTTTCTCCTCTGTGAGGCAGCACCTCCATGGCCCAAAGTTTCAGCTTTAGAAACACAAAATAACAGCCTGACTGAAGGCTCTAAAAAAAACAGATGAATCTTCTCTATGGATGTGACAATAAAGTGGGGAAAAGGAAGGGGATGTGTGGCCTTAAACACCCAGGAATGGGTCCATTATTACCTGATCCCTGACAGCAAACTTCATCTGCCAAGAAGTCCACCTCTATTTCCCCAAAGTTTGTTTTTCTTCTTTCTGGAAAGGAAAAGAAGATGTGAAATTTTTCAGTTTGTTTTGTGTCAACCTGAGATTCTTATATCCATTTTGATGATCTAAAAAACACAGGTTGATCTCTAAATTATTACTTTAAAGAGAGATAATTTTTTCAGAATGAAGAGCCGTAGAAGACATCTGATCAACAGGGAGATGTTGCGAGCACCTGCTCCTGCTATAAATAATGTTGCAATAGTCTATGGAAAATGGAATTTTTTTAGCAGATTAGACTGGAAAAGGCTCATTAAGGAATATTTCACATGCTGTAGAAGAAGAAGGTATCAGATCAGACTGTCTCAGGAAGATGTGGAAATTGGACTGGGCTAAGAAAACATCCTCTGTGTTGAGCTATTGACTTGAAGAGAAGAGCTGCTCCTACTGGGTTTGAGATGGAGCTGATATCTAGCTTTTAGATCCCACTCTTTGTTTTCTAAATCTCTAAAATTAAAAAATATGAAAAACCTCTTTTGTTGTTTCTAGTGAGAAAGAAATACATATTTCAGTTTGAATCAGACATAATCATACTTGTACCAACTTTTAAAGCAATGATCCCTGGATAAATGTTAGTCTGTCAGTCTGCATGTCCAGTAATGGTGAGAAGAGTACCCAGATTAATGAAATTACACTTTCAGTGAGATATACTATATGATTTAGCTATAGCAGTAGACATTAATCTTTGTGATAAGGCAATGTTTATTAGCAATAGAGGCAACAGAGGCAATAAACTGCCCTATGTTGCATGGGTAAGTCTTGGCATGTTGTATTTGAAAAAGAAATTGTGTTCACTCTGTACCAACTCTGAATCACCACAGATTTATGATATCCTGTTTTCATCCTGCTAGAAGTACCACAGATTGATCAAGAAATTACTGAGACTGGAAGCTTTGAATTTCCAATTCATGTGTCTAGTGCCAGGATAATTTTCTTTGGATTCAGCATCACAACTTGGCACAACAGTAAGCTACTGGGGGAAAACGATTTGCTGATAAAAAAGCCTGAATTTCACAGCAGCAGCCCAGCTAATATTTCCTGAAAACACTATTGCACTATAAACAGACTCATTGTATTGCCTGTAGGGCACTGTCTCATCTGGAAACATCCATTTCACAGTAGTTACACAATTAACAGATACATTCCCAAATAACTCTCTGTCTGGAATATTTCACTTTTTTTTTTTTTTTTTTTGGAAATAAATTTCCTTCCTTAAAATTGGTCCAATGCATTTTAAATCACATGGTGCCTTCCAGGAAGGAAAGGGTACTCTAAAACCCCTTCCAACCATGTTCCTCTCTGCACCACAAGCATCTCTGTCTTGCTTTTTCTCCCCCCATTTCCAGCAATCACTGTGTGCACCTGGGAGGCCTCAGCTGGCCAAATTTACAGTCTGTTTGAACCAGAGTGATTCAGGGCAATCTGCTCATTAGCACTTAATTTCTCTTTTGCTTGCCCAAGGCTCACTCCGCTGTAATTCCAGCTGTAGTTATGCAGTGAGTCCCCGGCAGGCTGACAGCATGTTGGTGTGCCAGACCACAGCCCACCCTCCCGGAGTCATTGCCTGAACTTTGTAGTTTCTGCCAATGTCAAGCTTTGATTTTGTTTTTAAAATAATTAATTTGGCTACAATTTAAGGCACAATTTGTTTTCATCTGAAGACACTCGAGAAACACTCACATATCTTTTTTTGCTATCCATCTCGGAGAACTTCTCTTCTCAGAGGAATTTAACACATGGAAAGGTCAGTAGAATACTCCTAAATACTGAGGCACTACAGCTCTAAGAAAGATATCTTGCCTAAATATTTTCATAAGAATGCAGGAATTTGCAAATGTTTTCAGCTCTAAAGATGGCTGGTGTTCTTCCCCAACTTTTCTGGATGTGTTTGGGCTTTTTTGGTTTGTTTGTTTGTGGTTTTATTTATTATGGAGTTGAACAGGCTTTTGGGAACTAAGTAAGATTTGTAAAAGAAGAGAAAAATTTTCCAATGTTTAATAGGGCCTCAGCTCTCTTTAGATAGCTCTTGCTTCTCTGGAGTGTAGTGCTGGATATAGAGATTGAAAGAAACTCTTTGCTCATTTGCATCATAGATGAAAACAGGGATATAACCAAATCCTCACTGGTATGTCCACTTTCTGCTCAGGGTAAAAATGAACTGGAGAGTAGAGATCCTCTGTGCCAACTCCGTCCCACGTTCTCTGAGTAGACTGTGAAAGTGGACAGTGTTAGCTACGGACTTCCTGGGCAAACAACAATCTCTTCCTGGGTTTTCCATGGTAATAAACAACTGTTCAGAAAAACCTAATAGCTCATTACCTCTCCAAGTGCAACAATATTCTCATTCTGTTATGACTTCAGAGCCAGTCCTTTACTCCTCAGGACTTTCAACAGTGTTTGGTGAATGAGATGAATAGAGCCAGTTGAGTAAAAATTAGACAAAAATAACAAGACTAAGCCTGGTACTTCTGATCAGTTTTACTGGGGGATGGGGCGGGATGAGGAGTGTCAGATCACCTGGATTTGAGTTGCTTTGTGTACTATCCTACCAAATGAAGTCACCATCAAGTGAGAAAGAACACTTAAGCCCCAAGGTTATGAGTAGTTGTAACTGGGTCAGATCAATAAAAAGAACTGTTATATTTTTCTTTTTTTTTCTTTTTGAAGTCAGCATTTTTCAGACTTTCCAGCGATCTATAAATTCCAAAATAAATCAGTTGCTTGGTAAAATTGTCATTTCAACACAAGGAGAACAAATCTATGCTTTTCACAGACCTTTTCTGTTTCAGAAAATGTTGCTGTTATGCTCAGAATCCCTTAACTTGTTAGCTATATAATATATCAAATTCATACCATAGTATAGTTAGTATTTAAACATGAAGTTAGATTCATAAATCATTTTTTAAAAAATTCTGTGACTGAAATCACAATGTTTTCTACTCTGATATTGCTGTCCACAGAAGGTCTTCTGAAATATTATTAAAGTTTTAATTGAGAGTTCATAACTGCCCTCTCTTAATACATAAAGGGTTAATTACCAGGGAGAAGATTCTAAATTGCAATAGTTACAGAAAAGCTACTAACAACTAAAAGCTATGAAAATGAAAATATATAATTTTGGGAAAGACAAGCTACAATGTAAAGCTGAAGGGAATTACTTTGTTTCTTCTACAAAAGGAAAGTATTAGGGAAGGTCTGATAAGCCTCCAACTCCATGAAAGGGGTTTTTTAAATGGGCAGTGATCTGTGCTTCACCATGTTCACAAATATGGGACTTCATATGAAACCAAAGACATTTAACTGAGATATTATTAAAAAAAATCTGATTAGTAAAACTCAAGCTTTAGACAATGTCAAGGGACATTTGGGATTCTTCAGCATTGGAGGTTTTGAAGAATAATTAAATATTCCAGTTATTCCTGGTAGTTGTTCCTGGTTATGCTTCAGGTTGGTGGGAGAGACTAATCCATATTTTGAGGCTAATGTGTCTGTTGAAGGATACAAATAAATTTAGGCTGAACTGAGATGAGTCAAGCCCTTGGAGAAGTGATGTCCTGGCATAGGCATCTAGAAGGGTACTCACATCAGAAGGTAAAAGTCTTGCAAGGCAAGGCTGCCTTCTGTGAAAACAAGTCTTTTGTAAGTGGTGCATGAGGAGTAGACAGCTGGTGAAGGAAGCCCATGAAAGACCGTTCAATCTATCAACTGAACTAGTAATATTAATAATGTCAGTTTAAGTTCTAGGTAAATTTTTTGCCTAACTTTTTTTTCTGGAAAGCTATATCTTTATAGACCTTTTTATACATTATTTCCTACATGGATTTGGTAAAAGAAATACTTTTATTGCTTCTGGCTTAATGTATCTACACTGTTATTGAGTGCTCACCCAAATTCCTGTCTTGAGACCTAGTAACATGGGGCTCTGAGAAGAAAAGAAACTTCTGCCCTGTAGCAAGGACATGGGCAATGCAGATGAATCCCAGACTTCTGCAGAGGGCTTGTGACAATGTCTAATTGTGTTTCAGTGAAAAACAGATCCAGCTGCTGCAGCAGAGCTTTTGAAAAATATTCAGAGTAACTAAATCTCTCTGGTAGGTGGTTGAGCAAGTAGCAAATTGCAAAGATTTTAAATTATAAAGGATTTATGAAATTTAAAACAATGAACAAATCACCAAGTCAACAAGATTGACATTTTTCTAGGAAATTATCTTTGCTGTAAGATAACAAACCAATGATCTTAATTTCTGATCAGTTTTTATCCACAGAGCAAAGAAGGCGGACACTGTAGTTGTGCAGGATACAACATGTGAACTGCCAGCTCCTTTATACCTTCCCACAGAAGTAGAGCTACTGATGCAACTTCATTTGTACTGGCATTTTTTTTCATTTAAACATTTTTCTCTTGTTATCAGAATGAAGAGCGGTAGAGAAAATGCTTTGGAGGAGCAAGTGAATGATGTTATCAGCTGAAATTATTGTTCATCTTCTACTTTTTCCATATTAGTTAACTAATGCTTGTCAATGGGGCCATCCTACTCATATGGCCTGTTGTCTGGCCATGATCACAGCCAAAAACATGTGAAGATTTGAGCGCTCCAGTCCTCTGAAGATGTCCAGATCTCAACAGTTTGCCAGTTGTGCTACATCTCACATCAGAAGATGGCATATCACCTTCATGGTACTTGGGGAAATAACAAAGAAGGAACAAGCCTACATTTCCCAAAAACAAGGTATGCACTTTTGCTCTAGAATTCAATTTGACCTGCTTTTTGAGACATCGTATTTCTCTCCCTGCAGAATAGGAACAGGTCTGAAATCTGGGAAATATTTGAGAGATATATATTAAGAAAACATTTTTTATTTTTAAAATGGATTACATCCTTCCCACCTCTAGTTCAGAGATAAGTTAGGTCTTGTTATATTTAAATATAATTTTGTGTATGGATTAAAAGCATTAGAATTAACTGACATTTTTCATAACATACTGTTTAAGTGTCTTTCTGTGCTTGAATTATTATACAATATATTCCCTCTGTAACTTGAACTCTAACTTATCTGGTCTAGCTTTTACAATAAAAACAATGAACTGAATCATACCAAGTCCCACCACAGTGGTCACTAGAGAAGGACAAGGTCAATTGTTCATTTTCTTTAGATGAACCGATTAAAATCTACCCCAAAGAGGTTAAGTGCTGTATTTGAAAAGCGCTTAACAAACTGATAACACAGTGAGGCTAAGTGGAATGAAAGGCCATTGAAATGTATTTAAGCAATTCAGATGAAGTGGAGTAAATATTCCTAGGAAAGCCTTGATTTTCTGTGGCATGTGGGATACAAATTCACTGGAAGAGCCCCTGGCTGTCATGTTAAAATAATCTGACTGTGCAATCACTTCAGAGCAACCAGCCTCAATAAATAAATCTACAGATACTGCATGAGATGAATATGAAATCATGAAATCTGTTGAATCAGAAATAAAAGAACAACTTCTAAAACCCTATTTTAAAATCTCTTTTCCCTCCAGTAATTATTGAACACCAGATGAAGGTGAAAAGTTCCTTAAAAGATCCAGCACTGCAGATCATTCCAATTTGTCATGTATGCAAATGGGATCCTTTATGAAAAGTTCTTATGAAACACAGCAGAAGTGCACATGACCCAACTTGAAGTAAGTCACCAAAACAGGTTTTTATTGCTTACAACTACCTGGATGTTAAACTAAGATGAGTCATCCTGAACTACAGAATTGCAATACTATAAGATTGTTTAATGTACTTTGAACATCACTTTAACAGCTTTTCAGAAGCATGCAAACCACCATTTCCTCTCATAAAAGTAATGATCAACAACCCCAAAAAACTGTGGTATTCCATCCAAAAAGGGTAGCTCCAAGAAAATCATGCCTAATGAAAGCCAATAGATCCAATAGATCTGTGTCCTTTCCTCACCAGTTCCCCATTCGTATGATGGTAACCCAAGCTCTTCCCATGAATCCTGCCAGGAATATCCTCTGCAGGCCAGCTGTGTACCAGAGCTTTGCCTGAGCTGATCGGCCAGGGAAGCAACATGATCATGAACAGCAAAATGGGCAACAAAAGACGTGGTTTTTCCTTCAGTGGGATCAATAACTCAACTCCCTTCTGTTCAGCTGATAATTCTCTCAGATATGTGAGATCTCAGTTAGCTTTTCAGACTTTGAAATGCGATTGAAATCAATGACTGCAAATTTACTGGAGTGGGAATACACAGTCAGTGACAAATTCATTTCTTTCTTGAATCCAGTCTAAAATACGCAACTTTATGATTATTCAATGTGTTAACAGCATTCAAACACTAGAATACCAATGCTTAGCTTGATTTCCATCCCTGGTCCACTAATGGTAGATAAAAATGAGAATGCTGTCAGGATGGTCAGCTGGAACGATTGTTGCAATGTACCTTGTTGCAGTCAAACAGTCATTTGCTGAGTCTCCCTTGCCAAGGAGTATCTTGGAGCCACTAAGCTATCAAGCAATATGCAATTGAAGTAGGTATTTGGGGGATTAACGCTGGCCAGATCAATACAGTCATATTTAAACAGCATCTGAAGTTATTGTTTGATGGCATAAAGAGCTAATTTGGGAGAATTATCTGCCTGCTAGAGTTTGGGCTGTCTTCATCTTATTTTATGACATTTCCCCATGGTCTGGCCCTCTCTGGAAACAAATCATTATTCTGGGAGTTTGTTTATGGTGCTCTTCTCACAGTATGAATTCACAAGGCTGAAATTCATTCTCAGAGACTTTATGAATGTTGTGAGAGTTGATTACTTAGACTCACCTAGACAGAAAATTCAAAGAGGGCCAAAGTGTGTTATTTCTTGTCTTTCTGATGCCACTTTTAAAAATTGCTCGAAAACTTTTCTTACCAGACTGTAATCTTTATTTTTAGTTCTTTTCCCTTCCCCTTGTCTCTATAATTAAGTATAATTTTGGGGGTGGGAGTTAAATAGTATTTGTAATGATAACTGGTAGTCATTTTTTTTTTTGAGGTTTTATATAAAAAAAACATTTTATATTGGTCAAGAAATTACTTTCAAATTTCTGCTATTTATAGTGATGTGCACTGGACGTGTCATTTAGGGACATATTGAAAATATGCACCAATATCCAGAATGTCAGTCCTGAAAACTCCTGTTGCATGCTTGGTGGGAGACAGTTATCACCAGCAAAGCAAATTCTCCTCCAGCAGCATGTTCTGTGAGATTGTTCAATCTGTGTATGTGCAGTAAAACCTTCATTGCTGCGAAATATCAATGTGTGGGCATGTACAGATAAATGTAGCCAGCCAAATCCAAGATGTTGTAGCACATACTCTGGCAAACCTCACCAGGTCTGCCTAGTGGCCTCAGAGGCTGCAGGTTGCTCTGGTACTATGCTGATGAGTGCTGTACTGAGAATCGTGGGGGTGGTTGAAATGAGCCCCATTTCCTTCTGATTGCACAAATGTGCTATTTCACAAATGCCTCCTGCAAAATGGCTCCATTTTTTAAAAAATACTGTATGATGAGCTGTCTGCTAAATGGCCCAAATAGCAGCTCTGTATCCTGCCAAGCAATTGAAAACTTTGAAACACATCCCACGAAGGGTAGCAGAGCAGGTACTATTGCTCTATGTACAAGAATGTGATCTTAAAGGAGTAGGTGGTTCCTAGTGCTAACTGGACTCCTAGATATTGTTCCGTGTGTGCTACCCTCTTCAGATTATCATCAGTCCATGCATTGTTCCTTCTTGCAGTTTAAATGGTTACGTGGTGGTATAATTGAAGTTGTGTCCCAAAATCTGAGTAAAATATCACTTTGTTCAGACAAAAGAGAAACTGTGACATTGTTCCCTTTTTTCCTGAGATGAAAGACATTCTCTTTTTTGGCATCAGTTGGGGTAGGAAAGCAAGACCTGCATTCTTGGAGGTTGTTAGGAAAGCAAATATTTGTAATGTTTGCTCACACAGAGGCTGTAGAGCTCTGCCCCCAAGCTGCAAAGCATACAGCCTCACACTGGGTAGCTGGTTCAGAGAAACTTGTGTCTGAGCAATGGGATTTTCCAGGTCTTATATTTATGGCCACAGAAAGATTATCTTCTGAAAGAAATATTATCTTTTATCACATTGTCTCCACCAGAGGGAGAAATTCACTGAACAATAATGGTCCTTATTTATAGGATTATATGAAATCGAGGCACTGTTCCTAAGAGCATTTACTGCAGTAAGAAACTAAAAGATTTGTTGGGCAGCGTTTGCAAAGATTTAATTTCCAAAAAGTTCTCATGCTTTCTCAGCTCTATATGTATTGCATGATTAATTTTTTTCTTTCTTTCCCCAGAAAAGTCAAATCCTTTCTTTACAAAAAGCTGAGGAACTGCTAAATTAGCCAATGTGGACTCAGGATGTGTTGGCATGTTGCTACCACATACGTTTGTTTTGACAAGAATTGGAAAAAAAATGATGCTGTTTCTAACTAGAGTTTAAAAGCATTAATTACTTCTATTTCTCTACCATGGCAGAAGGTTATTACTGTCTTGTAGACAGTGTGGAATTTCAAATAGGTTGTTTCTTCTCACTGCTTACTTTCTGCTTGTCTTTAAATAATAACATCAGTGCCCTTTTTAGAATTCAACCACTTTGCCATTAAGTAGTAAACAAACTACTTCTGCTCTGGGCATGCTGATCTGCATTTCCAAGGCACATCAATAATAAACACTACATGTATTCTTCTGTCAAAGATATTAAATCATGGAAGATATCTGCATGAAATTAAGCAAGTGAGAGATGAATGCTTAGAAGGTGAGAAGGCCAGCTCTGATGGAAAAAGGGTTGGACTGTTATTTTTTAGCAATGATGGATCAACATCTTTAGTCCTTAAGCTCCACTTTCCTGGTGTCATAATACTTCATAATACATAAATTGTACTAATCCCCTTGGGTTTATAGCATGTTTACACACACACACACACACACATACATATATATGTCAGGCAAGGCTTATAGGAGATGGATATCAATGTTAGTGTAGAAAATGGACTTAATACACTTTGTATGGCAGGTGTTATTTGATTCCTAGCAAAACCTGAGACAGAGAGGCTGTGCAAATGTCAAGCATACATCCAACAAAAAGTTATATAGGAGGAATGGATAATTTCAGAGTGGTGAGACATTTCACTGCTGCAGATTTCATCTGCTGGAACGCTGGCAAAGGGCAACAGCGGTACAGGGGAAAGCCAGTCATCCCTCTCACCCTGCAGCATGGGAAGATCCTTCCATACATTTCCTTCCTATCCTGCTGGATATCCTGCACTGGAATGTGGAAGTATGGCCTCGAGTTATGTTGGTAGAATCTTTGTAAGATTTCTATTTTTGTCTATAGAATGAAAGAATAGCAGCAAAGGGAAATCAAGACATGAACAAGGAAAAGAGAGATAGTAGGTTCATTTGGGGACCCAAATGATGCTAGATGTGCATAGCAGATGCACAGAAGGGTGGAAGAAGATTAAATGACATTCTTTTTGCAGATCCATGACTCCTTTAGGAGGACAGCTTCCCGTAAAATTTCTGGTTACCAGTGGCTAGTGAAACACCCAATTACTGTCCTCCTCAACACACACACACAAAACCAGGAGTGCTTTTCACCTTAACCTCTATATCACAACTAGCTTTCATAGCAGATTAACATCGCTTGCTTCAAATACTGTAAAACTGAGATTTTAATCTTTGTTCCTAACTGATTGCATCCTCCTTTTCTGACTTGTGATGCTTTAGTTTAGGTAGTTTAGCAAGGATTCTTTTTCAAATTATTCTCTCTTTCTTCTTCCACCATTCATTTTCCCATCCTTACATGTTCTTTGGTCCTAATGTGCATCTCTGTAACATAATATATATTAATATTCTGTGCAGAACTCTTCATTCTGGAGAGTCTTCCTCTCTCTTTTGTATGTGTAGTCCTGTGGCTAACATTTTAAGAACACAGTTAAGTAATTTGTGTTTTTTCCTAAATGCAGTCCTGTTTTGCTTTTTCTCAGTTCTGCTATAATAAAGAGGTAAATAAATTAATTAAAATGAGGTACTTGTCATTGGATTCAGAGGAAAAGCAGGAATAATCAACACCTGTATACAGTTAGAGGCAAAAAACAAGTCAGTCATGTCTGCAGAAGTTCGTTATTTATCACTTTCATTTTGCTGGGCTTCTCTAGCTAGACTTCTCTTTCTTCTAGAAATCTGCATTCTGAACTATACATAGAAAAGATCTGGTTCAATGAAGGTCTTAAATATGAGCCTGACTTTGATATAAGCATCTTGAAACATGTGCAAGTATATTTTCATGAATTTTATTTTCCTTTTACATTCAAGCTGGGATGATGATTGTTTTTAAAAATGGGAGCAGCTATGCTGAAAAGTATGTAGATACCAGGTATTAGTACAATATTCCATTGCTTGAAATAGATTTTCAAGTAAAATTCTTAGAACATATTTCTAAATATGCAAAACCTAAAAAAAAATTTTAAAAAGTATGTAACATTTTGTTTTGTTTGTGTGTAAATCAGGTGTAAATTAGATGCCACCACTTTTTTATTTGTTTTAAAATGCCTAAATTTAGTTTTGCAAAAATGTTTACATTTTCTCTTTTCAAGCTGCAGTGGTTTCATTTGCTGAAGGTATATTTCTGAACTATCACATTCTATCAACAAAATTAGGAAATAATTTTTATATATAGCTCAGTTAATCATTTCAAAATTATTCCAAACAATCCCATTTTTGTCATTATGTAATCACATGTGGTTCTTAAAATTCCTCTTTATACTTTAGGGCATTTTCAACACACAAGGGAAATAAATAACACAATCTAAGGAGGCAAAGAGGCAGCTGGGAACCATAAACATTGCATTCTTATCAAAGTTGAATTACTGACCCATTTTTCAGCCCTAGGCAAATCACAGATGTTTTTACATTGCATTTGTCATTATTAATGGCCTTTGTTTGTCATATAAAGGAGAAGAAAGGAAGAAAAAATATTTTTGCTTGTTCTTTGAAATTTTACCAAAAATATTTGTTTTCTGTATTTTCTCATGCTTGGTGGGTACATATCCTCACCAGAATTTAACTGAATCTTAGCTACCTTCTGAAATAAATTTCAGATCTTGAGAAGAAATGCCTTCTCTACCTCATTAATACTTTAGGGTCATTTTCTAGTTAAAACAAAGACTATATGAATGTTACCTTGGGAAACCTCAGAGCATATGTGAGTACGAGCCTATGGGTAGGGGCGCGTTCGGCATGATGGTGAATCCAGGTCAGGCTCAAACCTCTGCTCTGACAGCTCCAGATCAGATGTCTGAATCTGCTCACCACAGAAAGAGTTTAAGTAAGTGCCAGACTTTTAGCTACTTTGAAATTAATTTAATAAATGTATAGGAATAGAAGTTGAACATGATGTCACACATGCTGGGGTAATACCCAGAATACTGGGCTATTGACTTCTGGGAACGGAGCAGAGTCCTTCAGTGTGCGTCTGAGAAACCCACCCTGAAACAGATAAATCTTTGCCTAATAAGCATTCAAAACTAGTGCGTTCACATCAAAGGTTTTGAGTTCAACAACTTGACATTTTCTGATAACAGTTGTCTTCCTACTGAAAAAAATTAGCAGTTGAATAATTTATGTAATTAAGTCTAATGTATTCTGTGTCCCTTCCCTTCCCCTCACTACTTTGGGATACTATGATATACTGTCCCCAGTTATTACCTATACAAAACTTCTAAATTATTCCAAAATCTTCAGCCAGGATCTCACTGAGTTGGAAAATTCCATTAAGGGGGAAAGTATTTGTATTTATCTGCCTTTAAGCAGCATAAGGGAGTATTGCACTTTTTTCTGCACTGAATATGTTTAAGACCTCAATCTTAAGCAACAGATATTGTGAGTTCTATAAATGCTGTGCTTAAAATGCTATTCCCCAAATCCTTAGAATTGATTAATTGTATTCAATGAAATCTGGGCAAATAAATCCCTGGAAAACTTCACATAGTCTCTCACACTTAAACATGCAATGGAAATGCAGACGATAAATAAAAGGCATTGATTTGCTTTCAAACACCACCAATACTTTGATCTTTTAAGAGTATTACAAAAGCTTTAAAAACAAGCATCAGAAGCATGAGTTATATTTTTGTCTTTCTAAATGTAGACTAATATTGCTTGCTATAGTGTTCAGGTTATCTATATATTTATTTTTTCATTTATTTAAAGACTTATTTTATGTTTAGAACTAGGATAAACCACATGAAAGGGAAAACTCTCCATATATGTAGTTTCATAGCTACCCTTTAAATAGAGACTCTATATACATATAGAAGTCCAGAATGTCCTTAATTTATCTTGTTAACAGTTTAACAGGTTATCTCTGAATGGAGCCCTGCCTTTCCTGCCCTCTCTTCTGTGTATAATTTAAGCCTCACCTCAGAGTTTGTCTGTTTTGCATGAAAATGAAGTGTCTGACAATGCTCCCCTTAAAAGCTTGTCTGCTCTGTATGTAAATGCAATCTTGCCTACCTGAAGTCTCTGGATCCTATTTGTGAAGGTGAACTTCTCAGATGTCAGATATGCACATAACCAATCTAAGAAAAAGAAAACTGATGGTTATTAAAGTTTGTCATAATTTTGGGGTTCAGTGGGAACACTAATGCTTGAAGACTTGTTTTCTTTCTGAGTTAAAAAGAATAGCTGAAATCCTGAAATCCTCTGATGAGTGAAAAAATGTACAAAATTCCAATAGTTTTTATAAAATAATATGATTTTATATATATTTAAAAAATATATATTCCAAGTTAACACTGGGCTATTGAAAACAGCTATTCCCTGGGTAATACTTTTAGTGTTGCTCTTGTCTTCTCGATTATACGAGGAACACTTTGAAAGATTTAGTGTTACTTTTTTCCAGTTCAATCTCTATTCAGTAGTAACAGTACTTAAAACCTATTTTAAAAGGATAGAAAATACGTAAATGTCATGCTATGTCTAGCTGTATTTCAAACTGTAACTTGACATGTTCTTAACAAAGCCTATCGAATAATATTTACGACAGACCTGAAAATTATATAGAAGTATTAAAACTAATATAAATGAAAAAGCATAGCAATATTTTTATATTAAAACCTTTATTTTAACACTGCCAAAGCATATCACATTTTACTTTCAGAAGTTTTCTGGAGGGGAGTAATTTCATCAAAACCAGTAGCATCTCATGAGGCACAAAACCCTCTGGTTTTCATCAAAATATTATTTCCCAAAAGCAAGCTATTTTAACCACAAGCTTATAACTAAAGTTGCTTCCTACTAAGAATTTAATTATTTTAACTTCTGTAGAGCTCTTTGTGAGCTTAAGTTGGAGTCACAAGGGTCAGGACCAACTAATTCACCATGAATTGTCCAAGGAGAAGATCAGGAGCATAGAAATTTTCGATGCTGACAGGAAGATTTGGCAAGAGAACAGCAGGGGAAGACAAAGCAGATAGAAGCAAATGTCTTCATTACATTTAAAAAACATGAAATATTACCAATGTTTGATCCCATGCTGCTCAAGATTCACACAGGCATGCAGCAACCCATAGCAACATGTTCACCAGCAATTTGGACTGAGATGTGAGGTTGATGTTATCCACCAGAAAGGGGCAGTGCACAGTGAGCTCTCATTCTAGTCCTGCTGAAGATGGAAACAGCTCTAACAAGCTGCAGCACACGCTCCATACATGGGCTCCCGTCTCCAACAAGAGTGGGAAAGGGAAATGGGTCCTTACTGCTCTCTTGTGACACTGCAGGGTCACTTGGCTAAGCTGCTTTGAGGTGGCTTTGTTGCTTTTTTTATCTTGAGTGTTCCAGAATAGACTAAAGCACATCTGAACTCGGTAACAAATCTTTGAAATTAAAGTGGAAAAGTAGGAACAATTTTTTTGCCCAGCTAACTGAGTAAACAGCTATTCACCAGAATTAATGTATTACTGTCAGAAAATAATGTGGTTTCAAAAGCTCATTCAGCTGTTCAGTTCTTCAGACTTGGGTATGGGTTTTTTTTTCCTTCAGGAGATGCTTTCACATGGTTCCATGATACTTAGCTTTTTGTGCTCCAAATTTGGGCACTTTCTATTTGAATGGTGTGATGCATATACTTTAAAATACTCAAGATAATGCCTCTTTGCAGTGACATATAGCACTATTCAAATGAGCTTTTCTAGTTAAAGAGCATATATAATTTTAAGCCTGGTCTTTTGGGCCCAGTTTTCATCTTACAGTTAACTTCAGATCTCAGAAGTCTAGCTGCAACAGAACAATACATTAGGTTCTTTTTTACAACAGGATAGCTGTTGCATGGAAAGTACATATTTTCTTATTTTCACCATTTTCTTTAATACAAAGATACAGTAAGAGAACACCTCCTATGTCCTGTATTTTAAAAATGCCAAGAGCAGTTAGATAAAGCACCCTCTTCACTATAGGTACTTATAAGGTCTGAAGAAAAAGCCTTCAAGTTAACACACACAAAATCTGGTAGTGATCTAGAATTTTTCAAAATAGCATACAGCAAATTCAAATGGGCTTTAAAGTACTCCAAGGCTTTTGACATTATTGTAATTGTTGTCAGAGAAAGACATGATGTCTCTCAAAGCAGAATCTACATAATGCTCCCAAAAGGGTGGAGGGGAAGACAGCACTTCTTTTGGGAAGAGACAAAAATGCTTCTCATGATCTTCCTCCATTGTGTTGCTGGTACAGCACAGGGCCAAATGCCAAAAAGCATTTTTGTAGAACTTTATGCTTCCTCTGTATCTTTCTGGGACAGAGGGGCAATCTTGCTTTGAAGGGCTGTGTTATTCATATCTATAAAGCACTTGAAAACTTCATGGGAAATTTTATAGCAAAGCAAGGGTAGATATGCTCAGGAAGATGAGCTTTTTCCCTACTGATCACAGTCTTTTTAACGCTGTGAAGCACCATCTTCATTGCATTGTAGAATGCTTTTGAAAGAATCACTGGGAAAATGCATAGGCCTTGATTTTCACATCCTGAAGACAAAATCATGGCCTGTACACTTCACCTGAAAAGTACCTATTTAGCACAGAGCCAGTCTGAGCTGCTCACTTACCATAAGCAGTCTCATTTAGGTATGTGAAAAAACATTTCTCAAAAGGGACCAGAGATGTGCGGATTACTGCCCTGTATTCTGGTTTGAACCTTTTTCCACTTAGCCAATAAGAGTGGACCTTCTGCTTTTCTATCTATCTGACTATTAGGTATCATTTAAACCTTGTTCCTTCACAAATATGAACAAAATCTCTGGTTTTCCATTAGCTTGGAGGCACATACAGTGCTGTCAGCCTGACTGATCATTTTCACTGTTCCAGGGATTCAATAAAACTATTAGAAAATATGAGGGATGCACAAAGTACTACCTGCCATGTTTTCTCTTTCAGCTGCGTTTTGTGTTAAATCCCCTGCATGTCATCTCTACGACTTCAATTCAAATGGGTGTTGTGTAAGACCAGGCATTTCAAAATACAGTGATTGTCAACGAATAGAAAGAAAGCATAGCATCTTCCAGTGGAATGAAGGGCCACTACAGTGATGCTGGAGGGTTTGGAAGCTGCAGGACACCCCATAGTTTTAGGGGACTTACTGATCAACACTGTGGTGATGCAAGAGCAAACAACAAGGCTTGGAGTGAGGAGCCTGGAAACCTTCAGTTCTAACTCTGGAACTCTTTTACGTCTTGAGAAACAGTCCTGAATGTTTTCTGTAGGCCATTTATTAGTGCTACCAGACTATCCAGTACCAACTCATCATGTGTTATACCCTCCAGGGAAATGGTAGGGTAGATATTTAAGTAGGACATACTCAGTGCTGGGAAAATTTGTGTTATAGTATTTCTCTTCTGTTACTGGTAACATAAGGCTAGGAACCAAGGCTCTGAACAGCCTTTAAGATTTGAAATCTCATGAGTACCAGAGAGACTTAGGCTCCCAGACACCTCATAAATCTGGACAGAGGATACTGTTTCCTTTCTCTTCTGGGATGACTGAATCATTTCAAACAACAGACGAGAGAATAATGAATAACAATGTGGATTAATCGGGTTTATACACAGTGCTATCTTGGAAATAGCAATGCCAAAGAGCCATTCCTAAAAGTTTACTGGCAACAGCTTCCATCCAGAGGAATGCTGGGAAAGGCAGACAAGTGCATACTAAAGTAAAGCTGGATGGGGGGCAGCTCTGTTGAAAAGGACCTGGGGATGCTGGTAGATAGAAATCTGAACATGAGCTGGGTGTATGTCTGGCAGCAGCAGCCGGCTGTGTTAATAGGAACATAACCAGTAGACAAAGGGATGTGTTCATCCCCCTCAGATCAGCACTCATTAGCCCATATCTAGAATACTGCATCCAATTCTGGTTCCCCCAATGTGGGAATGACACTGATAAACTGGAGCAAGTTTAGAAGAAGCCACCAAGATGTTAGGGGCTGGAGCACTTGTCCTTGAAGAGATATTGAGAGAACTGATCTGGTTTCACCTGGGAAAGAGAAGGCTTCAGGGGACCCCACAGCAGCCTCTGCAGCACCTACAGGAGGTCACCCCATGGTCTACCCCATGGCCTGACTCTATAACAGACCCTGATCTAAACAGGAGTTTGGACTAAAGACCTCCAGAGGTCCCTTCCAGGCTGCATTAGCCTGTGAGCCTGTGATCCTATTTTGTTATAGGTTATGTGTTGCTTTCTTTCTGTCTTCTTTCCTCATCTCTGTCTTTACCTTTGTGTATGTTTTTCATTTGGTGCATTCTGTTCATTTCCCTCTCTAAAGTTCATTTTGTCCTTTTTCACTGCCAAACCACAATGTTTGTTTATCTTCCTAACAGGTTATTATTTCAAGGTCGTTAGGTCTTCTCCTCCTCCATTTGATTTCCTTCTTTGTCCAGCCAGCCATCATTAAGTTTTTCTTGTTTCCAGCAACATTAATCTTTAGCCAGTGATCTTTAAATGAAATTGAAAAATAAAACATCAGACCTTTTAGTTCTGTTTTCCTTACACGATCTATTTCTGACGCCATTTCAGAGTTAATATTACAACCCATTTAAATACAGTATTGAGAGAACAACAACTTGATTCAGATTTGAGTAATTTCTGATGCAGATATTTGGTTTATTAAAGATATTGTAGAATATGTTAGGGTGTTTGTCGATAGAAGATATGTTTAGCATTTAGTACAATGAGTGCAAATCGATAAAGTTCTCAGTCAGCTCAGATCCAATTGTGGATCAGAGTTTGCAAATGAGCAGATAATGAAGGTGTCTTGGCTAGGCAAAATATCTATCAGTCTGGATGCTAAACTGGTCTCCCAGTAAAGAGAGGTAGACTAAGCCAAATTTGTACAGCCACTGTACAATTAGCATTGGGGAAGAATTGAGAGATGCATTGCAGCAGCTGTGGTCTTAGTGCCCATGGTACAAGGAAATGTCCAAATAGCATTTCTTTGTATCTGAAATGAAGAGGGCACAGCCTTCATTCCCTTGTTTGTTTGCAGGGGTCTGTGTGGGAAGCTCCTGGCCTCACACTCATCTTCAGTTTCAGCAAGGGGAATAAGGCTCCCAGACTGGCAGACTGATCTAAATCATGATGGAAAAGAACTGACCTAGTAAAGCCACTGAATCCAGAAAGACCAGGTCACTGGGGTGCTCGGGCCTCCTAAGCCCACATCCCAGTCCTGCATAGGAGAGCTGTTCTCATTGTGCGGGGACCTCTCCTTGCTCTGATCCTCGGCTGCAGGGGGCATGGATGGGTTATTTTACCTTACTTCGCAGTTCTGTCTAGGATCATCTCACTACTGAGTGGGCTGTAAAGCCCAAAAATGTTTTTGATGTGTATACCAAAATTTGAAACAAGGTTTTAAAAACGTTGATACAGTTTGCTTTTAATGCCTAAGGTCTATTAGGTTATTTGAAAACTATGGTAAATTATCCCTCTGGAATGCACCTTTTTCATCACTGTTATGTCTAGATTTTTCTTTCTCTCTCTAACCTTGTAGGAGATATTTAAATGAATAGTACCATCCCTCGTTGCATTTAACTAAACCAAGTTATGACTCCTGGGGATACTCTAATGGGGAAAAGAGCAGGAAGAGAACATCATCTGCCAGCATATTAATGTTCCAAATTATGCACATCCTTCTTCATAAAGATGGTTTCATTAATTCCAAGTCAAATAATATTGATTCTCAATGTGACACAAAGACGGGTGATCACTGTAGTCCAACTTACAAAGCAATCTGAACAGTAGATGAGGCAGGAGAGAATGGAAACTCTTGACAAGTGTTTTTGCCAGAGTCACCATTATGAGCAGTAGAATTATACTTCTCCTAGAGCCAAAAAAAATTAAATATGCATAAATAATTTAAACAAGTAATTTCTGAAATTAGAAGAGGAAAAAATGCTGTCTAACTTCCAATTTCTTAAATTGTAGTATTACTGTTATGCAAGTAGTTCTGAACAAACTGTTTTGTAGGCTATAACACATCACTGCATTTCTGGGGGAAATAGTGTGTATATAGTTTTGCAATAGGAGCAAAATTTTTCAAATAAACATTATTATTCTTACATCAAGGCTACCTCCAAACCAACCCTTAAAGAAATAAATGCTCAGAAAAGGGATGCTTTTAACATTTCTTTTACTGTTAGCTTTATGCATGATATGTGCTATGTAAATTCCATGTGTCCCATTTACTATTTTCATTGACGGATTCAGTTCTCCTATAACAAATCATTAACTTTCTACCACCTCTAGTAATACAATGTGTCACTGCCTGTCTTTGAATATGTTAAAACTTGTCACTGTAGTTCCCTCTGTCTTGTCAATGCATATGTTTAATACATATCTAGGCACTATATAGACTATGATATTGAGGTTTTTTGTCTAGTGGAGAAAAATCCTTGCCCAAATCCCAAGGTGTGGAACAGAAGCCAAATGGGTGTGAATTGAAAATTAATACTGATGAGCCACATCAGGGAAAATAGTTAAGTCTCTTTTGGGTCAGACAATTAAGTGAGACAAGCTCTCCCAAGAAACATATACACAAGGAGAGGAAGAAACTTCAGTGGAGTATCAATACCATAATAAGATGAAGAAAGACACAGAGAGATGCTGAATAATCTGATTCTTCCTGCGTAAATCCGAGTCCTCTTGTACCAGATCCCTCCTGACTCAGACAATCTGACTCAGTCTGTACCGTGTTTGTGACTTCAATATGTTTTCTGCCATGACAATCCATTCATCTTCCCCCATGTAAATCCAAGTCACTTTGTCACAATAGACACATTCAATATGACAAGATTTCCTGTCCCTACTTGTCACCCACTGCATCTTCAAAGTATGAGCACATACACACACAACCACTACACAAAAGAATTACCAAAAAGAAAGGGCATCATTCTCAGTAATTTCCAGAATCAACACTAACAAAGCAACCCATCGCTGAAAGCTATGTCAATAGGTACATCCACCCTGCTAGATAAGAGAGGAATAGGGCTTGATTTTTAACACTGGACTGTCCTCACTCTTCACCTGCTGGCTGGCTGTCCCAACAGCTTCTCAGAGACAAAGCCTATATGGATAAGGAGGATGGATAAGACTGCACAAAACTGGGGTCTAAATTCCTCTCAGCTATTTAACAAGCTTGCTGTTAAACCTCATTACCCACTTTCCCTCTGCAGACAATAGGAAAAAATAAGCTCCTCCATTTCATATCTCTTACCTTGCTCTATGATTTAGTACAAATCCCCTTCTGGAGGTTCCTCTTTTCATTAATGACTAATGCAGGAGCCTGAAAAATCAGCATAGACTCATTTGCTGTTTTTAATCATAAAAGTTAGCCAAAATGAGTTCCACTCTTGAAGTGGCCTCTGTCTGCACTGTCTGTGTAGGTTGCCAGCTGCTCCAAGTGAAGAGGTGTCCTCCTTGGTATTTTGTACTGTAGTCATGAAATCCACTTCTTATATGTGTTGACTGATATCCTGGGGACTTCAGATATCATGCACAGCCATGGAAAAACTGTCTGCCAAGAGCCTAGATAATTGCAAAATGACTTACAATAAGAAATGGAAAACCTACTGCAGATCCAGCTATTATTGCAGTGCAACTGACTCCTCCAGCCTGGAGGGAGAGAAAATATACAAAATGTATCTATGCATTTGATGGCATGTTGAATGTTATACTGAATATTCTTAGAAAAATGAGGGCTCACATTCCAGCTACTGTAGTAAACCAAACAAGCCTTTCAAATGAGGAAACAAAAATAAAAAAGTCAAATCCATGATCTATAATTACAGCTCAGTAACATATAAGGGGAGTGGAGATATAATTTTCTAGCATTTGTGATAACATATTCAGTGCAGTATGGCCTAACTTTTCAGTTTACCAGCTCCGTGCCATTTTATTTGCATCCTCTTCTTTGCAACACTATGGGATAGAGATACTTTGTACGGACAAGTTCTCAAAGGATTAAAACATCCAGTTTGAATCTGCAATTCTGAAAGCAGTGTGGCTCTACGGGCAGCTCTAAGAGGCTGGATGAAAGGACTAACGAAAGCAAGTTCAGACAGGAGGGATAGAAGTCCCCTCACACAGAATTTCTAAAGGATTTTGCACCTACCTTCAGTATCTACAAATTGGAGAAAGGGTAAAACCATTGAACCAACAGAATCTGATGAATGTAAATGGAAATTAGAAATTAGAAATGAAAGGCCAGGTTGTAACTGATGAAGATAAAAATTAGTGCACACGATTGCCAAAATTATGGCAAACTCAGTACATCTTCCAGCCCTTCCAATGAAGTAGGATGTCTTTCCAAAGTGTGTGTACAGTAAGCAATACAGCACTTTCTTACAAACCCTGAGCAACCTGCCATGTATGGTTGCTCAGAGCTGTCAGTTCAAGTCCTGGATGCCAAGTGGACATGTCAGGGCAGTATTGTTTCTCAGCTAACCAACAGAACTAATTAGCATGGCACACCATGGCATTAGCACAGCTATATTACTTCCAGTTCCACAGCCACATATGAAGCTGGATGAGAAACCTCCTTGTCTCACTACACAGATACAAATATCCATAAAAGGTTTTTTTGTATGAATAAAATTCTACATTCTGAGATGAACAAGTATTCAGAGCAGATCATCATAATGGCCCATAGAACTTCAAAGTACATCCCTCTACAAGTGTAACCAATGGAGGATTTATCCATTTGCTATAGTCTGGATTACCTCCACTGTTCTCTGTATCTTTTGATGAATGTGTCCAATTTTCCCTAAAATATAAAATTATACACCATTTACAGACCTAATATATAGTTAGTTGTTAATGGGTGCCCTTACAAGGGCTTTGGAAAACATGAAAGCACTTGAATTTACCTCTTCTTAAATGTGCATTTTGCTGCTCTCAGTCAAACACAGAGATGTGCTGTAGTGTATTGCGTCAGCTAAGGGAAAGATTCCACAATGTAAATGTGGTACAAGAGATACTATCAACATAAGGGCATACTCAGTGCCTAGGGATACAATTCCACACTCCAACTAGTAGTGACACCGTGCCAAAAAACCTTGTCTGAGTTACTGTTGCCAAATATTACACTACGTAAACATACATTGCATAGTGTACATTACATTAATGTACATAATACATTACATTATTTACATTACTGTTACATAAAACTGCACAGTTCTAAGGCCAGCATGTAGCACACCATCTTCCTTCGAGTGTATTACAGCAAGCACCAATGAAGTGTGCTTTATAATGAAAAATATCAAAAGCTTTAATATTACTTCCAAAAGAAAAATCTGTTTTTATTTTATGTCTCAGTTGTAAAAATAAAATATTTCCAGTCATACAGAGCCAGAGCTAGTCTTTGGTTAGACACACTCTGCTATTCTTATTGAGACAGATACGATAAAGAACACCAAATAAAGCTTCGAGAAATGAACTGAAATATATTTTCCACTCTCCTTGTCCTCCCTGTCTGCCACTTAATCATGGTCATAAAGACATGGTTCCAGGGGTGACCTGCTAGACAAATAAACCTTTTTTTCTTCTGTGCTTCTATTCTTATAGCTTGTCAGCACCTGAGCCCAGCAGGATCAGAAAAGATGGAGGAGGGAGAACAAGTGTCAGTAAACACAGGTGGGCCTGCCACATCCACACTTTCAAGTGACCTGATGTGTTTCTACAGCCCATTTCTTTCCTCTCATAGACACCATGATGGGTATGGCTGCCCTATTGGCTTTGTAATACATAACTCAATCCATTTTGGTTTCCTTTTCTGTAAGATTGAGCTCAAGCTGAACAGACCTCAAGTTTCCTTTTCAGTTTCTTTACAGGGGTTAATGTGTAAGAAGAAAAATGAAGACCAATTTGGTAGCTACTTTAGAAGTGTGTACTCACCTCAGTTATGATGCAGTATAGAGAGTAATGGGACTTACTGGGGAGGAAAGAAGAAATTGAAAGAAATGAAATATTATTGAGAGATTAAAGGGAATAAAACCCCTGAAAGTTAAGCAGAGGTAGAGCCAGTGTTTTGTCTTGCACAAATTCTCAAATACTTGTCTCCTACTGTGCTCTGAAACAGTAAATCTTGGTCTTGACCAGGCACCTGACTAAAAATTCCTCTGTCCCTACCTCTTACACTAACAGTAGATCAAAATAAAATTCACATTCTTTCCACGTTATTAAAATGCAAGGAAACTTTAAGATGAATCCTTTAAAAAGGGAGAAACATTTTTAAAAAGGGAGAGCACACTTGTAGCTCACCAATCCAATAAAACCTTTCAATCTGCTGAAAGAAACACCTCTGTGCAATGATAAAATAAATGAGTAGGGTCTTTCTGATGTGTGAGAGAATTTCAGCAGATCTGAAAGTCATCACTAGAGACATGCTTCTGTCTTTTAGCATAGCTGTTGTGGCACTTTCCACGCCTCCAACATTTTAAATGAACGCACAGTAATCCTCAGGCTCCACACATCAAATATGACTCTGTGGGACCAAACCTAGGTTCTTTACCTTCTGCTGTTGTTTTTGGAGGCAGTCTGTGCTTATTATAGTTTTGTTTGTTTGTTTGTTTGTTTTTAAGATTATTGGACCACTACTAAACTAGAAGTTAAAGAGGGAAGGAATAAAGAAGACAGGATCTAAGACAGCCTCAATTCTTAGGAGTCAGAAAACAGGTTTTGTGTGGGATCAGTTTACTGTCTAGCTGCTTAGAGTGGAGTAGTTTGTATCTTTCTTGGTAAACTTGTTTTTGTCAGGATTTTGGAGGACATGCCAGCCAAAAGGACTGTTCTTTTGCTCCTGGATGGTTAAAATTACTCAGTCTTAGGTTAGTAGCCAAGGAGACTCAGCTAAAGTGGCAAACAGGAAAGAAGGTGGCTTTTCACACATAAATAATAGACCCAAAGCACTCCTTGCTAAAGGATGTTAGGGATGTAAAAAGTCTACATGGTTTCAAGGAGGAGGACTCGGCAGGTACTCAAAAGTGAGAGCTAGTGAGACGTACTGGGCAAACAAATTGCACATCAAGCTGACAAAATCCCCTAAACTACCACTCAGCCTTTTCACCTCTCTGATTCAAAAAAAACTAAACCTTTTCTGAATCTCAGAAGATGATATCCATGCACTTTAAAGTTTTTTTCTTTTAGAGGAATTCAATAAGGAATCAAGCTTTCATAAGGAGCTAAATAATCTATTTTGACACAGCCATCGTCCTTGCAGGATACACTTTTTTGGCTCAGCAACTGTGTTTGCAGTATGGTTGTCATTCAGGAAGAGATAAGAGTTTATTAAAAAATCATGTAAATTTAATCCTGGAGGCAATAAATATGTCTTTGGAGTAATACTGTCCTCAGAAAGATTGCCAAAACAAGGCTATTTAGGAATATGGGATCAGATTCCAGCATACCAGGAAAGTGGGAAAATATTTTGATAAAAATAAGAAGAGCAATTAAAATCCTATGTTGGATTTCAGGAGAAAAAAATAAATACTATGTTTAAAAAAGGCTGAAACATTATAGTAGTCTAATTCCACATGAATTACTATAAAACCAGCAAAACCATGTTGGGTTTCTACTGATCAAACTCTGTTTACAAGTACTTGTTGCCATAGATAACAGAAAATATAAATCAGCAGAGATCTGAAAAATAAAATCATGCCAGATTTTTTTTTTTTTTTTTTGCTTGTGGCTCATAACTGGATGTAGCATCAATATAATTTTGTAAAAGCTTTTTGGACTGAGTTTTTGGGGGCTTTTTGTCTGATTTCTCACCCTCTGACAAATGCAAACATCTTGCAGCTTGTTTCACATCCTATATTTCAGATTCCCAGCTCTCTAAATCCCACATTTCTGATTCTGTAGATGCATCTACTACAGGAGCTGATACAAGTAGCTGGAACCTCTTTTCTTACTCTATAATCTAATGCACTTAGCAAGCCAATGAATATGTGTGAAAGGAGGGGCTTTCTGGCTAAGGGACTCCTTTCAGGAGAACAGCTGTTACAACGGCAAAACCTTAACCGAAGCCAGGCAAACACACTCACTCACATCTCTCAGTGACTTTGTGCATAGAGGTCTGGCAAGACAACTCCCTTCCTCTCTTCCTCTCTCTGCAAAAAGTGAGCAAACTAGCACAGAAAAACTTAAAGAAGACTGGATTTCAATTGTGAAAAGTTTTGGAAGATCCAGTAATGGCCTGGATCAGCAATATCTCCTGGTTTAATCACTTTGCTCTACGTGAAGAACATTTGAGGAGGTACTTGAACAGCACTGAGGATTACTTAGCCTTCCTATGTGGGCCCAGACGGAGCCATTTATTCTTGCCCATGGCTTTGGTGTACACTCTGATCTTCATTGTTGGGGTGATAGGTAACTTTTTAGTCTGCCTGGTAATCCTCAAGCACCAGAACATGAAGACCCCAACCAATTACTATCTCTTCAGTCTTGCTGTCTCAGACCTGCTCGTGCTGCTTTTTGGGATGCCACTGGAAGTCTATGAGATGTGGAGCAACTATCCCTTCTTGTTTGGGCCTGTTGGCTGCTATTTGAAGACGGCCCTCTTTGAGACGGTGTGTTTTGCCTCCATACTCAGCGTGACCACTGTCAGCGTGGAGAGATACATTGCCGTCCTCCATCCTTTCCGTGCCAAGCTGGAGAGCACTCGCAAGCGTGCCCTGAGGACCATCGTGGTGCTCTGGGTCCTCTCTGTCCTCTTCGCCCTCCCTAACACGGGCACCCATGGAATCATGCTGCAGTATTTCCCCAATGGCACCCTGGTCCCTGGCTCTGATACCTGCACTGTAGTCATGCCCATGTGGATCTACAACTGTATTGTCCAGATTACTTCTTTTCTCTTCTATGTGCTGCCTATGGGGGTAATGAGTGTGCTGTACTATCTGATGGGGCTAAGAGTAAGTCCTACTCCAACTGTGCTCAGTGTTTCTTAGCTCATTCTTGTGTGTTTGTGTCTATATATGTCTTCTAAGTGATTACACCTTTTTCTTGCCTATCTGTTTTCCCCAAAAAAAATCATATTTCAAACCTCAGAAAACAGTGGATCCAATTCCTTCTTTGGTGTAATCCCATTCTAAAATTAATATAGATATGTTGGGGAATAATTTACCCCAATCTTTATTTAAAAACTTACCATGACTGCTGCTCACACTTGAATGATACTTAAACATCCAAGACTGTAGATTGATTCCAGCATCTTAGAGATTTGCACTTTTGAAGTAGAGACTAGAAGGAAATAGACCAAAAGGAAAATGTGAAAAGAATAAAAAAGAGCAGGCTAACGATTGAATCTTGTGTATTATTTGTTTTCCCTGTTTTTATGACTGTAGGGTTTCCATTGCATTATTTTATTTTTCTTCTTCCCTGGAGATGGTGATAATATTCAGTCGTTAAAACTCACAAAGCTGCCATAAACTGAAATGTTACCTTATTGCTGCAGCTAGCAAATTCTGCAATTGTTCCTTTATATAGCTCTGGCATAGTTTCATCATCGATTAAGGCTACCTTAGCATTCATATTCATTCTCCCTTCAGAAAGTGAGACTAGTTTTACCAACTGTTAGTCATTTAAATACATGGATAAAACAATCAGTATCACAATATTATAAAACTATGAAGCACAACACTGAAATGCACTGCTAATCATAGCAAATTGATGGCTTTTTTCTTCTCATACTTTATATATATTTTGAAAACATAAATCTTATCTCATTACACTGAATAAACTTAAAGTTTAAAAAGCTGTGTCTGATCATATGACAAGAAAGGGATGCAATATGCTAGTAGAGATGAATGAACTTACCGAATAATGTGCAAGAAAATCAATCAAATCTCTGCTGGTGTGTATATTATTTTGTTGTGCTGGATGATATTTACTGTTATCTGAAGTAACACAGAAGCAATTTTTCCTTAACCAGGAAAAGATATGAGGATTAACTGCCAGAAATTCATAGCACACAGCAGATCTTCGAAGCAATGAATGTGTTAAATTCTCCCCATTGTCCAGTGGCTGTTGCAGGGTCTTTACATAGTTTCATTTAAAATTTTGCAAAATAAGACCAGAAGGCAGGAAAAAGTGCTGAAAATGTAGCTGTTTCAAGAAAGAAAAACAAAAAGAGAAATCCATGAACTAATAAAAATAAGTCTTGAAGACTGTAATAAATTCTATTTGTGGCAGCAGATATTCCTAATCCCCATCCCAGAAGAGAAGCTAGGTATCAGGTGAGGGCTGCTCCACAAGGACTTCTGTATAGACACAGGTATGTTCAAGCTGTTTTTCCTAAGGGCTGCAATGTTCATTGTTTATGCACCTGCTTTTCTGTATATCCAACTCAGACTTCCAAATTTTAAAAAACATCCATCCTGGTTATATCTGCATTGCTCTCCAAATTGCTCTGAGCAAGATAATTTTTTTTTTCCATCAGAAATGACAGAGGAATGGTGTAAATACATATAATTTTTCAAGATAAGATACTTTTCATCTACTCACAGAGGATGAAATCTATGAAGCTTCATCAACACTCCAGAGTCTCCTGAATGTAATGTACTTCTCATAGATGTAATGTATTTCTCATAGACTGTAGTGGAAAAGCTCAGAGTTGATCCAAAGACTATGCAACAGCTTAAATTCAGCAAACAGAGACATAACCTTTCCAAGCCCAGATTTTGTGGAAAGGGCATTTCCTCACCAAAGTCTCTCCCTCAAGTGTTTCCAGTGGTCAGGAGAGCCTCAGGATGCAATACAGAAGGAAACATGTGTGACATGTTAAGCAGATGTGAGAAGGTAGAAAACATGGGTCATGTAGTAGCTGAGTTAATTTTTAATTCCTTGCAAAAAGGAAAAAATATATTTGTATTTTTCACTGCAAAATTTATTGCCAGCAGACCCATCAGGTTGATTACCTCATGATCAATTACCTCATGATCTACTTGGATGTAATTTTAAGTCTTGATCACTTAATACTGCAATGTTATGGTCAATAGATAGTTCCAGCATTAGTATAAAGAAAAGGACACTGGTGATTACACTGTAATCTCATTAGATTTGATTGTGTAAGCTTCCTGCTGTCTATTTCATGAGGTGCCTTTAGGAACAATCCCTAAATCAGCTAGGCTCTTCTTTAAACCCAGTTCAACTGTTGGGCTACTGGGTGCAACCTATATCCCCAAAGCTGAGAAGAAAGAGGAGAGGGAGAAAACGAGAACATTGGGAAATGTCTGCTTGTAAAAGCTAACCCCTGCAGCACTGATAGAGGTGGGGTGGCATAGCTTGGGAAAAATTCTGCATTGCAATGGGATTTACTGCAAGATCCCTGACCATTTCTTTCAAACTGATCTCTAAGTGGACACAAGGATAAGTGGCTATTACTGGCTATCCAAAAGTCATACTCTATTTAATGAGGATTTTTGACAGTGAATGAAGAGGGTGGAGAATCCAGAGACTTATTTATCCCACCTACTTCAGATATCTGTGAGGGGATCTAGATGATCAGATGAGACTAGATTGACTTCACACAGGCAGGTTGATTCTTCTACGGAGTCCAACACTTTTTTTAGTGCCACTTCCTCTCAGTAACACTTTGGAAACACTGTTAATTTTTATTTCAGCTGTCTTTGAATCAAAATAACTTATTCTTGCCAATGTACAGCTGGTCCAGATTTTACCATCAGAATCTATTTCACCCCCTAAATGCCCAGTTGTTAAAACCAGAATCCTCTGTTGTCCATGACTGCCTTGGGCTAATTTCTGCAGAGCCCAGCACACTCCTGGAAGCATCTGCCCCCTTTCCATGGAGGTTGTTCAGCAAACCTCGTGCTCACTAACACATTTTCCTTTGCGATGGGGGTGGGCTAAGAGTACGCCCAGGCTGCAGTTCTGCAGACAGGTGGTAACTGCTTCAGCCAAATCACTGAAACAGGCAGGACAACACGCTTTAGCACAAGCCATGTTCTTTTTAAATATCAATTTTTCCATCAGCTGGAGAGAAAGTTTGGTCACCATTCATGTCAGGTAGGCCAAGGCGCTTACAGAAAACAGTTCTGCTTTTGCTGAGTAGCCTCACTAGGTTTTCCTGGGGATAGGTTAGGCCCTAATTTCACTCTGCCTTTTGATTTCTAGTATGAAATACTGTAGCTAATAAAGGTGTAGTGGGAAAATCCAATTTTCAGCTTCTTATTCCAGACACTTTTAATTGTCTTTCAGTGAATGGGTAACATTCATCTCCAGGCAACCCTACATAGCTTCATACATCCACAGTGGTGTAAAAGTAACCATTACCTTGGCTGGAGTTTTCCCTCTGTCAAACCATTGGCATGAACTCAAGTTACGACCTTTGCCATGGACTCGTTTCTTTCTTTTTTTCCTTCTTCTTTGTCATAACTCATTGTTGTATTAAGTTGTAACTGCTGAGTTATTCTTACTAGTTATACCTCCATCTATTATCACTTGAGGCTAAAGAGGAGCCTTATAGTATCATCAAAATGACAGGAAGAAGGTAAAAAATAAAGATACATATGTGTCTGGTTTATTACAGCATCAGAGTACTGTATTCTCTGAGGCTTTGGAATATGCCTGGAATAGATTGCTGTTGAGACTGAAAACCACTGAAGGGAAACTAGGGATTTTAATCAATCTGAGCAGACATTTATCGTTAGATGTATTTCAAATCAACTGAGCTTCTTCCTTAAGCAACTGTGGCTATAACTAAAAGGTACAAAGGGAATAATGTAAAATGTGAGAGGATGAATTCCACTATAATTGAATATAATTTGATTTACATGTGTTTCCCTTTCATAGGTTTTATGATTAAATAGATAGTTGAAAAAAAGTCCTCATTTGATCATCCTTACAGAAAAATATTGTTAGGCAAAAAACAGGAAGCAAATCACAGTGTAAAGGGCAAAAGAAAATGGCACAACTAGCACGTTTTCACAAGTTTTCTTACAAATCCAGATTGATTTCTTTCTTTTCCCTCATTCTTTATGTTCTTTCCCATGTCATTAAAAGTTTTGTTTCCAGTTACTCTCAGCTGAAAAAGCATCACTCCAAATCCGTTGGCTAATCAGAAGTTCCCACTTCAGGAAGTTGGGTCCAGTTACGCACTCTCCATAGATGATTTGTTTTATAGTCAAAACAATTTTCCTGATTATCTAAACCTATTCTTTTCATCACCAAATCACCAGTGCTCCCACCATAAATATATTGGGGAAGCATGTCAGGGAGGGTCAGATTATTATTCTTTATGTCCATTTTTTAGAAGTCCAGGAAAAAACTACTGGAGAAAAAGCCCCATCTTGTTATAATTGAGCAGTATGTGGTGGAATGTGTGCGTATCATGCACACCCTCTGTCTGCAAGTGAGCATATATGGGTTTTGTTCATTAGGTGGGTTGACTATCAATTAGTCCTAACACTCAGGGAATGAAACAAACTCCCTTGAATTCTACAGGAATTTTTCCAGTGATTACAGCTATGTTTCGCTGAGGCCTCTATGGGCATTTTTTAGATCGTTGGTTTGTGCTTAATTGTGAGGAACTCTTTTAGGAAAATAAACAAACAATATTTTGCTAGAAGAGAAAGTAATGCCTAACAAAATACTGTTGCAATTGAACACAAACTGTGAACCAAATATTGACTCATTGAGAAAGGACAAGTGGGGAACTGAAATACAAATCTGATGTAAATATGCAGTCTCAGATGCATAAAATCTGCACATTGTTTTGAACTTAAAGCTCCAATGTTTCCCTAGACTAAAACTGAAATTTAAATGTAGATTTGTTTTCAGTGAGTCCTGAGTTGTCCCATATTATGCCTTTTCAAACTATAGCTATCAAAATATCAAACAGGCTATGTCGGGTGGGGATGTCATCGCCTGTCTAAACTCTCCTTCGGTTTCCCTCCTTTTGCCAGTTGAAAGAAGACAGATCTTTGGAAGTGGAGGAAATGGCTGTGAATGTTCAGAGACCATCCAGGAAATCAGTCACCAAGATGTTGTGTAAGTAGTGAGTCCCTCTGTGTTTTATTTACCACAGACAAAGGGTGATCAGGTCCTGAAGGGTATCAAGAAAATTCACTGGATACAAGAGTTATGACATGAGTAGCTGCGATCAAAAAAAAAAAAAAAGGCTTATTGGTGTTTTATCTGGATTTAGAGGGCATGGGAATGAAACACCATGACTAATTTGCAAAAAAGACTCAGAAGGCAAATTTTCTTCCCCAGCATGAGGAGGTCAAACAAACCTATGTGGCAGATACTTGCATAGAAATTCTCTAATATCCCTCACTCCAAACCAGGCTTTTTCAGCCCTCTAGGGAGAATTCCTCTTTTTCAGAGTGCAAATAGTCTATATTGCACATTTTTAAAGAGAGATGTACATCTGTTTTGCATCACACCATGAGTTCTCCTCATGGACAGGAAGGACCTGTCAAGCCACATACATCACCTCCTGTTTACTTAACCACTTAGACCTTCCCAAGAAAAAGTAGGATCTAGGTAGACTTGAACATTATATAGCATTCAGAAGAATTTATGCTCCGATAATGCTGAAAGCGTTCACATCACTTCCTAATTTAGAGCTGTCTTTAAGGCAAAGATCACCTTGTTGCTGAAGTGGTGTATATGCAGGAAGTGTAAATCACCTTCAATATTTCCTGTAACAATGTTATTCTTTTAGGCAGCTTAAGTCCCCATCTGAACTAGAAAATTGTACTTTGAAGTTAGCCTGATTTTCTGTGCTCCATGACTGTGACAAAAGATATTCATAGGAGCCATATCTGGAATGGGTTTGCAAGAGTCCTCACCAGAGCCAAGTTGTGCATGGAGGCAAACTCTTATTCTTCCATGCTGAGCAGTGCACCCAGACAGACTTATCATGGTCTTATCCTGCTATGTGATGCACAAATAGTGTGCCGAGGAAATTAAGTCCAAGGCACAATGGAGTCAGTGTGTCCCAGGTACCACAGATGAATCCAGACGTCTCACTGGCACTTTCTTCATTAGGCTCTGTACATGACATATTACTTGGTTGTTGCCAGCTCTGTGTGTGTGCATGCGTTGAGTTATACAACACAGAAATCAATGGAAAGTTTGTTCTTTTAGCTGGTAATGGTAAGACAGAAAGGATGACAAAAGTTTTGAAACTATAAATAAAATTTATATATTTAGTCTTTAATCCAGCTTTCCGAACTCTCTCTGCCCTATGTAGGCTAGTGAACCATATTCTTCTATAACTTACTTGCTTTTCTTCTCCCCTTTCTCCATGCTAGTTGTCCTTGTGATGGTTTTTGCTTTCTGCTGGGCTCCATTCCATATAGATCGACTTTTCTTCAGCTTTGTTGTAGAATGGACTGAGCCTCTGGCTAATATCTTCAACTTACTTCATGTGGTGTCAGGTAAAACTTTCTTCTTCCACTTGCACAGGGGCTGGCAAAAAAAGAAAAAAAAAAGTATTTGTGAGTGGTTTACTTGAAATATGTAGTCATTTATTTTGTAGGCGACATGAGACATGCATGGGAAAACTTCTTGTGGTTTGGTGGACAGTGATGAGAATTGTGCATGAAATAAAAACTGTATGTATGCAAGTTTCTGCAATTTTCAAGATCTAGACATGTTGTCTAATACAGTTGTCTAAATACTCACAAAGAAAAGAAAAAAAAAAAAAAGAAAAGAAAAAAGAAAATAAGGATATCATGTATCATTACCAGCTGCTTTTCCTTCTTGGGAATGTTCAGAAATTAAGTCTACTATCATTCAGCTACTTTTAATAAATACACAACATCAGGCATCATCCTCGAGAGGGTCTCTGGGGCAAATAGGAAACCTGACCAAATGGTAAGACAAAAGACTTACATACTGCTCAGAACTGGGTGATAAAACCAAATGTTTATGGCCCTGCCAACCATAAAATGAAGGCTTTTTCAAAAAGGAATCTTATTTTCAGTCTGCCATGGGAAAACATTGAATGTGGCCATTAGGCAGCTCAGACAAATCCAATCTCATGCAGTTGTCCTGATGTGTTGCAAGAAATTAGCTCCCCTCAGCTGGAAGTTATCTTCTGACAGCCTTGATGGGGGTACCAGCTGTGCAAATCCTGCTGCGGGAATGAGGGCTGTGCTGGAGGCAGGTCAGTACAGCTCAAGAGAGAGCTGGTTCCTGAGCAGCTGGAGGTAGTGAGCTCCAGTTAATACTCTCTCCCAGTTTCCTTTCCCTCTGTGCTGCAGTGCCTGAGCTGGTCTTGGCCAGATATACCTCTGCCTGGATAGTAGCAGGCAGAGATGTGCTATCGCTGCCTCCACCCTTGTGCCAAGCTTGATCAAGTGGTATAAGCAATTAAGAGATTTTCCTCCTCTGAGATTGTTCCACACAAAAGTGAGGTCTTTATCTCCTTTCCTCAACCCTTCTTCTCTTAGGTGTTTTCTTCTATCTGAGCTCTGCTGTGAACCCCATCATTTACAATCTGTTGTCCCAGCGCTTCAGGATGGCATTCCTCAGTGTGATCCCTCCTTGCTGCAAGCACTGGGTCACCAACCATCCCACAAGCAGGATTCCTGCCCAGCAGAGCATCTTCATGGTTGAGGACCACAATCTTGTGGACTCTGCTGAAGACACAAGTCTCCCCGGCACCCACAGGACATCTATCAGCAGTTCTCAGCTCTCCACTGCTCTGTGACTTTCCATGTTGTAATCCAGATAAGAAAAAAGTTAAATAATATGACTTTAAGAAACAAAAAAAGACCCTACTAAAAGAGTGATTTCAGCAAGAAGAGCTCACAGATGTACCTTGCTGAATGAATGAACAAGGATACTGTAATTAGCAAGTGGTTGAGAAAAATTGTATTACCCTCAAGTTAATAGGAGGGCTGGAAATCTCAGTTTACTTGTTGCAAGATATGCCAACAAAGAGCTGCTTTACAAAAATGAGATTCACTCCCAATGTTACCAGGGAGACACAGCTTATTGAAGTCTTACCAAATGGCTTATTGTTCACCAATCTAAACTTCAATTTACTTGGTTTGAAATGGAGCAACCTGCTGCACAAGCCTTGCCTACCCACTTCTAGCTCGAGGCAAGCCAATCTCACTTCTCACCCCTACGATCTTCTCAGGCCTCTCTTGGCAACATGAGCAAGTAGTCACAAATAAGCATAGCTCTGGGCTGGGCTGATAAATATCAGACACCAACAGTAGCTATTTCTGGGCCAGAAGAACCAATAAGCCAATAATTATGAAAATCAAACTTTTGCTTTTTGAGCAATTAAGATTTGGGTGGGGGTGGTGATTAATGACTTGAATCACTTTGTCAAAAAAACTACCCTTTAGTGAGTTATTTTTTAACAAGTCTCAACATTACTAGCATATCTCCTCATACTATGTCTGACAATATCTACACAATGCTGAAATGGCACATTCATGTCACAAATTCATGTACATTACCTGGAAAATAGACACTGCTGGGAGCTGAGGTTGCTCCTGTTGTGACTTCTTTGCTCAAAACGCAGCTAGCAGAGAATATCTGTCCAGAGAATGTGAAATGTCTGCAGTCATTTCAGGCTTATCCTGTTCATCAGACAGCTTCATTTTTGCCCATCTGAACAAAGCCTGACCATGTACAAATGAACTGTGGTAGGTCCCTGCTATGTCCCATGTCCTGCAGTTCACAACAGGTTCTTATCATTGTTTGAACTTCAGATACTTGTGTGTTGTCTCTGCCAGTGAAGCCCTGTGGTCATACTTCAGCAGACTTCACATCTGCCCACACTGGGAGGATTGCAGAAGTCAGAAATCTATATGGGGTTGGAAATCACCAGGAAACAATTTGGAAACTATTCACAATAGAATTGGAACAAACCTGCAGGATCAGAGAAGCTGATAGAAAGGTTATAAAAAAGTTTTGCAGTGATTTTGCATCTACTGAATTCAGGTTTTGCCACAGAGCACAATATAAGATCTGGGAAACTGTCCCACGTCCCAGTCATGCAAACAAATCCTGAAGGCAGCACACTTATATCCAAGTTGATGAGTGTCTGAGCTCCACTAACTTCAAGGTTGGGACCCTACAGAGTTTTGTAGAGGGAGGACAGGGTGAATCCATTACATGACAGAGAATTTTATAAACCTATGTGTCCCAAGTTTCAAAGTCTGCTGCTTGTGTTTCAGAGAAATGCTTCCCCATCATGATGCAGGGCTAGGCTTAGCCACCACACTGGGCTGAGGCTTGTCATGCACTGCCACAGAAGATCATCCAATGTGTCATCAAGGGGCTGGGACTGACTTAAACAGTCAGAATACAGAGCGTTATCATAATGAAAAGGAATGTTAGTTCCTGAAAGATGACATGCTATATGCATAAAGGCTTATTCCAGTTTGGTCACTGGAGATCCAGATGACATTTCCCACTATAGGAGTGGGTTATACTCCTGCTACTACAGGGTTTTACCTTGTTTGCCCCAAAGTCTTCTGTTTTGCCTCTCTCTGTGGGACTCTTAGGTGAGACGAGACCTGGGGGGCTTATGGCAGCTAGGGAGTCATCTTCTTCAGCTCAAGGGGAATTTTAGCCCATGTTTCCTGCCAGAGCCATTTTACCAGCTGCAATCCTGAGAAACAAGCCATGGAGAGCATAAGAGATACACACAAGGCCCTGGAGAGAAAAGGCAATTCCTGCTCCCTGAAGACACAGCTGAAATACTTTGCCACCCCCAAGTGGACACATGAGTTTTATCAGTGACATTTACATTTCTAACCAGTTCCGTGTTATCATTTTCCCTTCCACCAGACATTAAAGTGCATTTTCCCTCCCAATCTGCTGTGCCAGTCCTGACTTGCTGTCTGTGAGCTGCCCGGGTCCCTGCTCTCCCACCCTGGGCAGGGCATGGAGCTTTGTGCCCCAGATAAGGGGCTGGGGACCGCCTGAGCAGAGATTTCCTCCCTCACCCTGTGCCTCCATCCTCGTGCAACTCCCTAACTGAGTTCAGGGGGTTACCCTCCTTATCAGCTGTGTGCCACTGAAAGCATATCTTCTTCTCCACTACCCTAGACACCCAGCCAAAGCAGTGAGGAGACAGTATAGTTTGACATACTCACACATCCACCATACAACAGAGACATTCCTCTGCAACATTTTGTGGCTCTTTGAATGCATTTTATGCATTTAGGGCTAGACAACGTCTTGCATCGGTGCAGAGAGAGCCATCAATCAGTGATGCTGTTCCCTTCTTCTCCCTTCATGGGAGAATTGCAACCTCATCAGCTAAGCTTGGGATTGTTAAATGCATATGAGCACACAGACCTGCAGTCAAGCTTGGGTTATGAAGCTGTAGGGTGAAGATTTTGTGTGATATTAAATTAAATGGCCAAATTTTTGTCCTTAGGGAAGATAAAGTGCTTTCTGAGGAAAAGGAAGTGGTGGGGGGAAAAAATGCATGGATGGGGAAATTTTAGAAGAGAAATAGTGAGAAGCCAATGACCAGAAACTAACCTCCAGTTCTGAACTAACTTTTTTTTTTTTCTTCTAAAAGCAGTTTTTATCGCATTTAATTTGTCATCAGCCAAAAAAAGTGACACTCATAACCAAAAATTACTGAGCTTTTTTGGCCAAACATCAAAAGAAAAGCTGAAAACTTTTAGTCTTGCACCAAGTCAAACCTTCTGTGAAAGTGTTGTTGGGGGAGACATGTCAAAATTCTTCTAAATTCTGCCCAAAAATGAATAAATACAGTGGAAAAGATGTGGTCTGGCTTGTGGTTGAATGCTCTGAGTTAAGTTCCCTGTGAACCCCTCATTCCTGAGGGGAGATCTCTAGAAAGTTGTCAGTGCACTTTGTCCCTAAAAAGTAGTTGATGTCCACTGGAGACTTTTCTTCCAAAAGGTCACTGCTTGAGTTATTCATCACTCTGCTCTGATATTTACCTGGCTGAATTTTAGAAGCTGGATCCAAACATGAAAATACTGGGAAGATGGATAGAGATGTCATGAGAGCCGATGATATTCCTTTATTTATATATTTAACAACATTCATAGCCAAGTGCTGAAAAACATTGGCAACCAGCTAAGAAAAAATCCTGTTGCAAGAAAACAGAGAACAACTCATTTTCCCTCAAAGTGGTCTAGTGTGATAAAAATATATTCATTTGAAATCAAGCATGACTTCCTAGACAGAACTGTCTATTGATTTATATCTCTGCTTCTGTTTCCTTATGGGAAATATGCAAGTGTGTGAGCAGAAAGTGTGGAGAGCAGGGGGAACACTGCAGCACTGTGAACAAAACATGGACAGTGTGAAATGTGCTGCAAGGAAGCACTTAAAGGAGAGAAGAATTGCATGCACGCCAATGAGTGATACTCAGATCTAATCCCAAGTTACGTACTAGAAAAAACATCATGACAGCAAGTGGACAATTCTGTTAAGTTTATATGAAGAATTTTTGAACACTGCTGTATTTTGAAGTGTTTAAACCATGGTTTATCAGCAAAACTAAACGTACACTTCAGCTGCAGAGCTGGTTATATGTATCTGTGTAACATGAAAATAAATACAATAGTCTCTCTCTCTTCCTATTTCTGGTCCATTTTCCATCAATCTTTGTGGTTCTTGTTTCTCCCTCTGATGTCACATGAGTAGCAGAAAATGGAGATTCCCTGGATGTTCAGCCAGCACCAAGTCCAAGAAACTAATTACTTACTACAAATCACAGTACTTTAAAAATAATTTTTAAAAGGCAAATTATTTCAACTGGTATATATGCATGAAAATACAGCACTAATCCCAGTGTGGTTTGTTGCATCCAAGTGCTCTACAAGACAGCATCTTCAGGGGAGGAAGTTAAAAACTGGGCAACACAATTGTCAACCAGAAGAAGGTCCCAAAGCAAAAAGTGCTGCTTCCCAGGCTATGCAACAGCCAGGTCTGGTCTCCCTCCTTGTTTTTCTACAATCGCAAGCCTCATTTTCTCTGCTGCTTATTAAGACACTTGCTAGGTTTTTCCCCGCTGAGGTTTCTTGTTCCACAGACTAGCAAATCTACAGCAAACTGCTGAGCTGTAGCACTTCCGTATCAAACAGATAGGAGAACTATAGTAATGAAAACAGAATAATAATCTGGACTTTTCTGTTCTCTAATAAACTGAGGAGGAATAAGGGGAAAGGACAAGAAAACAAACAACCAGGAACTCTTGCAAGGATTAAAAGTTGGGTATAGAATTTGGTCTAAGCTGATGCAATGATGGCAAATGTCCTTCAGAGTGAGCTGGGGGATAAAAGAGTTTAAAAAGAAATTCTACAGAGAATTGCCCAATTTGGGCCTTGTAGATTTCCCTGCCCAGGAAAAGAAACAACTTTTGAGGTTGTTAGGGTAGATCACAATCCATAAGGGCTCACGCACCAAAAAACAGTGACCATCTTGCGCATGATTCAGGACTGGTTTACCTGACTTGAAAAAATGAATTTGCCTTGTATAAAATAAGCATGGACCATAATGTAAGAATCTCACCTGGAGATTCAAGGGTTGCTCATTTTCTTCCGCGTTTCTTTCCATTTCACAATTTCACTAGTCAACAGCTTTCTTTGGTCATACCCCAGACACAGAGGCAGAGAGCTAAGCTCATTTGCTACCACAAGTGGAAGACTTTTTGCTGGTGTTTAGACTTTGTGAAACCCTGAAAAGTTACAGCTGTAGATTTTAAGGTAAATTATCTTCAATCCACTTAATTTTTAAAGAATATTTAATTTTAGGAGTATGGGAGCTGTTGGAATCATTTGCTTCCCATCAGGATAGTTAATTCATGAATGAATACTGAAGTATTTATTGTAAAAGACAGAATAACTATTTTTTCATGCATCCTCGGATTATACTATGTTGTGAAATGCAGCAAAGTTTCTTCCCAGAGGAACAGGCTTTTGTTTGTTTTTTTGGCTAGAAGTGGGTTTTCCAAAAGACTCTTAGACCCAAATGTCTACAATACTAAGAGCTCCATCAGAGGAAATCTGGATTCCTTTCATAGTCAAAGCAGGAAAGAAAAGCTGTGCTGAAACCTATTTATCTGATCTATTTCAGTCATCTACCTTAGGTGTTTTACAGATAGTTTTTATGCATATCTTCTACAACTAAAAAACAAAGCTAGACAGCTAGGTACAGGTCACCCTGAAATGCTGTATGTTCTTTGCTGCAGAACAGGCACATTTGTCAGTCCCTTTCAATTTGATTAATTTCTTTAGAACCCAAAAGACCCCCTTAGAAATGACTCACTAGAAAAATCACGTTCCAGGTGAACAAAAGAAATGGCTAACTGCTAACTCACTACAATACACTAGGAGAATAGCATCCTCAGGGGCTCACCTACCATTTCATTCATTGATCTGGGGCTGGAGCCTTTGGGACACCCAGACCATGCTCTCACAAGCTGGGGAAATTCAAAACTCTACCAACTTGTAGGGTTTGCAGCATTTGTTTGCAAGCTTGAAGTGTTCCTTCCCTTACCTCTATAGGAACTGGTGAGGGCAGGAGAGATACATGTCCTGCCACAGAATGTGCTAAATAGCTGCTTAAGCTCAATGGAAAGGCTCCAAAGGCAAGTCTTTTCATGCTGCTGCTGACTGCAGTGCAGGCGGGTTGGGCAGCACTGAGCAATTGCAGCAAAAAAATACAAGCATCACAGTTTTGGGAAATAGAACTCCAAAACCTTCCCATAAGGAAGGAAATAAAACACTAACACAGGAACTTGGAGGTATAGTTATTGTTTATTTAATCATATACAGACTGAAGTTTCTGTTAGTTAGCTTGGTGCTAGGGGAGTACTACATGCAGTAGGTTTTTTGAATGAACTTAGGTAATACCACAAACCTCAGCTTCTCCCAAGCCCTACACCACTGTTTCCTCCCAGCTCAAGTTACCCGATCCTGCAGAAAAAACAGAACACAGAAATAGCAACACATAAAAAATTACATTACAGTAGCAATAACAGGACCCTCCACTGGGACTTCAACACATACAGCACACAGTGGGGTAACAAGGAACCAATCCTCAGTTGCTTCACAGTAACCATCTATCTCTGTGCTCTTAGCCTAAAGGAATGAAAATCAGCTTGTGTTCCTGCATACAATGAAGATGAAGAGATGGCTGACATCAGTCCAGTCATACCTAATTTGCTTATGTATCCCAGCCCCAAGATGAGGGGCTGAATTGCGTGGAGCTCTCTCTTTCTGTATATAACAAGAAATAGTTCCTATGTTGAGGCTGGCATGGCAACCTACCAATTTCCAGTAAATCTACTACATTACTCCAAGAGGCAGCAATGGCTGCCATACATGATTCAGCCTTAGCACACTCCACTTTTTAGTGTCTCTTGCACTGACAGCAAGGAGCACTCATGCAAGTGTTAGCCTCAATCTAGCTGCTTCAGGTGTCATTTCTTCCCCTATCTCCTCTCCCATGAGGAATAGGTATACTGAAGAATCATGTCCCCCCCAATCCACCCCTGTCTTTTCGCCACTAAGAAATTCTACTGAGGATTGAGTCTTTTCCCTGCAACTTTATTTGCCAGCTGTAGGGTGTTCACATCATATTTGTATTCCAGTCCCGATTTCAATTACCTGGCTAACCTTTTCAATTTTCACAGAGAGTGAGAATCAGAAAGCAGTAGGTCCTTTATTACAGCTCATACTGGCGGGGAATGTTTCACCCCCTTTCCCTCCCCTATGTTTGCAGGAAAGCTCTGTCAAATTCAAACAAACTCATTGATCATAACTTGCCTATTTACTTATGTTTTGCTGGCTTTTAAACATTCTGGTCTTTTCTACAGACGTCTTTTCTATCCTTCTTTTGGCTTGAACGTGCTAATTTTTTCATAATTTCTAAAAGCTGTGGAGAAACAGGTCTTAAGTCTTCACTCTGGTGCTTGACTCCAGTGAGAACTCTCACCAGGGTCAAATACTGGAGAAGGTAAAAGACTTGGGTTTCAAGAGGGGTTATTTGCTGATCTTTGCGAAGCAAGACATGGTGTTAGGCAGTCCCAGAGCACTTCCCAGTGGAGGCCCAGAGCATTGGATGAGTTCCCTCAGATCAGGAATGCAAGTCAGACACAGGACACCACCCTGCTGATCCCAAAGCCACTGCTCTGCCACTAAACTGTACCAGCCACAGCTGTCATTTGCAAAATATTTTCCTCTCCCTTTTTGCCTCAGTTCTCCAAGTCATAACCTTCCTACCTCCTTCATTCTTTTGAGCTCTTGATACAGTCAAATAAATGGTTTATTTGACTGGGGGCAAGGGGTGCAGGATTTAGTGAAATAGATCTGTTCCTTAGCAACTCCTTCTCCTTTTTCTTACTCTTCTTTTGTTATTTCCAGCTCATTATCTTTGCCCACGTTCAACTCCAAATTAACTTAATTACAGACAGATTTCATCTCTCTCAACCAGAAGGGGCACTTGTAAAACATCCCTCCAGTCAATAGTAAATGAGGGCCTTGGCCTATGATAAGCAGGCTCTGGGAAAGGTAGCTCAGCTGTGTCTGTCCTGCTCCCTCCAGAGACTTCTCTCAACTGCTTATAGTTTCTGCCATTCCTTTGAGCTGCTTTTAAATGAGGCATTTCATTTACCCATTTTGCAGCCTACCCAAGTTCATCACAACCATTGAGCTCTACAGTAAACATCTGTATAAACTGCTAGGTGAATGTTTCTCTCCTGGAGATGTTAAGGGCACTGAGATCTTTCCATCATATTCAGATAGGTGGAAAGTACCTAGGAGGTTCAAAGTCTGTGCCTATTGGAATCTGCCCTGGCTGCAAATCTGAGCTAAACCTGAGGAATACTGACTCTGAACATTGGATGTACTCAGTCCAGGATGACCTATTTATTACTGGTACATTTGACAGGCCAAAGATCTCTCTTGATTAATGCAGCTCTGGTTGACCAAAAGTCATATATTGATGGTAGCTCTCTCCTTGAAAATCCCCTCAGAGACAAAAAACGCACTAACTGGACTAGATCCAGGGTAGTCCCTCATACCTCATCCTCTCCTTAGCTGGTGATATCAGGTTTTCTTAGGAAAAAAGGAGCAGGATTTACCTCTAGCAGTTGATGGGTTTCCCGCTTTCTAGTAGATAACGTTATACTGCTGTGGTTTACCATTCACAAAAGTTCTACACTGGCATAAGAAATTTCTTCTTCCTTCTGCTGGAGGTCAGGTAACTATTACCCAGTCAGGACACCTCTTCGTAAGTGCATCAAGTTTTGTCATGGAGTCAGTAATTCCTCACTGGTAGAAACAGGATGCTGCTCTAAGAATGACAAGAGATCTGTATTCACACAGTGAGGAAAGAGTTGTGAGATAGCAGCAACAAACAGACGTGTTGAGGGCATGTGAAATACTATGAAGCCATCAAAAGGCATAGAAGGAGGGGGAACGAAACTCCCACTAGCGGCATAAAAGTCAGGGAGGGTTTTGTGGCAGTTGTAAGAGGAATCAAAGAGCTGTATTTCTACCATTAGAAGATAACACCCATGATCTCTGGGAAGGAAGGAAATCCCTGTTGATTATTTATGCAGATGTTTTCCTCCTCATTTAGATGAGCACTTCTGTCCAGCACTTTGCTACCCTGGAAAGTGGAACCACAGGTTAAATTGGAGTGTGTGTCCCCTCATCCTACAAAGGTAGAGTTGCAAATTGTGCGTGTATACTTGAGTTAACTAATTCGAACACTGGTAGCAGTGCAACTAGAGGATAAGCCTTCCTGAGGCTCTGATAACTGACCCGTGCAGTTAATGGGAATGATACAAACTACTGTGAGCTGCAGTCAGGTCCTTGCCCTTAGTCCTGGGCTTTCTGATGGATAGAAGCTCATTTAAAATTAAATTCTTTATGCCCTAAAAGTTTTGACTCTTCCCTTTCTCTGTTTCCCCTTTCTTGCTCATCATTTTGCTTTGTCCATCTCTGCTCTGTAAGGAGATAAGTCATAGGTAGGATAACTCCTCCCTGCTTCAGTAAGACATTTTCAGAATTATCTATCTCAGTGTAACCACGTTGCATTTATCAGCTCATCGGGAGACTGTTCCTAAGGTCTGTTATTAGCACAGAACGGCCTGAAGAAGCCAAGGAGCAAATACCTGCCCTGAAATCTGAACGTCTGGCCTCTGAAGACCATTTGTACACATCTTTACCGATTTACAGGCCAACGACGGTAGTCAGTGTCCACTGGAGGTCAGTCTTGTGCCACGAAAACCTGTGTTGGGTATGAGGCAGTGAGGTGCACAATACACCCCAAGATAGAACCTGTTCCAGCTCTCTCAGTGTTGATTTATGATTTAGAGATTTTTCATGTTTTCCTTTCTTGTTTTCCTTGCTCAAAAGTATCCAGTGGTCTGCTGATGGATACATTCAGCAAGGGAGATGCATGTGCTGTTCAATCAGCCCAGTGCAGGAGGACCACAGAAAACCAGGATGCTCATCAGATCCAATCAAATGTGTATAGTGGCATCACATAGCTGGTGAGTCAGGGCCTGCTCAGCCAAGCTGACCTGAAAATATGCTTGTTTCAGGGAAATTCTTAGTCTTTTGTGGATTTTTTCACAGGGAAGTGGCATCATAATTATATACAGATTGTGCTTTGTGGATGAGAGATCAAGATATTGATGCACAACAAATACAAGTCCAAATATATTAATTCAGAACAAAATTCTTTGTCAGTGCCAATAATTCAGATTTTCTACATCAAATCCTATTCAGAGTCACCTCCTACTACTCCATATGTGAGATCCTCCAAATAGGGCTCAACAAATATTTTATGGGAAACAAAATGCTTCAGACAAACATTTTGATAAAACAGATTTTTCCAAAAAAAAAAAAAAAAAAAGAATCTATGCTTTTATGCATAATCCCACAGGTGCTAGTGCAAACTCAGCTCTGGCTCTACCAAGTGAAATCAGCTCTTGGTAACTCATATTTCTATGTAAAAATATGCATCATTATGGCCTACATAGAAAATGGAGATTGAAGTGCTCAGTTGCAATCTCTCAGGCTACTATTCCACACATCAGTCAGTGGCCCAGATGTTCCTTATTTCACCTTAATGGTGGCTTAATTTTTCTCTCTAGATCAAGGATGGCAGAGCTGTTCTCTACCCTGCCTCCACTCAGGCCACATCTGAAGCACAGGATACACATCATCCATTCAAAGTCACTGAAGCTCAAGACTGAATTGACAGCCAGCATTGAACAAACTTTCTGTTGGTCCCTTCTACAAGAAGCTTTAAGTATATATTTCATCTGCTTTGCTGTAATAGATAAAGAGCCATTCTTCTGCTATTTTCCTAACACAGTAATAGAAATATTGATTCCCACCACTGGCTTCTTTCCTGTGAATGATCCATTATCCTTTGGTGTTAAACAAACTGCAATTATGCATTCTAAACAACCAGAGAACCCCATGGGTCAAGGTACCTTTTGATCTCTTACCTCTTATTCCCATTAATATTCCTGTCTGCACGGCCTTGTGCATGCCACATGTTTCCATCAAGAGAAAGGCTGTCTCCATCTCTCTGTCCTTCTCCACTCATACTCACCTCCTGCCTCTAGGAACAGCAAAGTTTATTCTGAAGCCAGGCAGTTCTTAAGAGGGACTGGAGCAGATGGAAAAAAGATACAGGGTGGGGCCACCGCAATAACTCAGTAATATTGGCTCTCCATAATTTGGAAACAAGCCCACAGCATGGCCATGGCACTGGAGTAATTACTTGGAAGACGTGACCCTAACCAGCCCAGGAGCTTGGCAGCCCAGTGATGACACAGACAGTCATAAACCAGGCAAACAAAGGGTAGAAACAAAGACAAGACAACGGTTGCTTTTGGCAAAGCTCATTTTTCTATCAGACATCCTTGCAGCAGCCCTTGGGTGCTGCCATCCTGCTGCATATTGGAAACTGTGTTAGGAGCACAGGGTGCACTGTGCTCAATATGACCCACATTGGCAAATTACATACCTGTGTGCTTAGGCCAAGGGGACATTTACATTCTTTGCTTTGCATGTAGAGGTGAAATAAGATTTGTGAGGAAAGGGACACAAACCTGTGTCATTTTGCACTCAGGATCCACCACTGGTCTTTTTTTCTCAGAAGTCAGACATTTTCATTCATTTTTTTGCTTGTTTTAGGAGGTTTTTTTTCTGTTGTTTGGTGGGGTTTTTTTGTTTAATTGGGTTTTTTTTCCCCTCTCACTCTTTGCTGCAATATCTGTGATACTACAGCAGGAAATGTAACATGTCCCTAACATCCCTGGATGTTTGGGAGCTTTGCAACTGATGGTCCATTACCACTTTCTTATGGGTATTTATTTTCTTATGAACATTTCACACATTCACAGATGGGACTGTTCCACTTACCTTTATCAATAAATCACAGTAGCTAAAGCCCTAGTTTACTGCCAAGCCGGACCAGATGTGGAACTTAGTAAGCATGCTGAACACAGAAATTTTGAACCAGGAATATATTTAGCTGTCTATATTTAAAGAAGGATTGGAAGGAAAGGGAAAGTTTAGAAACTATCTAGGTTAAAAAAAAGCTACATGGAAGCAGGACAGCTGCTAGTCTCTGTGAGCAGTACCCAACTTCATACATCTTGGCTTGTTTACTCCATTGATCTGCACAGCACATTTTGGAGTCAAGATTTGCTCAGCCTTCCTAGTACTGTTTCTCTCTCTCCCTCTACCACACCCCAGGTTCTCCAGTGCTGCATGTCCAGTTCATGTCCCAGTGACAAATTTCTGCCCTGTGGATAAACGGATAAAGGAATCCCTTTGCTGAAACACTGACGGGTCCTGGTGTGTCACTCTTCAGTGATGCTCTGAGGGAAATAATGTTTGGTTTAGAAATGCTAAAACAAAAGGGTTTATGGATATTGAGGGGTTTTTGTTAGTTTGATTCTGGCAGAAGCAGCTTTTCAATCCATTTATCAAGCTGCCTGCAGCTCCCATTTCAAGGCTGATGAAGCTATAACAAACAGTGAGCCCAAAAAAAAAAAAAAATGTCATTTGGAAGGTGTATCCAGAGTAGTTTAATAAATAAAAGAAGGTTGGGGAAAAGAAGAAAAATCATCAGTGCAACGTTTGGCTTGACTCTGCTGTTCATTTCATAGCATAAATTTAAATAAATGAATGAAGCATGTTGGTAGAATCACTCTTTCATTCTCATATTCATTCTCTAAAAAGTCCTGCATGAGAATTCATCTTTCTACAATGTCCCATGTCTTGCCAGGTACCCTCCAAATTGCCACTTTGAAATTTATGAGCATATTCATCAGGCTCTGTAGAACCCCTGAGTTTCTTTAAAAAAGTACATGCATTCCTGACTGATGAAAACTCTTTATGGAAACTCCAGTGCAATAAACCTCAACACAGCTAAGCACCTGGATGCCAGCTAGCTCAGGGGATCCCAAACATTACACTTTTCCCTTCCCACTGCCCATGCAGAGACGACCTTGGAGTTCGTCCCAAGCTTTTGTCTTCCACAGAGGAGACGTTGCTCCTGGACACCTCCCTGGAGGTCTCAGTCCTATTGTAGTAGGTATCAATTGTTTCTCTGGGTACAAGGGCAGTCTTTACTCACACTGGGATTACGTGCCATGTGCCATGTTCTCTTTTCCATTTTGATTCATGGATATCTGGCAAGCTGGGAGACTTCTCCAGTCCCTTGCTGGGTATTTTGTGCTACTGATCTCTGGGGTCCAGTCAAGGAAGTTACTGCATTTATTTCCAGTTCATTTTGGTTATCAAGGCTGATAGACGTTCAGACTGGACGTCCAGGTGGGAGTTTCAACAGTCTTCTTCCAGAAACTGTCACCATGTTTCATTAAGTTGCAGGAGCTCTTCTCTGGGTCTGATTTTTTCTTCAGATGATTTGGGTTAAGACTCACAGACTTCAGCAGATAACATTAAGATCCTGTGAGCAACAGAGACAACAAAGAGGGAATCGAAGACAGAAGAAAACATGGAAAGATGAGAAGTGGTGAAAGAATCAGAGAGAACTCAGGGAAAAAAAATATAAGCCAAGAGGAAGAGAGACAGGAACTGAAAAGGAAAGGGAAAGAAAATGGGAAGGGAGAAAAAAGGCCCAGAAATATGCATAAAGAAAAATCCACACTGGTTTTCACTAATGCTTCAGCAGATGAAGGTGGTATCAAGAATAATAGAACCTCTGAGCACAAGAACAATAGGTGAAATGATTCAAGCACTATTTTCAGATTAAAAAACAGTGAAGGAAGTTTGATTTCTTTCCCAGTTTTTCTTTTCCTTCTATATATATAGCAAATAACCTCATCCAATTACTCACATACTGTGGCCCATCATCACAAAAATATAAATAAAAGAATGAAACCACTATTCAGTGCAAACAGAAAACAAATCAGTGCTTTCTCGTTGTTGCAGCTGGGTCCTGTCTTCGCATTTATTTATTTTTAAATTTTCCCTCCCTCCTCACACTCTAGAGACCATATCCCATAAAATGTCGGGTTATCAAGTTAACTGTGAATAATTCATGAGATAATTATAAAACATTTACACCAGAGCATTATTATCTTGCAACTAAACCCCAAATTCTTAATATCCTCCAACATTGATGGCAAAGCTCTTGTGACTGCAGTGTTCTTTATAGCTAAAATTAAATAGAATTAATCTTCAATACTGGTTTTGGGCCTACTAGCACAGAACCACAGAAAAAACACTCTCAGATAATATGGGAACACAAAAATACATATACGTGTGTGTGTGTGTTTATGCAAACCCATATATAGGATTCTGACACATGCCCACAGATTAAATTCAATTTCAGTCTTTCTCCCCCAAACTGACTCTGAGGCATAAGCGACATAAGCTTTTATGCTTAAGGGGTGGATTCAGTGCATGCTGATGCATTGTTATGTCCACACACACACACAGCTTTAGGCACAGCTATCTATCTGGATGGAAGAGGCAGAGCTGTGCATGTGCTGAGGAGTTGTTCTGACTCATGGAGACAGACTGTCCCTCACAAGTGCAAACATAAGCGCTCATGGAGAAGACACACACAGACCTGTAGCACTCTGGGCCATACACTAAAGGACTGTGGTAGGATACAAGGTTTTCCTCCTCAAAATCTTCCACCACAAGGGGTACATTTTCTCCCTTCCTCCAGGTAGAGATCTTTGGTCAGATTCTGTTCCCATTACTACAGCCTAGAGCTTACTTTGAAATCAATATAATAACAAATTTCAGTTTTACACTGGTGTCATCAAGATCAGGATCTGACCTTGCATATGCATCCAAAATTAAGATTGCCATATGTGGCTATAAAGGCTTCTACAAAAGCATTACTGAAGATACAAATTTCTAGTGCAACAAGCATGACTGACCATTAGGACTTCTGCAGCCTGGGTAACAACTCCTCTGCCATCTTACATCTGGACATGAGGACAGAGGAGTGTCTGGGAAAACTTCCAAGGCCATGGCTTCACTATGTGCTGATGATCCCTACTTGCCACAATAATCCTGAGAGATTTAATAAGCATATACAAAAAAAAAAATATCAAAAGGGTTATTTCTTAGTTTACAAAAAACTATCAGCCTGTTGCTAGAGATATCCAGGTTTTTCAACAATTATTTCTCCTCTCCCTTAAGAACACAAGAAAATGGATCACTAAAACAAAGCCCAGCCAGACAATCATTTTTGTAAATATGGTCTGCCATGCTCCCAAGAAACAGAGCAAGCAAGCCTTGGGCTGGCACAGCTAATGTTTAGCTATAATCCCTGAGGTAACTTAGGGTAGGACAACCACCTCCTTCCAGGCAAAAGCAGGAAATAAAAACTCTTTCTTGCTCCCCTTTCACCCTAGCTCCCTCTTTGAATGCAGTTGGTCCACATAGAAAATTATCTGTGATTTCTCACAACTACATTTGCACCCAGACCAATACACTGAATACTTTTCTGCAGGGAAGAGAAGGCCAAGGGCTCCTCTTCCTCCCAGCAGCTATTAAAAGGCCACATTGGGCAATGCAACAGCTATATGTGCCTTACAGCCAAGAGCAGCCATACCCACCCTTAGAGGGCTGGAAGCACACTACACATCCTGAACTGGTGAAAAGGTCCCAGGAGATTTGGCACTAAACTGATGGAAAACAAATCTACCCAGCACCTGAGGCATTAGTTTGATTAACCATACGAACCTTTGTAGAAGGATTAGGAGGACTCTATTATTGTGATGTTTGAATCCTAATTGAAAACCAGTCCCTCCCATACACATTGTGCTGGTCTGGGATCTGGGAGGGGAGATGTGTGTGTCTGTGAGCATCTGCCTTGGGGCAACAAAAGGGTTCACACTTCCAAAGAACCACGTTTATCGCCTATCAACATTAGCTCAGCAAAAGTCATGGGATTGTACAAGACTGATGGACACAGTAGGTACTGGAGTTTCAGGTATTCTTGTCTGGGTACCCAACTCAGCTACACCACAAGGGGATCTACAGTCAAGAGAACAGTAAGCAGTTTGGATTACCAGACTCTCGTGTTATATGCTGTCCATGGAGGGAAGCAATCTCAATATCTAACTTTGAGCCTATCAGTGGCTCTCTAAATACTCAGGAGTTGCATTCCTGAACACTCAATCTCAGTGATGATACAGTGCAGTGCTGGCATTAGGAAAGCAGTAAGACCATCTATGAATGATCATTACTATTATCTGATCCTGCAGCTGAAGACCACAGATCATGGTGCTAGATGTTGTTTCACGTCCCCCTCAAATACATAGCTATGGCATAGCCTCTTCCACAAAGGAATGACTATCTCAGATAAAAGTTAATGTCAGTAGGTAAAGATAAATGGGGACCATGAGATGATGAGACAACCTTGATGGGTGCTACAGTCTCTGAATGTACCAACAACTTAACTAGTGTTAACCAGCTAGTTACAGAGGCTAAAAAGGTAACACCCCTTAGCTGATTCATCACAAACCCCTGGGCACATCACTCACACTTAATTGCAAAACAGAGCTCTAGCTTCACACATCAGGACAGCAGCAGTACAAGGGAATGTGTTTTAGCTCACACATTTGCTTATATTCTTTCTGAATGTCTCTTCCTAACATTTGAGATCATTTGAGTATGAAAGATTAACAGTGAGAAGAGCTGAAGACTGCAACATTTATGCCTCTCTGTAAGGACAAAGGGAGGATTAAGTCCAAGCTGTTTCTCCTCAAATCATGGATCAATTGAGCAATTCTGATGATGTCACTATCCCTGGCACTGGGACCTAATTCAAAATTACCTCAAATCTGAAAGATTGATTTTCACCATCAGCATTTAATGTCTGCTGTATCTTTCTTTTCCCAGCACTAGGAGAAAAAAAAAAAAAAAAAAAAAAAAAAAAAAAAAAAAAAAGGAAAGAAAAAGAGGGGGAGAAGGAGATGGTTCAGATTCAACTGCAATTTAGCATTCATTTGCATTTTTAAATTAGTTAAGCTATGGACCGTTGCAAAGCAATGACAGAGAATTTTTGTAATAATTAGTCTGCTGGGAGTGTAGAAATGGCTATGCAGGCAGGTTGCACTGAAAGAGGAAGCAATACCCAAATGTTCAAACTGGGATTTGCACAGGCAAATTTACTCTCACTCATATGGGGCCAGATCCAGCTCACCAGACACAGATAGCTACAGTTCAGACAACTTCATCTGCACCAGACACTGACTACAGTCAGTGGAGAGAATGGGATGTTTCTAGACTATGATTCATCTTATCCTAAAGTAAAAATCTAAATCAGGACAGATGATTAGATATCTGAATGTCATGGTTTAGGCCTGGTTGGCAGCCAACCACAATGCAGCACCTCTCTCTCCCTTCCCCTCCGGCAATGAGAAGGGACAGAGAGACAGGCTTGGGGTTCAAGATAGGACTGGGATGGGGAAAAATTCCCCTTTACGATCACGAGCAAAAGGCAGACTCGTTAGGGGAAGAAAAAAACCCCATACATTTATTACAGACACTAACAACACATAACAGAGTAGGACAGTGAGAAGCACTGCCACATCTTGAGAACACCTTCCCCCCACCCCTCCCTTCTTCCCGGGCTCAGCTCTGCCCCCGATATCTCTACCTCCTCCCCCAGTGGCGCAGGGGCAGGGAATGGGGGGTGCAGTCAGTGCTGCCACTTTCTTTACCTTCGGTGAGGGGAATGTCCGGAACTTGTTCCTCCTGTTCCATCGTGGTCCCCCTCTCACAGGACACAGTCTTCCACGAACTTTCTCCAACATGAGTTCCTCCCATGGGCCGCAGCGTTCCCCACACTGCTCCGTCATGGGTCACTAACTTCCTCTGACTGGATTCCCTCCCACGGCTGCAGCCCTTCCCGAGCTGCTCCGGCGTGGGACTCCCCCGCATGCTGCAATCCTTCCAGTGCTGAATTACAGCAGCGGGGCTACCTTTTCCCATGAGACCCCGGCCTTCGTCAGGCACAGAACCTTGATCATCCGAGCAAGAGCCACAGGCCATAAATCAATGTCTGCTCCACCGTAGATCTTCGTGGGTGGCAGGGGGGGTCCGCCCTGCCGTCTCACCACAGGATACAGGGGGGTCTCTGCTCCGGCACACCTCCCCCCTCCTTTCTTCCTCCGTTCCTCCACTGACCTTGGTGTTCAGGCAGCTGCAGCAACTCCTCCTCACAAGTCCCCCTGCCCGTCACCACGTCCCTTCTTAAATACGTTATCACAGAGGCGCAGCTGATTGGCTCAATTTCCCAAACAGAAGTGGAGCTGACTTGGAGCTGGGGGAGCTTCGAGAAGCTTCTCACAGGGGGCCGCCCCGATAGCCCCCTCTCCTGCCACCAAAAAAACTCCACCATTCACTCAAACCAGGACACTGAATTGAGGTGAGATCAATCTCAAAACCATAATCTTAAATTGTGCAGTCTCTTTGTACACGTCAATCTCTCCTCAGTGGGCTCCACACATTTTACCCTCTTCTCCCTTCCTTCTGCAGTTCCTGCCATGATTCTCCTAATGCCTGTAATGAGATCTATCCCTCTCCTAACTCCAGTGGGAAGTTCTCATTGCTTCAGATCTGACAGTAAGTGCTCAGGGAAGAAAGTGGGGGGTCACGGTGGGAATGAACTAAAGTACCTCCAATTTTGCCACAGGGACCTATCTTCTCTCAGATTATATACAGGAATAGAATAGCAATTTACTGTGTAGCCTAAATTGCAGCATATTCAGCAATCTAACTTGAACTTACTGATTTTGCAATGCATCTCCTGTTTGTTGTTTGAGATGGGTGAATATTATTAATGTCTCCTTCCATGGATGGCAGAACATGGCAGCACTAGTGCTCGCTTTGCTCAGTAATGGGAAGACATCACTCATGACCAAGCACTGCTCTAGAAACATGGCATACTCGACCATCTTGAAAGCAACTGTCCATCACATATGAGATGCTCTCTATCTCTCATCATTTTGCATTTTTTGTCCCTTGCTTGCCCTGCTCCAAAAGTTGGCATCTGTTTCTCAGTGTGACTGCTACTTTTTGCTTAAGTTTTACCCCTGGGTGAACTGAAGCACAAAGAATATTCAGTGAATTTATTGAAATCCTTCACTTGATCTGAAACATCATGCCTCAGTACATCTGCGTTTATCCAGCTTCATCACTGCTTTGTCCAAAAATGTGAATACATACTCTTTGTAAGCAGCAACAGTCAGTCCCAGCAACTCACCATCAGGAATCAGTCAGTACAATGTATCTGGCATGGTGATGTAATATTCTCAGTATGGACAAAAAGTGAAATGATAAGGAGTGGAAGCTTTCTCCAACCCCTACATTAGCTAAGATATTTCAGATGTTTCATTATTAATAGCATTTAGATCTGTCTGTAGTCATCAAACATAATGAAAACTGAAGCCAAAATCACCAAATACATAAAAAACAAACACTTGAAGTTAGATATCACTAATTATGTACCCATTAATCCTAATGGGATCAACAATTTAAAGAACACAAGCACTCAACTGTTGTCTGAATCTATGTTACAGAAAATTGCATGAACTATCCAGGATAATCATAAAGGAACAACAGGCTTAAGCCTGTGCCATGGAATGGTTTGCTATCTTTCAGGCATAGTATAGGATTACAGAGCATCAACATTTTACAGACACTTAATCCATAATGGTGTATCATGTGGGTATATAAGAACCAGCAATTTTAAAAGTTTTACTTCTTGTCTTCTTCCAAAGAGGTTCCTATGATTTGAAAATCATTCTACCTGCATCAAATACATTTGATCTATGACCACAAAATGAAGACATCATTATTCTCACAACAAAGTGAGTGCAACTGGATTTCCCTGAAGGAACCCAAACCTTTACAGTTTTATTACTATGTCACTCTGAGTTTTCATAGGTATTAATCACAAAGGTACATTTTGTTTCAGCATGGACTTAAGTGACTTGATCTAAGCTATCTCTTTTGAGGACAGAAGGACAAGAACATGAAAGCTAAAATAAATAAATGGCTCTACTTATATTATGAATGCCAAGATTAAAATGTGCACTGTTCCACATTTGTTAGTTACCTGTACAACATTTGGGACTAGCATTTCTGGAGTGTGTCTATTCCTTCAAAGTTTCTGATATGTTGTTACCAGCTTGCCTCATCATATCAGTGGGTCTCAGCTATGACAGCTAGCCCTGCCTTAGAAAGTTCAAGTTTCTTGCTTGCTCACTTGTCATTTTGCCACTCGTCACATGCCCAAATTGAGGTGCAAGTAAGCACTTCCTAGGATCCCTTGGGACAGCCTTGCTTTCTTTTCCGGGCAGAGAATAGTTAGGTTTGTGCTTTGCAGCTGTGGTGTAGGGTCTGGAAAGGTTTTTTTAGCTTGTAGTATACAGAGGTACATGGAAAGAACCTTCTGTCAGTGCTGCTGAAAACTGGATGGGATTCTTCTCAACTGAGCTCATTTAGGCAGCTGATCTGCAAGATGTCTCAGTTTCTGTTGTAGTCACTGGAGAGAGAAACAGCTCCCAAGGACCATTTGTCTCATCTTAAGACGGTTGTCCAAGAGAAATGGGATCAGATTCTGAAAGTGTTTTTCTACTGATACCAACTACAGAGAAAATATATACACTTGTTTAGAAACCAACTTTTAGGCAATTACATTTATACTAGGTGGAATACATTCAAAACATCTTTGTATGTTTGCCTACGTATGTAGGAGTGAATCCGTTCTAGTTGTTTATTCCTGAGTCTTTTCACAAAAGCTTCACCTTGAAAAGGACACTATTTTCAGACAGAACAAAGCTGATCCAGATTTAGACTCCAGAACTATCAGAAAACGTCCTCAGCCCTATGAACGTACAATCCCATCTAGTCCTGTGATTATGATAGTGTCTTCCCTGTGAGACAGCAGGCTGTGTAGAGACAACAGTGAAAAGAGACAGAAAAGGAGCTTCACTGCATACCAGTTCCTTGGTGAGGACAGATCTGTACTATAACTTCCCTTTATGAAAGACTGAATTTTAAGAAAGCTTTTTTGAATTATCTCTAACCATCGAAAGGATGCCAAAGTGGTTATGTGCAATATTTCTTTGTCAAGCATCTCCTTTTGTTCCCAGCATGGTGCTGCAACCTGACAAACAGAATGAACACTGCACTGTAAAAGGTGCAGAAGGTTCCAATACCCAGTGCTCTCTGATAGCCAGCATCCTCTGACACGTCTTTAGACCTTCACCTGCTGAGGAATAGTAATTTATAACTATGTTTGCTGGATATCTCCATATGAGTAACCAGCAGTTCAGATACCCCACTGTCCCGCGAAGTACTTGTCCATAAAAATAAGATCCTGCAAAACCTATACTTTTAGACAACCCTCAGTCTGAGATAGATTATGTCTCTCTATTTTGTAAAATAAAGGTTTGAGTGTTCATTCTCCTGAGCCTACTGAGTTTCTGTGTTATCTGTGATTGTCTTGGAAACCCAGCTCACCCTGCGGCCAGCTATTAGCATCTTTCAGCATCACAAAAGCTTTTATTGTCCCACTATTTCACATGCATCCTGTCAAGACTTGCAGACGAATGAGTTACCAGGGGGTAAGTTTGGGTATAAATTTACAAGGCATCTACTCCATCATAATTGTCTGCATTCATATTCTCATTCTTCATGCTCATCCAGATGTATTTGGAAGTGATTTGTCCTCAGGACAAAAAGGGGCTGGTTGCTTTGCATCTGCTCTGTAGAAACAAAGAAGAGGGTATCCTGGGGCTTCTTGTGGAGAAGCTGACATCCTGGGAGGTCACCCACTAACCTTCCCTACATAATGTGTTCTTCCTTCTGTGGCCTCCATCATGCCTATTCCACATCATTAAAAAATGTTTAGTGAAAATATGAAGCCAGATATTTAGTTTGAAAGAAAATTTTCATCCAAGTAGATGAAGTATTTAATTTTGAAGAAAACATATCATCAGGGAGAAAATACTGAATGGGGTTTTCTACTTGACACTGCATATATGAGCAACCATCCATAAAGGACATGCAATTTACACCACCAGATGACTCTTCTCCAAGCCCAGCTATAATAACATTTCTCCAGAGACACAACCCAAAAACATTTGATTATCTGCATTTTTGCACGTACCTCAAAGCTTTTGCTAGCATGACTATGACGGCTAGTCGGTATGATTTTCTCACATTCCCAGATGACAGCCAGGCCAGCAAAATCTCATAGTTTATACATATTCTCCAATTCTTTTTATTATTTAGTGAATTGACTAAGAATCCCTTAATGGTTTTAACGACTGTTGTGTTTTCAATGAAGCAGTAAATAATTGAAAAAACTAAATACTCATTATAACTAGTAAATGGCAATACAATAACAGGCAGGCAAATATTAGACAACTTCTTACCCAAACTGAGGGAAACCAAATATAATAAAGTTTATCTTCAGAGAAATATGCCATGAAGGTCATCCATCTTTGTAAATTAGTTTAATGCACCCTTTTATCATGTGGTGCTATTTTATCTGTAGTGAGAATAAAGCTAAAAAAGTTATCTTTTACACACACTTAGTTTAAATTAGTGTTTATCTGTTATGTGAGTACACTGACTTTAGTCATTTTCAGCTCACAACAATAGCGTTGCTTATTTTATTATTTCTGATTACTTATCCATTCCACCAATGTTGGACTTGCTCTATAATAATTTATGAATGCCATATGATGTCCTAATTATTACAACGTTTGTTGTACTCATATGTTAGATAATCGAAATGTGGGGAGAGAAGCAACAAGGAGAGTCAGGAGGAAAAGGCTTGCTCATTGTACACAACTTAATGCAAGCAACTCCAGAATGCTGAGCCACATCCAGGAAATTAAAAATGCTGAGTATGAGAATACCAAAGCCATCTGTCTGGTGTCTTATATCACCATTGTAGAAATGTGACTGGGATAGGATTTTGTTTCTCTTTCAGTTTTGGTCTTCCTATGGCTAGAGAATATGACTGTAGCTTATAGGAGTAAAAAAAATATAATGCTATTCAAGACTGTGACATTGTTATTCTAATTTGCAAAAAAGGAGGAGGAGCAGATTCAAGGATGATACAAAACCATTGGGCTGGATTCCCTCTCTGGCTTATATTGACATAAATAACATGCAGGAATGGAAAGTCCATTTTAACAAAAGAATTAAAATGCACTAATCAATTTTCATTGCTAAAGTGATGCAAGACTTTAGAGGCATAATCATAAAACTGGTTCTCCCTAAATTGTCTGCTTTATACTCATTAACTGTCTTAGTCAAATTCTCTTCTTTGGATTTCACCAATAAAAAATGACTCATCTAAAGGCTTTAGAGTGACTGTGGTTTTGCACCATTGCAGAGGATAACAGGTCTTACTCTAAAAGATAATGTGCCTGGTTCAGAATGATGCTAGAATTGTTGATGTTCAAGGACAGATTGGACAAGCAGCTGCAAGAGAAACACAGTGTGGTTTACTGAGAATCACATCAATCTTGAGAAATCCTGAGCTGAATAAACTCAGAGAATAGAAAATATTATGGAGGAAGACTGAACATGCTTGCCCTATTCTTATTCTTCACCAGGTGTCTGTTTATGGCTCCTGCTGGAGACAGGGTACTGTCCTAGATGACCTGTACCAATATTGCTAATCTTATGTTCCTATGTCAGTGGATTTCTGTCCACTGACTACTTATACACTTTTTTAGGGACAATCCATAGCTGCTGCCCCTCAGCCCTATTACTGATGCTGTCAAGCTATTCTGAAGGCTCAAAAATATCCATTTCTCAATGGCTAATTTTTTACAGACTCAGCTGCACTATGAACATCATCTACACATCTCAAGACTGATGAGAAGACAGAAGACAACAAGACTGGGTGAAGAAAGATTATTTAGCAGAAAGAAACTCTTTGCATTCCTGATAATGTCCTCAGCAGTAAACAGAGACAAAATAACGTAAAAATTACAGACCTGGCCCTTGGCAGAATGATTCTCAAAGTTTTTACACAAAATTGAAGTGTTTTGCAAGATGGACAGAACAAACCCCTGTGTGCCAAGTTCAGACATTTTATGGCAGAATGAGGATGTGTTTCTACAGGAGTAAACCACCTAATTGACCCATAATCTATCAGTGCTACAATGGAGAATAAAATTTCCAGTATAATTGGTTTATAAATCTTTCCTGTGATACCAGGACCTAGCAATTTATTTTGAGTATTTGAGTGTTTATTCTGAGGAAACACAGTGATTTAGCTATATTTAAACTCTTTCACTGGTGCTTGGAGGGGAAAGATGACAACTGTGCACAATGATTTATTTCTTCACGTTACTTGGATTGTAAAGGTCTGAAGACACAGCTTTGAAAAATCAGTCTTTCCAGTGGCCAAGAGGCACTGTGCAAATGCTATCCCTCCTGGCCCCAGCTTTCTGCTGTGCCTAATTTCCACTCAGAGCAGATGGTGATGGGCAGTCACCTTCATCCTCTCCATGAAGCCCGTCATAACATGCTAGCTTTTAACTGCTCTTTGAAGACCATTTTGCCAACAGAAGTTTACCAGACACTCAGTGCCCCATACAGGGAGTCCATACAATACCAATTCACTCACACATGTATATATTGTTTCTCAGGTCATGAACCATCCCTGTCCCTTACATTCATAACTCCTTTACATTATATGAGCATTAGTATGTGTTTAGCTGCACAGTGAACACAGGGCATCATCAGGACCAGGTGGGATGGATACTTCTCACTGTACTGGTTTGTAAAGCACAGCCTTCACTTCCTAGCAAAATGAGCAGAAATGGTTTCTGGGTATAGCTTCTGGAGAAAGTCCTCAAAATTAGCAGCCTTCACAGGATCACAGAGTGGGATAAAAGTCAGATCTGAACTGGGGTTGAAGTCAATAATCATGTGTGAAAATATTTTATGCCAGTTTTGTCTGAGTAGAGGCTTGGCAGATAGGATAAAAAAAAAAAAAAATAACATTCTCTAAGGAAGAAAAGGGGACCACCTGCCAATACTTGTCCACAAGCAAGTGGCCAGGACAGAGACCATAGCTAGTAATTTCCTTTTCCTGACATTTATTTCCACATTCATCCCTTCAGGAAGCAGTAGCAGGGCCATCACTGGATTTCCACAGCTGTTCATGTATCACTTTGTGCCAGAACAGTAACCTCAGCGACAGTAGACAGGAAGCAATACAGTAATATCCTCCCCATACCATGGATTTACAAGTACAAACTATCTCCTATGACTAGCTTTTCATTAGCAGAATTTCACAAAGAGAATTGCTGAGGTTCAGGAAGTGCAATATGCATATACAAAGCAGACAGAGGAACCAAGTTACTTTAATCCTAATGACAGATGCTTCTAACATACACTGAGACACTAAAATCTGTTAAAAGGGAAAAAGAGGGAAAGATAAAATTCTGCACCACACTGTTCTGCTAAGTTATCAAAGGAAATCTGGAAACACTGGGCTCTGATTACAAATTTGGTCATGGAAACATGGCTCTAGGAAAAAAATATTAGAAAGAATTAAAGCTATATCTCCCTTTGCTTTTCAAAAGTACAAAGCAGCCAGACAAAGAGATTCAAAACACCAGTGGCCCTAGCCCCATTTGACTGAGCAGTCGGACAAGCAAACATATCTCACTGCATATGTGCCTTCTCCAGACAAAAATCCCACTGAAGGGGAGTTCCTTCACGTATTGACTGCAAGATGAGAAGACAAGATCAGAAGATATTTAGCATGCAAACACAGTCATACACATTCCTGACCAATTGTTTCAACATACATCATTTAGATATAAATATCTAAATATCTATCTAGCTTCTAGAGCAGAAGCTATACAGTAATGCCTACAGTTGCATACTACTGCATCATCAGACATTTCCTTTAAAAAGCACTGAGGAACATCTCTAATTATAAAAACATTTTATTTTATTCTAAGTCATCTGCTCTCATGTTTTACATTTTATCTCAACAGCCATAAAAGTATCTGAATAAACCCTCATGGAAGTTAAGTCTCTAGTTATGTGCAACATGCAATTCCTACAACCTCCTATACCCTCACCCAACAAGATGGGTTGCACTGGATCTTCTTGTCTCATGATACAGTGCATTGTCCCTGAACCTCCACTTCCATCTCACCAAAGAACTTCAGCTGGCCTCTTGCTCAGTGGAAAGAGACAGGGGTAACTCAGCACAGCAGTCATCATCAATACACTGCCATTGCCTCCTCCTCCAGCTGTAGCACATGGAGCTCATTTTATTTTCAAAATCTTCTATTTGATTCATCTCCTGGACACTTAGGAGACCACCAGCTGGTCCCTGAAGATTAAAGACTACTTAAATGTGAAAGAGATATTGTTCTTATGTAGCCTGTTAGCTACACATGGACAAGCAAAGGCAGGAATGGCCTGGGGAAGATACTTAAGGAATTTAAGCTGAAATCCTCAAGTATATCCTATTGCTTTCAGTAAGTAAGGCATCTCATGAGCATCAATTTTATATGATCTGCAGGAAATCTTTTGATTTTCAAACACTGGTGCAAAATTAATCTCTCCATCCTAAAACTTGATCTGAACTAAGATCATGGAGAACTGGTGTGTAACAAGAATCTATATAATCTGATTAATCAGAACTGATTAAATTCCATTGGTCAGTTTGGACAGTGCTGTCTAGAACTGTATTTTAAAAGCATATAATCTTGATGTTATATCTCTTCTGATTAGCCCTTCAAAAGAATATTCATGTGAGTTGGAGCTGCAGCATCTCTGCTGAAGTATTCTGATGACATAATGGGTCATTATAAATATATAATTTTCCAGAGTGTAACAATCCCATCTATTCAGGGTAGGTCAGAGCATCAAGTTACTGTGCCCTCCCTAACAAAATTTTTACTATCTCTTAGGTCAGAGGGATCCTGTTTAAATGCAAAACTACTTTGTAATTACAATTTGCAAAACAATGGGAGAAATGCTCACAAACTAGTTTGCTGATAAAGCAGGATTTTGTCAGAGTAGGACATTGTTTAAAGGTTTACCCTGGAGGCACGAGCTGTTTTCTAAAGTACTGCTAAATGACAGAAGAAGATACACTTACACTCAATACAAGGAAATGCCAAGAATAAAACCTGGAAACAATTTACTTGCAAATAACAGTACAAATACCAGAAATCTGTGCGTCCACATATTGGCTACCGATGATAGGCATTCACCATCATATATGCCAGTTTGTCAAGAAGGGAACGCTTCTGGAGGAGGGTATGACAGAGCAGTTATTTTATACTTTATCAGTATACAACACCCAAAAATGCTGATGTTCAGTACTTAGCTTTTTATCCATTATTTCCTATGACTTTTTCCTCCTAATATTGCAAAGAGCAACTGCTTTTTACAACATTCTAAATGATGTTTAATACTTAGATTAAATGAGATCTGGGGGCAGAGAAGTATTAAGTGTAGAGATGATTCTGTTTTAACAGACTCCTGGCCTTTGTCATAAGTAAGCTATCAAACTTAGACCCAACAAAATCCATCAGGAGAGCAGTAGCTTTGCCAGCAGCTGTTACAAAGGGAGTATGGAATAATTTTAAATCAAGGCCAATAACTTCTATTGGGATTAGACAAATTCACAGATGGTGGAACCACCACTGGCTATGAAAAACAAGAGTCCACATGCAACCGCTCTCAATTTTTAACCAGAAAGGGTGGGTGAGCAGAAAGCAAGCCACTTGGATTTGTTTCTTTTCTTGTCCTCCAAGGTGTAGCTGTTGTGAAATGGAGGTAGCAGAAAAGGAAAGCAAGGCATGACAGCATATCACCTACAAGCAATATGCTGGACCTCTTCTCCTATGTCCCTCAAATCTGTGGTGCTGATGCTGTGAAAGGCATGCCATCCTAGAACAGAGGGCAAGGAGACAGCAACTCAAAAGACAGAGGAAAAAAGATGTACGTAGCAAGGGAGGCAGAAGAAATGACAAGGAAAGAGAAACAGCAATGACCTGAGCCCAAATTCCCAATCACTTGCCTGAAAAAACTTTTGGTCCAACACAATTTGTGAGTTCTGATCACATCAGCCAGATGTCCAGGAGAGACAATTCCTTGTACAACATCAGCAAATTAGTCCAGTCTCCAGTTGTGACTAATGTCTGGTAGAAAGCTGTAAGGGAGAGAAAACATGAATGCAATCTGGCCAGTTATGCACTGAGGAGAATAAAGAAAACAAACACACACAAAGTCTCTGAACATGCAGGTGTCAACACAAACACAAAAGACTGATAAATTTGTTTTCTTCGTGTGGGTCTGTAGTATGGTGAGCACAGAGAATAGGAGTGATTCTTACATTGGCTGCTTGCAGGAGGCCAATAGATAGCACAGTGGTCATGTCAAACACTTATGTGAAGGTAGATCCACAGGGGTTCCACCACTTTGGTCTGTTTTCGCATTTTTTATCTGCAGTGAAGCTTGTGATGGCAGCCACATGGGAAGAGGCAATTACGTTTCTGTCAACGGTTGCAGCATACCTGCAAAATACTGTATCCCTTCAGTACCCCATCTCAAGGACTGCAAAAGCCTGCTCAGAGAGTCTGAGGCTGAGCACACTGAGGAAAGCTTGTGTGCAGTGACTCACAGGAGGAGCCTACCACCTTATGGGCCTATCTCAAGGGTTGGAAAAACCCCAACCTATTTTATTCTCTCCGTTTCTTCACTTGAGCACAACTCAGCCCACTGCACTGTGCAGGAGAAGCACAGACATACCAGGAGAACTGTTGCAGTGGAGCTGAGCACCAGTGCAAGATGTAACAGGGACTGATTTAAAAACGCCAGCTTTGAGACCTGCTGTTACAAGGTACAGCTCTCAGAGTGAAACAAGAGAGACTTTAGAGAAGCATCTTCTTGCTGTTCCTGATTAAATGAAGCATTACTGCCCACTTGAGACTCTCTATGTTCTGCTGTTCAAGTACAATTATTACTCCACCCTCAACAGTGCTTTCATGCCCACCTCTGATAAGACATGGGGCTGTTTTGCCTGCTTTATCCGATCTTGCTTTGCCACATAGTCCACAGGAATTGGTCCTGCCAGACCTCAACCAGCCATATAGCACAGACCAGAACTATAAAAAGCCAGTGCACTCCCCACCTCAGAGCAAAGGGAAAGCCTGGAGAGAAGAGATGCTGACAGTTATTTTCCTCATTGACTCTTTTCATACTTTCTAGTCACTCACTACAAGCTCCATAAATACCTGCAGAGTCAAAATACCGTCCTCAGGAGTTGGAGTAGTGACCTTGATAACTGATACTGCCAATACAAAGTCCTTTCCTTGGAAAGAATTGCCCCCAGTACAGTCTTTTGCTCATTCAGTCTTCTTTCTCCTTCAAGCAAAATCTGCCAGAACTGACTACTTTCAATTCATTTTTTTCCTTCCTCCTTTTCTTTATTTTATTTTTTGTGTTGTCCCAGCCTCCCCTCTCAGAGGTGTCTCCCTGGGGAAATTCATGTCCCTTGTACTTTTTACTCTGTGTGCATAATAGAACATTATCTGCATAATTTATCTTTCACTACATGTTGTCTTCCTTCTGGCTAAGTGTTTTTCTAAAATAAATATATATCCTCATTGTGTACACTGAGGAAAAGAGCCAACAAGCACATTCTATGTGAGAACTCTATGATACCCAAAATCTAAACCACTAATAATATGTTAGCTCAGTCCTTTAGGTCAAATGCAACTGTAAAGCTGATCTTCCTCCTGCCTCTCTCTGTATTTTTCAGTGTTTCATTATTTCTGTAGATTCAATGAAACCCCCACAAGGCTGAATCCAGATAAAATTTGGGATTGAAATACAACCCACAAAGTAAGAGAATTCAATGAGATAAGAGAAAAATGACTCTGTTTTTACTGCCTTTTATCACAACTCTGAATGGCAGGGTATGAAACAACAGTAGATCTATGGGACTGGGCAGGGTGGGAGCATTGGTCATGGACTAATTAGCATGATCATAACACCTAGAGCACATGTGGCAGAGGTGTTGCTTCCTTGTAGCATGCTTTCAAGAAGCACAGCTGCCAGATAGTACATATTACAGTTCACAGTATGCAGTGGAGCTGACAAAGAATTTGACCATGTCTTGAAGTTAAACATGCTGGGGCTGTTGTGGTCCAGTCGACACAATCTTCAGCCAGCTTCTCTTGAGCATAAGGACAGCATAGTGCTTTGCTGATGTTATGGGGATTTCCAGGTGTTTATAGCTATGAGCAAGAAAATTTGAGAGAAAAACATAACAAAACAGATTATTTTCTATTGTAGCCTGAGGTCTTGTAGCAAATCTGAATCACAACATATTAGGGTGAAAACACATTCTGAATACTGAGGGAGTTAAAAATATTTCCTCTTCATTCATTTTACTATGTGACTACATCTGTACAATTAAAAGTGAATTTGGTTTTTCCATGTTTCTTGCCATTTTCCTTGATGATGATTTCAAAAGTGCCCCAGTTTTTCTCCTTACCACAACACTGTTATGACCCCTGTTTTGTACCATCCTTTCCATTTGCAACAGTTCATCAGCAAACTCAGGTCCTAAGTGCTGAGTCTATTCCATGTGAGGACTGAGTTTAAAACTTGCAATAATAGGCAAATCCAAGAACAAGGGTTAGAGTTTCCTCTCAAATTCCTCACATTTCTACTTTCTATGGATATCTTTGGATAGGATGTATTGGCCTTGGAGATTCTAGATCTCTCCAAGGGCCATTTATGCGACCAATTCAGGTTCCTAAGAACAGGTGTTTAGTACCACTTCAAATTATCAAGGTTCTCCCACTCGACTTCTGAAAGTGCTGGTTCTCCAGAAAACCCAGTGTGGATGTCCCGGACACTCTTGGGAATTCATAGTAGCATTAGAAGTGTAGGCGCCTGAATTTCTCCCAAGGCTCAGACCTGTTTTTGTCATGGCTATGGTTGCATTGAGTGTATCTCAAGCCATGGGGCTTTTTTTACTGGGTTACACTAGCAGATTTGTACCAAACCAAGAGAATCTGACTAGATGCAGGTCTGAAAGTCCTCCAGATGTTTTGCTGTCCCATCCACAGTGTCTCCATTTACACATTTTATAGTGTCTCCTTTCTGATTTCCTTAGATCAATTTATGTTTTTTAGGGGAAGAACCTGAATAAGGCAAAGGGAAAATAACTTCATTAGCTCACTATTAATCCCCTGGTGCTCTGTCAGAAGACTAATGGCCTAGTTTAAGAAGCATCATTGTCAGGTGGCTCTTTTTTAATAGGATTCCCACAGTGCAATAAGAGGCAGCCCTTGCATCTAAAAAATGAAATATGGGAGGAGAAACTTCGATCTCAACAGATCCAGTTTGGATTTTATTAAAGACCTCTAGAGCTAGGAATGTGTCTTATGTTGAAACCAGATGTAAAGACCCCAAAATATGAAAAAAAATTCTGTCTCTCTTCTTTGATAGTAATGCAAAGCTCTGTTGTGCATTTTTATAATTTAACAGAAAAGCTCAATCCAGACACAAAAGCTGTAGAAAATTGAGCTGTTTTCATTATAGGTTCTTTGATAATCTCTGAGTCTTTGAGGTTCCTACCCAGGGAAGTGAACACAGAGAGACAAACATGGAGGAGAGCTTGTACATGGCCACAATGGGAAGGGAAAGAAGTGAGGAAGGTTTAACCCAAAACACAATAAAGCTTTTCAAAGCATTCCATCTCAACATCAGCTGTTCCTTACAGATTTTTTTCTGAAGTCAAGAGGCCACAGTCAAGGACTTTTTTGGAGGAAAGAAGTTTTATTCCTGTCCTTGTTTTGCCATATCCATTATTATCCCTTAATAACAAAAGTTTCTATCTCATATGCTCATCAGAGCCAAGAAGACAGTATGTAATATGATCATCTGCCGCCAGAGCTACTATCTGGATTTAGACTTTGATTGCTCTTTTCTGTGAATGCCTCTATCACATATATGTCATCAGAGTGGGATCCAACACAAGTGTCCTTGAGGCATTGCTTCTTCATCACACTACCATTGCTTCTTTTGTTTTCTCTGTGTTTGGTCAATAGTGTGTTATTAGTACTGGGAAGAAGTTGTCCTCTATGCTGTATCAGGGCAGACATACATCTGCTAGCCTGGCTTTCCTTCAAAGCACATGAAAGGATCTCCAGAATAAAGTTACAATAGGAAAAGGTAAGAAAAGTGGTCAGCTGCCTCCCCTTTGCTTGACTAGAAGCACATGTCCAATATCAGCCATCTTCTTGTCTCTTAGGGGAAAAAAATACCACAAATCCACCTCCAAACACTCTAATTTCAAAATCAGGATCTGTGAGCCTAGTTAATCATAATGTAAGACTGTTCCTTGGGAACAGCTATGAGCACTCGCTCAAATGTCAACACTTAAAGCAAAGACTAATGTAAGTACAGTCACCTTATTAATACTAGCTGTCCTAGAGATTTAATGATTTGAAGAAAGAACCTGAGTTGTAATAAAACTAAATAGCATCATCTGAAAGACATTAGATAAGTCTAAAGGAAAGTCTTGCCACACAGAAATATTTTTCCACCAATTTTTCTCTTAGTTAAAATCATATTTGTACAAGAATATGGTGAGGATAAGAATATGTCATGAGCTGTAATTGAAGGGAATTGATTTCACTCCCTCAGCCTGTATTGGTAAAACCTCAGCTTCCTCCAGTTTTGGGCACTGGACCTCAAAAAAAAGAAGTGGAACAACTGCAGAAATTCCAGAGGAGAGAAATGTGAACTGTCAAAGATCAAAGACCATGAGCTTTAAGAGAGCAATGAGGAAGCTGGTGGTTCAGACAGAGAAAACCAATGGAGAGAGCATAAGAGCCATCAGTTGTATAAAGGTTGTTGGAAAGAGGAAAGAAATAATCTGTTTGTCATGACCAGGATGGCTAGCACAAGAAATAATGGGCTTAAGTGGCAGCAAGAGATATGAGGGTTAGACATCAGGAAAAGCTTCCTAATGGTGAGAGGAGTAAGGGACTGAAGTAGATTGCCTGAGGCGTGGAAGAATCTCTCTGTTGGAGGCTTTTAAAGAACAAACATCCATCAGAAATGGTATACAGAGATTCTTGCTAAAGGGGGAGAAAAATGGATAAAGAAAACTCTTAAAGCTCTTTTTCCCTTTTTTCTCTGATCTTATAAAGTTACTAAAGAGACCCCAGCCCACTCAAAATCCCAAGGACATGGTCAGAGACAGCTATAACAAAGCCTTCTGCAGTGAAATTGCAGAGTTCTTATAAACTTCTCAACAAGCCAGAGGGCTGCCTAGAATAATCTGCAGTATGTTATACCAAGGCGGCAAGTGAACCTCTGCCGCTTTATTTTACATGATGTTTAAACAATGGACTAGCTTCCAGTAATACAATTCGTTTCACTGATACCTCCAAAACTACCTGTGTGGTGAAAGTTAGGTGTGTCCTTGCTGAATCAGATTCTAACTACAGCACCCTGTCCTGGGCCAGTGAAATATTCTTCACTGACAATGCAAAACTTTGAGGTATAGAAGTTTCTATATTCTGTAGTAGCTTCATAATCTAACACATGAGGAAACAGTCCTGTCATTATCAGATAATGGCCCTAAATGAGAAGGGCAACATTCCCAAGGTCCAGCACCTTTTATTATTGCATTATAAATATATTACTGTTTGCCAGACTGACCTTTCCCAGGCTTTCTTCATATCAGTGATAGAGGAACAAGCTCTCTGGGGTCCTCTGAATGTAATTGCTTTCCTTTGTGTGTAAGAAGAGATTGACTTTTATTCAAGGGTGATATCTGCAGCCTTAATTTAGTAATTTTCATTATGAGGAATGTGGACTCTACTATGACTTCTGCCAAGCACATCTTGAGAGTGAACTTCTTGCAATTTCATGTTGCCACCTATGAAGGAGAAAGGAGAAACAAGGTTTGTTTTATCTGCTTGCCAGAAGACAGGAGGTCCCTGTGGAGTACTTCCCAAGGTTTCTTTGACCGGTCACTGTGCATCAACCCTTGGTTTGCCCACTTGCACTAGCATAAGCATTTTTTTACTTTGTAATGGTGCGTTGGACCTGAAAGCCAATATGTGGTCATGACAGGGTTCCAGAAACATCCGATTATACTCCTTTGCAAGGGAGAGGTTTTCCCATGCCCGCTAAGGGAATTCTCCTCTGTCTTGAAGTGAAAAGTGACATATTTTGTCTACAAGTGTTACCTTGGAACTTGTCCTGTAAGAAGTCAGGACGTGCCACACGCCCTGAAGTGCTCATGAGACCTCTGCTATGGAAGCAGGACAGCTGGCGATCCAGGTTTCACTATTTAGTAAATGAAAGGGAATATTGCACAGGAAGTACCAGGAAGTCAGTGGCTCTAAATACTTGCACAGTTGTGTGCTTACCCCCTAGATAAATTCAAGAGGACTTCATTTAAGGTCATAGACTTGCCACACTAATATTGGAATGAAATCTTCTCTGTTTAACTTCATTAAAAGCCTCAGGCAAGAGAGATTAAATTTAACCTCAGCATCATTCGTTTCAAACAGCATATAGTAATGCTGAATGAGCTGGAAGGAGAGGTATTTAATGTATTTATTTGTGTGGTATTATCAAATTTGAGGCCCAAAGACTGAAATCCTGCTCTTCACAGTAATGTGTACACATTGGTTAATATGATTTGTTCTGGGAGAAAAACCACATTGAGATATGCTAGATGGTGAAAGTAAATATTGTGTGCAAAGCAGTAAGGGGGGGAACGAGGTGAGAGAGAAGAGAGAAATGAAATTATATATCCAAGGACACTCAGGAAACCCATGTCACGGCAGGGAACTGAATTCACATCTGTTCTGTTCCAGCTCAGCACCTTTTCTACAAGCAACCTCCCTCAACGTACTTCATTTGTGGTTAAAACCCCAAAGAGGGAAAAGAAGAAACAAGAAAAGGAAATACTGCAGGAACATTAATCCCACTATTGAGTATTTTTCATGGTGTCCAGGTAGTTAAACTCAGTCTTCAATAATATATGACAGAAAGTAATGCAATTTAAATCAGGAGAGGAAGACAGCAGGCTAGGGGAGGTAAAGGTGAGTGCTGAAGCGCACAAGCCAAAAGAGACTATATTGTAGAAAAAAAAGCTGTGAGCCATAATAACAGCTTTTCTTAACAGAATTTAACTAGGTTAGAGTGACCTCCAAGAGGTGCCAGAATTTTAACAGCCAAATTCTAATGTGAAGGATTATGGATATTTCTGTATAAATTGCTCTTGTTTTACATAGACCGTTTTGCTGAGTACAATGTTAATTTTGCAGCTCCACTGGAGCAGCAGGTTATAAGAAGATAAACAGAAAATTATGCCTCTAGCAGCTGATGGATACCTTGGTTAAGAGGGATGATAAAACTATTTACATGAAAATATTAAAGGAATGCAGGGCATACCAGCTTTTTAGCAGTGCTGCTCTGAATGGGGTGGGGGAAGGTGGCAATAGGTGGGAAAGGACATATTTTCTTCACTCTGATTTTTACCCAAACCACAGCTATAATCAAGAGAAGACTTTTCTTCTTTAGCTGCATGTTCTTCTCTGAATGTCTTTCCTTGTGTAATTCTGCATCAAGAACTGGAGTGAATTCCCCTCTGAGATGAAATTCAGGGTGTAATCCATGGTGTTGACAGAGCAGGAAAGGGGAAATTGAACAGAGACAACCCTCAACCTGTTCTGGGAACATAAACCCAAATGCACTGGAGTGGTTGAAATACAGGGAGCTCATAACTTCCCATGTTTCCAGCCCCTGAATCTGTGGACTTTTTTACCTTTGTGTTTCCTCTGTGCAGCCACAGCAAAGTTGATGAGGGTAGAGAAAAAGGAGAAAAGAAAGGGACATCAGGATCATGAAGTTTGAGCCAAGGTTGAGAACATCCCCATGCCTGATCCCAACTCTGCTTCAGGACATGCACTGTCTCCATCTGTGCTTAGGCCAACCCTGCATTGAGGGATGTACCCACTTCCCAAGGGACAGCAGGTGGGATAGGAAGGGAAAACTGGAGTCTGAACGCAATCAGCAACTTCCCAAAGCATCACCCTCAAAAACTCTGCAGCCATAACTCAACAGACTTAGGATTCAAGCTACATCAGCTGCGGCACAGGGGTGAGTGAGCAAGCAGATGAACTGCTTGAGACCAAGCCCTGGAAAGTGAAGATGGAGGAAGGAAGAGGTAATCATTCATGCCATGGTGGGAGATATGTCCTCCTGCCTCTCTGGCCAGAGTAGTTATAAGCTCCAAGGTCACCCAGCCGCAAACTTTCTTCTTGACTGGGCAGCTCCACTAGGGCTAATTCCAGGTATTAATGACCTAAAATTGTACATATTTAAGAATTAACCGTAACAAAATATTTTTATTTTTCAACCATCTACTTCCTCTCTTGATACTTGCTTCTCATTAGCTCTTTTAAAATGTGAGACAAGTGATTGTCATTCATTCCAGTTAAAAGTAAACATTTTTTTTTAAAGAGAAGGGATAGTACTGTGGTAGCCAGACTTGAACAACACCAATAGATTTACCTGCTCAAAATGACAGAGCCGAATTCAGTGGCTTTCAGCAAGGTAATATTAGCTCAGGTACAATCCCTCAGAACTCCACCTGGCCACAGTCATAAATTGCTGCCTCCATTACAGCTTTCCCAATACCATTTCCATGCTGGCTGCACACCAGCTTTATTGTAGTATAACGTGCATTTCGTAGGAGTGCAGCAGGAATGACAGAATGGGGTTAGGACGCTAGAAAAGCCACATTACTTTTTCATCCTAGGAGTTGCAAAAGGAGATAGAAAAGAGAAGGGCAAAGACACCAAAGGCTCAGCTCTAGGCTGCTGCTGCAACTGAGTGAAGAGAAAGACAGAAAAGAGCTGTGCTCACTCATCCAATCTAAATGTAGGAAAGTTTTTCATAGATATTTCCCACTAGTCTTTCACTTATTATGCATCAAGGGCAGAGATGTCTCCATTTTATTTTGCACTCTGTCATTCAGAGCTGGGCTAATCACTGCTGCTGAGAATGGAGACAGACAAATGGGAATTAATTTTTTCAAGTGTCCCCCATGTTGCTTATACACATGCCACAGCCCTGACTTGGCAACTTTGGAAAAACTGTCTTTGCATACAAAGATCTAAAGCATACAGTGAAAAGACAGGTATATATGACAAAGGAACCAAGGGACAATTCTGCTATGTCTTGGCCTTGAGTTAAGGTATCTAGAAGCAATCTTGGCTCTGATGTTCTCAGCACAACTTTAGTAATAATGTGTAATGAGCTCTGGGCAGAGATTACCAGGCCACGGAGACCACCCAGTGCCACACATTCCTGTGAGGACAGAGAGGGATGGGTTGGAAACAGCACAGCTACCTTCACTTCCCCCAAGCCCAGTTCAGCAAGGTCTGCTTTCACCACTGCAGCTATTGAGACAGAACTGGGCATGAATTTTAAGTGTGGGGTTTTTTCAGTCACTAGGAAGTAAGATGGGTTAGAGGTGGTGGTGTCTTGGAAAATGTTGGGTCTGGAACAGTCATCTCATTCCTTTTATCTACCCAAGCAGTAATGTCAGAGGAGAGTCTGAGGCCATCATCCTCTCATCTTGACTTTTCCAGGCAACGAATAAAATTTGTTTTTAAAAATCTGCATATTTATATTTCCAAAGAAATAAGAGAGAAAATACAGATGAGCTTCTTCAAGGGGAACAGCAGACCTTAAAGTTTAATTCACAGGATGTTGTAACTGCACAGAGGTTGGTATTTGTGCTAGTCACTTGAGGGAGACAAAGAGCCACAGTGAATTTGCCTGGGTTTCATATGGTCAGCCTTCAAGGTAAAGAGAACTATAAAAACCTTATGATTGGTGCAAGGTCTGCAGATATCTATTAGATTCTGGAAGCAAAAGAATGAATAATGAGATGGAAAAATCTACAGGAGGACAGAGAATTAAACAGGACTTGAAAGGTCTCATGAGGCATTTCAGAAAGACCACCAAATATGAGAGAGTTGGTCAGCACAGCTTCAGACAACATTTATTGTAGGCAATGGCAAGGATTGGGATAGTTTGCCTGAAAGAATCTAAACTCACTGTAATATTTGGTAAGGGAAAGAAAGTCTGAGAACACAAAGGTCATTTCAATCAGCTCAGCATGATCAAACACTCTGATGCACCTGCTCAAAACATCTGTGGTGGTTAAACATCTGCTCCAGAGTCAAAATATTGGGAAACAGAAAATACCAGTGAGCTGTGCACTAGAGAAACCACAAGTCATTTCCTTGGTGAGTGCTGTGATCAGATCTGTGTCATAAGCCCAAGAGGAAATGTTGAAAAATGAACACAATTTGAAAAAAGGATTGTAAAGATAATATATTTTTCTCCATGGAGAAAAGCTAAAAAGCTGATGGCTATTGAATAGCAATCAGAAAGATGAATGAGATGATACACCACAGGCATGGTCACAAACATAAAATACCATATTTGGCACTTCTGCTTTCTCACTGACATTTGAGAAAGCAGTTTGGGACAATCTGCACAATTAAAACAGTAATTGTTTAGAAGACCCATAAAGAAAACACTTTTTTAAGTGTTTAAGCAAAAATAACCACTGGAACTCTGTGCTGTGTGATACAGCTGAACCAATCAGATATAACCTTCTGTAACCTAAACCAGATATTTGATATAAGTGGCACACAATGTGATTTCTAGCATGATTGATGCCAGAACATTTTTATTTTCTTGGCTCATATTGCTTTCTTTTTGGCAAGTTTCCTTCCTCTCTTTATGAAGATGAAGCTTGGCTTGCTAACTCACAGCCACATAAGAGATCTTTGTGGAAAGTTTAATCTGAAAGACCTGAGCCACCTCTCAGCTCAGAGTTTTTCTCTGGAAACACCACTCTCATGCTCAGGACTACAGAGGGAGCCTCTCTCTTGCCATTGACCTGCTTCACCACCTAGATTAGCTGGCTAACACCCTGTGCTGTGAAAACTCCCAGAAAGAAGCAAACACATTAGAGGAACTTCACTCAGCCGTTAAATTGGGATGTATCTACCTCTTTCTTAGGGGTCACAAATGAGATCAATTTACCATAAACCTCTAGAGATTCTGCAATATCAAGGCAGAGGTAGGTAAATGTTTCAGCTCTCTGTATAAATCTCTGGTCTGTTTATCATTGCAGTTTCAAAGCACTTATGTGAACCAAAAATAGTTTAGCAGTTCAATAGAGCAAGACAGTCACTGTATCCATGCTGGACTGGACATGTGTGTGTTAGCTGCATCACTGACCATAATAATGTCCTTAGGTATAAAAGCAATATTCATGTGCTCTTCCAGCTGACATTTCAGTGCAATTCGACATTAATAAAAGTACAACTGAAATACCAGTGCAGAATCCAGCTCAGTATAATTCACTGAAGCTGAAGAAACTGTGAAAGTCCTTCTGAAACTGTGGGTTGGTGCTGGGTCAAACAGACCTGTACATCAAAGGGTTAGCAACCACTGCACTGTCCTCCCTGTTACTACAGGCAGTCTGTCCTTGAAATGATGACAAATTGGTTTGGAAATACTCTGATGCACCTGGATGATTTTAGAAATGTAAAGGCCTGGGGGATTCCCTTTTCAACTGAAATGGGAAATATATTTTTATAAAAACCAGTCATGCTACTTTTGTTTTGTTTTCATCACTGTCTTTGGTGACAATGAAAGCAAAACATGCACAGTCCCGGGGAGATCCAGTATCCCACAGTCAGGCAGTAAATCAAACTTGTCTCCTGAGAGCATAGTCAGTGGCTTCAGTACACAACTGTAGCCAGTTTTCATCCTCTCCTTACCTAAGCTAATCCTCTCATTACCTATGGATGGACTTGACCTTGGTTTAGACCATTTTCCAATCTCTTGGGCAATCAAATAAGCAGAGATATGCCATAGCCTTAAGAGTTTTCCCCATGGCTGATTGGGATTAGCAACTTGAGAGGAAAGAGCAAGTAAATACTAAACCAGATGATAAATTCCATGTTTCACTCCTAGATGCTCTAAGGAAACATCCATTTCTTTGCTCTCACAGATCACCTTGTCCCTCAAGCAAATATACCATTTTCTTTCCTAACAGAGGTGTGAGTTACTTTAAGCCAATACTGGGATCAATACCAGCAGCCCTGGGACTTCTAATACAACACTGACTGTATAACTGGGTTATTAGCCTAGTACTCTGTCTACATCAAGGAACAGCTCCTAAACTTAAAAGTTAAATATCCTTTTGCCCTGGTGGTTCACAACCAAAGACCCAGTGTTGCATGTTTCAGAGTTGCTTCAAACTTTATGAAAAGTAAAAAACATCTATTAACATTTGAATTCTTTGGCTCTTATTTAGCCGTATAAGACCAAAACATAATCTAACACAGAGCTCTTTTTCTCTCAAAAGCTGTCCCTCTCCCTCTCTTGACAGCTTTTCAAGTACTGGATTGAAAAAAATTGACCATAATGTAGTATCAAATCCTGTGCTTGCCCCCACCCACATTATTGACTCATTTCCATCTCTACTGCAGAAGCGCAAAACCTTCTCCTTTAGGAGAGTCACACTGGAAGATAGATTTCTCCTCTTCAGGAGAGACTCCTGAAGATTTAACAGGATTTATAATGATCCACTGACATACTTACCAGGAGATGGCCCAAAGAAGGCAAAAGAGACTCCGACCCCAACGAAGATTCAAGGCAGATCTCTGTGGTTTTAGCCACAAATTCTTCACATACATGTTTTCTGCTTTATTCACACTGAAGTCAGCTTCAGAGACCACCACTCATTCATCTTTCCCCACCTCTTACTGATAATTCGCTGACTGTCTTTGACCGACGATTTAAAAAAAAAAAAAAAAAAGGTAGAATGGGACCAGCACAAGGTCAACTGTGACATGTGGTCCTTGGGGACAGTTAGTCAGGAGCTTCCTGGAGAGACTTTTTCAAGTTTGTTGAGTCCCTGAGCATAATGAGATACAGAAGAGAAGGATGGCAGTGCAAGGACATGGGGCTCCCTACAATCTGTTGATCTTGGGAGGAGGAAGGGCATGTTCCTTCGCTGCCTTTATGGACACCTTTCCTCCAGTGGTGATAAAGCATATGTCTGGAGCCCTATAGGGAGATATAGCTTTCTCTCTTTGTTTCACTTCCAGCCTCTGTCCCAGAGTGTGACCAAACATGAAAGACAATATATCAAGAACAAGCTCCTAGGGTTGATCATCCTTCTAGATATCACCTTTCTTTGCTTATTTGGACAAAATGCTTCCACATAGAGGCCTCACATAACTGATGGAGCTGAATCTCTTCTCTGCTCCTGTAGCATCAAGTGAATAATGAACTTCACTCCCACACCAAGCAAAGTAACTACTTCAGAAACTCTAATCAGACACATGAAAGCTCATGAGGATAAAACCAGATGTATTAAAAAACATATGTAATATGCATAATTTTGGCCACCCCTGAATCAGGGACTCCTTACACAAACCCCTCCCCACCTGCCTGCAGGTTATCCATATCCCCTGTTTGACAGACAAGAGGAACCTGTGCTCAGCTGTTCCCTCTGTGCAGAGATTAACTCATTGACAAGGCTCCTAGGAATGTGCCAGCTCATTAATTACCATAAGAACTGTGTCAGCAAGAAGTAGGCAAGGTGACCGCTGAAAATGGTCAGACACCCATCTATTAGTGCTTGCTACCTTGGCCATTACATGTCAAAAAACAAACCAATAACAGCTGGCAGATGCTTCTTAACTATGAAATATCACAAATTGCACACTTTGCTAATATAAAGCACTCATGTAAATCAATGTTGGTGGAACAGACTACAAAGAGCTTGTCCCCACAAGCTAGTCAGTCCCGTTCCAAGGTTGAAATTACTTCCTATGGGCACAATGGAGTCCTGAAAGTATGATGGGTCTCCCAGCAGTGGGAGATAGTATGGAAAAATCCCAACAGCTTTGACATGCCACCTCATCTATGTTTCTATCTGGCTGGTAGGAGAGAATTCATCTTCAGTAAAAGCTACTCCTGTTATTAACAGGGAGGGTTGCCAGAAGGTTGTCCCATAACTACCCCCCTGGGCCGTAAGGCAGAGAGAGACCAGACTCGCCAGGCTGAGATCTCAAATGTAATGTCTGCTTACGCAAGCAAGTACTTGAGTCACAACCCTGTGTTGTCTATAAAGGCAGGGAGGCAGCCACAGCCCATTTCAGATCTCACAGCTGGTAGCTCTTCCTGGTGCCTCCCTCAGAGAGGGAACATGACCACTAAGAAGTCTTTGATTTTCTATTAAAATTCATCATTATTCTTGTAATGCCAACACTAGGATAACGCGCCTGGGATTAGACCTAGGAAATCCATCAAGACCAATACTTAGTCACACTCAAGTGCTTTTATGCCACAGTTGCTATGAAGAGCAGCTTCAAAAACAGCCCCTTAAGAAGATCAAGAGGGCAGGGGGCCTCCTGACTGCTGTGCAGTTGAAGGCAGGGCTCTTCCCCAGACAGAGCCCATGCATTTTCAGTAAAGGGGCATTTGAATGTCAGGCAGTGGGAGGCAAAGTCTTGTCTATGTATCAAAGGTTTTGCTTCCCTTGGCTCAAGTGGAGTTAAAGAAATAGAATAAGCTGGAGAAATTTAAGGTTGTTCAACTTGCACAGAGCTCAGAAGAGCTCTGGTGTATCTGTAAGAACAAAAATGAAGATCCAGGTTACAGATTCCCTCTTCTCATACCCATCACAGGGCTGGTGAATTTGCACCCCGAAAGGAAAGTGCTAAGAGATATCTTGCCACATTCCCAATCATCTACCCATAACCCTTTCCAATCACTGCACTGAATCATAAGGGGTGACTTTCCCTCACGCCCTGTAACCAGCCTACTTCCTTCTGGCCTTTTTATTTGATAGATTTTAATTTTATCTTTCACCCTCTCCCTTTTCTTTGACTAGTCTCACTGTAGTTCGTAGGGCTAGGAAACATCTTTATCATCTGATATAAAAGGGATATGACAGGCCTGTGCTGTAAAACGCCAAGTGTCAAACCATAAGGAATTCCACAAATAACCGTTCAGATGCCCAAAGGGGGGAGGCAGGATATGGATGGCTCCCAAGTGCATGACTAAGTCCACCAGCACTGCAGAGACAGAAATGTGTCTCTGTCCAAGCTTGTAAGGTTTCCGGAGGTCATTATACATGGTGAGAGCAAGACCTGCCAGAGGGCAGACAGGCAATGCCATCACCTGAAACCTTTGTCAGAGGTCTTCCAGAGAACCATTGCCTCTGGGTGACAGCATTAGCTGTGTCACACACCTGGAGTGATTGCCTTGAATAAATCGGCATTTGCTCATGAAAGCACAAAATGAGTGACCTGGATTCGCCTAAGGGATGTGTAGTGAGGTGTGGAAACAAATTAGTAAAGGAAATCTGTGAGAGAATCTCCTGTCAGTGATGAGGCAGGAACAGGATGATGCTGAGAGCTGGGGGAGATTTGGTGCAGACCAGGGAGAAAGCAGAGAAGCCTGTTGTGTTGGAGGAAAGAGGAGAAGGAGATGCTCCCCTGGGAGATGGTGGGATGGGAGATTAAAGGGGGGGAGGGGGCCGGGAAGGAAGGTGGAGGGGAAACCAGAAATGGAGGCTAGCAATTCAGATAAAATGGATTAGATGGGGATAAAGGCAGCTGGAAGGAACTCAAAGAACATGAGATTAAGAGGTGCACGTGAGAGTTGATCAGTGTTCATGGGAAATGAGAAAGCTGGGTCATCTGGATCCTGCTAATGGCTTCTAGAAAAGAAGAGTCTGAACAGTTTGAGAGGGGGGATGGCCACAAAGCAGAACCGAGGTATATAAGACTCCAAGGTGCCCAGAGAAAGACTAGACCTCCTGATTACCCACTGAGATCATCAGACAGCAAGCTTAGAAACAGCACTGTTTGAAAAGCACAGGAACTCAGTGATATTGTGATACCCAGCTGCACTCAGGGCTGCCAGACACTGGACATGATCATGGGTGATATTAAATGGGGTACAAACACTGGACAGGAGTTTCTTACATTTCAATCTCTATTTAGCAACATGGTCCTGAGCCAGCTAGACTTATATCTGAGCCAGTATGGCAGACAGAGAAATAAATGAGAGAGACACCTCCATCCCTGGGGACATGCCACCACCCTAGGTGGGGCTCTGAGTGGCCCTGGTACAAGACTCACTCCCCAGGGACAGCCAAGCTCTGGGACTCCTTGCCTGGGCCAGAGAGTGCCATGAATCTGGTGTGCTAAACACACTGTCACCATTGCATTGCTTATCATATACTGGGAAAAAAAGGTAATTGAGAGGTCTGAACTGTGCAGTGAGCAGATGATAGAGAAACAGAAAAAATGTTGACTCAGTTCCTCGAAACTCTTTTCTGGGCTGGGAATCAACTCATGCCAGTTTGGTCAGGCAAGAGCAACTACATTGCTGCGCCAGGGGTCCTTCCAGCCTACAGCTCCGTTTGCCTTCCCCTGCCATCCTTAAGCATTTGCTAACAAATTGTTGCACTGAAGGTCCTGTGAAAAGGACTGGAGCAGATCCTTATTTTGAGAGACCAGGTCCAGGACCGTGGCCTTCATACAGCAGTGAGTGGGGCTGCCAAGTTCACCCCTTCATCAGGGATCTAGACTGCTTGAGTATGGGCATGTTACTACACAGAGGAGAGGGAAAAATACCTCCAAATTGGGCAGTAGATAGTCTGACTGTAGGCCTACTTACAAATACATGCATTAGCTCAGAAAGCAGTGCAAAGGCAGAAGCAATCAGCCAAAAGCAAGAGCACAGATGGTGCTTAAGTCCTCCTAAAATGCTGAAGAAATGCACATTTAACTACAGCCTCCATTAGATTAACTTCCTGTCTTTGGTGATCTAAAGACCATGGATTATCCTATTTGAGCTACTTTCTCTGCTAACTGCCCAGCCAGGTGTGTAAATAGTTAAATCACTTTATAAAAGTGTTCATGATTCTCATACTGCTGAGGAAATCCAAGTTAATAACTCTCCTTATTCTTATCATAGCTACCCTTGTTTTCTAAAGGCCCTGCAGAAACAGTCACATCTGCCCAGCCCTGCCAGCTGAGCCTCTGCTGTTGCTTCACCTTCAGGTCACATCCCAGAGCAGCAGCCTCCTTCCTCCCAGTCCCTTGAGCGCACCGGGTCCCACTGCTCAAACACAAGCACAGAGGCTTCTTTCTTCCCTTATTCCTGACAAACAAAAAGAGAAAAGCTGGAAGGAGAAAGAGAATAAAAAGGGAAGAAATGATGAAGAAGAACCTACTTTGAGCAGTGGGGTTAATCTGACTCAAATCTTAAATCCATGTTAGCAGTTAATCCAGTTAGTAAGGCTTTCATTGGGAGCTTTGAGAAATCCTTTAACCTCTTGCAGTAAACCAGAAGCGGCTTAACAGCTCAATGTTCATGAGAAAAGCCTGTCAATAATGCTGCTAAGCAGGTATTTAGCAGGATTTAAGAAACAAGCATGTGACAATTCTTCTTTAATGAAGCAATTGGGCTTCTCTCCAGGAAGGAAGTGGTCACTATTTCCTTAGTCTTGCCGGTGATCTACCTTTCAAGATTCAAAAGAAGATGCAGCTATGGTCTCTGTCAACTTGGAAAGTATTCCTTCTGGGGGAAACCACAGTAAAAAGCAGATTTTTTTTTAGTGTTTTTTATAAATCTCATGGATTCTTTGTCCTAAGAGATCTTCTATGAAGGAGACTGCGGTAGTAAAAAAATTAAATTAACTTCCCTGTGATTATTTTTTTTTTCTTCCAGAGGGGTCTACACTGTTCCAAAGAAAGCAAGATGACAAATAACTTTAATGTTTAAGGCTTTTTACTCCAGAGTCTAGCAGGATCATCTGTAAACCTAGTTTATTTACCACCTCTATGCCAAGCCATTACATATTCACTCCATCTGCAGAGACTGGTAAAATGAGTTTGCTCTAGTCCAGAAATCCTGCCATCACACATAGCCTGATGCTGCTTCCCAGTTCCTGGCAAAGGCAAAGTGCAAGTATGTCTGCTGGACAGTGACATACTGCAAGGTAAGCTTCATCCCTGCCCTGGATTGATGAGACCAGGGGGATCAGAGGCAGGTGACTTCCCAGACTCACCCACTCTTGGCTTCTCCAGGTGCCCAGTGGGTAGCGGGTTCATGAGGATGCATAGCTGTCCTCTGGACTGTGCTTGCTTAAACCCCCTGACACTGGTCACAGAAATTCCGTCACAGAAGCTTTCAGACACAATCACCTTAATTATGTGTAGGTTTCTACAAATTCTCTCAAACATATGTGATCCAAGGTAGTAGTACCAACCTTTTCATGTGGGAAACCTTTTTCAAGCTGTGAGGCCCTCTGGGAACCAGATCTGCTGGGCAACAGGGCAGACATCCCTACACCAGCATGGTGGAGACCACCATCAGTCTGGAAGCTCCAGTAGAAACCAAGATTTTCTGCTGTGATATCCCATCCACCCCATTACTTCTGGAGAGTAGGGCAGTTCTGAGCTACAAGAAAGCAAAGAGAGAAGGAAAGAGGGGGGATGTGAAAATCAAAAGTGTGTGACATGCACAGCAACTGAGGCACAAAAGTCATGGCATTTCTCAGCCTTCCCTTCTGTTTTACAGCAGGAGATTGAGACAGGGTATCATATCAGCAAGACCACTCTGCCGCTTGGATTCCAGACACAGACACTCCCATTTCCATTCACTTTCACAGATAAAAGGTTATTCTGCCTTTTTTCCCCTCTCTATACTAAGGAGGAACATTGCATTACCTTTGATATTTGCTGTGTTCAGCCAGCGTGGGCTGAGGCGCACATGCAACATTAATTTGGTTTTACCACCGCTCACCCGGTAATGCTCAAAGGGAGGGAGATCATTGCCATTCTAGCTGTTACCTCTAGTGCATAAAAGCTAGGAGTGCAAGCAGGATCTTTCAGAGGGAAACACTTTACAATTTTCAGTGCCTGAAGTCAGTCCTAAAGCAGGTTGAAAAAGCCAATGTGTAAGAAAATACAGGAGAAAATAATTCTTCAAGCACCCAATCAGAATCTCAGTAGTGTGCACATTTTGCATCACTTGAAAGTATTTTGATTTCTGATGCCTTTAGTATCTGAGTTTTTCTGCTGATATGAGCAAAAAATTTCCATACACACACACACATTAAACCACTTATAGAAGGATTGTCTTTATGGGAGTTCTACCTAATGAGACCATGATCCTTTGTGAATAACTCTGGTAGGCACAAGGACAGCACAGATACTAATTAACCTATAACACTGCCATTAAAAAGTCATGACATGAGCTAATGCACTGACTAGGATAGTTCTTTTTCCTTTCATAAATTATATTTTTCTATAGCTCAGTTAGGTATTTTCAACCACCGTTCTTTCCCCAGTCCTTATACTGTCTTTTCCAAAAAGACAGTCACAAGCCCTTTTAAGGAGGAAAAAAAAAAAAAAAAAAAAACCAACAAAAAAACACCAAACCAACAACCTTTAAAATAACAAACGATTAATAAAAACAAGTGAGCTCTCACTCAGTTCAAATTCCAGCTCAGCCCTCGTTGGCCAGGTATACTGACGGAAATGAGACTTCTACATCATGCAGAGCCATCTTTTCACTAAAAAATGTACTTCAGATACAATGTTAGCAGAGACTGGGACGTTCAGCAATTGGTTATCCTGTTTACTGCAGAATAACCTGCTCTATCTAGGTTTGTTGGTACTGTGTTTTTACATTCTTCTTTCTTATGAAACCAATACAAAAGACAGAGTGGATAAGGGTAACAGTAGACTATAGTCACAGCTGTATTGCAGCTTCTGGATGCAGAAGGTAAGGTTCAAGCTAAGGAATTTAACTACATAAAAGCAGATATATTAATCACAAATTATGTAAAGGAAAAAAAGAACACAAACAAAAAAAACACAAACAAACAAAAACCAACACCCAACCCTGAATTCCAGATAATTTTCACTACTATGCAGCCACCTCTGGCCCACAACTTCCAGAAGGAACCACCACCTGATTTTCATTCTCATTACGATTCACTCCCTTCCCAGCACTGAGACACCCGTGGCTTTTCCAGCTCTGCTCAAGTGCTGAGCCAGCCAGGGCACGCAGAGCAGCAGCTCATCATCTACCAGCAGCCCCGGCCACCGCTCCCAGACCTCCTCCTGCCAAAGAAGGCAGCAGTGCTGGCCAGATGGTGCCTGCATCCCCCCCAGCGCCGTTACGGACCATGCCGCTAGCAAGGCAGGATTCTACCGTGGCTGGGGTCAGTGCTGCTCTCTGCTTTCCCTCACAGACCTCTGCTTGGCCACATCCCAGCACAGTTTGCGCTCTTTAGTCAGCACTGCCCTAAGGGTTACCTCCAGCCATCTGCCCAACACACCATCTGAGCAGACCTTCTGCTAACCCTGCCTCCCGAGGAGGAAGCCGAATACTGCCAGGCTCCCCGACACTCACCTCGAAATAAATAAATAATAAGGGAATGAAAAGAGCTGTCACTTTTTTGTTCTGATGCAGTATGGCAAGGTCGGCACTGATGTGCTGCTTGGAAAGAGCCAGAAGAATGAGAGGGTCCATCTAGTCTGAGAAAGCCACCCCTGCTGGGGCTTTGCAGCAAGCGCTACAGGGAAGGAGTGAGGATGCTGCAAGGTATTATCCTCATGGCAGCACCAGGCTGCAGAAAAGGTAAACCATGGCCACCTGGAAAGCTGCATGGGACTTCAGAGAATCTCTTCTTAGGGTGGGTTGTTCTAAACCCCAGGATTGTCTTCCATCAGGTGGGGACATACCCTAATTTGGGGCCTTCTCATTATTATCAGCCAAGAATGAAAATCAACTCTGCAGATCAGGGAGGGCTGGGACACAACATTCATCTCTTCTCCCTCCTCATCACCGAGGAGATGTTAACCATAGCCCTGCTCTGGAAAGAGTTACAGGAGAGCAAGGAAAGAGGGAGACAAGGGAAGAACAGATGCAGAAAAGCACAGAGCTTAGGCGAGGCTGAAGAGATCAGACTGTGAGGGCAAACACAGAGCAGGGTGTAAGGTCTATGTGGATATCACAGGCATATGATATGGTGATGTTGCTGGGGTATCAGTACAGTCAACCCCACATGGCATCAAGCCTCTGTAAACCCAGGCTAATGATCACCCCAATACAATTCTAGGGTCTCCAGTTGCCTTCAAGCACTAGGAGCACTTGCTTGGAGCTATTTATGAAAAAAACCTGTGTAGACAACCCTTAGAAATGGGGTTCAGGAATTAACCCTCTGCTCACACCTTACAGACAGACAGCACACACACACCACCACCACTTCCTCCCCCAATCCCTTTCCCTCCTTTTCTTTCCACCTAAAGAAAAACAGCCTGCAGTGCCTCAGACTGTGACTAACTGCTGAAATGACACTGACTGAAAGGGGGAATCATTTTGCAGATTAGGCTGGGAAGATCTGCAGGAAACAGGTTCCAGGATGGAAAAGTTTTGCAGCAAAGCTATGCATAGGAACAGACTGAGTCAGAGCAGAGGTACTCTACAATAGCATGGTCATGCTACTTAGATCAAGCTCCTTGGCCATTGTTAGAAATAACTGACCTGTCTTGCCATCATTTGATGGCTGACAAGCTCATCAACCACACTGCATGGCAGGGAAATGATGGTGGTGGAATTAATGGGACTCTTCTCATTTTGCTGCACAGCCTCCCTGCCTACCACAACGGCCCCAGAAGCCAGTCCTTCCCCCAGCAGCTGAGAACGCGGCTCTGCTGCACCATCAGGGGCAGAGGATGGGGCTGCATGTGCTCAGCCCCTGCTTAAAGTAATCAGGACAAATGCAGATTGAATGCATAAAGCAAGGGAGGGTGGGGGAAATACGGGAGGAATTGGGAGAACATTGGGTAACGCGAGGCCACAGGCAAGAGATGGATGGCATAGAGTTTCTCTGCGTCAGGCTTTTGGTCCCAGCAGGTTAAGGTACAGCCGCCTTGACAGATGCAACCATCCAGCTTGGAGGGATTCAAATTAAGGTCAGAAGGGATAAAGCAGTGGTGAGCAAATGAATGAGTTTTTTCTGGCTCAGAGTCATGCCCAGATGCACGTTCTTCATCATTTATGAGGATAATTAAAATGCATCATTTTTGTGTGTGTGTATGTGCACATACATGCATACACACAAAATTTACTTCTCTAGGAAGGAATACAACCATAAGAACTATTTTTTTCACTGCCTCTGTAGCAGCTACCTGAATTTTAAGCTTGGGAATAGGGAAAGAAAAATGGGAGGGGAAAGGGTACCCCCTTTCTATGTTTAACCTCACGGGAAGAGGAGGAGAAAGCAGCTCACAGCTTTTCAGTCCTGAGCAGGGATTTAGTGTGACACTAAATGTTCATGCAATTTTTGATTTGCAAAGAGCAGGGCCTTGTAGTGCTTGTGGCTGGAATCAGGCCCAGGAGGGGCAGGTTTGTCCCCTGTCTCCATCACTCAGCAGATTAATTAGCCATTACTTTCAGCTCTGCAATGTAATCGCAGCTCAGATCTGCAGCAGCAAACTCTGAACCCATCTCAGAGCACAATGCCAGCTGTGCCCAGCTTTTGTCCAACAACCACAAAGGTCCTACGTGCCAGGGTTTCCTTCACTCCTCCTGGGCAGCATGGCCTGACGCTGTGACAGATTTTCTTTGCATCCTGCTATGTGCTCTCCATAGAAGCTGGTCAAATGTCCATGTCTAAAATCTGAGTAGCAGGAAACGATGTTTCAACATTGGCACCCAGAAGCATTTTCCAGACCTGGAAGGCAGATGTGCTCAGTGCTGTACTAGGGACAGGACTGAATTGCCCACAGTTGACAAGACTGTTTTGGCTCTGTGAGGCCACTGGACATTAACAGGACCCTGTTTTTTAGTCTTCCAGCTGAAGCACACGGTGTATGCCTTCCACAGCAGGATGTATCTTCTCCTAAGGCAGGCACACATTTTGCCCTAGAGCCCAGATGTGCCTGAAAGCAGAGAAGTGTGCCTGAGCATCGCTCTGTGTATAAGCTTTGTAAAAGCTGTTTTGGCTGGTCTCTACTATTGTATTAGTGCCTATCAGTGGATACACAAACACACTGAGGAGAGGGCTGAGTGCTTTTCACTCACTGTAAATTTGTGATGCCTAGGAATTTGTTTATTCCTAGCTAGAAAATACTAAGCCCATCAGTTATGTCCTCACTATTCTCATCATGCCATCTAATCTATACTGACCTTCCAGCCGGAGCACTGCCCTAAATTGTCACAAACAGTCAGCTCTCCATTACGCGGCTCAGTGGAGTGAGTGGTAGAGACATCTGTGTGCATGGACTCAGTGCTGCGGTCTTACTCAGCACAGGATCCCCAGGCATAATTAGCCTGGACACCATACTGAATCCTGGCTCACTCTCCCTGCAGCCCTGGTCTCCAGCTCATAAACCTTTCCTGAGTGCCAGGGCACATGAAGCAGAGGCAGCGCTCCAGTCCCCTGCTCACCTCTGACGTTACCTGCCTCCACCCAGTGCTGGTCGGAGGGCTCTGCCACCCCCAACTCAGACATGGCTGGTGCTGCAGCTGCCCACTGAGCTGGCAGTGTTACTGGGGCTGAGGCAAAGTCCCTGCTCCTAACTCTAGCTGAACAAGGACTGGCCCCATCCCTCATCCTAACACCCCTCTATACTGCCTGCCTCTGCATCGTCTGCTCTGAAAATCTGGGTGAGGAACAAGATGGGAGCTAACAAAAGTCCCACAGGACTTAGTAATTCAGTGTCTCACTGCTAAGTATCTGAATTATGGATTCTCTATTAGGGACTTGACCAGGATAGACTGTGAGCTAAGAAACAGGCATCTTCTAAAAAGCTTGGGGACCATCATCACCTTGATCTGCTTCAGGATTTGGTCCTTAAGCAGAGTTGTCAGCAATTAGCTCAGATATATTTTAGGTCTGTTTACAAATGTCTTGCAGCTGCACTGATCAGGAGCTAGGCACAAATAGCAAACAAGAGAAATCTGTTTGGGCTCTTTACTGATGCAACTGGCTCTGGATAGTCAGACTTGTTTTTCCTTCTTCCAAAGGCTGATGGTGTTTTCAAATCTGTGAAAGCTCAGATGTGGGTGGGAGAGGGAAAGGGATCATCCTGACCTTTGAATATTTGAACTGCTCAGACTTCATGAGTAGCCCTATCTGATGGTGGGATCACTAGAAGCTGGCCAGAAGCTCAGTCAGAGTTCAAGTTTCATTAATTCATCAGTATTCACACAGGGTATTTAATCAGGACTAAGACTAACGTGTAGTTAAGATCTTCTTTAGAGACACTACAAAATAAATTTGTCTTCTGTCTTTCGATTAGTGACCTGCTAAACATCAGATCCCAGAATTGCCTGCCAAGGTTTTGGATATAATCAATAAGTCTTTCCACCATTTGCCCTACAACATATTTATCTCCAGTGGTAAATCAGCACAGCACTTTCTGTCTAACTGTACTGCCCCTGGTTCCCCAAGCTTGGATCTCCTTCCCCAGGCACAACACCATGCACAACCCTGTTTGCTGGTATCTGGGAACAGGACCTGACCCACCAGTCCCCCTCAGCTTCTCCTGCCATCCCCAGTGCACTGTTGGCTCCATGGCCACAGCAGCTGAGCCATGCAAGGCCCCATTAACATCTCCTGAACCAGTGCAGATGGGCAAGCTGGCTTCAACAATAAAGATGGTTTGAAACCATTAAAAAGCAACGAGAGCAAAATGAAGTCCCCTGCAGTGCTACTGCCATTAGGAAAGCAACACCAGCAAACAAACAGAAAAATGCATTGAAATTTTTGCCAAAAAAGCCCTAGTTAGAAAATTAGGTACATACACAGTGCAGCAGGAGCCACATGTAAAGTAATTCAGGCTGCAACTTTAAAGTGGGTCTTCTAAGCAGTGTGGGATGCTTGATCCCACGACTTACATTAGAAATACATAACAAAAGAGTCTATTGTAAAAGAGTTTTGGAATCAGGACTGACTATTACAGGCAACTCTGCTTAAAGACATGGTTAACTGCTGCACTGAAGTAATAATCCTGCTGCTAAATCCAGAATTTAAATGCCTCAGGGGCTTAAGGGTTGTCAGGAGCTAGAATTCATTTCCAGAGGTTTTATTTAGTTGCAGCAGCAATTTTACCTGAGGGTGACAGTAAATTTGAGAAATACAGGACTAATAATTTAACAGAATTGGCTGCGGTATTTTTGTAAAGACACACAAACACACACACAAGCTTGATGAAATGAGTTCTGCACACTGCATGCTTGCAGGTTTCATTTGAAAGAAAATGATTAATGGGAACAGAAAGAAAAAACACAGCACAGCAACAAAACAAATCAGCTCTGCCTCCTAAAGGTCAGAACAAACCTGCTTCCTGATTTGGAAATCATCTCCTAGGACAACATCAGGCATTTGCTTCTGCATCCACCTCTTGCCTCTCCCAGCTGATAGCTGCTGATTCCCAACACCTCAACCAAGTGGATGGAACAGTAACTAAACACACTCCTAGCCAGACATGCAGGACACGACCAGAAACAGTGGTTTACACCACTGGCTCTCAGAGGACAACTTTTGCCTGTCTGCGTACCACCATTATTTTCAATAAAAAGCTAAGAGGTCTTTTACTCAGTACCTCAGTTCAGCTTGGAAGAGGTTTTCTCTCAGGAAGAGATGAGGACTCAGCATAGCATCACTGTGGGATTTCCATCACCAGGAAGGTATGACAATATAACAGCTTATAGAGAGCTCTTTCCCCATTGCCTTGGTCCCAGGCACGAGCAGAGCAAACTGCCCTCCCATCCCCTTCCACCACCCAGGGACAACTCTCTGCAGAAGTTCTTATCTCTTAGCCCAGCCAAACTGCTGTTTCAGGGAAGCAAATGAGTAGTCTGGGAGACTGGGCACAAAAAGGGAACTAAACTTCCCAGCTGTGATGCTGTCTTACAGAAAAACTCTACAGGATTTGAAACCATTGATATCTCCCCTCCTTCCCCCTCCCCCCCCCCCCCATTGTAATTGAGAAATATGTTATTTTCTGCATTTGTAATTAGGACTGAACAGATGGTGAAGCCTTTGTTTAATGAAATATGTCCATTCAATTAACCCATGCCATGAGGGATTCAGCAATGCAAAAGGAATCAGTGTCCCACCACTGTAATGGGGTCCTCCTGCCCAAACCTGCACACTTAGGCGAGGACTGGGATGCTATAGGCAAGACTCAGAGATACAAGTCAGACTTGTTGAACCTTGCTCAGCTGTCATTTCTGCTTCCCCAGAAGCTTTATTTCTTTTCTTTTTCTTTTTTTTTTTTTTTTTAATTCTTGGCCTGATTACCAGTTCTAGAGATTTTGGACCCTACGCTCACACTTGCCTCAGCAGCACATGTAAAAGGTAGTATCTGGTCTCTGTGCTCACTGAAAAAGGAAAAGCCTAGGGGTCCAGTAGACAGGGAGCCATACCAAAGGGAATCAGGTCACACTGCCAGTTCTGCCACCAAACTTTGAGTAAGGGAAGCCCATCCGTGCCTCAGTTTCCCTATCTGAGCTGATGAATAGCTCTCAGTACTCTGTGAACACCCCAGCATGTGGTTCACTAGCAGTTTGAAAATTGACCATCAACCAACACAGATTCCTGAGGCAAAGCACGATCTTTCTTTCCAGTCTTATCAGAAACAAAGTTTGGCTCCTTTAAAGGAAAGGGACGACATTTTGAAACACACTAATTGAAACACACATTCATACTGCAAAAAAAAAAAAAATTCCTCTTTTTTTTTTTTTTTTTTTTTTTTGTCCAATTCCACCAGTGGCATACTTACCATGAGAAACAGAGCCAAAAGATACAAAGGCCTAGAATTAGATCAGGTGAATCTGGAGTAACTATTTTTATGAAGGTAAATAGTTTATTTCTAACCCTGCTCCCAGTTTCCACTGGTGCAGGAGCAGAGGCTCTCCAGAGGTGTGACAGAAATAGCTTCAGCTAAAGAAAATTCATTAAATGCCAGTTGAACTTACTTTACTACTTTAAAACCAAGCCATTTCAGATTTTCATTCCCAAATGGTAAATTGGTACATTTGCCAAAATAAATTACTTTGGTGTTTTGGGGGTTCGGTTGGGATTTTTTTAAGTAAGTGAGGAAAGCAAAAAAACCCCATGACATTTGGAGGTTTTGTTTTTGTTTTTATTTTTCTTCTTTTCCTTTTCTTTTCATTCAAATCAGGATGGAGAGAGAGTGCTCAGCTGCTTCCCATGCTCAGACACAGTGCATTATTGATCTCTAGAGCACAGTGAGGAAAACAAAATACTTTTATGGGAAATACCTATTCTCTTCAATGATGCATTTTTTTTTTTCTTATTTTGCAGAAAATATGAGTAGTTTATTGGTCCATTTGGTTGTGTGGAAATACCTTCAGATAGCAATTCATTCAGAAACTGGATTTACACAGCCAGAGGAGAAACACAACCCGTGACACCGCCCATCAGGCACTGTCAGCCCCGGCTGAAGCACAACACACATGATGACATGTAACACCCCTCCCAGGGAACGTGCCAGTCAATCTGTGCACGCAGGGAGCACCCGACGCTCCCTGATGTCCAACAACCCCAGAGAACCCAGATCCCTCCTGTGTGCCCTTGGCTGCAGCCACCACTAACAGTCCTGCCATGGTGGGAAGGCAGCTCCCACAGCTTAAAACAGCACCCGACACCTCTTAGGTTCCCCAAAACACATCCTTCAAACATACCCATTTGTCTTGTGTTAGACCCAGCTGGACTGTCATCTTCCTCTTTTTACCCATTACAAGGGAGAAGGATATCTCTCTCTCCCTTCCTTTGAGGTGTTTTATGGGCTCATCTGCCTCCCGGCACTTATGTTCATCCCTGAAACCAGTCTCTCCCTGGTGGCATCACAGGCACATTTTCTGGCATTTGTGACTGTTCCCACACTGTCTCAAGCTGAGCTAAACATTTTCCAAGCGCAAAGCAGAATGACTGAAACTCCTGTTACATTTTCCTAATGAATATGAAGTTACCAGACAGTAGAAATTCCTAACTTCACTCAATTCTCCAAATCCACTTATTGATGCTTATCAGCCAAGACCAGATAAGTCTTCCCATTTTGACTAGAATTACATTTTTTTTTTGACCACAACAAAACAATTATTGCAAAAATATTGACATAGCATCAAATATGAAACTCAGTATTTTACTAACACTGTGTACTAATTAATGACTTGGACATGAGACTGGCTGCAAAAATGACCAGGTTGACTCATCTTTGTTCATGGCAGAAGTTTCAAAGACACATCCTAGATCCTGCCGTGAATCATTCAGGCCTGAAAGCAGCCCTGGATTTGAACTCTCTCTGGGCTTTGAAGACACTCTGATCTAGCTCCAAATCGGCTGGTTTGGAGGGCACAGCTTGTCCTCTGAGATGTTTCAGCAGCTGAACCAAATCATTTGATGGTTTTATAATGAACTCAACTGGGACACCACAGGTTGACTGTGCTAACATATCTGCTGCCTGTGACTACTGCAGCTGGCTAACAATAGGACTTGAGGTAAAATGATAGTTTTGCAGCTCTGAAGTGAAGGCATGCTAGATAAAATATAATAAAAAATTGAAACCTTTCTAAAACACCAGATTCCAGGATCAAAGCTCTGGATCCACTTGTCCATATCAACTCACAAAGGCTGATGGGCAGGTAGAGATGCCTCTTTGCCCAGGATGCTGGTGTTGGCCAGAGTGAAGGAGCTGGTTCTGCATTTGTATCTCCTTCATAATCGCTCTAAATAAGAAATGGTTTCTGACAGCTTGACCACCTCTCACTCTCACAAGCTGGCTGCCTTGTCATTGGCAGAGTCCTCAAGCAGATCCAGCTGCCCAGACAGAGCTGGCTTGTGCTTTGAAATGTGGCAGGCAGCCAGAGAAGCAAAGAGATGTGCTGGCTTTTCCCTACACAATCCCTTAACAAGGAATCCTGATGTTCCTGGGCACAGATTTCTTTCCCTGGGTACCTCACACCATCCGGCAGTCACTCTGATTATCACTGAGAATCCCCTTAGCAGAGAAACAACCAACCTTTTTTCTTCTCTTCTCTCTTGGGATGAGCACATAAGAAAACATCATTAAACAGAAATTTGTCTGGACTGGAGAGGTAACTCCAGGCCACTCTAACAAGGTGAATCCTGTTCTTCTTATTGTAACATCTGGCCCTGTTAGGGCTTGTGCTTTTGCTTAAGACATCCAAGACAGACACAAGCACCAGCTTCCATGGGGAGTGAGCATTATTGAGGGTCCATATCCGTTTGGCCGTTAGGGGTGGACGGAATATAATATTTCTATTTCTTTTCTAGCCATTCTATTTGCTTTGAGCCAGAAAGTGAGCCCAGGCCATTTTCAGATGGTACCTTCTGCCCAGATATATATCACTTCCCCTTTTCTTAAGATGCCTTAAAATGCACAAAAACTGTGCATGTGATTTCTCCCTAATCTCCTTCAGACACAAGTGGATTAGCACAAGCAGTCTAACCCAGACCTCTTTGCTAACCATCCTCACCTTGAATGACATTGACAGGGAGCAGCCACAGTTCAACACCATGAGCTGGTAAAGGTTTAACAAGCTACCAGGGCAATGACCACTTCAGCCAGTTGAGAAAAACCCAGACCCATAGTCCCCCAAATCCCCACCACTTTCCCATCTCTGTGAATTCTGGTCCAGGATGGAGTTTAGGAAAAAACAATCAGCAAAGTCCAACTAATTTCACCATCAAAATGGTGTTTTCAGCTTGCCGTAGAGAGTTCACAGCATCAAAACACAATTAAGTAGTTGCACATCAACAGACTCTAATTGCTGCAAGGAGCAATTCAATTATGTTTTAGATACTGAAATGAGTCATTATCAGCCTATAGGGGAAAATTGTGTTTGTGGGGTCATGTTTTTTATATCATGTACTATCTTCTTCCCAAAAGTTAGCTATTTTACTGCTCACAATATTAATTTTGGATGGATTCTTCCCTTTTGGAAGTAAACTGAGACATTTCTAGTTATAGGAACAATGTTCCACTGTAGATCAGAAAAGCCCAAAGCCATACTCTCCTATCTGGGGCTATGAAAACAGAAATTTAAGGTCCCATCTGCCTTGTGAAATTCAACTGCTTCATAAACAAATTATAAATAATCACACTTCTACTCTGACTTCATTGTAACTCTAGTCTAGGTAGACACAATTAGGCTAGTACCCCAGTTCAGACCCGTAATAGCTGGTTTTAAAGAAAGGAAGAAATAATCTCTGCTATGAAAACAGCTGGGATGAAAGGTAACAAAGATATTTTGAAGATATTCTGAATTACAGATGCTGGAAGAGTTAAAGTACACAGAGTATCCTAAGAATTGAAGCACCTTGTTGAATACTTAAAAGAAAGTTGAGTCAGGTTGAGTCTACTACTTGGGTGACTGAGGATGGTTAAGAGCTACAAGAACACTTGAACCTTTCTCACAGAGAGAGATTTTTTTTTTTTTTAATTGTTCCTACAGCAATTTGAAAGCAAGATGATTGCAGTGTGGTGAGATTCAGCAGCACTGAATAAGTCCTGTTTTGAGAGCTCTGGGTTAAACAGCACTGATTTAGATGTTCATGCATGCACAGTAGTTCACCAAAGATAACAGGTTGCAGTGGCCACTTAGTAATTGACCTATGGTGATTTAAAACCTTAATTTGCTTTCATGCTTCCTGATTTAAAGTAGTGTGTGCACTTGGGCATAACTGCCTTAAGAGGTCTGAGCAATATTTTAGCCTGGATTCATCAGGAAACAAGGCTTAACAGAGCATACAGACTATCCCTCCTAATAACTCCTAAATGCATTGGCCATTTTCAGCCAAATTTGTTGCAGGGTTCAGAGTCTCGATGCTTATAACATTCTCATAGGTTTTGTGATGAGCCAGAGCCAAACTCTGCTCTTGCTTATTTTGAGAGCAGGCTGTTGCTTAAGCACTTTTGGCAACTGACTTGGTCACATGTCCTGACTCTTCTGTGGTGGGCACATCACACGGGACATGAAGCAAGAGGAGGACAGCTGGGCTACTGTGGGGCCACGTCCTAGATGCAAAAGGGAAACCATAGAAATTTAGGCTATATTGGACCCACCACTTGATGAATGTCCTGTTTTCAAATAACTGTGTTATAGCCATGACTTCATGACCTTCCCTTTACATAAAGCCATTGACACAGGAACGAAATGCCTTTCTCTAGCAGAGAGACAAGCAAACAGAGGGGTGGAGCAGAGCTTCCTTGTGCTAGCCTGGTAGTGCAAGAGGCATCGCATGCTACAGAGCCCTGAATAGTACTTACAGGTGGGTAACAAAGCTCCCTGGGTGATTTGTAGGCTCTGAACAGCAAAGCTGTCACTGAGCCCCAGTGAATCTTCCTCAGTCTGCACCTTTGCTAAGATGATTTATTGAATGTGTCCATAACAAAAGCGTGCTGGGGACTCACTGTAAAGTTCAAAACCTGAGTTTCCTGTGTGTTTGCACTCCCTTCTGCCTTCAGAACTCTAAGTTCTATCTTCAAGAGAGTTCAGGTTTTGGCTGGCTTTCAGGTGCAAAGGGCTGCTGGAAGCAAGCCCCTTATGGGTTAAATCAGATGATGCTCATTTTCCCAGATAACCCAGCCATTAAGTGTGCTAAGATAACAGGAGTTAAAAGGCAGCTTGGTCAAGCAAACAGGGAAGAGCTGGAGTCAGAATGTCCAGCTTTCTGCTAACCATTAAATAATCATATGCACCTTTTGGCCATAGCTTCCTCACTTAGAAAAAAAGGGGAAGTTCCAGTGTGCTCTGGTTACAGAAAGACAGTGGCCATTTCAGAAAAGGGGTGCTGCACTTTAATTATTGTTATTCCTAAATTAAAATTCAAGCACTGACCAAAAACTCACTAAATTAAAAAAAAAAAAAAAAAAAAAAAGCTCTATGGACTTCAAAATATAATGTAGCCCTCCTTACACTGCCTGACAAGGTCTCTGTCACAGCAACATGGAGAGGGATTACAAGAAACACCAAGAATGCTCCAGAACAGTTACATTTTTGAAACCAGGCTGTGTTATCTGCAACCATGAGACACTGTGCCTGTCCCACTAGGGCCACACTGCAGGATGGCATGTTCCCATCAAGACCAGCAGGATTCATATTCTGGGTAGGGCGTCCAGGGCCACAAAGGGAAGTACTAATAGTTAAAAAGATATCTAGAGCTTGCAGAAATAGATATTTTCCCAGGAATAAAATATGACTTTGAATAAATGTTTTATTCCATTGCACATAATGAACGGCAGTGAATGTGATTTGGGGACCTGTCAGAGAGAGGAGCACAGACATAGTACATGCACTGCAGACAGTATTAATGAGGTTGTTTAACTGAAATGCAGGGAATTTAGATCACTGTTAATTTTAATCCCTTTTCCTATTTCCTCTGGGTTTTGTGTTGTTTTTGTTTGGTTGGTTGTTTTTTTTTTTCTCCTTTTTATGATCACCTATGTGGCTGATAAAACAGGGTCATCAAAACATTTATTAGAAACTGCTGCAGGAACCAATCCATATGCAACTGCATGGAAGGTAAAGAGGCATCTGCTGCTCAACATTTCCATCACATTTAGCATCAAGCTCAGCTTGGAACCAGGCAAACAAGACAATTTGCTTCCAGAAGAAGTAGTGGAAAGGAGTCACTAGTCATTAGAGGTGGTTTTCATCATTCTCGGTCTGTAGCTTAATAGTGGGTGTCATGGGTCTGGAAAACTGTCGCTCTTGTGTGGATAAGAGCAGCTCTCACCGCTGTGCTCGGTGGACAACATACTGCACAGCTTGTACCAGCATGGGGAAATGAGGACATTGTCACATTATCTGCTTTCTGGCTGCTAGAGCCATTTTTAGGGGGGGATTTGCTCTAGTTTTTACTAATTGCTTTAATAGGCAGAAAGAATTCTTGTTGGTAAATTGGTTTCCTCCCTCAGGAGGAACACGAGCCCCTTTGCCAGTGAAATCTTCCCTCTACGAGGCTTGGAGAGTCCAATATGAGGAAAGTCGTGTGTGGTTTCACCTGCTATTAAAAGAGCAGAATGGAAACAGGGCATCATCTCCAGCTAATTGTTTCATCAACTTGGAGAGCAACAACTGCTTGCTAAATAAGGCACTTCTTTTCTGCTTTGCAATTGCACTCTTCTGTTTGCCAAGAAAAGCTCTGACACTGAAGACTTCTCAGGACATCTAGAAATGTTGCCTTTGGTTTTAGTCCAGAAAGACAAAAAGCAAAACCAAGAACTGCAAATCAGAAGAGAAGAAAACTTGAAGGAGATTTGCCTTCCTCCCATCCATGTGAAACCCACATAACCAGTAAACATTGGCTAGAAAAAAAATAATTAATGAAACTTGTTTGCTGTGTCTGCGTCAGAAAATGTTAATGCTCAGCTAAAGAAAAGACACTTGAGAGTTTCCTCAAATAAGTTTATGTTTTCAGTTGCTTTTGGAAAAACAATCAAGTTTGCATATTTTTACCAAAATATTGAAAGTGCTTGACTCTCATATTACAAACCGGGAAACTAAAGCTATTAAGCCAGTCCTATAATAAGATTTGAGAAGAAATAAAGGGCTATTTAGAACTAGCTATTGCTTTTCATAATGAACTGAACTGGCAAAAATTCTTTTATTTTTTTCCCATTCCTGAGTTATCCAGAAATGAAACATGATGTAAATACCTATTAGTTAAAGTACATGCTCATGCATGGTGATTTCCCTTGTCTCCAGCTCAGCTCATTTGTAATTTAAAGCATCAACAGTAAAACATTTCTGCACTTAGAAGTCATATCTTTAGACTAGTAAAGCTCCTTCCTGAAGACACCTCCCTTCCGTTCTGGGCTGCCTTTAAACTTTGTGTCTGAATTTTTCCTTCCTTCTCCCCAAGCAGGTGACCAGAGAGTGAGCCAGGCCCAGTGTCTGTGGGTGCCAAACTTAGCATCAGCATTATTGGTCTGTTATCAACAGCAGAAATTCACTATATTATGTGGATGGCTCCGAATCTGTAATCTTAAATTTTTGGAGCAAGTCAGTCAGTAAAGTTCACTTAAGGATCAAGGTCTCCTTGCACAACACAAGTGTGAATGAGTAGGCATTTCTCATGCTTGCAAAAAAAGAAGGGAAGAGATCCTGTGGAGAGAGAACAAGGCTACCTCTGAACCCGCCAGCCTGCTTACCAGAAGCCCAGGGGACAGTCACTGGTAAGAACAGATGTAACCCAAGTGCCAGACACATCCTGGGGAGTGTGATTTGTGCCTGTATGACGAGTCATCAAGCCTACTGCCAGCTTAACTGTGTGTATGGGACAACCTAGTCGTGATGAGGAATTCCTCTGGCTCCAGCTGTGATTGACAAGAAAAGAAATAAAAAGATAGGAGCTGAAAAGCTGTGTGCAGTAACCTTTCCCTTTGTCAGAAACATCAAACCAATTCCTAACGGCTCACTTTAAAATGCATTTTACATCCTCTTTTTGACATCTTTACCACCTCCCCAGCATTGTTGGAAGATACAAATTCACCCTGACAGCCAGAAGAGGAAGGGAAAACAAGAAATAAAATAAAATAAAATAAAAACAAAGCTCTAAATCCTTTCTAACCATCATGGAGAACAACAAGAGTTAGTATAATACACTCACTGACAAATCACGCATGAACCACCTCCTTACAAAAAAGCTGCAGTAATCAGGCAGGAACAAGGTTACTTACCCTAGCAGGACCCAGTCATTATTGTCTTATTTTCCTGATAAACACTGATAGTACTTTGTAACCTACCTATATCAAGCTCATTTTCTTATTTTTTTATTGCTTTTCTTCTCTCACAAATTTCCTTCTCTTTCCTTCCTTTGTCATGTTGACTTACAGAACCTGACACCTTTGCATCAGGACAGATGTGCAGCTCTATTAATTGCTGTTGAACAAAGACACATATCACACAAGGACAAAAAAAAAATATGGGAAAAAAAAAATCCACAATAAAGAGGAAAGCAAGAAGTTTTACTGACAAAACTCTCACATCTGCATTTTGTGACTTTATGGATGGACTTTCTCTTACCTAAACTTAGTTGTCTTCAAAATTAGATATCTAGTCTCACTAGCCATCCAGGCTTCTACTATACTCAGTGAACAAAGAAAGGGCAAGTCAGGAGAATGATTCACCATACCTTCTTTAGAAAGCTATTTTGGAATGGACTAAATCATTCTTTAGATAATTAATATAGACTAGATGTTCAAATTCTACACAGTTAAAGGGTAAGATGTATTACTGTCGTGACACAAGGAAGGATAGCTCCACAGAATAAGGGCTGATAATAGACATCAGTGACAGTCATTTGGTTTTAAAACCTCTGGGAAGGAGCAGACACAGAGAGAGAAAACACTTGTTCAAGGTCACAGAGAAGGTCACTGGAACTGCTCATGTCTCCTGAGTGCACTCCAATGTCCTGAATAAAACATACTCATTTATCATGCAGTGAATAAGGTTTAGGAAATGACAGTCCAAATGTCACATGTTAAAAAAAAAATCAGAAGAAAAAGCATGACCTTACATTGGCACATGTTTAACTACAGTTTAATTTACATGAGCAGAAGCACACTGATTCCCCCCAGCTTCTGAGATTATTATTAGTAGGAAAACACAATTCTGTGGGTTTTCAATAGCTGTTTGCATTAACAAAAACCCAAGGCACAGGATGATATCAGTGACCACATTACCTAATCAAACCTAAAGTAAATACACTGCAGTCTCACTAAAATTGGGGCAAAAGCTGTAGGGAACAGAAGGACTTTGCGCTGGATGAAATTAATGCTGTTTCTGGACGAGGTGATGGGAAATACTTTGAAAAAATACTGCAAACAGCAAATGGACATCAACCTAGGGATGTCCAGTGATGTGGAACTTCCATACGTGAAGTCGGTAGTGACCAGGTGGGAAACAAGCTTCATCTCTCCCACAGTCAACCCTGCCACAGCCAACAGGACATCACAGGAGACATAAGGAACCTAAGGGACCTTCCAAGGACCCCTGGGAAAAGGAAGGTCATGAAACATTTGGAGTAACTACATTATGAAGAACAAATAGACCTGACCATGGAATTGCACATAAATTGCCAAGTGCAGCTGTGCTCAAGACAGCAATCAGTGTTAAAAAATGCCTCTTATAATGTCAAAGTAGAAAAGCCTACACAGACCTGAAGTATGCTTTTTATCCTTATACCACCATGTCCCTTTGAACTTTCTTTTAGCTGTAGTCACTTTCTTAGAGCAAGACCTAACTGCTAGCTGAAACAGTGCTTCCACTCCTCTCCTAAACACTTCATAACCACAAACCTCAGCTGTTCTTACTTGTTTCCTGAGTTTACCCAACGGATCATGGCAAAAAGGGACAAGATGAAGGAGTTTATAATAGGAAAATAATCAATACTGACATGCCATCACTGTCTTCAAGGCAATCAATAGCAGCTCAGGAGACCTCAGGGGCTTTCAGTGTGTGATTGCCTCCTGCAGAGAGCTAAACTGCTATGAAAAGACTTCAGCAGGTCCCTTCTCCTCCTTCTCCACACCGAGGGAATTCGGTGTAAGTCAGGCAGCTAAATGACACCTCTGGGTTATTATCAGCAGTATTAATTACTGTGTTCTCCCTAATTATCCTCTCCTAACACACTCAGTTGGTTTGCAGGAACAATGCAAGGTTGGCAAACAGAGCCATTTAAAAATGATTGGGCCAGAGGCTCAACTGATAAAGCAGCACAGCAGGTTTATAGAAAGGTCAGTTGATGCTAGTGGTAGAGTTTAGCTACTGTTCTATGAGGTGTGAGCTGAGTTGCAGCTCAGCTGACATGCCCTGGCCAGCTGGCATAAATGGAGACAAACAGTTTTGGGTCAGTTGTTCACTGGTCTACATCATGACCTTGTGCAAAGTGCTATTCCCTACCACAGTTCCAATGTGTCTTTCTGACCTACATTAAAATAAACAAAACAGTATCATCATCCAGAATCAGAATATTTCTTTTGTCTCGTGTTCCATCCTGCATGAACTGCAGGTAGACATGGGAAGCCCAGGGAGACTCTAATTTGTATCAGCTGTCTATCCTATTCTTGAAATAACCAGACCTCAGTGGACTTGCACACAGATCACTGACTTATGAAAAGTCACATTTTCAACATAAGACAACTCAGTTGTGCACTTCCCTAACTTTGTTGTTCAAATCCCTCGCTCTCCCTAGGTTGGCTCCCCGCTTCTTGGATGCAACTTATGTCTGGGGTATGCAACTCAACTCACTAGATTCAATCCATCTCAAATGTAGCTGACAGGGATAACTGCTCAGTGGCCTGACAGCCTGCTGTGGGAGCCTTGACAGACTTGATGCCTTGGGTCATGACAAACCTACCCTATCGAAATGTACACATGTCCCCATCATAGAGATCTGTTCCTGAAAGAACACTAACGTTCAGATAAAGTGTATTAAAAATAAAATTCTCCAATCTGGAGTGCAACTTCTTGGATTGGGATCTTTCAGCATGATCCTTTAAATGCATATGTGTGCATAACCTCAGACAAGAACCTCAAGTTGAGGAACACTTTCTTCTACGTCCCTCAAAACATGTTTCTGTTTCATTCTCACTTAGCGCCTGTGAAAATCATGTCTAACTGGTCATCTGTACTGCAGAAGACAAGACAAAATACAACAGTATTTGCAGAGATGAGCTCTGAAAATATCACCTGTCTTTCTACTCAGACCCATCTAAAGCTCTATTAGTGTCCTCTTGCCAACTATGGGATCCAAAGTACTTTTTCAAATATCACCAAACTCCAGTGCTCATCTGCCTCAGAGTTCAGAGTTTAAATGAAGCACTCAAAAAATATAGATCCAAGCAGGCAAGATATATTTGCCAGTATACAGAGAGAAGCAATAGAAATCCCATTTTAACAAACCATTGTCTAGCTCAGAGAGTGAAATCCAGTCTGGTGAAGGTCAGTTCTAGCTCTATGCATATCACTTAAGTCCATCTTAGGCCTGTAGCTGTCACAGAGGCCACATGCTTTTGGATGTTTATCCTGATAGAAGATCCCTGGGTTTTTCAAAAACAAATAGTAGTTGCTGCATTTTTAACACATTCCCTACAATACAACCATAATCAGGGCAAGATGAGTGATGTCCTGCTCTAGGCACTCACTGAGTAGGCACCGAATAAGGTAAATCTGCCCATTTCTTGGTTAATTCTTGCTCCTGCAGGAATTCAAGGATGTCTGTAGATCCACAGCACTGGAGGAGGAGGGGCAGAGATGTGCAGGTGGAGAGGCAAACCCACAGGAGGATGAGACTGCCTCAAACACTGAACTATCCCAGGCTTCCCCTGTGTATCTGACCATTTACTTCAGTTACCATCTCCAGCATGAGCTGGTGACACCAGAACCAGAATCATGCTCCTTTCTGAAGGGCTTTTCCTTCATTTTGTTTACATGAATATCACTCCAACCATGTCATGCCTGGAGCTACTCAGCAGAAAATTGAGAGCAGCAATATCCATAAGAAAGAGTCAAGGCACAGTTAGGGTAGCATATTACAATGCCGAAGAAGCCATCTCCACATAAATTCGTTAATGACAAAAAGAAATCTGCCCTACAGTGCAGAAAAAAAACCCAACCAAACAACAACAACAAAAAAAACACAAAACCAAAAGCAAACAAACAAACCACAAAAAAAAACAAACAACAAAACAGGGAAATATATAAACCCCCTCTTTCTTAGCCAGCAAATCTCCATCCTTGTAAACCCCTGCCATGGTTGTGAGCTCTCTCTCAAAGTAGTGTTGTCTTGTTTCACCAGCAGTTTTGCATCACAAAAGTGACCTTCTCCATGATGCTGCAAAATATTCAGGGTGTAAAATGTGATACATAGATTGAGGTCTGATTCCTACATGCACTGGGTCATTTTAGGTAGTTCCACAGCCCATTTCAGTCAAAGATAACCTTTCCAGCAAGCTTTGTATCAAGCATGATGTAAATTAGAGCTCCCAAGACCTCCTTAGTTTGGCTTTTTTCTGGAGGAGAGTGTGCAGGACAGTGTTTGTGCTGATGAATAACTTGGCATTATAGTAACAAGGTGCAGGAGAACCAAAACCCTGCTGCTGTTAATATACATGAGTCACCACTGCTGTGTGTGCCAAACATGCTTCCAAATGAAGCTGCAGTTTGCCCTTGGTTGTTTAGTTGGGCAAAGGCAAGTTTGCAAAACTTATTTTTTTCAGTGATTCAGATCTCAACATAGCAGAAATCTCTGTCTTGATCAGCTTACTGGCAAACATCAAAGACACTTGTGTGTTTGCATTTTATTAATAGTCTACAACTTGAATTTTCTTTTGTTCCTGCTGATCTCACAGAAAACTATAAAAACACATATATAGATGTCTGCCAAATAGATTTCTTGGAGAAAGGCAGAAAAGTGTGAATAATGGGTTCTGAGGTATGGATAATTAGCAGATCAAGTAACCCCAAGGACTGAGAAATTTTTCTTCATCTGCAGATATTCACCATTCCTATTTTTCTAAATAAATGGTGTGTACCCTCCAGGTACATTTTTTTCTCCTAGTTCATATAGGTGTCCACTGCAGGGTTAGGGGAGGTTATTTATTTGTTTTAATTTAATTTAATGCTTCTGACAGTGACAAAATGACAGCTCTGGATGCAGTTAGATGTCATATGGACAGTTGCTGCACAAATTTCCTGACCATAGCACCTCTACCCTGACCTTTCTACTCCTACAAAAGACTGTTGTTCACTTTAGTTCAGTAATGCCAGGCTAAAGAAGTTTGCCAATGTCAGCAGGATGGTCAGTGGGTAGCAGGCACACAGCAAAAATTTGTGGACCCATTTCTGCTGGGTGTAAATGGCTGCAATTCTCCCTCAGGGTTCCAAGTCACATTCCAGCATTTTTTTTCTAAATACTGTCTTGCTTCTCATTTACTTGCCCCACTTCTCAGTATATCCATAAATAAGCATATCCAAACCTCCAGCGACACAAAATCAAAGCAATTTGATACCCATTTGAAGCAAAGCAAAGCTAGAACACAGGAAAGGGTCCTTTCCTCCCACCTGACAGCAGTTTATCTGCCACTAGAGTCGCTCATCATCAGCCCACAGCTGATATATGCTCTGAAAGGTGTGTGGAGCTTTGCCCATATGTTTTTGGAAATAAATGAATAGCTAAAAGAATGGCTGCCCCACTGAGGTGTTCAAGCTGCTGATTTGTGGAAACAGTCAGGGACTGATCCTTGAAAAACAGACAGGACTCTGTTGCAACCTAGGAGTTCACAAAAGCAGGTTTTTCATGGCAATTCTCTTATAAAGTACAGGTCCAAACCTCTGTATTTTACTAAGATCACAAGAAAAATGATACAACTGTTACTTATTATAAATAAATCTGATAAAATGTTTCAAAGCTTCAGCTCTCTAAATCTTCTTTTTTCTTTCTAATGAAACACTGTCATCTTAGAGGCAAAATAAAAGTCTTCCCTTAGAGACAGTAATTTAATAGCAGGGACATTAATTAATTTCATATCCACATCAATGCTCTGTTTTATTTAAACCCCCATCTACAGCCATTGGGGTGCTTGAGCATCTGCAAAGCCTGCAGGAGCCCTGGACTGCGGCCAAGGGGAGGTTTGGTGTAAGTAGCAGATGGCAGACTAATGTAGACATGACAGAACCAGCTCTAAACTAGTTTGCTCAGGTAGCAGTAGTGGTTTACCAAGAGTAACATGGTGCTTAGCCTAGGAAAAGCAGGATAAATTACAACCGTTCATATAGCTCAGGCAATAAGATGACCATGGATCTTTGGTAGCAATAATGAAATTATGTCTATTACAAATAGGCTTTAAGTACTCAGATGCTCTAAACCCACTTATTCTTCAGCTTTGTTAAATTTGCAATAGTGATTCACCAGGGAACCAGAATGGTGGTTATATGTGTGAATGATGGTAGTTTTTCTCCTTAGAAATCTCCTCATTGGACTGCAATGGTAAACTCAATAAATGCACCCAACATGCATGACATGCCTAAATCCAATACCTACAGCCACAAAAGCAAGGTTTGACATGACCCAGAGATCTTGCTAAATCCTTAGCTACAGCCTGCTGAGGCCTGAAAAATATAATTCAACGTCAAGGAATGATGTCATGAAGCACTGTCAGGAAGATGTCTCTACCAGTAACCCCACTGAAATTCACATTGATCTATCATTACCCCATGCAATTAACCTATGTAAATATGTGCTAATGACCACTTCACTAGCAATTCCTTTCATTCGCTCATCAAACCACATGAAGACACAAACAAGTAGTGTTCAAAAAAAAAAGCACAACTTTGGTGACCAGGCTGCTCCAGCCTGGAAGGAAAATGCAGGAATCCTGTGGCAGAGTAACACCATTCATAGGACAACCATCTTACACTTCTCTCTGTGAGCAGTTTCTGAAAGGCAAACTCAGCAACTTGCTGATGCTACAACACTGAAAAGCTTCTCATGGCCATTACAGCCACTGCTGTTGCTGTTAACCATTTTCTCGTCACTCTGATCTTTTAGTCTTCATATTGGTGAAGCAGGGATTGGTTGGTTGTCTGACTGTCCACTGTGATGTTGAAACAAGGACAGGCAAAGTTCTTCCATGGACAAGTCTTTTCTCCTTTCTAGTCCTTGCTTAGCAAGCATAAACAGATGGTACATGAAGAAGGCAGTAGCAGCAAGAGTGCCTATGAGGCAGCCCAGAGGGTTCCCAGAAATTGGAAGCCATTCTGGTTTGCCTTCACTTCTATCACATTGTTGATGCCTTGCTGCTCCTGCTTCCACAGAGGGCAGGGACTGTGTAAAATAAAGTCCAGACATCCCAGGACACAAACTGACCCACTCTGAGTCTTCAAAAAAGGTGGATCTGGTGTATTAGCTCTTGTATCAAGAGACTCAGGCCGCTCATACATTATTTAGAGTAGAACTGTTTCTATCTCCAAGGTCTTGAGCAAGCATACAATGCAGGAAATAAACCATCCTCCCTCTTTTTCAGTTCCAAAAATTCAGCTTTGCCAGTGTGGCCAGACGGGGTTTTCACCTCATTTGAATCCTGCGTGTTTGAAAACATAAGCGCCAACCGCTAAGTAGCACAGACCCACTCCCTCTCCTCTTCTGCATCATCTCCTAAGGGCCTTCCAACAATGCAGCCAAAGCCAAAGGAACTTTGTCTGACCACACACTCTCCTGGGACTGCCCTAACATTGCTTAGAAAGCACCACATCAAACTTGCCCTGTCTAAAAGCAATCATACCCTGCCCGGTCCCTATATAGACAGCAGCAGGGCCATAAGGACATGAATCAGACAAGAAACAAAACCTTTCTCTCCATCCTACTTCACAGTGGAGCAAGAATATGCATTGGTATCTTCTCACCTAGTGAGACAAACACCAATCACTGATCTCTCAGAGAGGAATCAGGGATTTTCATGCAAGCACTCACGGTCTGGTGGGTACATTACAAAATCCATGGCACACCTGAACTTCATATGCAGGGACATATACCTGAGTTTCAGATTCTTGGACTTGCTTTCTCCTAGGACAGTACACTGTCTTTGGCTGGGATAGAGTTAATTTTCTTTATAGTAGCTAGTATGGGGCTAGGTTTTAGATTTGTGCTGGAAACAGTGTTGATAACACAGGGATGTTTTAGTTATTGCTGAGCTGTGCTTACACAGAATCAAGGCCTTTTCTGCCTCTCACCCCACCCACGAGCACACAAGGGGTTGGGGGGACACAGCCGGGACAGCTGACCCCAACTGACACAGGGAACATCCCAGACCATATGGAATCACGCTCAGCGTATACAGCTGGGGGAAGCAGAAGGAAGGGAAGGATGTTCAGAATGATGACATTTGTGTTCCCAAGTCACCGTTACGTGTGATGGAGCCCGTCTGTCCCGGAGATGGTTGAACCTGACTGCCAGTGGGAAGTGGGGAATTAATTCCTTGTTTTGCTTTGCTTGTGTGCGTGGCTTTTGTTTTATCTGTTAAACTGTCTTTATCTCAACCCAGGAATTTTCTTTTACCATTCCAGTTCTCTCCTCCATCTCTGGGGGGGGCGGAGTGAGAGAGCTGTTGTGTGGAGCTAGGTTGCCAGCTGGGGTTAAACCATGACAGATAGTAAAATGGTAAACTAACAAGAAAGTTAAGTTTTACATTTTTTCTGCAGAAGAGGAATGATACTGGATTCAACAGAGGCCCACTGAAGCTTAATTTCTTAATAGAATAGGATTTATGGGATAAGGCTTTTTGTGTGTAGACATGCACACTTTTTTCTTTCTTGTCCACAACCACTTAAGCACAATATCTAGTTTAAAGTCAGTCTTACTGAACAAACTGAGTCCAATATACCACACATTGCACAAAAATGACTAGGCTAAAGAGAGATTCTGAGAGGAAAATGAACATACCAACCCGTTATTTGACATTTATAGAAAGCCCAACCTCTGTAAAAGATTTCATCAGAGCTCATCATCAAACATGAGGCCCAATCCGTCTAAAACCCATGTTGTTGGTCCCACTGCTCACTGCAGTGTTAAGACTTTTAACTAAGGTTACTTTTACCTCACAGTCCAGGAACAATCCCAGTCCATAGACAGAGCTTTGCATCAGAGGGGTTATGTGAGGGCTTTCCTATATCTTTTGCCAACCTACTCTAAGGACACAGCCCGAAGCAGAAGGGGAGCAGGGTTGGGCAGTCATAATCCTGTCGTCACTTCAACTTTCTTTTATCTCCTACTGGGCTGGGAGTCTGTCAATGGGACTGGACTCTTAAGTGTTATTCTGACCTCATGGAAACCCATATTTCAAAATCATGTGCGGGATCAGAACTGAATCTCCTCCCAGTCTCAGGGTTGCAGTGAAGGGATTTTTCTTCCTTAATTACTGGAGCACCAACAGTGCTTGGGAAATATCAGCCTCAGGAGGGAATGGTTGGTAAGTGAAAGCTACAAACACATAACAGCAGGGAAATAGCATCCAAAAAGGTGGCAAAGAGTATGAAAACTCTGGAGCTGCATTAAGACTCATGCTGAAAAAAATAATAATTAGAGATGATGTGTTAGACCATCAAAATAAAAAACAAAAGCTTACTGACCAGAGCAGGACTTGACCCCTGACTTCCCTTCCCTCCTTGGTGGTTTTCCCTGAGGAAAGCTCTGAGAAATCACTACTGACTGTGATGGGAGCACCACATGTGGGGCATGAGAGGAACTTAGGTGCCTGCTTTGCCATCTACCATTAAATGGCCCACAAAGAAGATGTCCTCAGCTGTCTCCAGGGCTGCCACACTCCAGATCATGTCCAAGACTGCAGTATAGTCGGACACTCACAATACCTGCAAATGAGCCCCACTTACATATTGCCAGTTGCCTTCAAGAGCTCAGAAACCTCTTGAACTTCAGTGTCAGATGAGGAATTGTCACCTGCCTCTGCCTGTTACTTATCAGTAAAATAGCAATAGTAGCAACCTCTCGTCTTTAGGTACTACTATTCTTGTGGTAGATGTTCACACTTCTGATAGCAACTGGGCGCAGGCTCAGCAAGACAAATCCCATTCTCAGAGTTCTTTGCCATTAGAAAGTAAAATTAGTTTACTGCATAGATTCATATGGAAAACATACATTCTGGAGAACTGAAATACCCACACAGTCCCTGCAGAACTCTTTAGAAGCACTGCAGCCCGCTGTCCCAGAAACACATATCACAGACCACAGTCATGTACCCTAGCACCATGAGCTGTAGCATTTTTATATTCTGTCAATAATTCTCTCCAGCAGCTCAGCAAGTCTGGCAAAGCCCAAGGCTATAGCCACTGTTTTTTTATGAGCATAATAAGCAGAGTTTATTTCCACAACACAGACATAAACATTTCCAGGATCCCAGCCACGTACACAGGACACCTGAGACACCAGCAGCTGTCTCCAGCTCCACTTGACCCCCTGAAAAAGGAGGCACGGAAAATGCTACCCCAGCAGGCATTAATGCAGGTTAATTAAACCTAAACTGCTCAGCAGGGGCACAGTGAATTGAGAAGCTGTGCTTCCGCAGGCTGCCCAGTGCACCAATCCCACTGTGGCATCGTCATTAATGGTTCTCACACAAGCCTCAGGGCTCATTTACTTGACAAGAGCAAAGCAGTAATTTTACTGCTGAACACTTGCAAAAATGATGCCCTGACTGTTATCAAAAGTGACAGACAAGTTATGTGAGCAGTTAACTGAAGGTTACTTTTTAGGGCCAAACCTCTGAATAGATCAGACATCAATTAGTCCATGCATGGAAGGAGGAGGGGAAAGAAAACAAAGAGAAAAAGGAGGAAAGAAGAAGACAGAAGAGGGGGAAAGAAATAGCAATAAAGAGATGGATTTAATTGGTTTCCTTGAATCAGTGCTCTGGGGGATAGAAGGGTGAAGACTTTAAGCATGGCAGCTGCCTGTGTTCCCCAGGGAGCTCTGACCATGCAGTCAGTTGGCAGCTGCTGCAGCTCAGGCAATGCAGCTTGGACAGCAGGAAGAACCTGAGGTTTCGGCACACACAGGAGAAGCACCCTCCAACTGGTACCTCCCACAGGGCTTTGGGTCTTTTGTTTTCCTCTACATTCCTCAGGCGAAAGCCTCATGAAAAAGCTTTCAAGATCCAAAAAATTGCTTCATTTATGCTATGGACACTTGAAGAGGAACAAAATCATGCACAGAGTGAACATACCTAGGCACCCTCCAGTTCAAGATTTTTTAAAAAAAATACAGAGTCTTGAGATTCAGGAAAGTGCTTAAAGAAAACATTTCAGTTTTGACAAATTTTCCCTAGTGAAAAAAATTAGTGAAGTTAAATATCCCATTTGATTCACTCTAAATGAAAAAGATGGAGTTTTCACCTTAAAATCACTTTTCCTTTTGAAAATTTTAGTTATATGAGGCTACAAAAGTGAAAGCTGAAAAAAAAAAAAAAAAAAGATACTAGTATAAAGCTGCAAAGCAAAGCCTTTGTTTAAAAACAATGAATGCTTTGTTTGCTCTTATCCAAAAGCAATAGGGAACCATACCTTTTCTTCTGAAACACAAAAAAGTGGACGGAGTCACCCCACCACACTCCTGCAAACCATCCTATCCATCCTGCTTCACCTGATGGCAAATGGGAGGAAAAGCAAGAAAATTGAACTCACAGCCTGCAAGCTGACTCAATATCAAGAACTTGGTGGAGCCTGCCTGGCTCAGACAGGGAAAGTCACGTCCCCATCACCTGCAGGGTGAGGAACCAGAGAAGTCTTGTCCCTGCCCTGTGTGTGCTACCAAAGGGTTTAGCAGCTAATAAATGTTATTGTTCCAGCTGTTAGCTGGATAGACTGCTCTGCTGGGCTTCTTTAAGATGGTGTAGCACGAACCCAGTGGTTCTCTGAATTTTGTGGAGAATGAGATAGATGGGAGAGAGGGGGGGGAATAGGACTCCCCAGAAATGAGACCTAGAAGAATTAAGCCTGTAGACAACAAACTAAATTCAAAAGGTGTAACTAAAGGTTTTCTGGGGTCACAGTTTTCAAAACACTTTCTTTTATGATTAACAGTAGGAGAAAGAAAAACAGAGTGCTCACTTCTTGGTCTCCCTCCCAGAGCCACTGCCAACAGCACAGGCCATTTGGTCTCAGCTAAGCTTACATCAGTGGGGTGACAGCCACTCGCCGCTGCCTTGCGGGTAACACCCAGGGACACCAAACCTGAGGCCCAGCTCCCACAGCCCTGAGCCACGTCCCACCAGACAGCACCGTGCTGGGGGAGGCACTGAGGCAGCTCACCGGCAGCCAGATTAAAGCATACCATTATTTATTTCCAGATAAATTCAATTCTGGACCTGCCAACCTTGACAGGACCATAAATACTAGCAGGACAGGACTTCGGCTGAGTGAGTCTCTTGGGTTTGGGATGGGAATATTGCAGTTGGAAGCTTATTTGTGCAAATTTCCACTCTCCTCATCCCTCCTCTTCACCTCACCTTTTCTGATCTTTATCATCCCAAGAAAGGTCAACATTTTGCCTTACTGGTTTGCTCCTGGAGCACACCCTGGCTTGGTTGATAAAAGCAGACTTGGTGCAGGCAAAGACTAAACCTTACAGAGAGCACCCATTGGTTTTCTGATCACATCCCGGACTGGCTGTCAGGCTCCAAAGGCAACAGGATTTATTGCACTGAAACGCAGCAGCAGCAGCCACCCGTGAGGAGCCTACGGAGCTTCATGAACAGGAATAAAAATTTCAGGGCCGCTTGGAGATATGAAATATTTCTTAATTACTTTCTGTTCCAGCACAGCTTGAGGATTTTTCTGCTGTTGTTGTTCTTGGGACTTGTTTGGTAGTTTTGGCCTTTTTTTTTTTTTTTTTTTTTAAATATAACTGGTAGCAAAGCAGTATTAATGCCAGCTTTCTTGCTGTGTCTCATAAAGGACTAGCTATGGCTTTGCTCAGGGACTGACTGCTCATGGAGGATGCTGGCACAGAGAGGGTGCCAGCCTCTGTCAGCATGGGATCATTTACCCCATGCTGAAAGACATTAAAATCTCCTCCCCTGAGACATTTCTCCATAATGGCTTTGTGGAGAGGTGCATCACTGTAATACTTGCTTAAAAGCCTGGATAAGCTCCTTCCATTGATTCCCTTCTAGCCCTGCCAGACCATGCATTTCACTACTGCCCCTGCTGCTCAGTAGCATTTGTCCTTTGGACTATGATTCCTAAGGCACAATTTTCCTTATCACCCTTAAAACTTAAGCCTTGCTTCTCTTCTCTTCCTGCTGCTTAGCCTCTGCCCCTCAAACAAACATGATGTTTCCACTACTGAAACCAACATCTAAGACACAAAAGGTCCAGTGGATGTTAAACTAAATATGTTTCCGGGCTGCTGCTCATTGGGTTCGGGGAGAAAAAAGGCAGAAGTCTCTGGAGGAAATGAGAAAGCCCAGAAATGGAGACTTGTTCCTCACCATTCCCACATCCTCAAGCGCTGCATAATCACACAAAACCCCAGCAGCCAGGCCTGTGACAGCATAAGGAAGCTGCCAGGGCTCTGGGAGCTGCACCTTATTCACAGCTTTCCTCTCTCAAAAACACTGTGAAAAGCTCCTGTTTTACTAAAAAGCCCCACAGTTGAATTGCTCAAGTGAATGGATGATCCTTTTGCAGTAGGTTTTTTGGGTAGAGGGATGCAGATACCAGGCTGCAAGGAGAATAATGAACACTGATGGTTGTCTCCTCCTTGTCCCAAGGTCAAGGCCAGCTGGGATGTGGTCCCAGGCAAACCAGAGGTGGCTGCATGTCCCCACAGTGAAGTCATCTGCACTCACACACCTCTCTGCTTCCCCCACCCCTCTGCAGGGCTCTCTGACACTGGACTGGAGCCTGTCCTGCATCCACACAGGCCAGAGCTAAGGAGAATGGAGCATATTGCTGTAGTATGTCCCAGTTCAACCCCTCTCAGAGATTCCCCTGGCTGCTCCTGGATTGTGCCTTGCACCAGGCAAATACAAGACCCAAAAACAGAGCTAAAAGACTCCAATATCCTTCATTCTGTGCCGCTGAAGAAGAAAAGGAGAATGTCTTTTCAGCACCTCTTCACACCCCTTCTACTTCACACGTGAACTGAGAACAAGGCATCACTCTCAGTCCAAAAGTCTTCCCACCCATGCCACAGTTGGTGCGTCAGCTTTTGACCGGGGCAAATTGGTTCTGCATAATTATAAAACATTAAACCCTGGACATGACCTGGGAGCAGTCAGCCTTCAAAACAGAGAAGTGGCACAAGCAGGATTTGTTTCCCTGTTACCAGACCTGCTCACATCTTTGTTCCTAAAAATGACACATTTTCTTCCAGCATACCAGGTTGGGGAGGACAGCAGGGGTGGGCAGCTGGATGGAAAAGATAATGACAATTTTGCCAGGACAGCCCAATGACCATAGTGGGTCATGTTTTTTAATCTTTTCTAGGTTAAACACAGGCAGTTGTGTCTTGTTATATTACATTATATAATATGATTTGTTGATATAGTCTGACAGGTTGAATCCAAGAACATGGTGACTCATGTAGGAAATTAAAAGCCTCCTTGTCTCCAGCATAGTGTTTCTGGAAGCTAGAGTGAATCAAATTGATTATTCAGTTATTTTTGCTGTTTAGTAAATAACTATTTATTTTTAAAGTCTATAAAGGAAACCTCCCCAGATTTGAGAGCAAAAGGGAACCTACAGGCTTGGGTGCAACAGATCGTCCAAAATATTTTTTAGGAAATGTCCCAAAAAATGGAACAAGAGGAGAAGGGAATGTCACCAAAGGCAGGTGTCAGGAGTCCTGGGTTGCAGTCCCTAGATCCAGCACTGACTTCAGAGTAAGATAGCTTTTCCCTGTGAAGCAGCCTGGATGCCAAGGAGCTTCTTGCTTTGGAAGCTGAAATCTTTTGACAAAAAGCCTGAGCTTTTCTGAAATCCTCCCCTCTAAAATCAGGCCATCTCCTTTTGCCCAGACACAAAGATCCACTTCACACTAGCATTGTAAATCTTAATTAAGATCTGTAAACTATAGATGACAAGGATTATAGGAGTACACAAATATCAGGATCAAGTATAGCCCCTAAGAAGCACACACTTTCATGCTGTACCATGCGTAGCAGCATTGAGAAATGTATGGATGTCACAGCATTATTGATTTCGTAGCTACTAAAAAGCTCCAGGATCCCTGGCAATAAAAGCATGATAATGAGAAGTAGCCAGGATAGCACTATTTCTGCAAACAGTATTTTCATTCACTGGGACTAATGCATAAGCTATATTTATCAATAGAGAGTTGAGGGCTGGTTTGAATGCAAAGGATTAGCCAAGTTCATTTTGCAGGAAATGTGGTGGCTGTGGTTTACGTTTTTAGCATTGGCTGAAAGGTATCAGTAAAAAAGAGCAATTCACCCAGAACTGAATGCTGCAAAACAAAACCAGTATCTATCAGAAGAGGGTGTAACTGCTATTTGGTTTGGGTGGAATAATTATTTTTTTTTAGGTGAAGCCCATAAATTCTCAACAGCTAATATACCAAAACCTTGGTCTATTTATACTCAGGATGTGCAGGACCACAACTTCATTGCAAGGTGAAGGAAAAGCAGAGTGTTAAATTGCCCTAACAAATAGCTACTATTTAATGAAAAAGAAGATGAAATATTACTTTACAAAAGCCCGATGTGTCAGAGATTTCTCCTGAGAGGGCGATATAATGTAATTAGGGCCAAGTGCAGTGATGAAAAGAGCTACCTCAGTGATGTATGTTGTCTGATACTGGTACCCCAGACATTCCCCCCTCTGGTCTATGTGTAAATGAGGACACAGCTCTAACAGGCTGCCTTCTATGATTTACCATAGCTGAGTATTTCCAAAAGCAGAAAGAAGGACAATTAGTAAACACCATTCACTCTCTGACCGAGAGAAAGGGGAAAGATGCTGCTGCACATCTATGAGGCTATGCGAAACAAATGGCTGCTTTGCTACTGCAGGTCATTAGCATAGGTACAACCATAAATATTATTGTTCCCTACTGGTGCCACTGCAGTATGGCTCTCACTCATAGAGCACAAATCCTGCTAAAAGTGTCCTTTGAGTTCATGACATTTTGGACAAAAGGCATCCTCAAGGTGCAGTGGGGACCCTGTGAAGACTTGCTTTCCACCTTTGCACTTGGTGACACACGGGCTGGAGCTGCATCCTCCACTGATCTTGCCTGAGGTCCCACATGCTCAGTCCCTGTGAGGTGTTCAGTGCCCGGGCTCTGATAGATATGGGGCAGTTTGTTTCATTTCAAAGCTTGGAAACTCCATTTTGTCTTTGGGGTTTTTTTGGTTAGTTGGTTGGAGCTTTTTGTTTCTCCTTGTTAAATGAATAGTTCTATCTCCATTTATCTCTTCTGGATGAATCACTCTCATGGCTGCCATACATGTTCCACATGGCAGGAAGTAAAGGAAAACTTTTCACCTCCTAAGGATCCTAAATAAGCGGTTAATTAAACAGTAATGATCACACTTCCTCTGGTAATGCTGTGCAGGCAGAGAACTTCTATATAGTAAAGAAAAAGAAAAGCAGAAAACAAATTCCTCCAGTGTTCCTTGTCTTGGAAAAGCTTTTAAATCCTTCTGGCAGAAAGTTTATAGTCCGCTACAGAGATCCCAGCTGGGTGGTATTTTCCTGTCTCTCAGACACAAACACCATACAAATTCCCTTAAATTATTTAGTAACTGAGAAATATATGCTTGGCAAATACCCTATCACTACCTAACACAGTAATTACATATTCTGCAACCAGGTACTAATTATATTGCCTCTTGATTACGCAGTGATTACATTTTGATGTAATTACCATGACACCTATGCACTCTGGGTGATAAAGTAGCAATAATTCTGTATTCATTCTAGGGGGAATTGACTTTCCTATAAACACTTTCCCCCAACACTTTATATCAAAAACAGATCTGGAAAACTGCCAAGGAGTAGGGCTGTGCAAAAGGGAACATGCCCTTCCTCCCAGCTTATTGGTGGGCTGCAGACCTTCCTCCACTGATTATCACTTGAAGACTTCTGAAAGCAAGACACTTGTTTAATGTCAAAGGGATCCAAAAGTCACCGGGGTAAAAGCATACTGAAGAGTCAGGAGGCTTTGAAGACTGAAAAGAGGCAAGGCAGTGGCTCCAGAGAAGCAGCAGAGTCAGGCAGCAAGTGTTCAATGTGTGGCAGCACTAAGAGCAACAAACTACCACCCAGGCACGCTGCAGCTCTGCTACAGAGGCAGCCAAGCCCCACGCCTGCAGCCTTACTGCTCCAAAACCAGGAGAGTTTGTGCCACACGGCTAAGACTGACATCCTCCCCAGTGACTGATAGCATCAACTCACATGATATGTAGCTGGACATCATAAGAACACAGTGCAGATGAAAGAAACCTTTAGCACGGGAAACCAAGAAGGCTCAGTACATTCACACTTGCAAAAACATTGCATATCATCCTCCCAGGATTCAAGTAACCACATCACATTGTTAGTACATGTTCAGCAAGTAGTTTTTTCAAACATGGTATTTGGCTGAATAAATCAGAGAGGGAAAGGGAGGAAAAGATTTTTTTGAACAAAAACTACTGTCACCTACAGCTCTTACTTGCCTTTCCCATCACCTCCTGAAGCTCATTTCTGATCATATCATCCTTCCAATTTTCCTCCCAGCAAGATGACCCTTTTTAATTGCAGCAAGATTCACTTCTGCCAACCTTTTCAGACCAGCCCTGAAAGCTCAGAAGCAACCTGGGCAGCATTTTAAGAGCTCAGTGTTTTGGCACTGTCCCTTAACAATGTTTAAGCAGATGCTAATAGGTTAACATGTTAAATAATGTCTCTTTCTTGCTTAAACCAAATTAGAAATATTTCAATCGGAGTATTCCCATGAAGATCCTGACCCACTCCAGTTATTACAAGCCAGGCCACAACTATCACATATCTGCCTGCTCTAAGCTAAGAGCACAGGTCTTCAGAGTTTTTGTTTTGTGATTGCACTGTGCATGATCCAGGACAAGGGATCCTCTGGGAGATCATGATGCAAATAATAAATAAAGTCTCCAAGCTTCTCCCCACCCCATACTCAAACAGTGCTTGTGTCCCAGCCCATGTCATGATCTGAGCTCTTATTTTTCCCTAACTAAGCACAGGTCTTACCTACAGCTTGTTGAAATAGATGGGATTTTTCCACTGATTTCAGCATATACGGGGTCCAGTCCCTAGAGTAATTTCCAGCTAAATAAAGTACTTGGGGAAATCACCATGAGAGTTTATTAATAAATCTTATGATGAATTTATTGCATACTGTGGAGGGAGAGGGAAGAGAGAAACTGCATACTGTCTGAAAAAACATGCACTTTCCTGTTAAAAATACCCTTCCCTCAAGAGCATAATAATTATCAATGAAAACTGGTCAAGCGTGTGCTTTGTGGAGCAAAATTATCTGCTGCTACTGCAGAAAAACAACTGTTACTGGGCTTGTATTTCTGCACCTGATCACAGATTTCATCATCTGGCATCACTATGCCTCTGTAGGACATGGCTCCAGGTAGACATGTCATAGTGTACTTCTGTCCAGCTACAATCAGCCCCACATCTTGGGGGTTTGATTCCTCCCTCCTTTACACCAGTGCAAGCTAATACTCTGCATGGATGATGATGCTATGATACCACTGTGAAGCTAGATAATCTCACTTCTACTAGAAGTTGTGAAGGTATATAATCAGATCAGTTCAACCCTCCCTGACTTTCTGTACTCAAATGGCTGCACATTGTTTATATGCCCTCTCCATACTTACCTGCTGTTGTGGTTTGAGTGAGACCATTCCTGACTAAACAAAAGAAGTTGCCAGAGGCAAGATATAATCCGCATCTAGAATTTACAAAGGAAATTCTCCATTATAGACTTTAAAAGGAAACAATTTTCACCCAGTAGAATTTCAGGCTGGAATTCTCCTTAAGAGAAAAAAATAAAACTAATCAATCCTATCAATAGAGATGCACAGAGATATTGTCTCACAAGGTCTTAATTAAGAACTCCTCCTCCCTCTTTGCTGGCACACCATTTGTAGTAAATTCTGACCTTCTTTGACAAGACCTGGAGAGACTTGGCTGGCTGAACCTGAGCAGTAGCTTCTTCCTGCTTCAAACCATGGTGTGAGGAATGGTGAACACTGACGTCTCCTCCTGAGCTTGGGCTGACCTCAGCCAACACTCATCCTGCTGGGAAGTATCATCACTTGCGGCAATGATCAGAGTTGAACTCAGACCACATTTTAACCTACTGTAATGCTCCCTCTGAGATCTTCCCACTCCCATGTCATAATCCTCCAGCAAAAAAATTTCCAGACTTGTCCTTAGAAAATGTTTTCTTTGTGTACCCATCAGCAAGAAGGTGGCATTGCTTAAACTGCTTGCCACAAGGCAGGTGTAATCCTTGTCCAGGTTCTGTCAAACCTGAAAGTCCCTGGTGAACTCCTCTTTAGCAAACAAAAATGAACTGGAAGGATCCAGCATGTGCCTCTACTAAATGGATGGCAAGAGGCTCCGTGCCTGGAACATGCAGTTTCACCCTTTGTGTCAAATACATTCGGTCCTATTAACATTTTATCTGCGTGCCAGAGCTAGAGCAAGAGACTTGGCAACCAGTCAAGAATAATCTTTCCTGGCATGCAGCACCATGCTGCTGCAACATCTCTGATGAACTTAGGGACAGTTGACTGGCAGCAGGGAAGAGATTGAAGATGGAGATGTGGAAGAAGGGATGGGGAGGAGGGAGCAGGCAGGCCCAGGACTGGGACCATGGGATTAAAAGATGCACACATGTATGAGTACAAGTCTAAATTTTTCAACGTCAGAGGATCCTGAACTTGTTTCCTTCAACCACTGGCTTAGTAAATGCTTGTCTGCTGTTCCCTTTGTGTCTCTGGTGTCTGAAAATAGAAAGTATTAGCACTTATCTGCATGAGAAGTCTGATCGTTGGCCACTGTTCATACAGTCCTGTGAGAGGACAAAGCCTCTCCCAGGAAAATATCCTTCATCTGCAGGAACCTCTTAGCTCAGGAGAAATGGAAAATGGCAAATGTAGATGAGAGAGTACGGATGCCATGGGTCAGCACTGATGACATGTTCTACCTTAGACAAATTCAGTAATGAAAGGGAGGGATTGCTTACACCACTTCATCATGAGAGTTGACATGGCCTGTTTAAAGGAATTTAATGGAAAAAAAATGCCCCATCTTATTTACTTACTTACAAACTTACTCTCCGGAAATTATTTAGTACTTCAGAGTAACACAAGGTGCAAGTGACAAAATTTGAGAACCACTGGACAAGCACCAGGGCTAAAATCAGGTTCCTCCCTATCAGATAATGAGTAGAGATTCAATACTTCTATGGGTCAGAAGAACAGGTTAAACATAACATGCACCCACACATGCAGGCTTCTCTAGGACCCATCTTCAGAGATTTGATCTGGGGCCTGTTACATATCCAGACATGAAAGGTCTCCTGATACAAATACTCTAGCACTGGACTGGGTATGATTAATTACTATAATTTCAATTCACATTAATTAATTGGAACACCTAGAGTTTCAAAAATAACTCTGCAATTGCACTACTTAAACAGCTTACAGTATTACTGGGTAAGGCAAAAGAGAGAAATGAAGAAGCTAGTGATTAAAAGCTATACTTTAATGAGATAGCAGTCCAAATTTTACAGAATTCATCAGGGATGGTAGTGAAGAGCACCCAAATTAGAGTAGCAAAAACACACTAGAGAGCCAAAATGAGGTGAACCACCAGCATCAGACGTGCAGACTGTCAGCCAGAGCAGCTGGCTTGTCAGGTTGGGGGACAGCAACAGTGTGATGACAGGAGGGTCAATACCTGCCACCTGCCATGTGACTCCCTGAATTCATCAGTGTAATAAGCATCACACCAGGAAACTGCAATTGAGACCAAAATACAGAAGAGAAAAACCAAAAGGGAGCTTGGGAGAACATCTTGAGGAGGAGAAAGAAAGAAATCTGTATAACGAGGATACCTGGGAGTCAAAGCACACATGACCCACTGCATCATTTTCCTACTGGAAGCAAGCTGTCTTATCTTGCTTGGTTTCCTAAGGAAATGACAGTTACGCAGTTATGCTCTGTGTGTGTGTCTGCCTGCCCTACCCGTTTCAACCCAATTCTACACAGTAACACAGTCTCAAAGATGTGGGCATCCGTGCCTTGTGTTTTACAAAATCAGGAAGATGGGGATGTTCTGGGAGCAGCTGGGTTGCAGTGGGGTTACTGAGCATGCAGCCCTCAGATATTCCCTATTAGTCTTCAGAAAAGCCACACAAGATGTTTGACTCCTATGTTTGGTTGTTTGTGGAGCGATAGCATTTCTTTACTATGATTTCTGTAAAGTTATGCTGCATCCCTGTGGCCTCCTGCAGGGAGACTCAGCTAATCTGAACTTTGGGAATCCTCAACAGTATGAGGAGTCATAGCATGCTGCTGCCAGAGGACTTACTAAGCCAGGGAAGTGTCAACATATGGAGTTGAAGAAATTACCAGGTTCTCCCAAATGAGTTTTTCCTGGTGAATTAATAATGTTCCAGCATAAGGGCAATAGAAAATGTCTGTCTTTAATTTCTTTTTCTCACTGATTTATTAACAGCATGGAAACATAAGCATAGCACAACACTAAGGGGTCAACTCCCAAATCCCCATTCATCTTATAAATCAGGGAAAGTACAATTTTTTCTAACTCAGGGAGGTGTTAGAGTCAGTTCCAGCATATGAATATGTGGTCTAGAGATCCCAACAGCTTCACAGCAAAGCAAGTACACTCAACACATAAATTACCTTTGACAGCATGCAAGGGAGCACATAGGCAGAATCCACCAATCTGAATCCTCCTCTCAAAACAGCTAATTCAATTCAAACCCTGCAAACTAAGATCCTGACAAAATAAGCTATAGTTCCATACCCCACCCCTAAAAAAACTACTTGTAAAAATAATATATTTATCCTCCTGGTGAAACAGAGGAGTATCTCCTTGCCTGTCGTGCTTATCTCCTGTCTTGCAGAACAACCAGCTTCTTAGCTGTGTACTTCAGCATGTAGGTCCCACATCAGCTATGCTTAGATGGCAGGCATCTTTGAAAACACATTTAAGCTTAGGTTGCAATAGTTTTTCCTCAACATGCCTTTTGGCTGCCTCTCCAGCCAGCTTTTCTCTGTGTTAGTTTATTTGTCCTTGTCAGTTCTTCAAGATGCAACTCTGTCCCATCCAGTGATTTCCCTGTCTAGGCTGACTTGGGGAGAAGGTCTGGAACAAAAGCAAAAAACAAAAATTTCCTCAAAGGAGGAGGATGACAAAGAGCCGAATTCAGCTGGCCTGAAGCATTTTTTCATACCCCCACTAGTGTGCAATGAATCTGCATCTTCCCACTGCAACTGCAGGCTCATAAAGATCCAGTTTGGTGTTTCCCTTTTATTCACACTGATGATAATACAACTAATTGTAGTCTTCCTGCCCACTGAAAATTGAATGAAGAAGGAAATCTGCATACTGACTGAACATGCTGCCAGAGAGAATAATAAATGAAAATCAAATGCCCGGTTCCCAGATGACTGTATGCAAAAGAATCAGTTTGCATGAGAATTCACACTTTCAATCACCACTGGAAGTCTGCCGTTGATGGCATTTTTCTGGTGAAAATGATAAAAGCATTTGATCTTCCTCAGAAGAAAATCTATGATGTTCAAGAGCGTACAAAATCATACACCTCCTCAAAACACCCAGGCAACAAGGCCAGGAAGAATCCAGCTTTGAATACATGAATTCCACACACAGCATCCCTTGATATCAGCCTGATTTATGTGATGAGTTCCCAAAAAAGAGATAATTATGTAGATTGGGATTATTTATTTACACAGCCCTGTCACATTTGGAATGAAACCAGAGCCCCCGATCTGCTCAAATTCCCTTGCACAGCTGATGTAGGGGTTCCCTGTCAGAACAGGTAGAGCATGTGCCTGTCACACTGGCTCTCTCTGGAAGTGAAAGGACATTATTCAGTCACGAATCACTTGAATCGGGGTAGTGTTTGTCTCAGAAGCCTCCTCAGCTCCGAGCCAGTGTGCAGTGCTGCTGTCGGTCACGACGCAGCAGCCATGGTGGTTTTATGGGTAGATTTGGAAGCACAATTCCCTGCAGTCAGACGCATGGACATGCTGGAGATGTATCACACCAGCCCATGGCAGTCTGACAGCAGCCTGGTGTTTGCCTGGTCTTTCAAGAGAAAAGCAGAATAAAGCAATACCACAACTCAGATGCAAGTTTCACAATAAAATAACATGAATGATGATTGTATCCCATTACCACCTCCTACAAGGAACACGACCAAATGCTGGTGCTAGTTTTCCCATCTAGACTTATTTCTGGAGTGTGTGTCTGCTAGTTTTTGTCAAGAGGACACATGTAACATTTTTCCAAATGTCCTTTGGAGCCACCTTCCTCACCTAATGATCCGTGTCTTGCTGTGGGATGGTTCAGAATTGAAGTGGACACTCTTCACTTTGCAATTCTGTAGGATTTCCCCATTAGTACAATTGCACCAGAGATACCAATTCTCCCTACTTATGAAAATTCAGGGCTGAAGCAGGGAGGCAACTGCAGGTGAAGTTACTCATACAACAAAACGCAATTCTTTTTTAAGACCTCTTGGATGGGAAAGGTGTTCTACAGTGATACTTGTGTCATCTTTACACCCTTTCCATCCCTCTGCCCATAATCCTGGGCTATCAGGCTGTTGTGATTTGTGCTGCTCAAAACCAGCTTTTTGTGATTTTGACAGATTTATTGGATTGCAGACTGGCCTGGACATTCCCTTCCAGCCTTCAGATTATTTATGCAAGAAGACATCTATTTAACTCCTTAGATCAGCTGTGTCTCCTTCTTGCATCACTGAAGCAGTGCCAAGGGGATGGACCTGAGGCTACAGTCTAAACTTGTGTATTAAATATAAGTCACATGAGCCAGTAAATCATTTGTCTCTACAAGGGGGCCCTGTACCTGCCAGAGAGTAATTCAATGAGCAAGTGTACAGAGAGCCACAGAGACAGAGGAAACTAGATATATCTGAGGTGTCGGAGTAGTCTTCTTCACAAAACATCTGAAAGTTACATTCCTCATTAGATTTACTTCCCTCCCATAAGCCCTACAACCCTGTGAAGCAAAAGGGTGAAAAGCAGGGCTAGAGCAAGACTGGAGCTCAAGACTCTCAAGAGGGGGGAGGTGTTGATCTCACACACAACCTGCCTGCATTCAGGAGGGCAACTTCACCTTGGGAGCTGGGCTCTTGAGTCCACTGACTGACATTGCCTCCTCCATCCCCTCAGCTGTTTGATGCCCATGGGCATGCTTACAGTCTGTTACAAATTTGGACTTGTCTCTCCAGTTCATTTCACTCATTTGTCATGGGGGGAAGACTAAAAAACAGAAGAAAAGCAAACCTAGAAAGGACTGATTTTTCACTTAATGCTGGAGAGAGCTTGAGCAGGAGTTGGACATTCTCTGAACATACATTTTCTGGAACAAAAAGAATTACCTATTATCTTCCTATGTACCAACATGGGTGGGGAAAGGGGGACCACACTTTCTAATAGCTATGAGTATTCCTTTTGCCTTAAACCCAACATCAGGGCTATAACTAGGGTCAGAAAAAGGGCCAGTACTGGTAGCCATCTATGGAGGACATGCTTCTACCACCCGAGAAGACAGTGCCTTCCTGTCACTCTTCCAGTCATACTTCTTTCTCTTCTGAGAGCCTACTGTTTCTTCCATAAAATTCTCATCATGACAAATTTTGAGCAGCCTGTTGTGACAAGATCATTTTGAGTACTGCGTGCCCAGCACCAGCCTGCCCCGGTGATGCTCCAGGTCAGAGCAAACCCGTCGCTGACTCTGGCTCAGATGCAGGAATGCCTACTCCTGCCTTGCTCTCATCCTCCCTGGGAACAGAAACATGTCATCTAACCACAGAAATGACAATACAAACTCTCTTTTCTTGAAAGCAGATAGGATTAAAAAAAAAAAAAAAAAAAAAAGTACAAAACCTGTTCATGAAACTAGCTTCTCTGAAGGTGTGAAGGTGGAAGTGTATGATTTCTGATGTTTCCTGGGAATGATTTTTAATGAGTAGGTGGAAAAGTAATTTATTTCTCTGCTGTTGAAATATATTAATTCACTATTTACCCCCCAAAATATACTGTTTAGGAATTTGTGGTACATTTCAATTCAACATTATCTGTAGATTTGGTTTTAGTTTGGAACCAGAGGATGGGAGTGCTGCTAAAAATTAAATTTGAATTAAGTGACTTAAAATAAAACACAGCCTTTCATTTTGGGTGAAATCAAATGTTTCATACCAAGCTCAGGATTTATGAAGAGGATTCACTGTCACCTCCAAAAAAATTCTGCTAACTTACCAGCATAAGATAGTCCTTGATTCTTCTCACTCAAAACCAAAAGTCTCTCCTTTTTAACCAATCCCTGTTAGATACTGTTTTGTCTTACCACTTCCATATAATACAATGCTTACTTGGAAGAGGCATGGATTTGTTGACGGCACATCAGTTTGGAGAACAACAAAAACTTTGAAACACTGATGGAGAAACAAGCCTGCAGGAAGCCTTTCTGAGCTGATACCACCACATGCTGGTAGAAAAATAGTGAGCATCCAATGAAAAAAAAAACATAAAATAAAGGCAGGGGAAAAACAAAAAGGTGGGGGGGTGGGGGGGGAGAATCACAGGAAAAAATTTTGCAAAATCTTTAAAAATTCAAAACATTTCAGCTACAGGTTTGGACCTAAGGGGATTTTCTAAGAGGAAATGCATCTGAATGGGAAATTCTGCATTGTGGAACATTTTATATTCTTTTGCCAGAATGCTGATTTTCACGTGACCTGTACTGTAAAACTTTTACATCACCCTTCATTGTACATTTTATCCAGAGATGGGAATGGCTAACAAGATTAAATTGTTAGCTATATCTGTCAACACTTTTAATAAAATAATTCCTGTCCTTATGAGTATACATCATCACAGTTCTAATTAGTCTGACACAGTTATAATAATCTGCAGAATGTTTTCCAGACACCTGCACTAAAGAGGAAGTAATAAGTTTCTCCTCCTTCCTTCTTTCTCCTTCTCTTTATCTCTAAATGATAGACAGACAGATATCCACCCTGTTGTCTGGGATATTCCTTTCTATTTTTTCTTGCGATACAGCAGTTCAAATCAGGCCTCAACAGAAGTTGGTACATGGTTGCAGCATCTGGGATATAATTGTGTCTGTTCCTTGTGCAAACAGACACTCTTGCACTGATCTAGTCACAATAAAAATTAGGTTTTTTGAGGGCTTTTTCCCTCCCAGTGAACATACTGGGAACCTTATCCTAAATTCAGTGCACAGACATAAAGGAGAGTTTGTGTGCGGGGTAGCCACGCTGGTGTTAATGCAGCTCCAGGAGGGCGTTACTTGCTTGTTCCCCAGAGCTGAGTGAGTGATTGGATTATTTGATTTGTGGGTCAGCCCTGAAGTTGCCATCACAAGCCTTCATAACCACGCAGTTGTCCAGCCATGAGGGAAGGAATTATTTTTATTCTAACAAATCTGGGCTGTATCTGCACTGAGAGCAAAGGTGTTAGTAACAGAACATGTAACCTAACAGGCAACCAGTAACTGCCTCTGTCTCTCTCCCTGGAGATGGCACAAAGTCATCTTGGCAGAGTAGAGGCTGCTGCAAGTGAAGAATGATGTGTATTGACACTGCAGAGATTAGATGTCATGACCAAAATCCCAGGGGGAACAGCAGGCTGCAACCAAAGTGCCTCAGCTGAGCCATGGGTGGAAGACCAGCCCTGCAATAAACAAGGGGGTGTTGCAGACCTTTTCTGAGTGACCTGACAGAGCAGTGTGGGAAAAACCCCGTGCAGCGTTTCCCAGATGCCTAGTTGCCTCTAACTACCACTATCAGTCTCTGAGCTTCTTGAGCCAAACAGCACTTGTCTTGCCCCTTCTGCTGCTTTGTTGTGTCCCACACAGATGACGCAGAATGCGCCAGTTAAGAGGGGAGAAGCATCATGGTTGCCTAGGTAATGCTTTTGCCACAAACAATAAATAAAATAAAAGAGAGTGGTTTGGGTTAGCAGTATCCAGGGATCTATATTGCACTCATCACTGCAATACCTTCCTGCTGAAAAGCCTGCTCCTCCCTCAACACATGTACACATATACACACACACACAAGTGCCAGTGCTTTCCTTCCGCCTTTCATTGTGGGAAACTGCCTCCTCCAGCTCACTCACCATGTAAAAGAACAAGAGAGGGAGAAGAAAACACATCCAAAACCACATTCAACAGAGCCCACTCCTTTCTGCATCTTTGTAAAGGAGTCACAAAACGTGGGAGGAATGCAAGACCCTAAGACAAGGAGTTCAAGCCTCCGGTATTGTGAACCACTGCAGTGAAATCTCTTACTTAAACATTAAGGCAAATAGTCTTATATACATGTATCAAAACAAAAGGCAAGCCACCAGCCCACCACCCTGTTTAAAGTGGGTTTCTATCAAAGGAAGACACTGCAGATAGCACTTGCTGTGGGCAGGCAGCCACCGCCTGGCCAAGCGTGATGGAGTTGCTCGTTTTTCACCCTGACACCACTGCAGGCTCCACAAGGCTCCTTGACTTGCAAGGTGATCAGAATATTGAGTACGATACTGCAGTAGCGAGCCTGGCACCCAGCACGGCAGCGGAGCGACTACCTCCCTCCCCTCCCCGCCCCCTTTCTCGCTTGCATGCAAGGAAAAAGGGAAAAAGAAGGAAGAACAAAACCTCCCACATGACAATGAGATTCCAGTCGTCCAACGCCCCCTCATACATCTTCGGAGAAGGGACCTTGGCTTCATTGTTTCTGATACTTCAACTCATTTCACAAATGCCACAATGTGTTCATCCATCCCAATCCTCCATGCACACACACCCTTTTTAATATGCATGCTTTTGCTACAGAAATGTAACCCCGGCAGTACATTGTAATGATGGTCTTGCTGCAGGGACACTGCAGTTTTCCTCTGCCCATTCTTATGCAAATAAAATTCCTGGAGAGAGCAATAAGTCATCATCTACCCCAAATGATAGAGCCCATGGCTTGGACCACCTGCTAGGGTCAGATTCTGCAGTGGCACCCAGCCTTATCCTCCTCACTCCACCACCCTCAAACGCTTGACCCTCGGTACCCATTCATGAGGCGGGAACATCGTCCTGATTGACAGCCTAAAATCCCACCTTAAATCTGAGGCCACTCCTGACTGATACCAACAGAAACCCATGGAGGTTGAATTTTAGTCAGGGAAATATTGCCAGACTTGAATCTCAAAGGGCATGGATTAACTGATTGCCACAAAACACACCGGAAAGGCACATCATCTATGAACTTATTGCTTACACTACTCCTTCTACTGACCTTTTTGTCCAGCTGCTACCTCTCCCCGCTCTGTCCTTGGGTCTTTTGGACCACTTCTCCTGTCCCATCTCCCATCTGGAATACACTTAAACTACAAGCTTCATTCCTTCCTGTAGCCTTCCTGCAATGAAGGGTGAGTCATCAAAAACACCTTCATAAAACTTCCACTCTTCTGAACTTCTTTACCACATCCAGTTGGGCAGGTTGTATACAGACCAAATTACATTTCTTATTTCTGAGATTTCTTAGGAACTCATGTCCTATATTTGGGGTGGGAAAGTCAGTGAAATTCAGACCTACAAGGGTTAAAGGTCCAGTGGCCTATTTTCACTGTATTTCTGAGATGCAGAATCATCTGGCATGGTCAAATATCTTCAGGGTACTTAAGCATAGTCTCTGTTCATCTTAGTTCTTTTATTTATTTATTTTAACTAAATAAGTTATCTCTGAAAAGCATTTAAATTTACATAAATATTGTGGAGAAGAAAATTTCATGCTGCTACCTGACTAATCAGTTACATGCTAGCAAAACCAGCAATAACAGCACAACAGAGGTGCAATTCTCTCCTGCTCCCATTTGTATTACTTCTTCTGGATAACTTATCGATCAGCTGAATGACACAGCAGAAATTTCCATTTCAAATTAAAAAAATCATTTGCTGATTCAGGTTTAGAAAATGTTTATAATATGTTTCAATGTCAAAAAGACATCTCATTGACCAGTTCTGACTCAAGAATATGAAACGAATGCATTCTATTGTTATTCATTTTGGTGGCAAATGAGTGTTATAAAAATTAAGACTGAAAAATTGATCATTGTAATAAATATCGGATAGCAGATATTCTGAACTCATAAATGTCTCTCTGATGGGAGCTGGGGGTTGACAACATAATCAGCTCTCTTGCCACCCTGCCTTTCTCCAGCAAAATGTGTGTTCATGGGCACTACAGGTCTCCTCCTTCCCACCTTTGGAGTTGCTCAGGAGAGCTCATTGCTGCCTGTGGTGAACCAAAATGTGTTATCATTAGGCTCAATGTGCTGAGTTAACTAAATGTCACACTTTTGATAACATTACTTAGAAGCATTTCAAACACATCTGAACACACACCCATCACAAACCCTGAAAAATAAGTTCTGATGTTTTCATCAGGGTAGATTTTGTTGCTGGAAACAATCCATCCATTCATAACTAATATTCAATGCATTTTGTACATCCCAAGGTAGCAGGTTCTTCCTCACTTTTTCATTCTGCACCAGACTGTAGGAAACACTTGTGACACTCAGTTTTGTCCCATGTTTGGGAGCTCAGGTTCCCAAGACAAGATTGGAACTGTATTTCCAGGACATGGCTTTCAGCATGTGGCACTCTGCAAGTCAATGACAGCAACTTTAGGCTGTGGGGTGCCCGTGGTACATGGACTGAGACCCTCACTAAGTCATCACGGAGGTTAATGTTGTCCAAGTTTGCATAGTTCAAGAATCTATTCCTGTTCCTACTTAGCATGAATTTCCGCACCTTGTCTTTGAAATGAGGGAAGGACCTAAAACAAAGGAAATCTCAGCTCAAAAAATCCACACTTTATTAACTATAGACAAGACAATTTTCCAAGCCAGGTACTACACTACCCATAAATTCCTATGTGCACTGCAGACCTTTTTTGGACAATATTGCATTTCCTTTTAGCCCATCTATCATCTCTTATTACACCTCCCCCATGGCAAGCTAGAGCTCACCAATACAGACATCATCCTCATTTCAGAAAAAAAATCTCAGAAATTTCCTTCTGAGGGAAAACAAGCCCAAAACTTATTTGCCAGGTTTCACTTCAGGGTGTCTCATGCTCCCTTGAAGCCCTGATATTGCTGTTCTATTACAGATTGGAAGATATTTTGCACCTTATCAGAAGTCTATTTAGCCATTTGTTAGTGTATCAGGGACATAAAGTACCAAATAAAGGACATCCTCCACAATACTGGACAGGTGGTCACTCTAGATGTGAACCACTAGCCATATATTTACTAGTAACTGCTGGGCCTCTTCTCTACATATTCACTTATGTGAGTCTTTCCTTGTTTTTTTGAAACCTGTCTGTCTGAAGAACAGATACAAATGACACCTGATTAAGTACTCCACACTGTGAAAGATAAATGAGAATAGGAAAATAAGATAGAAACAACATTCATATCTCTTCTCCATTTCCCTGCCAGCTGGCTGAAGCCTGAACTGCAATGCACACTCATAGTGGACTTTTTCATGACAGCCCATCATCTTTTGTTTCTTTATCATCATGACATTGTTAGTTTGTTGTGGTCCCTTTGTACACTGCTTTATTGTTTTGTCTGAAAGCACTGTGTCATATGTCTGATACATGCGGTGACCCACAGCGTCTTTCATTAGGCTGGACCTTGGCCTTAAAAAGATGAGGGGAAGTAAGTGTTCCTGAAAGTTATGGCTGGAGAGAGACAGAAAAGGACAATCAAAAAAAGAGGCTTACGAGAACTTTTATCAGGCAACAGTGTAAAACACACCATTTGCTATTAAAATGATAAACTGGAATAGTTTCCAGAGATAAAGACTATGACAAAATTCTGTTATTAAGTGCTATAGCATTGTTCTTGGTAGTAGCATACACTGAAAACAATGTAGCTGTGATAAGATGAGGAACATAAGTAAATTTTCACTGAACTTGCTGCAAGCAGGAACAAGAGAGCAATACGAACAACAATATCACAATTTCAGCAGATTCTCTGCAACATTTAAATCAGACTTTGGATAACATCATGAAATTGTGATAAATGGTAGTAAAAAGTTGTTTCAATGCGTGAACAGAAAAAATCAAAACTTTTGCATTAAAATTTGACAATAATATGACTGCTGGGAAACATTCAGAAAAATTCATTCAGCCGGAAAATGCATCCAAACACTTGAAGATGAGGATTTCATGGTTCCTACATGTCTTCAGAGCACCACTGGCTGTAGTGAAAGATGGAAAGAATTTTTTTAAAACAAGGGAGAAAATTACCAGGAAAAGGGAGAAACTATAAACTAACATTCTTATCATAGAAAGAACAGCCATATGGGTCAAGCCAATACCAGCTTAGTCAAGTGTTTTGTGGTCAGTAGTTTTTAACATGAAATACTGGGGAGGTGTACAACTGTCCTAGATCTGTATAGGCATATATGTGCTGGTTTATTTAAATTAAACTAAGGAAGAACTTGTTAGAAAAAAATAGTTACAGCAAGTTTTTCTAACTAGAAAACACTAACTTTGTTCTAAAAAGTTTTAAATACCATGTTCTATATCAGGACTTCTTTACATATTCCAAATAAGGAAAAAAAAATGAATAAAAAAAGTGAAACAATAATTTGAAAGCAGGTCACTGCACAGGACTATAAATACATTCAAAGACAGAAGAAAAAGCTGAAGTAGTACATACAGCAAATGTCAGATTTACTTTTTACAAGAGCAATTACCCACTAAAACAATTTTTCTACAGCTTTGTGGTGATCTCTTTCACTCAAAGTCTTTAAACCAAGGTAGGATGATCAAACAAAGGTTATGGGTCTTCTGCAGACGTAATGGAGTGCAAGTCCGCACTCTGTAAACTGGCAAGATGAAAGAGTTAAGATTAAATGGCTCATGATCACCACCTTAACATATGTGATTTCCTTACTCTCTGCTCTATAGGTTTTGCTGCCTTTCTGTTTTCTAGGTGGGCTAGAGTCATCTGAGCCACAAACCGTCACTAAGACAACAGTGGCATCTCAAAGTCACTGCACTACAGTTTCCTCTTGGTTACTGTTTTCTGCATTGTAGTTTCTCTGCATAGACAAAAATAATGAGGAATCCTCAGTGACCACAAACTTTCTCTTGCTTTCACCATAAGGTGTTTTCCCATGACTATTTTACATATAGAAGTATCCCAGCATAGCTGATGTTCTTTAGACATATCAAAACATATCAAAAACTGAGAACCAGGTCTAACAAATCAGAGGGACAACTTGGTGGCAAAGGTGTAAAAGGGGCGCTCGGGGATGACGGGCATTTCTAGCGAAGGAAGGTGAGTGGGAGATCCACAAGGATCAGGACTGGGGCCAGTTTTATTCAACATCATCTTATTCAATGCACCTGGCAACAAGTTTAGAAGTCCTTCCAGTTCTTCCTACAGTTCCCACAAACAAGTCTGCAGTATTTGGGGTTGGAATCTGAGCAGCAAGCTGTAACCTGCAGGGTCTTCACATCTTTGCAATAAGGCATAGTTTCCTTTTCTACTTGTCTGTAAGTTAACACTCAATTCTCAAAATGCTTGCACCAGTGGCTAGAGAAAGAGCAACTCTTCAAACATCAAGGAGGAAATAACGTTGTTAACATCAGTGTCATTTTGTTGCTGGTAGAAGACAACAGATTTATAAAAGTAGCAAAAATTGCTAGCATTAAATAATGTGACTGCATGCTGGTTTTTATTTGTATTGGTGTATGATCAAATAACAGGCTCTTTCTCTGTGGGGCCCGTACCAGAACATACAAAGAGATGATCACAGTCCTCAAAAAAAACATTGAATTCTCACTTTAGGAACTCTGTCTCAGGAGGAGCAAATTCACAGGTCTCCACCAGCTTTGTACTGAACAACATCTGCAATAAAAGGAATCTTTAAATGCAACTGAATGTTGTACATTTGTGTGTATTTGCAGGGAGTGCTTTTGTATGAAAGCAAGTAAGGAAGGTCTCAATTAAAAAGCAATGGGAAGGTGGGGGGAGGACAAGGAAGGTGGTTTCCATAGTCTGGTCATGGGAGCAGGCACTGCTCACTGACGTTTCTCCTTGTTGATGCATCTTGCCCCACCACCTGTCCAGTTTTCCTCCCAATCACACTTACTAGAGCTGGGTAAAAATCCCTGTTCAAAAGAAGATCATGCCAAACTGGATATGTTGTCTCACCTCATGCACACCAACTCCCTCACCACCCCTGCAGGGCCACAGCACCAGTAATCTTCAAAACCCCTGTGAAAACTGTCAGAGTTTATTTGGTTCAGAGCACATTGGGCAGGAGGGGGAGGGAGGCAGGCAGGAATAGTGGTGTGTGAAGCCAGTGTTTTACCTGGCTAACATGGCCCAGATTTGTTCAAAACTAGGTTTGCTGGAAAGCTCACAAACCTTTCAACACGCCTTGCACAAATAACCTGACAAGCCTGCCTCTATGTTAGACTTCCACTGCAGAAACTGCCACTGCTCTCACTGCTGTAGTGTATTAGAAGATTAGCTGGTGTTTAACTGGCAGCATTTAACTTAAGGCAGTGTTTAACTGGCAGTTAAACTAACTGCTTAACAACAAAGATAACCATAAGAATCAGGAAAATAAAAAAGTTAACCTCTGAGGTAACACAGATGCTGGTTAAGTGAGGATACTAGGCCAAACATCAACAACCTTATTCAATCAAGAAAGCCATAGATGTTATCAGTGCTGGGAGTTACCTGGCAGCTTGGAAATGCAAGGCATGTGTCTGAAACAAGAGGCTGATGTGCTTGAGACGTCTCATTTTGACATTGTCCTCCCATGCCTGTTCTGCTACTGCCTCCTTTTTTTTTTTTTTTTTCAGTTATTCACTGCCTCTCTCAAACAAATGGTAGGAAAGACAAATATCCAGACTGATATCGAAGCTAGTGACAAGATTCTGAATGGCAGTAATAGAAATGAATGTTTTCACATCTTTCAGAGCAGATAGAAAGTAAATCTAAGCAAGCTACCTCCATTAGCATTGCCCTGCCAAGGCTAGACTCTCCACTGGTCAAGCTGGAAACACGTCATTCACACTGATAAATACTGAGCTCATGTAATACGTTTCTCTGAAATCACCAGCATGATTCACAATAACTTCACAGTCTGGCCTCAGAAGATCAGTCGAAATGGCTTATCCTACCCTTAATGTCTTCTGCAGCCTCTGAAAATAAATAGGTACTGGGAAATGGCTTTCAAGAACAATTCTCCAGATACACAAACACCTACAATCTACTCTGACCTTCACTGAAAACTTCCTCTCAGGGAAGGAAAATTATATCTTTTAATTTTTTCTAATGTTCTGGTTTATTGTTTTTGCTTCTTCTCACGCAATATAATTAAAATGATGTCCTCAGAGTTGGAAGATACTTACAATAAACAGCTTCTGTGGAAGCTGAACAACTCAGCTATGGTGCTTAATCAACTGGAGAAGATGTTTATTGCTGCATATGCTCTGCTGCTGTGAAAACTAGCCCTTAAATACCCAGTTTCTAAACAAGAGAAAATAAAAATCCAATAAGAACAAGTTAAGGTCCTTGACACACTATAGAGAAGTAAAGACAAGAAAGAAGGATTGTCTGTTGCACAATAGGAATAGACTTAGGTCAGTTAATGCATTGTAGAATGAATTACTAGTGATAGATGAACTACGGAACACAAAATGCTGATTTTCTTCCATTAAGTGTCCATGTATAGAGATCCTTAAAGCTGCAAAATTTCACTCTCCTTCAACTCTCCCAGTGCTGACTGCTCCACAGCTCAGATAAAACCTATGGGCTGCAACATAGCTCCCTATAGCCTCCTTATAGGAGGTCCAAACAGAGCTATTTCAGTGGCTGAAGAACTCATTTTAAATAAATACAAAGGATAGAAGAGCAGATGTTAGCAGCAGTGATAAATAATTGGAAAATATGTTGAGGGCCAAATGTTCAAGAGTCCACAAGTACAAAATGAGCCTGTCACTGTAATGAGCCTTATATTTAGCAACCAAAAATGAAGACATGGGGAAGAATCAATGCCTAGCTTTGCCTCAAGAAGTGTAAAGAATCACATGGCTCCAGACCATTTGAGGTCCTTACTATCGCATACAAATAATCCAATGTAATTTCCTGAGCTTCTTGGATTAGACATGATTATACAAAGCTCATCGGTGCTGCTGTGACATTCAATCATGCATCATTTCACCCGGTGGGGTTGAACTAGGCAAAATCACGTGACTGCAGGAAAGACAGCAATTAAGGGTACCCAGAGGAGAGAACTGGAGAGCTGCAACCCATCGGCATGTGTTGTGTGTCCCTCTCAGGAGAGACCCTCTGAACCATTCAGTTAATGATGTCTCTGAATCAGTAGCTCAATGCTGAGCATGATGAGCTTGCATACAGAAATCCTGCAAGGCTCGGTTGAGGCAGCCAGTTCAGGAAGGCTGGCCTTTGGTATCTGCAATTTTATGAATCAGCTCCTGTGTAATTATTCAATTTTTGCTGTATGTATCTTTTCAGGGACCAGTTTTTATATCTTCCCTATTATATATTTCTGTTGAAGCCCTTAAGTTGAATAAATTACATTATTAACAGCACTAATAGCAACAATGTGAGTGATTGGGAGGAATTTCATTTGGCATGCTAGAAATTACGGTTAGAGATGTGTTTTAAATGTTGATAAACACAAGCATAGGACTCCTACTTCGCTAGAGAAATAGATTCTTCCTTTCCCTCCTCTTGTGACTGAGTCTGAAACATTACAAAATTATATTTTTCTGCAACGTGCAGCCCAATCTGTGTACTTCGTCTCTTCCTTCAGCCTTTAAATACAGACATAAAGCTTTTGTACTTTGACTTATCTTTCCTCTACTGAGCTACTGCACTCGTAGATGTAGTGATCCAGTGTAAATCCTCAGGAATAAATTGTTCTGAATTAGAAAATTATAATACAAAAAAAAAGGAGAGCTTTTGATTTCTTTGGGTACCAAAGGGGGATTAACTCATATATGTAACACAAAATAAGCACCTGGTTAAGGATTGCCTGTCATAAGGAGGCAATATAAACCTGCCAGAGGAATCAAAGCATCAAACAGATTTTATTTTCCCTAGCTGTGTGAAGTAACAAATGCATTCTTTCAGAAATCACACAAAAAATAGTGGGACAGTCTTAAGTACTCAGGCATTAAAGACAAGTAACAGATCTGTATTAGGAACACACACAGACACCCCTTTTTTCTTTCTTTCATTCTTTTTTAATTTCTTTTTCTTTTTCAAGGTGAGTTAAGAATGTGGAAAGGACATTCTGGAGACCAAAATCAGCTACTGATATAGGTTAAAAGTATCTGTATAACACGAAGAGAAACAGCAGCATCAAACTATCTGCAGTTTCTGTTACTAAACCACCTAAAAAATGGCAGGAAATGTTTTTTTTTTTATTATTATTATTATTTTCTTTCTTTCTTTTTTAAAAAAATTAATTCATTTAAAACATCTTTGTGTCCTGTCATATTTAAGGGTGCTCTAAGCCAAGAAACTTACAAGTGAGCATGTTTTTAGGACAGATACCTCCCAGACAGAAAGCAAAGAAAGCTTCCAGACAGCATTTTCTGAACTTGTCAGCAGAAACATTTGCAGTAGAAATTTTATTTCAAGAGCCGTATGCATTCAATTAGAGAACAGAAGCAGTGTTGTGTGAGCTGAGTGACCAGGAGAGCAGCCTAATATTTTCAGTACTTAGTATACAATGAGGCAGACTCTAGTATAAAAACAGTAAGCAGTTTGCGAAACCACATCAAGCACAAAGAATTGTAAGGGCAATGTGGTTGTTCCTGGATAAATCACGACTGAAAGCTTTCACCTACAAGAAGACAGAGATCTAGGCACTTGCAAAATATTAGTGAGAAAGTCTCACTGAAATCACAGAAATAATTCCTTCCTCTCCAGAGCACCCTTGTTCTGCCAACCAAAGTAAGTTCCCTGCTGCAATATTATTTAAAATGGAAGTGCCAAAGCCTGTAAGGACGAGTTCTCTGACTTGCCATACATCAGTTCACATAAGCATGTGCTTATTTTTAACCATTTTGAGTTATCACAGGAGACTACCAACTTGAGAGTTCTTTGCTACATCAGGACCAGAGTGTCAGCATCTTGTAGGACCCTCAAGATTGAGTCTCTACTGAATTTTTTATTTGAATCACATTCCGGTCCAGATAGATGGAGCTGGAAATACACCGGCAGCTCAGATACTGGCTTTCTGTTGGTTTATTCAGACATCAAAACTCCCTGACAAACCTAAAGCGCTGCCTTCTCTACTCAAAATCACTACTGCCACATTATTGTACTGTAATCCCCTGGGATGCCAACCATGTGTAAAAATCCAATTCAAGAATTTTCACTGGGAGATGAAAGGGTTTCCTCAAACTCACCCCACGTCCCTTCACCTCCGGGCAAGCACTGAATAACTGAACAGGATTTTGCATGGAATGAGAGGAGAAAAAGATGTAAGACCCTAGTGGTTCTCTTTGACGAAGGCTCACACGAGGAAATGAAGGACATGAAATATGAGGGAAGAGATGGAAATTATAAGAGAAAAAGCTTTTATGATCCTAATAACAAAAATTCATAATCCACCCAGTCTTTTGTTCTGGCTCAGAAGGACATTTCCCCTGAGGGACAACCACCAGAAAAAAAAAAAGAAAGAGCTGCAGAAACAGAGAGGAAAATTATTGAAGAAGACTGAGGAAAACAAAACCTCTTTTTGGCACGCAGTTTACAGCAGAACAAGTTTCACAAGCTCGTTACCAATTCCCATAGTATCAGGCAGCATTTTGGAAACATTTTTCACTGAACAGCAGACCTTTTTCTGCCAGATCCACCGCAAATCCCATTGGTTCTGTATGACTCCCCCAGCCTCCAAACAACTGTGTAAACCTTGACATTTACTCACTAAGACTCAACTGGGCATTTAGTATCTGTTTGCATCTCTCTAGCAAACTAAAGGCAAACCTTTCTAGCAAGCATGGGGGCAAATCTGTCCAACTTTCTATCTTTGATGGCATATTTTGTTTAGGCAAATGGATGGCAGTTCTGTACCTGCTGGAGTTTCTGGCCAAACACTTGGAAAATTGCAAGTGTGTTAACCAAAGAAAGCTCCTGCACGTCTGGAAGGTTTATAAGTAATGCACAGACTTTGTGCACAACTGTTAAACTCTGCTTAACATTTTCTCTTTCCATTGTCGCTTTCAAACTGCTTTACCTCTGTTCCTCAACGTTGCCCTAAATAGATGCCTTCTTAAGGCTGTTTGTATAATAACAACTGATTTCTCTAAAGATGTTGCTGTCTGAAATCCTGTCACCCCACTCTGAGCATCCTGCCCTGTTCGATTTATAGTGAAGACAGACCACCTAACATACCCAGCTGCTGGCAGGAACACTGCAAATCAACCGAGTGTGTCATTCGGACGTACTTGAAAGTGAAAGCGCTGTTTGAAAAGCCAGTGTTACTGGCCAGTAGCCACAACCAGCTGAAGTGCATTGATGCTATTCCTAGCAATGAGTAAACTTCTGTTTATCCTCAGGGTCATGGGAAACTGAAGAAGCCAAAAAGCAAAATAACCTGAGACAGACACGCTTGGATCTTTTTGTCATTATTGGCTTTTCCATATTGGCTTTCACTCAGGTGCAGTGGATGGAAAGGTTCTGAGAAACACACAAGATTAAATATATTTTTTCAATGAAATCCTGGCCCAATTGCAGTTCCTGGGAATTTTGAAATTAAATTCATTGGGGCCAGTATTTTGCCTTTTGGTTTCAGACATGAGCCAGATATCTCTTCGTGTCTTTCTTCTCTTTGGTATATCTGAACATGGACAAGCCACTAGAAGATTAAATTATTGGTTCAAATGGATTGACACACATCAGTGTTCCTGCAATCCTCCTGAACTTCCTGGGCCAAAGCTGGCTGATACAAATGTGCAGAACACAAATGTCTTTGAAAGAGGAAATTCTAGAGAAAAGATATTAATTTGTTGTTTAAAAATGGCAGTGCAATGCTGTACACAAGTTCTGACTGCTTACTAAATTTTAATTAAATTATGCTACTCAAAACACTGCCTCAAGGGCAGTGATGGGGCTGCAGCCCCTCTGAAATGACTCCTACCAGCTTCCCTGACAAAGGCAGACCCTTCATGGGATGTGGCTATTAACCAGCAGTGGGAAATGATCATCTTCAGCAACCTTGGTCTAATCAGTAAGTATCCAGCCAGAAATAAGCCCTGAATACAATTATAATAAAGAAGACTGCAATACTGTGAAGATAAGGACATTCTAGATTTGTGGTTGCAGCTAAAATGAGAGTATTATGGGCTGTTATGCCTTGTTAATTTTCTCAGGATGCTGCAGAAAAGACAGAGGTAAGGTCAGATTTCTCAAACAACTCTGTCTCCCAGAAAATGAGACCACAGTATTCCTTATGCTCCCTGAAACTACAGTGTGCAATCAAAGACTGCGTTCCTGGATTGTGAGCTCTAATAGTCCCACTGCTTTGTATGGTAGCAACTGACATCTTCTCCAATTTATGAGCCACTTTGGTGTCTTTACTTCAGTAAACACTATGTGAATTGTCATAGTGATGACGGCCACAATAATCTCAGACTTATCCTGAGCCCTAAAAGGCATGATCATCTCACTTAATATAATCATCTAATTTCAGCTTTCTTCCCAACCTGCCAGCCAAAAAGATCTCCATCAAGAAGGATTATGTTGGAGTGGAAACATGTCCATGGTATTGCTTTTCTCCTTCCCATAATGCATTTGTTCAGATCCCCTGGTCCAACTAAATTTAACAAATGCTTCAGGGCATGATTGGTGCCAGGAAAAGAGTCCCATCAGCTATAAATGTTCTTGGGAATTCACACTTCTGCCTACTTATTAATTGCACAGCTGGATCCAACCCAGAGATGTTTCCACCACAACTCAGAGAGCTAGTAAAGCAGATGCTTGATGCTTTTCCAACTAGATTTCGGGTGCATGGTCCGTAGATTCAGGAGGTACAGTGGTAAAATAAAAGTCTGCCTGGTTTTGGTACCAGCAGTCACTGGTTATATGAGGGAATGAATATGATGGAGAACAGAGAGAGGAAGAGATGGACTAGGCTGGTTGGAACCAAGGTGGAACCCACAGCTGGACGTGCTCCTCTCCCAGGTTTGTTTCCTGACAACAGTAAAATCTACCATGTGCACTCAGCATAATCCAGTCCAGAGCTGACTCTCCTTCATATGGATTCATCTTCAGCCCTCAGTTTCCTGGTCTCTTGCCTGTGTCCACAGGCACTTATATCACCACGCACTGGGGACATTTCTTGCCTATAGGTCTGCCAGAGCGAGTTTCAGGTAATTGTCTATATGAACCAGTAACACTCATCAAATATATACTGAGGTTTTATAAAGACATCATGTGGAGGAGACCAAGATGTGACCTGAACAATTTTCTCTTAGCAAATTCTCTTAAAATTGAGGATTTTTTTTTATCCCGAATGAGAACTTCAACAGTGTTAGAAAAAGAAAAATCAAAGAAACCATTCAATGAACTGTAATGAAGAGCAGCTAAGTGCAATCACAGTAAATTGCACAAACTCCATCTTTTCCTTCTCAGAAAGACCACTTAGAGATGAAAATATACATGAGGACATATTTTTATATATGGAGCAAAACACAGTTTTATGCAGAGAACCATGTAAAACATATCACAGAAACCCTACCTGAGCATGTAACACCATTGACCAATTGCAAACACACAGGCCATATTTAGCTCCCAAAGTTGTTTTATATGATCTGTTGCCTTGCAGAGGAAGGAGGGAACCGCTTTGCTAGAGCAGCACAGACTGTTGCTCTTGGGAGACCTGTGCTCCTAGAGCCACTGTATGACAGCAGATGGAGAGCAGGAACAAATGGGAAATCCATGTAACATTGTGCTCACAGAGGGTTTAAACAGACTGGCCCACATGGGTGTAAAAGCTGGGCCAAGCAGAGCCTGCAATGTGTGAGTTATGTATGAAAGTGGCCTTCTCATGGCAGTCAACTTCTAGCAGCTTTCCTTCAGAAAATGGGGACAAACTAGTGCTAAAAGATATATTTTAAAATCAGAAAAATCATAAAAGCTACCACAGGGGAAGGCTGCAACAGACATTAAAGAAAAGGAATTTGTATCAGCTCAGGGTACATTTTGTCTGCTTTAGACCTTTCCAGAAAGAAGAACAAGACATTAATCTAATTTACCCAGCCAGTTATATGAGGTTTATGCCTCTTTCATATCACCAGTCTGGCATAAAGCAACTAGAAGTGCACAGGTAAATCAATCCCATAATTTCCATTTTAGCTTTAACAAGTTATTTTACTGTTTCTAGGTACTAAACATGTGTACCCGATGACTGCAATACACATTATGCAGAGACGCATCCTGAATAGATATATGAATATTAAAGATTGCTCAGTTCTGACAGCTTATTCTAGAGTTTGCCTTATGCTGGCTGAGATTTTCAGTTCTTCTTAAATGTAACTTGCATATCACTGTAAACTCTCTCCCTCCTTTTGACAGGGTGCCCTTGTAGATGGTAATTTCCTGAGTAGGAAAGAAGAGGCTCACAATTCATCCTGGACTGGGTATCCTACAGCAAGACGTTTTTGTAGAACATAAATATGTACCAACAGATATAAAGATGAGGCCCCATTCTTACAGTATGTTATGATAAATATGGAGGAATATTACTGATGTCATTGTGGCTACAGTAACATGAAACTGGTACAAAAGAGGCCAAAATCAGGTGTATTCAGGAGTTCAGTAAAAAGAGATACTATTAAGACAGGGCAAATACAAGACAGTGGTAAAAGAGAATCTGCCTTGTTGTTCTTTAAGTGATACTGTAAAACTCAGAGTGGGTGTAATAACCAAAGCAAGTCACTTAAGGAAATAAACTATAAAATAACATTAACTTTGTCTGCACACAGTTACACTAGGACTCCTCAAACAGTGGACTCTTGTCTGACTCCAGATGAAAGAATATTCCACTTGGATCTCATCTCTGGCATTTGTTGTCTCCCACATTCATGTCAGAGAACATCTATTTCTTATTATTCTGTCATTCTCCTGGGGAGTCACCACACCACGTCATGGACAGCAGAACCTGAAAACTACAACTCCCTTCTACTCACAGATCCCCAAGCAACATGTTGCGCTTTGAATCAAGCTAGAAATGTTCCCAGTTTACCTGGATGTATATAGGGAAGAAAATAAAATTAGCATCACATAGGGCGTGGCTGCACATGGTGAGGCAAAGCTCTGCTCTTACTCCCACCAAGTCCAGACATAGATTGATGTCTTTAGTAAATTAATGAACTAGGAGAGTTGAGTGAAGGGACAAAGGAGAGCTCAACCTCTGCTAACTTGTGCCTTGTCCATCACCTGCAGCTCTCCCCAGGGCTTTCATAGATGAACTGTCCTGAGTGGGGAGGATCCCAGCCAGAGTCACCCTCTCCAGCATTTCCTCCAACCATCTTGGCATCAGATCTGCCCTTCAAATTACAGTTAAATCCCATATCATTTTGAAGGAGAGAAATGGTAACAGATACAGATGAACATAGGCCACTGTTTGCACTGTGATGCAGCTATGGAGCACTGCAATAGGATGGGAAAAGACTGATGGCAAAATAACTCTGATTTGCTATTAAGGCAATATTGAGCCTCCTTGTTTCTGTTGGGAGCCAGCATGCTCTCTGCTTAAGCATTGTTGTGTTCCCTGCATAGGACACTGGCTGGAGCATTTCTGCTTGGGAGCAGATACTGCCTGTTTAAACATGCAATGTTTTTTCACAGGTAACAAAGAACTAAGTGGGAAAATCCTTTACTGAACCCATGAGATGCAGCTGTCTCCTTGCTAGAGGTGCTTTTGAAAATGCCAGCCTATACCCAAAGAGAATTTCTTAATGGTTTTAATTTCTTTCCTTTTTGTTATTGAGAACAACATACAGGGGAGAGCAGAAGGAAGGAAATGGAAGATGGAAGGCCTCTGAGAGAGAGACTTTTGTGGGTGTTTGACAAGACAAAATAGGGAATCCTTGCAGGAGGGAGAAGTAGAGACCTGGAGAGAGGGGCAGGAAACCTAGTGGTGCCTGGAAAAGAGCAAAGGAGGCTGTAAAAGAGAAGAGTGGAGGGCTAGAGAACAGCTCGGAGACCAGAGATCTGCACTTGTTATGTTTTGGTAGCTGAGCTTGAGTTGAGTGGCTTGAGTGATTAAGACCTGTAGAGCAAAAACTGAGTGCAAGCCAGCACCTCACAGGCTGAAAAAAAGATAGGCTTGGTTTGGACTAAAGATAGAGTTCAAACCTGTGTTTAAGTGTTATGGAAAATCAAGTGAGTCAGGGCTGCCTGTTAAGCTACAACCGTGGACAATGTGCCGTGCAGATGCCGTGCCACATGCCAGTACAGCCAAGCAGACTACTGCCAATGGATGAGGCTTCTTGTACGCTGAGAGGGGGATGACTGCACAAGGTAGATTGGAGAAGGGACAAGTAGGCTAAAAAGGGAAATGATCTATTCTTTGTCTGGCTTTATAATACTTCAGCACCTGACTGCACTCCTGCTTGGAGAGGGCATGGCTCATTTTTTTCCCAGACAGATGAAGGTTTGCTTAGGGCTTTTTTCCAAGTTTAAGAGGAATGGGGTGCTCGCATTTGCTTGCAGTAAAAACCCAGCTCTGGCACAGCTGTCAAAGGACATGTTGTTGCACTGCAGACACTTGCTCTGTACCCTGAAAAGTGGTACAGCCAGTCAGCCCAACTTCCATCCCAACACACTCCCTCTCCTGCCACTACCCCAGAGCACGCTTGCTGCGCTGTAGCAGAACAGAAAATGCCGTGGAGTTACTCAGCACACTGCTCTTGCAGTGCAAGCCGCTCTCCTAAGGCACATCCAGCAGGCAACTCTCCTCTGCACTGCTTCTCTGTGACAACCTGCAGCAAACCCTGTTAATACAACTCGATATAAACCCAGAGGCAGCTGCTGCTATGGAAAATTCAGCAAATCCTCTTTGTAAGGGTCCTAGAGTTTTTCCCAATCACTTGGCTTTCTAGTCATCTAGGATTTACATCATTTAGCATAGCTCTTTAGAGCACGATTTCCAATTATTTCCTAGGCTGTAAACAGATCCTAACTGTTACCACAAAGCATCATCTGACTTTCAAACTGAGTCACACCAGAGCAGCAGTTTCAAGATTTCTATTAAAGGCCTAAATCCGGCCTCAGATCTTGTCCTTTCAGTCTTTTCAGGCAAAGCCACCAGGCCAAAATTCCTCAGTTCAAACTGAGCTCCACACTATACTTGAGAGAAGATTTTGGTTCCCAGTAATATAGAAAAAATGCAGCCTATCTTCACAGAGCTCACAACACTGGGTCTCTAGAGATGAGTATGAATTTCCTGAGTTACTACAAGTAAATCCTTTAATTGTTTCAGAAGCAGAAATTAATTAAAACACAGCCCCTTAAAAGAAACTTAGAATCTGTATGTCTTCTCTTTGTTCTAGATGATCTTAAGAGTGAAATAACAGACTCCACAGATTTTTCCATGTAATGAACCTTAATTGGAATCTTTTACATTAGACTGCAATTGAAGAAAAACAGATGTAATTAAGCCAGGTTATTAATGATTTTGTGTCTAATTATAATAATTAGATAAGCTAGCATGAGTCTCAAGATAACTTTTCTGGGAAGGCCTGCGATACAAAAGGTAGAGCAGCTCATTGCTGCTTTCCCTCTATCGCAGCCTCCCTGCGAGCTCTGCAGTCACAGCTCCACTGCAGAGAGCAAGCTGCAGTGTTCACTCTTGGGGAATCTGGGCTACACTTTGGCTGTGGGGAGCATCTCCCCATGCTGCTGCTCACCATGGGTGATGTAGGTACCTCTGGATTACCTCTTCTCTTTTTTTCCTGGGAATGTGGTGTTCCCTTTAATGATTTTTGATAGCTGCAGTTCAAACCCTCCCCACCTCTCCTCAGGAAAGCATTATAGGCTGATAGTAAAACTACTGAAATTCCCACTGACATCTGCAAGTGGCCCATGGCATGTCACTTGGTGTTTTCCACTTCATTTGTTTCTGTTGAGTCACCTTGTTTAACAAAGTTTTGTGATCTCTTTTCTAAGGTTGGTACCCTGCATTTGTGCACTGCTGAGAGGAGAGGTTAGGACAGGTCACAGGGTTCCTCCCTGGAGAAAGCCACATGCACAGAAGATAGGAGTGAATTTATGAAAAATTCTGTGGAAATACAGAGTCATGATGAGGCAGCTCTGCAGTAGTACTTAAGAGAGAGAGACGGTGAAGCCAGTGCTTTCTGATGGTGATGAGAAACAAAATCTATGTATGGCTTCATTGCAACTAAAGCAAGCAATTAAACACAGAACTTAAAATTCAAAGCATGTAAATTCTTCAGTAGTAGAAGAATTTAGACGTCTTATTCCCTTCTTGGGGCTTTTCTCATTTTAGACACAGGCAAATGAATTTAGCAAAATCATTTCAGTTAAGTCTTGAGACGGAGCCCCAAACATCAGAGCATCTTTCTGATTTTCCCTCTGACAACAGTGCCAGTGAACAGAGCACCCACATGAATAGTAGGCAAAAAACAGATAAAAAGACACATTTTTGAGCAAGTGTCCTGGACCATGACAGAAGTGCAGAACAGAGATACTCCAGCTGGATCCTGATCCAAGAGTCCACAGTGTACTGGAACCTCATATCACTCCAGGCTGAAATATGGCATAGTATAGGCAACCGTTAATCTCTTTGGGTTGGGAGCTACTTTTTGGTTAGTACTTCATAAAAACAGTAGCCAATTTTTTTTTTTTTTTAAGACAATCTTTGAAGAAGTTTGCATCTCTAACTCAGCTAACAGAGTACCTGTATGCTGGAGTTCAGTTCCAAGGTCCATTACATTGCATTTACAAACAACCAGCTGGACTCAGCCTTGATTCACTGGAATAAAGCTTTGTCCTTTTACCAGAATGCTACTGCTTCCCCGCATCACTTGCACACCATTCCCAGTGCAAAAAAAGCACCAGGAGGGGAAGATCAAGAGAGCCCCTTCAAAGCATGTTCCTTAGGCCAAACTAAAACATTAACAGAGTCACACCCTGAAAGGACTTCAATATAAATTGGCCACACGTTTCTTAGTCTTCTATACTGAAGAGCCTGTGAACTCCCAAGTAGGACGAACAAAAAGAAAAATCATTTTTCCCTCAGAGAAAATGGGGTAATTTATGCAGGTTTCTCTGTGTTTAAGCAGCACTACTGTGGACTTCAGCAAACATCCAGTTTGTAGCAGCAGCAGCATACACCAAACACTATATTACCATGTCTCTCTGGATCCTGTAAGTCTACCATACATTTCCACCAGGCCTCAGCAAACACCTTTGTTAAATGAATGGGAAAAGTCACACATCACTGATGATGTGCTTTGGTCCTGGCTCGCAGAATCCCTTTTCTGCCAAAACAGACCATCATTTTCTACAGCAGCTCAGTGCACAAGACAGCCTGTGGGTTTTTATGACAGCTGCAGACACTGTTACAGGCTCAGACACAAAGCACACAGCCCTGGGCTGTATCACCAGCGTTAGCTAGGGTACAAAAACTCTTTTCTCCCTACAGCAGACAAGCTCTTGCTGTAACAGCTTGTTTGCCTGACAGTGTGTGGCCATCTGGGCTGCAGGGTGAGCCCTGGAAACCAAAGCAAGGGAAGTCAGTAGTTACTTTCACAGCAAGATCATATCCAGAGGGATACTATCAAAAAGCCCAAGTTTGTGTCTGCTCAGGACAGGACACTCAGGCATGGTTTTCTCAGCCTTCTTGGCCTCATTAGCTCACCAGAGCTCCTGCAGTGGCTGGGATGGAGAGGGAAACAGCATGTGGCAAACACACATGAGCTGCCTCTATAGACACCAGCGTTCAGATCCCCATCAGGACCTGGATGAAATAAACTTAAAGGACTTCACTGGCACTTGACATCAGACCACAACTGGTGAAGATCTGCTTTCAGGATTTGCTAAGGGGATGGTTTCAGCAAAAGCCTTGAGGCAACTGATGCATACTGTGGTGCTTCTGCAGCTGGCAGGAGCCCTCATGTAACTCTCCTTACAACAGTCCCGTTTTCATAAGCACTTCTCTACTGCATAAACACAACCCATAAACCAGTCTCCTAGATACAGCTTCCCTCCTCAGGTGCTTTTATCATTCCAAATCCCTTTAAGAAATAGCACGAAGGATTTATTTTACCCATCAATTTGGATTACATTCTCCTTTTATCAGCATCTTTCTCTTAATGACTTTGGCGATTCAGTTTACAGGTCCACTCAGATACCAGAGAACTGAGCTTTCTTCACTGGAAACTTCAAAACATTGATGGCAAGAAGGAAAAAGCCAGCCACCAGTCATGCGTGCTGAACTATCGCAAGGGAGTCATCAATTATGCAGGTTTTGGAATATGTTACACTACCCACAGCTGTTTGATAGCTGGACAACATGATTTATGAAAACAGCCAAGATTCAATTACTGATTTCCCATAAGTTATCTATACAGTCCTTTCATCCTACGCCAGGTTATGAGGGGCTCTGATGAACAGAGGGGACTGAGGAGGGGGTTCTCTGACCATGAAGTGAACTGGGATTTTCAAAGAGAAATCAAAAGGAAAGAAACAGCAAGCAATGTAGTGCCAGTGGGAGGTGTTGGACTTCAGATTCATGAAATTGAACTGTCATTCCCAGGCAGGTGTGGGAACACTCAGTACAGATGTACTGATTGAGCCAGTCTTCAGACTATCTGTCTATTTGTCCTTGACTTCTTATCATGTGCTTTGGGAGAGGCAGATTACGGCTAAAAGGAAATAGTACTTTTTGCTGCATTTTATAACTCTGTAAATATTATTGAGAGAAATTGCTTAATGAGTGCCTAGGAAATTTTAAATGCATGCACTGACTTTAGTGAGGATTTTATCAGAGCAGAAAAAGCAAGACTGGCTCTTCAGAATAAAAACACCAATTTAACAGAGGCTAGAATTACAGAAGAGTTAAAATGTTTGTCAGCCTTCCTTTGAGGCAAAACTGGTCATGAAATACCAGAAGATCTTAGTTTTAGGAAGTATTTTGGAGTCTCACTTGGAAATTGTGACTGAAATGTGATTGAAGTGGGAAGGAACTAAAGCAGCAAACCTTGTTCTTGTCACCCTTCTGTACCAATGGCTCTGGTCAGGGCTCTCTCCTGCACACGACCAGTCAAGGACACCACAACGCTATTTATATTTATTTTCCCTTTGACTTTTCCACCCAGCCTGAATGGCAGTGAACACACATCTCTGACAGTGCACCACCCCTGTTACCACCACTTCCATTTCAAATCTGAGATTTTTAATCCGGTCTGTGGCAGCTGAAAACAGAACACTGTTTAATTAGAAATGAAACATGCCATCCAGAGGAGAATAAAACAATTCCTTGATTACACTTTAAAGGATTGGAAGAAAAAAAAAAAAGGAGCAGACGAAAGAAAAGTTAAATAGGAAATTTTGGTAGGACTTCTCTGTGCACTCAGGGGTTATAAGCAATAGTCTTTGCTTCCCTCTATAGCTAATGGAGATAGACACATCTCTCAAGATCAATACAACTACACTTGAAGCCTGGGCTCTTGTCTTAGTCACACTGTTTCACTCCCTGAATTTAGATATTTCAATTCTCCCTGATCCTACCATTCAATTTTATCACACTCAAAAAACCTCATACTTACTCTCATCAGAAGTCTACCATACCTAGTAAACTATGGAAAGGTCGAGAAAAAAATATCTCTATAATCTCACTTCTATAGCTTTTTAAATTTATTTTTCTCTCCTTTCCATGAATATAAGAGAGGTACAACCAACACAGCCCTATGACCCTCTGGACCCAAAATAAGGTGACACTGCATAGGGGTGCCTCCAAAACTCCAGCCAACACCTTTCCCTCCATGGCACTAGTGAAACCAACCTAATCAGCGTCAGAAAATAACATTTCTTATTATCATCTACAAGTGGTTTCAATGCAAACCTCTCACTCTCCATTCAAGCTTGTGGATCTCTTCCATGGGGGGACATAACAGTCATCATATCAAAAATAAGCAGGAGCCATATGCTATGGGAAGCTGCTGCAGGGAATGAAGAGAGCATTGAAAAGTAACTTTCACGAGATTTCAAGTTTTCTAGTTATTTTCTGTATTTCATCTGGATTTCTCTTTTTTTTCTTGCACCCATTTGTTTTATTTTGCATCACGCTGTGCCAAACCCTCCCATGCTCACATGTGAGTGGGAGGAGGAGGCAGAAGCAAGCGGTTGTTTGCCTGTTTGTTTTAAAATAATAGAGTGAAAATTAATGTGCTTCTGTGTTTGTGAAGCAAAAGCTCTGACTGGGGCACCACTGTAACAGAGCAGCTGAGGGAAATGCATTTTATTAGTCTGGTTTCCAATCCCTTTATTTAGCTGGCTGGTTATTACATATCTGTCCCCTTAATTGTACAAGCTGCTATATAGACAAATAACAGGTAAGGCCTATAATGACAGGTTATTGCAGTCCAGAGCACTCGAATGGCAGAGCAGTTCTCACAGAAAATTGTCTCTGCTTACCTGAGTAAACCCTGTGAGCCCTCCAAGGCACTCGGGGAGAAGCATCAGCCAGGCTGCGCACGCTGTGCATGGGATGCAGCAGATGCATCGAGGATTGCTCTGTGGCATTGCAACAGATTCTGTCCAAACATCACCATTAGCATCAGTGAGGGACAATCCTGCCCCAAAAGAGGCTCTCATCTCTGGTAAAGGGGAACAGAGAGGGAAATGACCCACCCCAGGCCACAGTATCAGGTTTAAACTATGGAAAACTCTCAGCTGTTGTCCAGCACCATAACCACCACATGGCACATGAGGTCTGCTCTCCTCTAGCTGTGCACACTCAAGAGAGAATTTCAAGCTGTTGTCTGAGTCATGGCTCTGGGATCTGGCAAAGAACAGTGGCTGGTCCCTCAGCCCCTGCATTTTTTTTGATGCACCTTCTCCTCAGACATTTTCCTGCAGAGCGTTTTATTGACTGAGGAGTCTTTGGCCAGCACACCCCAATGCTTAAGAAAGATCCATGGCTTGCTGATCCAGCCCTAGTTCCCCAGGTCTCTTTCTCACCTTCAGACAGGAAATAGTACATAATAGTAAAGCCCTTCCTTGAGATGACCAGTAAAGGGACTTGTCTCCCTTGACTTCCTTATTCTCCTGGCTCTTGTTTTCTTCCTGTAAATGTCTGAAATAATTAATTTAGGATTTAAAGACCCAACTTACTGTAGCGTGCCCAAAATAATAAATGTCTCAGAATTTCAATTACTCTAAATGTAGAACTGTTGGATCCTGTTTCTGTATCTAATGCGTCACACAGAACCATTACCCCACTATCCATTAATTATAACAAGGTCAGCATATTCCCTGATGTCTCTTCATGACTGCACAATGAACAAGCACTGCCACTGCTGAGGGTAGAGTCCAGTCATAGATATACAGCCTTCTCACAGAACAGCCAAACTTTGGCTACCCAAAATGTTCAAGAGAACAGTGCTAGGCTTTGACGATAAACATATCTGGATAGAACAGGAGAAGGCAATGGAGACTAAGCTGCCTGTATGTTTTTGAGCCTAAACAAGAAGCACAAAGACACGTTGATCTAGGGAGACGTGCAAAAGAGCCTTAATTACACCAAAGAGCAGCTCTAAGAACAGAAAACAAAAAAATTCTATCATAGAATCACAGAGTGGTTTGGGTTGGAAGGAACCTTAAAGACCATCTAGATTCCAGCCCCCCTGCCATGGGCAGGGACACCTTCCCCCAGCCCAGGGTGCTCCCAGCCCCGTCCAACCTGGCCTTGAACCCTTCCAGGGAGGGGGCAGCCACAGCTGCTCTGGGCAACCTGTGATAGTGCCACTCTCACAGTAAAGAATCTCTTCCTTATATCTAATTTAAATCTGCCCTCTTTCCGTTTAAAACAGTTACCCCTCGTCCTATCCCCACAAGCCCTGATCAAGAGTCCCTCCCCACCTTTCCTGTCCCCCCTTTAAGCACTGGAAGCCGCTCTAAGATCTCCCCGGAGCCTTCTCTTCTCCAGGCTGAACCCCCCCAGCTCTCTCAGCCCGGCCTCCCAGGGGAGCTGCTCCAGCCCTCCGAGCATCTTCGTGGCCTCCTCTGGCCTCGCTCGAGCAGCTCCATGTCCTTCTCTTGTTGGGGACCCCAGAGCTGGACCCAGTACTGTGGGGGGGGTCTTACAAGAGCAGAGTAGAGAGGGAGAATCCCCTCCCTCAACCTACTGGCCACACTTCTCTTGATGTAGCCCAGGACATGGTTGGCTTTCCAGGCTGAGAGCACATATTACTGGCTCATAGTCCTTTTTCCATCCACTAACATCCCCAAGCCCTTCTCAGTGGGGTTGTTCTCCATCCACTCATCACCCAGTCCGTATTTGTGCTTGCAATTGCCTTGACCCACATGCAGGACCTTGCACTTGGCCTTGTTGAACTTCATGAGGTTTGCATGGGCCCACATCTCAAGCCTGTCAAGGTCCATCTGAATGGCATCCCTTCCCCTCCAGCGTGTCAACCACATCACCCAGCTTGGTGTCATCATCCACGAAAGAATTCAAGAAATAGGGAAATTAGGAAAAAAGAAATAGTGGGGGAAAATGTAAAAGATGGCTTTGGCCAGGTCTAGTCCCAGTCTGTTCATACATAGCACCATCATAGCCCAGATCTTCAGCCAATTTTACCATGGTGGGCTCTTGAAAATGAAAAAGATACAAGATCCCTCCTCAGACTAACTCCAGCCCCTCCCACAAGGAAGAATTTACTGGGCAAATGTGGGAAGGAGGTTGAAGAAGAGGTATAGTCTCTCTGTGAGCATCAGCCATTCCTCCAAGCTATTCCCAGATATGGGGTGCATTAATACAACTAACCAGTCCCTGCCATCCCCTCCATTTTTATCAAAGCATTGTCTGCTTCTGTCTCACCCCATTTCTGCAAAGACTCTCAAGACCTTTATATGGTCCCCAGGCTCTAGCTGCAATATGACCATTCTGGCACCTCAAATGTGTAAACTGACCATTCTTTCCTTCTGCCCTGGTGTTTTCCCACTTTCTCTGAACAACTTCTGCCTGGCTTTCATTTTCAAAGATTCTAGAGGTAGTATTTTATTGTAATGGGTTTTATTATGATGATGTACAACACCCTTAAGTGCTTTGGTGAAGGAAGAAAGAGAAGTTATGTTATAAATAAAATTCTCATCTACCATCAAAGGTACATAAATGATGGATGTGTGTGGGTGACTGCACATATGTACCTACAGGCAAATCCTCCATTGGGTGGTAGCTGCACTGGAAAGAACCAGGGTCATTGCAAAGATGAGCGTATTTGGCAGTGGCTTAGTTCCACAATAAGTTACTTATTAAGGGGATTCCCTCATAAAAACCTGCATAACATCCTCTGGACTAGAGCCAGAAAGACCACTGAAGGCAAAGTAACACCCACAGCACTGTCACAAGACAAGACTCAATACCATGACAGATGCTTCTTTAAACTGACCTTAAAGATTTACAGAGATGGTGACACAGCTGTGTTGGATGCTCTGTTCCAGCACTGATCTCACAATACCAGTTTCACTACTAATTACTACATTCCTTGCTGTCATTTCAGCCCATAACCAATCATCCTGTACTTAGTAGAAATGAGGAAGAGTGACCATCTTCCTCTCTGCAGCTCCTGTTCATGTGCTTGAAGACTGCTGTCATACCTCCCCACCCGTTTTCATTTTGAAAGCAAGAGAGTCATTTGATTTGTGCTCCCATACAGAACTGGCCTTTCAGTCAGTGAGAAGGAATCTTCAGGGAAGGTGAAGCACAGCAGTGTTTGATGATCTCTGACATGTCCATTTGATCTGGTGGCTCCCTTGGTGAGCCAGCCCAAAAACTCTTCTTCCCACAAAACTTCTTTTGCATCAGTCCAAAAATGAGCCAGGCTGGATGTCAACAAGTGAACAGGGAGCACCAGCTACAAACATTCTGTCCACATTGTCTTTTCTGCTGTGGATTGATGTAAATGTTTCTGTTTCTATAGCATCTTTGAGTCTTTAGTTCACTGAGTTAACTAAATCTTGTCCCTCATCTGGGGCTTCTGCCCATTCAAACTGGTCAATACACAGGCTACTCCTGCTAGAATAATTTCCCAGTGTAACATCTCCCGACATGTCACCAACTGTTTTTTAAAATAGAATTAATTGGTTTAAGAGTGGGAGAAATTCCTACAGCAGGGGAGAGCAAAGAAAGTTTCCAAGTCTTGAAATGATTCTCCTTTGGGTTACACTATGAATGAAAGGAGCCAGAAGAAGACAGTGGCATGGAGAGGAAACAAAACAAAATAAAGCTAAAGTAGGTATTTGACAAGAAAAACAAACAAACAAAACACAAAAAAAAAAAAAAACACCAAAAAAAAAAAAGCCAACCAAAAAAAAACAAAAAAAAACAAAACACAGAGAGGAATAAAGGAGGGGGAGGTTATCTATACTACAGCTTTACAGACAATATTAGCATCTTGTTGCCTAATGAGCCATAGACGTAACAGACACACCATGAAAATGAAAGAGGGAGGGAAAAGCAAGCATCAATAACACAGAAGAACAGCCACAGATGCTGCTGTTAAGCTAATGTCACTTCCCTCACATACTCTGCCCAACCAGCTGCCCTCCTCCCTTTCCAGATGTTTATTCTCTGACTCTCTTCTAACACTTTATCTCTGCAATCATTTGGTTATCATTATGTCCTGGGGTTTCATTGTTGACAGCAGCCAAGGGGCAAGATTCAATAGTGGCTGCTAAGGAGTCCTTTGCAAGTGTTAACATCTCCTCACAGTGCAGGGGGATACTCCAGCCTCACTAAAGTTAGTAAGAGAAGGGACGGGAACTCAGGGACAGAGTGATCTTTACCTCCCTTAAGTCATGGGTGCGTTTTCACACACAGAAAAAGCAAAAAGACCCACGCCTGTCAGCTTAGATTAGCACAGCCATGTTTGGTGAGACACTCCTTTGGCTTAAAAGCCCTATGCTCACTCACAGAAGTAACTCCAAATCTTCCAGAATAGCATCCACCATCCTTAACAGTTATCTTAATGATACAGATTTTAGGCAAGAAGGTGGGGCAGTGACAGGAGTGCCAGCCAGGCAGAGTCATACCACTGCCCCATCTTCTCACCTAGAAACCTCTGCCAGTAACCTGGACATAAAATGCATCTTGTTCTAGTTAAACTACCTTTTCTCTCTTTTTGGACACAGACAGATATGCCCTTGCCTGTTTCTTTTTCTTCCCTATTTCTTTCTCCTTCCTTAACCCATCTGTCCCTCCTCCTGTTTGCTTTTTCATCTGCAGCTTCTGCACCTGCCTTCAAGGTTTATTCCTTTTCCTGCAGGATTATTTGGAGGTTTGCTTGTGCAAGGAGAACAGCATTTCTGTAATAAAGCCTCAGCCACATTCCATTAGTGTCATTTCCATCTGCAGAAGTGAAGTGTCAGCTAATAAAAGGTAGCACAGACCCCTTGGGCAAGATAAAATGAGAGAGCAAGAGAGGGGAAAAAAAAAAAATTACCTTCAAAGATGGATAAATGATAAATGTCTTTCCAGAAGCAGAAACACCTGGAATAGGCATAAGGAACCACTAGGGGAAGGGGAGGGGAAAGGAAGGAGGGGGTTATATTATCTTTGCTAAGAGAGCTTTGTTTCTGAAAGGTCTCATTAACTCAAAAATCATCTGCTACCCATCTCTGTACACTAAGAACAACATCCAGCCTTGCGGCATCTCTTTAGGGAGGTGTTAATGTACAATTGTTGTTTGTAAGCAGTAATGGCCTGGGGAAGCCATGGGGCTGTGCAGCAGGGTCCAGCACTGCAAGTAGAGAAATCAGCACAGGCTGTGCCTCCCTGTGCAGCTCTACTGAGCCTGGTCTCTGCACAGGGATGAGAAGAGACAGAGGTGTCACTAGCTGCGTGTGAGCTGTGAGACCCAGAGGCATTTCTCAACAGCCAGATACAAGTTTGTCTGTCTAAGCCATTCCCTGACTCCATTTCAGATGTCCAGCATGTCCCCCCCATCCAGATCATCAAAGGACAAGCCCCTCAGGGTGCATCATGGGGTGTGCCTCCCCTGAAGCTTAGGGGCACATTTATGACCCATTCGGTCCCTGTCTGCTCCCATTACACAGAAGGGAGGTGACTGCAAGGCTGCTGTGGCCTCAGTGTTGCCCACTACTCCTCACCAGCCCCACATGCCATACAGCGAAGCAGGCACATCAGCTGTCACCCATCTCTCCACAGCACCCTTCTCTCTGGACAAGGACAGAGAGGCCTGAATGCCACAAGAGAAAAACAATAAAACATTCAAAAAATCAGGTTTAGTCAGGAACAAGGGCCCATTTTATTCCTGCAACTAGAACTTATCTCCATGATCTCAGATGATCTTTGTCTGGACTCAGGCTCCAATTCTGAAGAAGTCTTAGCTCTCTGCTGACTTTATCCATGACATTCAAGCTTTCCAGGGCCAGATCAGTACTGCTCAACTTTGCAAGCAGCTCCCAGCTGCATTAGAGAAACACAACCATAAAAGAGCATCTCTGATTAGATTTATGCCAATGCAGCAGGCTCTTAATGCCATAATCCATGTAGCTAGCATAGGCAAACATGATCACACAAAAGGGGTCAAGTGTTCCATACCCCAGTTGTCCACTGAAGCTATTATCAGCTGGTAAGAAAAATTCACCTTTGAGTTTTTAACATTACGCTGAGGAATACAAGGAGTCCAGACTAAGCCCAAAGGCCATGTTCACAAGGTCTTCCTGGGCAGCAATGTGCATCCCAGCCACAGGCCTTTGTTCTGTGATATGCAGTGCGCATGCACGCACATATACAGTTTTTCTCAGAGTATTGGACATACCTTCTTCACTTTTGCCCTCAGAAAGAGGTCTGTTGCCCATTTTGTTCTTAATCTACCATCAATACATTACTGTTAATGTTTTGGAAAGCAGTCACCAAAACCAAAACCACCATACAGGTAAATACAGAAAGTTGTAGTGTTTAAAGACCTCAGGTTCTCTTAGTCAATCACCCAAGAAACTCACAATAAATTGGGGACTTTCCTTTTGATTTTAAATAGAAATGTCATGACCTGGGAGCCACTCTACTTTCCTCTCCTCACTGCTTTGACTACATATGGATTTTTTCCTGCATCTATATCGAAGCATCATCCCTGGGGGCACTGGCAGGGTTTTTAAGTCTGTGACAGATAACCGTGTCCCTCCAATTTCCTAGCTAAAAGCTTCCTAATTTCCCCTAGCTCAGCACTCCAGGGAGCCAACTGGATAGCAGTTTGCTTAATAAAAGTTGCCTTTATACGAAGATCTAAATCCTATTTTCCAAGAACTGTCAGGGGATTTTCAGGGTGTAATCCACCTACTGCTGACCCTCCACAGCAAAGAAACTTCTGTGTTGCTGGGTGGGGTTTTTTCATTTCACAACACAGGTTTGTTCTGGTAGTGGTGAAAGAGGGGGGACATGAGAGCACCTGAGGACTGCTACAGGCAGAGGAAAACGTTGGACAGCTTTTTCCATATCTGCTGCAGAGCTAGTTATCAATGACAGCAGAAGAGAAAAGTGATCGCTAAAGAGGCAGCAGTTCTTTGAAATTTTTCTCAGGAAAACAATTGTCATGTTCAGTGTGGAAATCTGAATGAACAGACAGGTCTCTGAAGGACTTTGGGAAGCCCTTTTTGCTACTTCAGAGGCAGACTCTCCTATGATCCTACCACTGTGCAGAGCATCCAAGTTGCTCTCAGCCAAGCCCTGGGGACTCCCAGCTCTGCTGAGACAATTCTGTTCTGATGTGAATGTGCCACTGCCTCACCTTCCTGCTACAAGAAACAGTCACCTGGGTAAAAATGAGGCTGGTATGACAGGAATGACTAAAGCTGGGAACAAATATCCATCAATGATTCAGAATATTTGAGGAAGATTTGCTCATCTCTAGGGCCCAGAAAACCATATTGTACAAGGCTCTTTTTCCCAAGAAGAAATTCACACTGGGCCTTTAAACCTCTGAAACATATACAATGGATTATTAACAAATGCGAGTGGAAGGGTAGCTCAGTTTAATGTCACCTTTGTATATACACAGGCTTCCATCCTTTCTTCACAGAGAGATAATCCTCCCCACAGATAGATGCTGGAAGTCATGCAAGAATTTAAGAACATTCTTTTATTCACAGGTGTTTGAAGCTTACAATAGCAGTGCTTATTCTGGAAGATGATGAGGGGGAGAATTGCCTTGACCTTTCAATCAGCTTTTACCCATTTTACACCAAATTGCAATCTGATAATACTCACTACAAACTGGAACACTTCAATACAAACAAAAATGGCTGCAGCAGCCAGAAGAAACACTAATGACACAAATTAAACAGAAAGACATTGAAGCGTGCAGTGAACATCACTGTCCTGGTGGACACGTTGAACACAAGACAGTATTGTGCCTCCATGGCAAAGCAGACCAGCAGCATCCTAGGCTGTGCTAGGCAGAGGGTTACCAGCAGGTTGAGGAGGATGTGGTCACTCCCTTCTACTCAGCACTGGTGAGACACATCTAGAGTCCTGTGTCCAGTGCTGGGCTCCCAGAAGAGAGACATGGACATATTGGAGGGAGTCCAGCAAAGGGCCATGGAAATGACTAAGGGATTGGAGCACCTGATGTACAAGCTGAGAGAGCTGGGATTGTTTATCCTGGAGAAGACAACACTCAGGAAGACTTTATCCATGTGTATCAATACCTGATGGAGGAAGTAAAGACAATAGGGCCAAACTCTTCTCGGTTGTGCCCAGAGTCAAGCCAAGAGGCAAAGGGCACAAACTGAAACACAGTAAATAAACATCTGCTGTGGCTCTTGCCTCCTTGCACAGCAATATCCCATGCAGCAGCAGAGACTATCTCATGATCATGGCACTGACAGTGGAGAAACCAGTGCCTAATTCCCATCTCCATTTCTCACTAAGTCATTTCCCTGGGGTCAGAGATAGGGATGAGAAAGTCCCTGTTCTCCTTGCTCAGAGGTCAGACTGAGAGACCTTAGTTACAACAGCACAATAGAGAATTGGAGCTGGAATCACAGAAGGAAAAGGATTATGACCTGACTGAGTGATATCAATTCTGGAGGGACTGAGGAGGAAAAAGAAACTACAAAGCTACTTAAAACTATATCAAACACACAGAATGAGGACCATGGACTTAAAGATGTGGGAAGGTTGTGTCACAAAGTAGCAGAGGTGAAAATTATGTGAAGCAAAATTAAAATATATGTAATAGAGAGATCAATAAAAGTGAGCAGGATAAAGAGAAAAGCTGGAGAAGAATACTGACACATCAAAAACATCGATTCTGTGCTTCCTTAGTCAAATAGGATTACAAACAGTGCACCAGTTGGGCTCCAGAGAGGGTGGAGGAAATTCAGACAGGCTCCATCTCCAGACAAAGGCTGGAGATTGCACCCACATATGCTATTATGTTGACAGTTATTGGTGCAAGCTGTAGATGTTTGACACCTTTCTGCATGTAGCACCAGAGGGGAAAGTGAGTCACACCAGGGAAGAACATTTTTAACATCTAGAGACACCTTAAAGTACTTCACATAACAAGTCACATGCAAATAGTGCAATGACTCTGCAAACAAATACATGGGGTTTACTGTCTTACTGTTTTTTTCAATGGCAAAGAAAGATGGTCAGTGCTACCAGTATCTTTATCCTCTTATTCAGCTCCAGCAGAGCCCCACTAAGCCTGAGAGCTCAGATACACCTCAACACCTCTAGCAGCCTATATTTCCCAATTAAGTGCCAACACCAAAGAACGAGAAGGGAGAAGAAACCCACAGGATTTTCTGCTCTGGGACAACTGGTTTGTCCTAAAGCCACTGTTGAATAAATTATATAAGCTGCCTTTTCTGGACTGAGAGATTACCTCTTCTCTCGTCTACATCTACTTCACTAGATCTAAGTTACTCCTGTTGCCAAGACATTTGAAAGCAAACTACCAAAAAGCTTCAATCACCATCCCCAACTACTGATTCCCCAACAGGACCCAATACCCAATAATATGGTTCTCACCAAGACATGATTTGTAGGCACAACATCCTAACCAAGACACAGCAATCAGGAGAGGCAGCACATGAACCAGGAAATATTTCACACAAAATCCTCAACAAGACTTAGTAGAGTCAATTCTTTTCATTCAGGGCATGTAGTGATAGGACAAGAGGTAATGTCTTTAAACTGAAAGAGGGTAGGTTTAGATTAGATAGAAGGAAGAAATGCTTCCCTGTGAGGGTGGCGAGACACTGGCACAGGGTGCCCAGAGAAGCTGTGGCTGCCCCCTCCCTGCAAGGGTTCAAGGCCAGGTTGGACGGGGCTTGGAGTGACCTGGGCTGGGGGAAGGTGTCCCTGCCCACGGCAGGGGGGGTGGGACTAGATGATCTTTAAGGTCCCTTCCAACCCAAACCATTCTATGTTTCCATGAACTTCCATATTAATTTGGACCCAAAAAGTATACAGAGGGACAGGAAGCGACAATTAGAAGGTGTAGTAAGTAAGTGTAAGCAAGTACTGGGTGAGAACATGTGTGTCTGACATCATCCCATGTCAGTGACTTTGACAGGACAAAACTTTGGAGAAGGTTTTAGCTACAGATGGAGAAAATGCTGCCCCAGTGAATCACAAGACTGGGAAAATTAATTAGCTGCAGTTAGGTCAGCTATAAGCATACACAGCTCCATACACACTCAGACTTTTATCATTATTACAGAATTGCAACATAATCTGCCACCTCAGTCTTCCCAAGACCAGGGCTGAAATAGTAGGGCCTCTGGCTGTGGAGAGTGTGCTGCCATTGTAAATGTGAACAGGGAAGCTGCTGCAGCTGAAAATGGAGATGAACCACTCCAGCAGACTGGTCAGAGGGATCTCGGCTTCCAGAGAAGGTTTTTTTCTGCAAGATAGTTACAATGGCAGGACTGTGAGGGCAGGAGACATCCAGGGTAGAAAAGGGACAAAGATGAATTTGGGGATAAACAGATCACATAGTTTCAGGAGAGCCAAAGAATTCAGAAGCACTATACCTGCAGGTCAAACCCAGAAGGCAGTAACTGAGCTGCAGACTGTCTTAGACTTGCAGGTACCACAGGCTGGAGCTGAGACCTATTTGCAGACTTGAACAGGAGATCAAAGTACACTGAGAACTTGACTCAAGCCGTTTTCAGCTAAGGGAAGACTAAATGCTGTAGTTCCAAGCCTGACCACAGAATTGTGTCCTCTTTGGAAGAGACAGAGCTTCTGATCTGATGGCTTTGGGTGGGGGTCAGCTGGCTGTTCCCAGCCACTGGCAGCCTGGACTGTTGGATACCAGGACATGCATACATTTACTGTTGGATAACATGTGGATATTGATCTACATACATCAAGAGTCTTCCAGGCTTATGGTGTGTGATTACTGGGTCCACACTGGGGTCCTCAAACTTCCAGCTTTTGCTCATCATAGGACTGAGGGCATCTAGATGAAAAGTCTTTTTAAAGCTTCCTAGGCATGTAATGATGAGCTTCAAAAATAAGTCTCCTTGCATTACAGTAGTCTGTTCACCATGCCCTGCACCATCTTATTCTCTTCCTGTCTAAAATTTTTAGCTAACTCTGTGCACCCTTTGTCAGGAGGCAGCCATCCAGCTCTGTCCTACACCAGTGTGTAAATACGTTGACACGCAAAGCGCATGTTTCCCCAGTTGCAGGAAACATGCTGCGTAATGAAAGAGTCTCCCAGCAGGAGGAACAGAACGTGTGTGCCAATTACCTTGGCACACACCATGGGATCGAATGGGGCAAGAGCAGAGAGGTAGATACAGCAAAGCTGAGCCTTCCTGCCAGCCTCTGCGCTCTGTTTAATACTGCCTTGTAATGAAGTCATTTTGGCTGGCAAGACACACAAGCAGATGGGCTGTCATTCAGGGTCTACCGTCTGCACCATCCACTCCTTGGGGTTTGAACTTATTAAGGTCGGTGTTTTACAAATGCAATCAAGGAAGCAAGCTTGAGAGATATTATGACAGCAATAAAAGTGTGTCCTGCTTCTTCAGCACTTTTGAAAAATTAATTTAAATGTTCTCAGTGGCAAACAGCATTTAGTGCTGCTCAGTGCAGGAGACGGAGGCAGGAAAAAAAGACTACACAGGATTTTTAAAAATAAAACTCAAAGCAAGTTTAGCATGAGTAAATCACAAGCAACTGTCTCCCAACAGTGCCCTGCTGCATGAAACTCCTTCCTGACATAAATCAGTGCCATATCTAGCCAAATACAAAAGCTGTGCCAGCTCTTACTGCATAGTTTACCTTACTCCAAGGTATTAGCAGAACTAGCACCTCCATCTCTTCAGACAATTGCAGTATCTCACCTTATGCTGCACCATACAGACACACCGTAGGTTTGATGTTTATAATGCCACCACAGCCACCCACCAGGTTCTACAGTGCCTGATATTATTATATCATTATTCCTGTTTTACATCTTCTTTCCCTGCACTGCCAGGGGGACTTGAGACCAAACTCCACGGTGAACCTTAAAAATCAATTCCAATTAGAGAAACTCATTTTCACTCCTTCCAAAATATTTTGTTTCTAGAGAGGCATTTGAATTTTGTTCCAAAATTAGTTTCTTCTTCCTTTCTTATTTTAAACAAAATTATATCAGATGATTTTCAAGTTTGTGAACGGGCCTGGGGAAGAAAGAGGAAGGAACAACATATATTCTCACAACTTTTCTTAAAAATAAGCAAATAAATAATAAATTAAATAGCATCATTAAGTGAAAAAAATGCCTCGAGGTTTGAAACTGGGCAGCATTGCCCTAAAATATTTGTTTGATTTTGCTGAGAAAAAGGGCAACTGAAGCAAAAAGAAAATAATTCTGCATCAGCTCTCCAGAGCATCCTTCCACAGCAACTGATCCAGTTCCCTCCTTGCAGGGAGAAGAAATCACACCCCTGTGTTGACCCTGCTGCACACTCTCCCTGCCAACCCTTATAAATTCATGGTCCGCTGTCCCTGGGATGCCGCTGGGCCAATTTGCATGTGGAAAACTGTAAATGTCACACTGAAACATGCACAGTGGTATTCTCCCAAAGCAAATAAAGCTCAGGACCAGTAAGCAGAGAAAATTACACCAAAAGGCAGTTGTAAATCAGCTCCATTCCAGGCCCTTTGCAAGTGTTGTTGCCTCACAAGTACTTGGCAGATTCAAAGGTTTCCTTTAGACAAAATCTAGTGGTTTTTCACTTTCCCAGCATGAAGTTAAAGCCGTTATGGTACAAAAGGTGCTGTCACCCTGGTAACACAGGACAAGGGACATCTCCTTCTTGAGGTGGAAATTATAAGGTTCCCTCTTCCTGCCCATGACAGTAAAAGACCGGAAAGCCGACATGCTTCGTTAAACACTGGCAGTTAAACTGGGAGACCAGACACAGCTTCACCCCACAGGATTGGAGGCATTTAACTGGGATTCTGAAATCAGAAATAGTAACTAGTCGTTCTGGGCCCTCACTATGGCAGAGAGATGTCTCCAAAGGATAATTCACTCCACTGAGGTCTCAACCCTGTGCAGGTGCCTTTCACACTCTCCAGACTGAAAGGGGAGGTTGTTTGGAGGCTAACGTAGGTGCTACAGGACCAAAGTGTGGTGGGCTGAACCTGGGGTGTGAGACATCAGCTTTTGATGCAGTTTCCAAAGAGTAAAGAATCTCTCCTGTCCCTGGGGAGCAGCATCTAATGACTTCTCCCAGTTAAAAATAATTGTATTTTACCTCTTTCTGTGGGAACTAACCAGAACTTGTCTACATACAGATCCATTGCTGGCCAGGGACCAGAAGACTCTGCATAGCTGTATCAGCCCCATAAGTAAATAAAACAGAGTCCAAATAAACAATTTCTGTTAATTGGTACAAGCCACCTAGCCCACACTGCACCAGAAGATCACACCATTCTTCTGACTCTATTTCCTTTCCTATCAGGCTTTGCCTAATACATTTTCAGAGACTGATACTCTCTCACTATGGCTTAAGTAATGGAAAGTAAGATGAGAAAAACATGTATCAATGCTTTATGACCAGTCTCTCAACGTTACGCACAGTCAGCCATAAAGAAAGAAGGTGTTTAATAAGACCCTGGCAAGGGTCAAAACTGCCTTACGATAAATCATTTTCTCACCTGTTTCCTGAAGGTTGCTCTTCCAGATCAGTGGTGTTCTGGTTGAAGTTTTAAGTGGATATTTTTCCCCTCTCAGTACAAGATCACCTAGCTCTGGCAGACACATGCTGTGATTCCTCCAGCAGAGACAGAGCTAACGAGGTGGCTGCTCTACAGACCTCAGTCTGGTGGTCTCAGGAACAGGCTAGGACAGTGAAAGGGCAAGCTGGAGTGGGCCAGGATGGGTCTAACCCATCCCTCATGTCAGAATAAAGACTAATTTCTCTGTATGTATCTAAGCAAGCCCAAGATGTTAATCAGTTTCTCCTCTCCCCAATTTCCTCATCAGTCTCTTTCTTCCAAAAAAACCTCTTTACCTCTTCCATATCAGCTTTCCTTACACTTCTGTCTCAAGTCTCAGTGTGTACCTAAGATAAAAGCTCCTGACAGAATGTAAAGGCACAAGATTACATTTCAGCAAGCAGTAAACTGAGATTGTGATCAAGGTGCTCCACTTTATGCAAATATGCAGTGTGGGATAAGTGATTATGCAAAACCAGCCCCAAACTGGACAAACTATAGTGAATATTATCACAGTGCCAGTCAGGTAATGCTGAGCTTTGGTCTACTTTTATGGCTTTTCCCTCCACAGTATTCTGATTTCTAAGTTAAAGAAACAACTCTGACAATAAGAAAATTAATTTTAGGGTAACTGGATAGGAAAAGAAGAACATGAAAATACTTGTATGTGGCCTGGAAGCTTGTCTCCAACACTCCAATCTCCTTTCCAGTGTGCCTGAGGTTCCCAAAAGTTTATTCTGGGGGAAAAATAAAACAACAAAACACACAAAAAACAAACCACCAGAAAGAAATTACTCCTTTCCATTTTCCCAGAACTTCCCAACCTCCAAATCTTGGCACAAACCTCCTTCATGGAGCTCCTGTACTGCCTTCAGCAATCATCAACCTCCTTGCATCTCTGGAGACATTCAGCTGCACCAAGGCTCTTCCAGCAGAAGTGCCTCAGCCAAGGGAAAAGAATTTTCCTGTGTCCTTCCTCTCCCTCGCTCTCACACTCTGAACAAGCAACAGCTTTGCCCTGAAAATATTGCTGTGAGGAAGGAGTTTAGGCAATACAAGACTGATTGAGCAGCTTGGCACTTCACACGGAAGCACTGGGCAAACATGACCTGTATTTGTTGGAAGAGAGGAGACTCAGAGGTGATCTAGGTAAAACATAACTCTAAAGAGAATTCATGAGATGCTACAAAACTATTTAGGACTATGTCAAATGTGGGAAGCAGGTGGCATAAATGAAAAAGCTGAGGAAAGGTCAAGCCTCAGAGGAATTGAGTGAGAATCTCTTCATGCAGGGGAGAACTGATCTGAAATAGCCTCTTGCCAGAGGCAGTCAGGGAAGAAAAATCAAGTAAATAGCTTTGAAGGAATTGGAGGATAGAATTCATCTTATTTTAAGCATCAATAAATGAAGTATGTAACTTAGGCTTGTTACCCAGGCTCCCTCAACAGTGGAAAGAGAGAGACACATTAGAGGGCAAGTAATCCTGGTTACCTGTGAAAGTGCCTGTTAGCATTTATCCAGGAACTGGCTCAAATGTGCTCAGAGAGATAAAGTTAGGTGAGGAAAATCCCAACACTAATCACTTCAGAGCTCCTGAGAAGGTGATAAACATTTGCCAACATGAATTTAATGAGGTGTCTCCTTGGAGCGGCACCCCACCAACAAGTTTTAAGAGAGACTATGTGGATGAGAGGCTGGCCACATGCTAACTTCAGCTACCCAGCAAAACTCAGCAAAAAAAAAAATAAAACAAACCAAGATGGTCTTTACTACTAGCCTTTAAATACCTGAGGGTTTTATTGAAAAAATATGGAAAAATACAAGAAAAGATGATGAATGTTAATGCAATAAATGAAGAAAATATGTTATCTTCAATTCCTCTTTGTCTGGATCTATAGTAATTTCAGAAGGAGTGATCGGGTTATGAGATAAATTTCATTTATTCCTGATAAAAGAACAATGTTACATTTTTTGACAAGTGTTCTTCAATATGCCACCTGGGTAGTTCTAGTAACAGATAATAAAAATGAAATATGATAGGATTCCTAAGAAGATTCCAGCAGTTAACAAGAGAAATCATTTCATAGCTCTTTCTTACGGGGCACCCAGATTTCCTAGGGATAACAAGAAAGTTTTAACTAGTCCCTTTGCTGTAGATGTTACTTAAGAATCAGCAAAATAAAATCTAGCTGGATGAAGGCAAACTGCTTCTATAGCAAAGGAAAGTGATGGTGTAGGGGATCACAGGAGGAAAGACATGGTGAATTTTATTGTGAACACCAAAGGCTCAGCAGCTGCAGAAAGGAAAAGCAGATCACCATCATGCTTCAGGGTCCAGAGTCAGCAAGAAGAAATTCTCTACTTTGCCACTAGACAGCACCACGCTGGGAGCACAGGATAAAGCATTTTCAGGTTTTCCCTTATCCTACAAATTTGTCATTACTGGAAACTAGTTTTATTCAACTCTCCTGGGTATAGTTCGTATTTTATCTATACAGACATAAATATGGCTTTAGCTCTCTGTGACCCATGGACTAAGCCTGACTGTAGATCCCTACTGTTCTGAAAGCAGCCAGGTCTTGCATAGCCCAAATTCACTGTTAGCTCTCTATGGATTTACATTTGCACAATGCCTTTTATGGGATGCCATGAAGGTTGCTCTGTGAAGAAGCAGCATACATGAGATGCTTAACCTTCTATGTATCAACTCTATATATTAAGTCATCAAGTGAATAAAATACATAAAATCTGCTATTTCTTCTCCTAGGTCAGCTTCTGTTGGCCTTTGTCTTTTGTATTAGCTTCTCCTTGCTTTTCAAACACGTTTCCACCATCCTAACAGAGCTCCTCCGTCACTAAAACCCCAGTGTAATCAGACTGCAGAGGAGCCAAGGAGAACCTTTATTTGCTGTTGTTTGAAGCCAATAGAACAGAAATACTGTGGAAATTGGTGGTGATTATGCAACACATAAATCATAGGGAGAATATTTTTCTCTCTTCTTTTTGCACAAATCCCATACATCACCATGACTCACTGCAGTTCTCCCAGTGGGGACAAATTCCAACTTCTAATGCACTTTCCATCTGATTCCTGCATGATAACAGATGGGTTGCTGTCCTGAGGTATTGCATTTTGATAGCAATATATTAAACACCTCTGTGTTTCAGAACAATTTGGTTTGGGGGCCCAGTACTAATCTCATTTCAGTGGTTTGAGTTGTGCATCTTACCACTGATGAGAGAAAACTCCTCTAGTCCAGTGGCTATCATCTTGCCTCCCTTCTCTTCTAGTTTTTTGGGTTGTTTCACCAGTCTTCTTAGATGTGATAAATCATGTAAATTTAATTTAGAGATTATACCCCTGGCTTTGAAGGCAGACAAGGTTAGTTCTCTGCTGGTAGCCTGTAGCCTGCTAATCTTATAAAATTCCTCCATTCCCACTTAACTGGAACTATTGTTGAGGAGTGGGGGGAGAGCAATATCTATTCTACAAAGTGTTTGTGATTTTTGTTGGACACTCACAGATGGCATCCTGGCCACTGTCCAAACCCTTATACTGCTGCATAAGGACAAATGTTACAATCCTGAAGGTTTTCATAAACCTACTGTACTGCAGACTATCTCAGTAGTATGAAGCTGGTGCTACCACTTCCAAACTCTTTCTGTCTTTCCAATCAGTTACAAATTTCTCCCAGTTACAATATTTTTCCAAAGACTAAGCAGTTCCCAAGTCCCTTGCACTACCTCCTCATGCATGTTTGTCTGTGATCATTGCTGCTAGCTTTGTGTAAAATTGGAGGCCAGCACTCCTTCACTAAAGCACTAAAAGATCTGCAAAGGATATGCATGAAAAAGGGCAATTCCTGCTATCTTCAAGAAAGCACCATTTCTTGCCTGTAAAGAGAGCCTTTGGCCCCAAGCTGAGGGTTATAAACAGTGACCAACAATCACATTATCCATGCAATCTTTCCTTTATCTATAAATCCCCTTACTAAGGAAACACGCAGCAGCAGCAAGGGCTTAAAACCAGTTGTTTCATGGGCATCCCAGGTGGCTGTCTTTCATTTCCTCTCCTAATATTTCCTTTAGGCTTGGACAGTTTTTATTGTTTGGGGGTTTTTTTTCTCTCTCTCTTTGCTCTTTCCCATGCCTGAACAGTTCTTGACTTTGGTAGGCACAGAACCAGTAGTTTTATGACATGCATTTTTTAACGTATCAAAACATGTTCTTTTGTTTCATTTTTTAAAAAGCAGACTCTGTTCATTCAAGGTTAATAACTTCGCTACTTCAGCTGACTGTAAGGGAGTTCCAGATGTTGCTGAGAATTTTTAAACAAAACTCTCATCTTCAGAAATGAGCAGGGCAAAACCAGCAGCTTCTCAGATACCCCCTGAACCAAGAGAAGCTGCTGGACCTTCTGAGAGGTGGCCCAGAATGTTTCTTAATGCTGTCAATTTGTCATATTTGATAGAAATTTATGTGAAGTTATGATAGTTATATGAGCTCAATAGCAGCTGCCCAGACAATTCACATTAGTAGCTCTCTATAACTTTGAGTATCATACATACAGGAAATGTGCTGAAACTAAACACTGACCTCAGATAACACGCACATAACGTTCTCCTTACTTACCAAGTCAGTACAGGTACATCCAACACTAGGAAGAAATTGTCTCCAGTCAAAAGCCTATATGCTCTTTGATGGGTGAACATCTGAGGTGGCCCTTGTGAAAAAGGGAGTGAAGGAACCATCATCTCATTCAGCCCTGACCATCCAAGGAGTCCTCCAGATACTGCACCAGGGCAGCCCTCAGTGTTGCTTTGCCAGGATATCAGAGGAACAAGGTGATTTGCAAGCAATACACGTTTGCTTTGATCTTTCATGCAAATTAAGTAATGTCACTGGATTTTAATCAAGCTCTCTAGAGCTTTAGTCCACACTTTTAATGCACTGAACTTAGGCACCTCAGCTTTACATGCTAGAAGATAAAAATTCTTTTACGGAGAAAAAACAATTTCATTTTACTATTTCCAAAGTAGATTTCACTGGGATCTACCTCTCTACATTCATAGGTATTATGACTTTTTAAGAATAATTTGAATCTGAAAGGAAGGAGACTTACCAGACAAGACTGGAGGGAGCATCCCATGAATGGGAAAAGGCTGTAATCGAAGACAGTAGAGAAGTCAAATTTTATACCTTGGTAGAGTGAAGAGAAGCACACAAGGAAGTCAGGCCAACAGCATCAATAAGAGTAGAAGTATGGATGGCCTAAAAAACAAGAGCAGGACATTTTCATTTAAATAACCACACAACAGATTCACAGGTACAAGCCAAGTTCTCAGCTAAACAAGTAAACCAGCATTTTCATATATTTTCAGCCTGGCTTCCTAGTGAAGACAGTGGCTGACCTTATGTAGATTAGTAATCCCTCTTAAACTCTTTTGGTTAATATAAACCACATTTGAAAAGGGGAGAAGAATCTCAAAGATACCCAAATCTGACTTGTCCCACTAGGACTGGAGGCCAGGGCGAAGAGAGACTTTTTAAATACTCTAATTGAAGAGAAAATACAGTGCAGGTTTAGTCCTGATTAAGCATCCAAGAATTTGCAATAGAAACAGGGGGCTGGACCCATATATCAAGCTTAGTCAGAGTTTTAAACCAAGTCCAGGACACGAATCATAGAATCATTTAGTTTGGAAAAGGCCTTTAAGATCATCAAGTCCAACCATGCCAAGTGCCACACCTATATGCCTTTTAAATACCTCCAAAGATGGTGACCAAACCATTTCCCTGGGCAACCAATGCATCAGAAAGACAGCTGCTAGCATCTTCTCCCTGCACAGTGCATGTCACTGCTGAGGCAGATGCTCCCTGAGCTAGGCTAATCCCCGATTTGTTTCAGAAAAGTTTTATGGATGTTGTAGGTCATTTACTAACAAGGGAAGGATGACACAAAAAACCCCAAGCCAACAAAGACCGGACAGAGAGCATTGCATTGCTAGCCAAGCATGCTGAGAAATAAGCATGACAATTTTTATCACAGTACATCAAAATTTTTCATGGTAGTGCTCAGAACTAAGTCAGTTTTACAGCAAAATTGTTCTTAGCTTCTGCTTTCTTTACACAAAGTAGCTGATCTCTCATGGAATCCTTTGGAAAACCACTCAGCTTTAGAGCTGTCACTACTTCTTCTGTCTTCCATCCTCCTCCTTTTTACCAGGTGGGAAAATAAGAGCTTTGCTGCCTGGGGACAACTTAACCAGATCATACAACTTACTCAAGACATATTCTTTTCCCTTGACTTCATACTCAGATCACCAGCAACCAGATATGATGTCACTAACGAGGCAAGCTGAGCAACAACTGAGGTAGCAAACTGTCAGGAGAGTAACAGGGCTATGAAAGCCACTGTGCCCTGGGATCAAGGAAGACTCACAGGGGACCCCAGAATTCACTCAAGATGCCACTTCTGCTGTGCAAGGAAATCTCTCTTCTCCTAACAGGCTGAATCTTTTTTTGACCCCTTCAGTGTCAATAGAAGCAGAGAAACATTTAGAAACTAACCAAACCAGCCTCTCTGTAAAACATTACGTTTTCTAATACAGCAAATCATAAACTGCAAAGGACAAAGGAAAATAAAGTATCTCTATAAAGAAAATACCAGAAAACGGTGAAACAATCCTTTAAATAAATATTGAACAGAATAAAATTAATCACATTAAACTGTCAGGAATTCCTTTTAGATCCCTTACAGAGAGGCTACCACGACCTCAGCACTAAAGATATCCATGAACCTGAAAGTAGAGTTAATGACTGCATATTATCCAGCCACACTGAATTTCAAAGGGTGCTTGCATAGGATAATACAGAAGGAAGGGGAAAAGCATAAGCAGAAAAGAAACTCCTTGCCTAAAAACCACTTAATGTAGAAATATAATCTTGAAGTTAACCAATATTAATTTTTAAAGTGGAATTTTAAATAGAGTGATAATTTTTAAAAATCTCTCATAAGTCTGCCTCTTGCCAGTTCAGCAGGTAGAGACTCACCTGTGGAAAAAGTTCTATTCTGAGTAGTAACCCTAACAGCAACGAAGCTGAATAGAGATAAATTGAAATTAATCAGAAAATCATCATGCTTAGATGAGAACAAGACCTTCCCAGGGGGTGGTGTTTAAACTGCCTCTGAGATTTCTGAAGGACACTGCTCTTCATTGCTCTTTATAAGAAAGTCAATAGTCTGAAGAAAGATAGATTTTTGCTCATAACATCTATAAAAGCTTTTATCAAAACGTATCGTACTGACAGGGCATTTGAGGTTAAGATCCTGCTTTCAGTTTCCCCTCTATCCCATTTCCAATTGCTGGGAAAGCTGGGTAAAGAACAGAGGTGTCCCTGAAAATGCATGAAATTCATAGAGCAAAAGAAAGGGAGTAGCACTTTTCCCTGTGCCCTGAAACCACTCAGCCTTACAAGAAACAGCCTCAGCCAGATTCCTGCGTGTAGCCATGACTTATCCACTTTGTATCCAATAGGAACAGATCATGTTTTAGAGCAAACCACCCAGAAGCCAAAGTCACTTTAAAGTTGGGTGTCCGATGTTCCACAGAACCCAGCAAGGACCATCCCTTCATCCTACTTGTCCCTTCCCAAGAGCTCCCTGTGACCTTTAATTCCCTTAAAAGGAAGCACTGGAGGCTTCCTTTTAGCAATGCCACGTACAACTCTACTGGCACAGCAGTTTCAAATAGTGCTTCAGAGCCCAGAGCCCTCCTGGGAACCAAGAGCAACTCTTTGGACCAGAGGCAGAATGGTACAAAGAACCAGAGGGATGCTTGGTACAACAGCAGCTACCAGATGGTGAATAAGGGAAGGCAAGAAGGCTACATAAGAAAGAGCTCACCTTCTTCATTTTGATTATATTTTTAAACCCAAACTTGCTGAATTTAATTATTTATCCTGATACAGAAGGACACACTGTCCAAGTACAAACTTCCTGGAGAAGAATTTGTACTGCAGAGAGGGTCAACTGTATATGAGTTTATTTAGAAGCTGGTAAATATTATCACCCCAGTATGGCTTGTAGCCTAACAATGACCAAACACACTACCCAAGACACAAAGAACTCTACTACATGTGAATGTTTAACTTCCCCAACCCACTATTCTTATAACAGATCAAAGTATTTATTCTGTCAGAAACAATTTCCTCAATTTCTACCCTAAAAATTCTAGTGTAAGGAAGTAGTGTTTAAAGTGCCTGTAAGTCTTTTGCTGATGGCAAAACCAACTTGCCATAGGAATGAGGGACAAAAATGACAAGTGTGGAGCAAAACCCAGTTCAGAGCAGTGATAATTCTTAAAGTGACTAATTAACTGAACACTCAAAAACAATTCCATTTGTACAGCAGCTTCTGCCCTCTTGAACAGTCACAAATTGAACCCCACCAAAGTTCAGTGAAGGAGATTTTTCTCCCATTTTACAGATAGGGACGCTGGGGCACAGAGCAATAAAATGCTCATCATCATATCTTGCATCTGTGTGCCCTCTTATAACTCCTTGCTTCCTCTCTAGAAAACATGGAGAGGAGACAGAAAAACTTCTCCCAGGCAGTCTGTGTCTCTGGATAGGTTCAGTCAGTAAGGCAGAGATACGATGCACTAAGCACAACCAGGAGTCCCACAGGGGAGCAGAGGGCTCCTCATACCCCCCAAAAGGCAGACAGATGCCAACAGCTGCTGGGAACAAAGCTCCACATTTGGAAACACAAAAAAAAAATTCTGCACAGGGCAATAAATACCCCATGTTTGTTACCCTGGAACACCCTCAAGACATGGCATTTCAGGAGGAACAAGTTTAAGAACACAATTGTCTGGAACCTGGCTCTTCTGTGAGAATCCATGGGTGAAATTTACCTCCAAGCCAGGGCAGTGCTTTGGAGCTCCTCTGCTCATGCTGAGTAAGAGGTAAACATTTTCATTTAAACATATTGTATATGTTTTTTTAATTAAAAAAAAAAAAAAAAGGGGTAGGGGGAGTAATTTATTTTTTATTCCACATATTTGAAATATACCATCAAAATCTCTTGATGGAACAAAATTCTTTGCATAGATATGAATTTAACTCAGTGAAAGCAAAATCAAGCCTCAGTTCAACATCTTAAAGGAATATTGAAGAAGTACAGGATAATTGTAATTCATCTATAATTCCAATTAGAAGGACTGGGGGCAAAGGGAGTGGTTTTTTGTTCTAACATGAATCATACTAAGGGCATCTGAAACCAGTCTAAATTCCCCTCAAATCCTCAAGCCTAGTACTTCCTACTAGCTAAACACAGCTTTAGTAAATAGGGTCACTCAATGCCATTCTGGGGATCACTAGGCTAATAGAGGTAAGTGGAGCATAAACCAGATTAGTAGATCTTAATATCTGCACCTCATTAATTCCAGCATTTGGATTACTCTAAATAAGCCACCTGTATCTGCTGGCAATGCATTATCATGGCCCAGTGTGGAAATGATTCATGGAAGACCTGAGACAATGGCGGAACTCAAAGTGTGGTCAAAAGATTTTAACACAAGAATTCCTGACCATTTGCTATAATAGCTCAATACACCACAGGGAAGTAATGGTGCATCAAGGCAAGCGACAGGGGACACCAGGACTCAAGGTGGGCAGCAGGAGTCTTAAAGAGCTCCAAGGACAGCAGGGGACCGGGTGGATTGTTCTCGGTTGCCATCACGACTGAAGCATCACAACCCTCTGCAGCAATTCCTGGCAGTAGTGCTGGGCCATCGCAAGTACAGCCAAGTTCTCCTCTCCTTGATGGCTCTGGGATTTAATCCTTATCTTCAAGTTCAATGACACACACCCACACTACCCAACAGCCTCCTGAAGTGACCACTCAGCTGTGGTCAGTAACACTATATCTCATGTGTGTAGGTAGCAACTTTCCTCTGCTCTGCCTAATCACTATGGTATTAACTCTCATGAGGCAATAATCCTCACAAACTTCATTTTCTTCTGGTCTAGGAGGAATTTATTTGGCCTGGCCCTTTTCTAACAAATATTTATCATTCTACATGCACATGTTTAAAAACAATACCTAACATATCACTCAACTGAAAATAATGTCCCCTGAGGAGGGAATGAGAGAACAAACACGTACCAGATGCAAGTCACACTGTTCACTGCTCTCCTGGAAGGCACTCTGATACTGCGATGCTGACAACAGTGGAGGAATCAAGGTAGGACACAATCACCCATGTTACATTACATTAATTTTCACTCTCTTTTCCTGTCAGGTTCATTGCTGCAAAAGCAGAAGGGATGAGGTTTCATGGAAGTGGTTTACAAGTTGAGAGGATGACAGAACAAGGTAAAGAAAAGTACTAATACCAGTTTTGATGTTTATATTCAACTTTGTTCTGTTTCAAAACTTTTGCATATCAATGGCTTTATATGAGAATTTCTGGTCATTGATATAAAAAAATATTACTGTTACTTTTTTATATCTACTTTGTCATAGTTTAGTTTTAGCTGGTCAGACAGCATTCACTGCAACCTTTTAATCTCAGGCTCACTTTAGAAAAGCTATTTGCACAAAATTGGTTTCTATATTTCAGTAATATTTTATCAGTTTCAATGAAAAAAAACACTGGATCTTTTGGGAATTTGTGCTCTGGGATATTTTATTTTTATTTTGGAATGTTGACATTTCATTCACATTGCTTCCACTTTTCTATTTTTATATGAACATGTGAGATCAATTATAAACAAAACTTTTGTTGAAAATGGCAAATCACAAGGTTGACTAAAAAATTGTTTTATTGTAAATCAAAGTTACAATTAAACATTCACATTTGGAAATACCATGGATGAATACAAAAAGGGTAAGAAAACTGGACTGTAAAAAAAAAAAAAAAAAAAGAAAAGAAACTTCAAAATGCTTAAATTTCTACAGAAAAAATCTCAGAAATTATTTCATAGGAATTCGGAGAGAAGAAATAATGAAATGTCAACACTCCCCATGAAAAAATCATACTGAAATCATCCATCTCTTCCTTGATGCATGACAAGAGGTGTACATTAGGGTCCTGGCCTGGCATATGGGACATTTCTGTCGAAATTCCTAAATGGACAGAGGACTCTGGGCTTTTCTGTGTCTCACCAAAATTGTGAAATGCAGTAAGAAAACACACTGTCTATTCCCTGATGCAGATACTATGATAATAAAGTGGCATATAAATTCCTTGGATATGTGCCAGTGCCTTCTAGTCACGCTCACCTGCTCCCAACAGCAAAATGTTTACTGATAATAATTACAAGCTGAGATTATCAAAGATGCCTAGGGAATTTGGATGCCCATGGGAACTGGCAGCATTGAAGATCTCCGCCTATGAATTTTACTGAAACTCTGATTGATTTTTTTCCCCCCACCCCAGCAACATTTCAAGTGCATGTGTGCAGAACAGCAAGAATATTTAGAGAGAGAACATTTTCATGCTGGCTAGGCAAGGAATCACATTGTGCTAGAGACTTTACAAGCAGACAGTAAATAAGAATGTCCACTCCAAAAAAACCCCACATCATCGCGGTTCTGGTACACACCTCTAAGCAGGGCCAATTCTCTACCACCACTATGCAGAAAATTTGCAGTTTAGAAGCACTTTTGAAGAGTCATGAAAATTCCAACAGCCTGCTCACAGGACCTTCCTTTGAAACAATGAAAGTAACTTCTTCCCGCACCTTTACGAAAATCAAATCTCAATCAAAATTCTCCATGCAGAAAAACACATTTCTAGATTATCATCTTCCTATGCAGTATCTTCTCCTCACCCATCGATGGAATTGTTGATGTTGATTTTGTAGCCAGTAAATGAATCAGCTGTTGTCAATCCAGATAAGCTTTTCTATTGGGTGGAGGTACAGTGAGTTTTTAGATGAAGAGCAGCAGGAGGGGCAATGACTCACAGCCCTGCCCTTTGTTAAAATAAATGCTTCCTTGAGAAGTAATGGAGTGAAAGTAGTGATGCCCAGAGTTTAGGTAGAGAAAGTTTTGCTGTTGCCTTGTGGTTTTATTCTGACCCTTTAGTCCTCCTTCCCCAAACCCAATGGCTATAGACAGAGAAGACTAGAAGAAAATTCTTCCTGCCAGAGGTGAAGGGAGGGATGCTGAGAGGGAGAGGGGGACCAGCAGCACATTCTCACCTGAGACAGATTTTTCACTTTTCACATGCATGGATCCTGGCTCAAATCTTCAGCAATATCCCAGGCTTTAGCTACTGCAGACACTCATTTCCTACCAGTCCTAGAAGAAATGAGGGAACCAGTGCCCCTCAGAGAACAAGGGCTCCACATTTATAAACCAATTTGCAGACAGATTTCATTGCTCTTCCATCGCAGATCCTCCCACTCAAGATGACCTGGATGCTGTATCAGGTGTAATTAGCCCTCTGCCCTGAGCTTGACCACACGCCAGGCACACTGTTCATTGTCTTTGTCAAAGACATGAAGGCTGATGGAGTTTTGTACTCCATTCTGACACTCCTGTGCTTTCACCCTCCTTTTGTCCTGTGGCTACTTCAATTTAATGAACAGGGAAAAGGTTCTCCCACAATGGGAGATGCCTTTAAATCCAATTTTTGTTTCCTATTCTTTCATTATTGCTGTGGATTTTGGAAGCATCTTGCAATTACATAGTCCTCTGCTTCTGGAGGAAAGCAAGCCTTCTCCAGAACAGCAAGCAAACAAACAAATCAAATGCTGCTTCAACCAAAAAAGGGGAGAGAAGGAAAAGGCTGTAGAGAAGGAAAAGGCTGTAGAGAAGGAAAAGGCTGTAGAGAACTAAATTGCCTACCCCATCCTTATCTCATCCCGCACTTCCCCTCCCGCCAAGCCAGACCTCAGAGAGGTCTTGTGTTCACCATCTCTCTGCTTTTCTTGCAGAACACACAATGGCTGCTAGGAAAGAGAAAAAAAACCCTCCCCTTCTAGGTAGCAGCAGTTTGCTTACATGTCCCAGACTCTCAGAGGGTCAGAGAGAGATGAATCTCTCTTTGTTCTTTATTGTTTGATACATTTGCATAAAGAGATTCTTATTTAAACACTCATCTGTTCCCACTGCTTAGTCTCATTTTGAAGTTATAATCCTCTATTAGCTGCCTGTCAATCACACTGCTAGAGGGATGGCCTGAGGCTTAGACTCTGCTGGGCAAGAGGCCAGGTTTGAGCCTCCATAGGCATGGGAGTCTGCAAGCTTGAAGCTCCTCTTTTTTAAATGGGTGGGTTTGAAGCCTAGGACCAATACTGGTATCACTGCTGTTGTACCAGAGCTAAGAAGGCTGGTATGGAGGTGAGCAAACCTCTCCATCAGCTGGCAGAACACTGGGTGACAGCCCACCTCCAACCAGATACACTGAGTAGCTCCAGAGCAAAGTGCATCCAAAGCAGCACCTCAGACACACGGCGCAGGACACTGCACCCATGAGTTAGGAGCATGTCTTTCATCACCTCAGTGACCTTATTCAGACTAGGAACAAGCAAGGCACAACACTGGCTAGACCTAAAATGTCTTCTCTAGCACAAGCAAGAACAACTTCCTTTTCCTCACATGTGAACATAAAGAGCAGCAATTCCTCTGAAATCAGTGGCATGAAGTCAGTGAAAGACACAGATCAGACCCCCTAAACATGGATGAAAGTAGCAGAAGTTTCTAAACTACTTTTTTTAAACCTAGTAAATATTTATTCTGTATTTCATTTCACATAGGAACACTGAATAAACTTGATTTTCAATATACAGCAGAAACAGACTCAGTCCTGCTACAAGGAGATGAAATGGCTTTGTTATTGTATCCAGGATTCCTTTGTTCAGGTAAGGAAGGAATAAAAAGCTTGATTAAATGCATTAGTAATCACAAGGTAGTTAAATGTCAATTGGTTATTAAAATATGGAGTGCGATAAAAGCCTAAATAATTTCTGAATTAAAAGTGCACGCATCAGAATGTGTAAAGTATTTTCTGTTAAAAGGTGGTGTTTTTCTTCTGGGAAGCTGCCCCCATTTTATAATTTTTTGGTTTTTCTTTTCATTAGGATTTCTATACAGTTTTGCCAAAATCATTTTCAGAGACTGGGTTTTGAACTAATATTACTATACCATGTTTGGCACATCTTATTTCTGAAAATAAAATCCATTAAAGTAGCATTTGTTTTGCTCAAAATTTTGCAGAAATTTTCACCAGAATCTAATTTCAAAAATTCAGAATAAATTTAAAGATCTTCATAAATTGCTGCCCCTCTTTTGACTAGTGCTACTTATACATTTTATGGCATCAAATGATCCCTTTCTCTAGACCACTATCAAGAATGAGTTTGAATGATCATCCCAGAAAAGAGTGGATTATTTTTAAAAGCAGTCCATGGCATCATGGGCAATTTCATATGACATGAAACTAGTCCCTGTAACTTGCGTTGTGAATAGCAAGAACCTCTAGGATGGGGGCTATAGAATTATAGAAAGAAAAGGATTTTAATAACTGATGGTTAATTACCAATTCTTTCCTTTCCAATTTTACTACACACACAGAGATGTTACTGGGGAAAGGGAAGAAAAAAATACCCAAAACAACAGCTACAAACATGTTGGCCTTTCAGGTGATTTTTAGGACAGAAGAAAATTGACAGCCTGGAATTGACCTCTTCTAGGTATCTTCAGGTAAATGCAACATGAGAAATGTCAGTACAACACACAGACCTGGAACACCCCTTTATCCACTTGTCCCACCTTATAGTGGATGTTTTTCCTCACAAGAGATCTTTGTCTGGTCTGAGTGTCCCCAGTTAACCCCAGAGAGAACACTCCATCCTTGGGGTGGATTTGAAGAAGATAAATTTGGAGCAATGGTTTAGTAGCACTAGTCCACTAAGAAATCCCATCCATTCCCTTTCATTTCTGTACTTTAAATTATATGTAATCTTTTGCTGAGTTTTAGTGAATTTGCCATTTGTGAGGATTTATCCCCATTTTCAAGTAGGATATGAATAACATCCTATCAGAAGGTCAAAAGAATATTTAAAGGTCTTGAAAAAAGCTACATAACGTGGTGATTTCTGATTCACTATCAGCTGATCTAACCACCAGTGTTCACTGCCTCTCAAATACCAAACAAACCATGAAATTAAAAGTCCCCTGTTCCCTACCTTTAGTACACTGACCAAAAAAAAAAAAAAAAAAAAAGGATCCTCACAGGGGTTTAATTCCTTACTGACAAGAAGAAATTACTTTTATACAAGAATTGTTTTTGAAGGAAAAACCCTGTGTTTGGCATGAGGACAAAAAAAAAAAAGCATAGCTGTTGTGATTTAGCTGAAAATCTACTGATTCAAAAGGCACGAGCTTGTCATTGCTCTTTCAAAAGTTAAATATTTTTGTCCCAGGAAAGATTAAAATCTAAAAACATCTTGATCCCAAGGGTAGTTCTAAATTAATTTGAAATTTAAGAGTCAAATAATGACAGTAAACTTCCAATGTTGGAAAGTGTCTAGAATGGAAACTTGAAATATGACTAAATTCACCATCACCTGACCTCGAGCAGTCCAGACACAGTCTTTCTTTTTGGTGGTGTGGCTTATCCACTTTTATCAGTCATTCCCATTTCCATGTTCAATCTGGTCCCGTAATGAAGAACACATTTCTACCTTCACATAGGATTGCTCTGTTTTCCTGCATCTTCCTTCATGCAGGAGACCCAGGTAGTGATGCTGGTAGCCAAGCTTCTCTAAATGTGGGGTTGCAGCTGCTTCTATTCTCATTATGTCAAGCCTATGTCCTGTCCTTTACTGATATGCACTGAACATGGGCAGGATGCTCAGGGAAATAAAAATAACTTTTTAATACACAGAGAACTCTTCACTGGTAGCTTCTTGCATCAAAGGAAATGGAACATTTTTTCATGAAAAAATTAACAAGTTAAATAATCTGAATCCATCGTGGAAGGAGGAAATAAATGCAGATCTCCAGCATCCATCTCCTGATGTACAAGTGAAATCAACTACATACTGAATTTGCAAATGCTTCTGGCTGCTCTGCAAGACCTACCTTTCATGCCACCACTAATGACTGATAGGCAGAGCTTCATTTGAATACACTGTCTAATTTAATATTGCTCCCATGTTTAAATAAGGCAGGACTCCTTAGTTGCCTGAGCTCTGCTGCTATTCAGGGCTGTGGCACCACTTTGAGCCTTCAGTTCCATGAGTTTGCATTGTAGGGGCTGACCTCGACACACCTGAATGACACACAGAAACTTGGCACGGAAAAGCTTCAAAAATTGGGAGAGAAAGGAGGAACCACTATGTTGAGAAAAGTTAGTCGCAGAAGCTCAGTGGTTGGCAATACAGTAAGGGTAAAAGCAAGCTGAAGGATATAACTGATATTTCACAGACGTCAAGGAAAGTGTCATTATCTTGCAGATCATGACCTGGGATAGCCCTTTCACAGCCCTGCTTTATGCATAACTGTGGGGTTTAGCATGTACATTTAAATGTTTTAAGAAGAGATTTGAGATCTCCTAGGAAGGTTTCATGCTACCAAACTTCATTAGAACTACTCAGCATGTCCACATATCACAGGACTGCACAACAAAATGCCCAGTTGAACTACAAGCAAGGAAATAAATCTTTGCTTATTTTTCATTATCATGGGTGCATAAACACCATGGAAATTAACATGCAGACTTGAATATCGTCTTGCTTGTAAACCCAAGGTGTGTTGGTGATGTGCCTATGATTGAAAAGTAGAAACATAAATCACATTCACTGACCAATTCAGCTGAGATGAAATCTGAACCAAATCAAAATACAGGCACTTCATAGAGCACCACAAAGCTAAGGACAGTATTTACCTGCATACAAAGAATTATTACTGAAACAAATAAAGAAGTCTATTTTAGCTATGTAATGTTGAAATATTAATATTGTTGGCAGAGGGAGAGTACATGAACCTATTATTTTGCAAAGTGTGGCTAAATATATTGAAGGCAAATATTGAATAAGTAAGTAGAAAATCCAGTTCTTTAACTTCTGATGCCTGTAGTGAGATACACAGATAGTTTATTCTGTTCTGCTTCTATAGCTGGAACACATTTTCCATAAACAACCTGTTAGGCAGTTTTTAAGTGTGGGGAAAATGTATTTTAAAAACATAGATAATTTCAACAATGAAGGCATATCTACTGAGCTAAGAATTAGGGGAGATGTTTGATTTCATCAATGGAAAAGGTTTGACTCTAGGATCTACAGTGAGTAAAATATGGCATAATTGTTCTGAATTAGCTTCTTAAAACAGTTTGAATACACACCCTCAATCTAAGCCAATATAAAAAAAAGTAGCTCCAAGTAACTACCACCACCAGTACTATTTTCTGTGTACATTTTCCTGCCTGTATTGCTTGCACACAGAATCTTGCATGAAGGGATCTCTGCAGAGTATCCAAGAAGTAAGATATATGTCATCCCATTCCCATGATTATCATTAATCTAAATTCCTTTTGAGGAGGGCAAATATCAGTTGCAGAACAAGGAAAAGGAGAAAGTCAAATCTTATTATTCAATGAATGAACAATACCTTGATGAATGCAATGGACCCTTAACAATTGCATAGAGTTAAATACATCTCTATCATCTCAGCAACTGCAAATACTAAATTCCTTGGGCATGGCCTTGAATTTAAAAAGAATTCATGAAAGACAAGAACACAAGAGTTGACACAGGCTATCAGGTTATCAGTGATTCGAGCCATATGCTTTAGGTAGTCATTAAAGACTGCATACATCAGACAATAAGACAACAGCATTGTTTTCTCTCATGTCCTAGACTGCAGAAAAAAGACTGGGATTCAATTCCCTCTTCTATCTAATGGCATTTGAATTCACATTTCTCAAGAATGCGTCAAATCACCAAGTCACAAATTCCCCAAGGTTCTTGATCATCAGATGTGGTACCTGTGCTGCTCAAAATATGCAGGACTGCTTTACACAAAACAGAGATATACTCTTTCCCTTGCTGAATATTAAAGTGTTGCACATGAAGTACAACTACTGAAGAGGAGTTCTTGCCTTCATTCACACACACAAAACCCCTGCTGCCAACCTCATTGGTAGGGAAGTCTTCTGTGAAACAATTAAAGCAGGTTTGAAGCAGTTTCATATACTTTTTATTATTATTGTTGTTTGCTGCTGACCATAGACAAGACCTTGCATGGACAGATCTGCAGACTGTCTCTGTATAGCCATTTTGATGTTCTTCCATAAGCAGCAGATACCAGGGAATTAATATTCACTTTAGCTGGAAGATAGAATTCATCTTGCAACACAGCTGTAGGGTCATTTCTGCTGCTCATCCTTAATCAGGCTATAAACCCAGAGAGCAATGTGAGCTAGTTTTAAGTCTCGGTAAGCAACATAAAATGGCCGCATGTAATTTTGAGAGGTACAATGAGGATCTATGACTGCTGCTGTTTGAATGTAGGCCACCTACATCCCTCATTTTCACTGCAATGGAGAGGTAAATGGAGTTCCTCCCTTCCTCAGATGGGGAAATACAAAGCAAAAGATTACAGTTATTACAACCACCTCTTGTTTGAAACAAAAGTTCAAAGACTTGTCTTCTTTAATCAATCTTCCAGCAGACTAACAGGGCTGTAAATTTCACTTTAATGGAACCAAAGCACTAGGGATAAATCAGAGTTTTTCCCTCTGTTCCCCTTCTCAAAGCAAAGCACAAGTGAAGGAGCTCAGATGAGAAAGTTAACTGAACTGATGATATAAGCCACACCACTTTCTCTGAGGAAAGAAAAAGGCAAGAGGTAATAAAACATCTTGGCTCCAATACCATATGCTGGCAAAGCACTTTCAGCAGTCAGATATAATGAATATTCAGCAGTCTCTGGGTATTATGGTATAGCAAAGTGCCTCTATCAGGGGAGCCATTTCTGTGGCTGAGGTGAGAAAATAATAGATGTCCACTTGGCAGAGGTAGCCACAGACATGTTAACTCAGAGCACATAGATCTCCCTGGATAGTGTCCGGCTGGAGATTATTAATGAGTTCTTTAATGAGTCTGTTTCCACTGCAACAGAGTGGGCAAAGAGGTTTTAGCATATGTGTTACAAGTAACCCTTGAAATTAAATGTTCAAACAAAAAAGTGTAAAAAAAAAAAAAAGGAACATTCACAAACAGGAATAAGGGCAGGTGCTTGTATAAATATATTGTGCTATTGACCAGCACTCACAAAAATGCAGAGAAATGCCTTTTTTTCCCCCCACAGAGCCACACACAGAAAAGAGCTCACAAATGCACAAACGGGAAAATAGTTTCAGAAGCATTGCTAGTATCAAGACATTTGAAATGCCTGATTTCTTTTGCCATCTTCATAATAGTCCAGACAATTTAGTCTGGATTTCTTCCATTCCAGATTCCCTAATGATACCATGGAGTTTAAATGGCCTCTCAAACAACAAGAATAATGGATAGCACAAGACCTGGAGAAAAGGAACAGTTTGCAAACAATTTGGGCATCTGTGTCAAATTTAAGAGCATACTGTAACAATTTTATACATTCACTAAAGTTTTTTTTTTTTTAAATTTCATCCTCTAGAAATTTTAAGAACTAAATTTATTCTTTATGTTGTCGCGATTTAACCCTAAACACTCATTTTATCCCTACTTTTATTACATATAAGTGTCCCCCTCCCACAAAAAGCACTTACCTAACTGTTGAATTCCCAAAAGTACAAGGCAATGGCTCATATGTGAATGAAGACTGAAGAGAATCTGTGTTTATTAGTCTCTGATGGGCTGCAGTAGGAACTTGATTAGAAAATAACAACTGTCACACAGTATCTGTCAGAAGTTTCTAACTCAGGGTCCTGTCTCTGGCAGCCAAAGCAGACAAGACAGATGTGATACTACAGAAAACCAAAACGTTCAGAACTCAACCACCTTCTCCCCCTCTACAGTATCACACCATCGCTATAAATTTCCTGTTGTCCCCCTGTCCCTTACAATTCCTTTGCATGGTGGCAGCCTTGCCTGTACTACTGCAAGGCTTCAGGTGTTTGTTCACCCTCCCTCATTTCTGGCTTGCTGTCTTGAGCTGAAAAACCTGTGCTTTCCAAAGGGTGAACAAGCACCTTGATGATTGTGACGTGTCCTCTCTGGATGCTTGGCCCAGTAGGTGCAAAAATTACAGCTGCCTGAAAGACATTTATCTCTATAGAAGTTCAGCACCCAATTTCTTCTGTCCTCTGACCCACCAGCTTGTGCAACCATCTCAATAACATGAGGATTTTAGCCTTGTTTGTATTGTATTCGTCCTTTTTTTCTTCCTCTTTTTGTATAAATCAGCTCTTAACCCCATTTTCCCTGAAGGAAATGTAAGAAAGCAGAGTCATGCTCTCCTTTCCTAAAGAAAGACATTTTCTGCATTACTCTCCTGTCAATTCTCAAGCATTGCACAGGAACTGGACCAACATAAACCATTCTTCCACCAGCTCAGGCATATCCCCAGAGGTTGGGTTATTTGTAGAGTTAAAGATAGCTATTATCAATAACAAACTGGTCTCCCTTCCCCCTCACTGTGCTCTCAGAGCATCTCTGGAAACAGCTCAGTGCTGCAGAGAGACATGACTTTGGAAAGCAAAATTGATTAGAAGTAGGAGTTTTGTGTTAAATCAAGGATGGAGGGGAGAGACAGGGGGAGGGTAGAGGCAGCTGCAGGATTCTCCTGGGACCACACAGGGGGACATCTGATCTAGTGCTGCACCCAACCCCTACAGCAGAGCCTCTGCAAAGCGCCAGGTGAGTTCCACAATGCAGCAATTCACCCTGCCAAACCTCCTGCCCAGCAGCTCCCTGCAGCACAGACACATCTCCAAACAGAAAGAGGCTTCCACCACCATGCAAACTAGATTTCCACCAAGTCCTCTTAACATTAAATGGCTAAGAGGCAGAGAAAGAAAGCTTTATGTTGCTTCCACATTCACTAAGCTATAAAACACCCCGAGAAAGAAGAGGACTGAACTGCAAGCTCAAGATGCTGGACTAACACTGGAGTTAACCAATGCACTAGGGAAGGGGTCCCATCTCTCAAGCCTGGAAGCACCAGGGATATGCAGAATGAGAGACTTTCTCCACCCCAGCATCACCTGATTAGCACACACTGTTCCATAGAATTGTCCTTGAGTGTGACATACTTCATCATTGCAGCCGGGCTGCAGGTATAACCTTTTCTGTCCTACACACCAGAGGGTTCAACCCATCTGAGGACTGTGAGAAGACAGTTTTAAGCATGTGCAAGGGAATGCAAAGGACCCTGATATACCTATCCATGCTGCTTAAGATCTCTTCATTGCTGCCGTTGCCTGTGCTAGTTATGTAGACCCACAAGAACTCAGGTGACATCTGCACAATTTTGATACACAGACCTACCTACCACAAGGCTTGAGCTCTGGCAGCCAGTGAACCTGTGCTACAGTCCCATTATCTGCCATAGGGCAGCAACACTTTAAAAAGGGACCAAAACACCCAAGCTGGCATGCATCAGCCCTGTTAATGCAGCAGCATGGAGACTAGTGCCAAACTGCTACAAAATGTCCGACAGCTACAAAGATCCAAGCAATTTAATTTAAAGCTGTCTATGCTGCAACACAGACATATCCAGGGAAACAGCACCTTAGGGAAATGTATGCAGTGTTGACACCATCTAGGAGGACAGTGAAGGGTGAAATAGCCATCTCATTTCTGTGCAGGACTGAGCCTTGAACAAAGAATTTGCACACTCCGCAAACAACTGCAAAGAGGGCAACAAAGTATGGGATTGCATGTTGCTGATTTATCTGCAGACTGCACATTAACAGCACCTTCTCCAGAGCCCTTTTGCCCTAACAAATGGTTCTGGCTCAAACATAACTTCTCCTTTCCTCCCAATGGAGGAGGAGGAAGGAGCAAGAGGAAGCATCCATGGCCAAGGCAGAGTTTTGCATGCGCAACTAGGACAAGGAAATAAGGCCAATAAGAGGAACCAGCACTGGCAGTGTCAGAGGCAACAGCAGATCTTTGGTGAAGACTGTTTTGTAGTGGACAGAAAGGAAGCATGCCAGTGAAAAGCTGTCAGGTCAACACCCCACCTGTTTTAGTGTTATGCGGGATATTATGCACACTTGAGTAGTACTAAAAACATGTATGCAGCAGAAACAAGAGCACTCTCAATTCACTCACTAAAACTCTGTTGCTTGCAGAATCAAACACTGTAGATCTAGGATGATGAAGGACAAAACACAGAGCAGACAGTGACACAAATCCTCTATAAGGGTATCTGGGTACTCAGATGCCATGAATGTGCTCTCAATCACGGTGGAAAAAGCATGTCTTCAAACATGGGAGTTCAGTAATGTTACCACAAGAAATTCCACTAAACATCTCTTCCCTATGTATATCCCTATTCCTCTCTGACACATCTCAGAGGGATAAGCTCAGAAGACTGCAATGAGGTATACAAGAACTGTTTCTGTAAACCACTTGCTTCTTACCAGTGCTGCTGAGAGGCCACATCTGCAGCAGTTTCCATTCACACTTGAGGTTCAAATGCTAGAGCACCTTCCTCCAAATTCATCCCCATAGAGACAGACCGATGTGTCCAAACACAATATGCGATAGAAGCATCACTGAGCTGTATGTGCCACTTTGTACAGTCAGGTTCAGTGGATGCAAGACCAGGAAGCCAACTTCACTAGAAAGAGCAACAAGGTTTAGGAACTCTTTATTTCCCTGTTACCCATATTGCCTGGTTAATGCACAGTTTTTGTCATTCACTTCAAAGCTGTGCCACTCTCTTCAGCAGAATTTTGCACACATTCTAGCATTTATCTGCTGAGAAAATCTAATACTTCAGTAGCATTGAGGGAGCCAGCTGCATACCAACATCTCTGTTGAAGATGACACCTGACAACTAGACACAGCCAATTGAGTAGCCTTACAAATATGTGTTATCCATAGAGGCCCACAAGCCTTGGTGACAGTGTCAGATCAGGTCACAGTGCCAGGGAGAGTAGCATGAGGGCTTTGCTCCTTTCCAGGCATCTAACACAAGTTAGTGATTGAATGAATGTGTACACGTCTGGCAATTCATGGGAAACCAAGCTTAAATGCGCTGGGAGAGAACTCTGTTCATCTTGCTCAGAGACATTCTCTTCCCTCCCTTCCATGCAGATCAATGTGACATCTGGACAGAAGTTATCCCTATTCATTCTGACTACTCCATCAGGGCCAGTTACTGCCACAGAGGCTCTCTGCAGCTCAGACAGCAGCTGCCTCCTAGTGAGGGGGCCCAAGAAGAGAAGGAAACTCCCATCCAGACTATACAGCATTGTATATGCTGGCTCTGGCCAAGTCTTGTTTTCCAACCCACTTTCTGCAATCTTACTAAGTCCCCTGAGCCTCTGCACAATAAATACATAAGCAGCCTAGCACTAAGGAGCAGAAAAGAGACAGCTGAGGAATATGAAATTTATAGTATTGAGCAATGTAAAGAGTGAAATTGTTCACCATCTCTCCCAGCGTACAAAGTGGCATCAAATAGACTAGCAAGGGGCAGGCTCAAAGCAGACCAGAGGAGAAGCTCTGTGTAACACTTCCTTAAGCTATGAAACTGCTTGTCACAGGCAGTTCAGGATGCTAAATGCTTACCAGGATCCAGAAACCAGCTGGACAAGTCTAGGGGAACAAAATCCTATCAAGAAAAAGATATTTTGTCTGGTTTAAGTAACTGCTGAGTTGCAAACTGCTGGAAACCCTTTCCCTATTCTTCCAACTCTCCCACAGGCATCCATTTCTGATACTGTTGGAGATCAACATTTCATAGCTGGACATTTCTCCAGCTCAGGACAGCTACTGTAGGATCAGTCAAGGAACAGAAAGCACCAGACTCTGCAGGGGATTTCAGTCCAGTCTCAGGATAGCTACTGATGTTCAAACAGGCCAGGAATAGCTTGCAGAGCTTTCAAACTGCTGCACCCATGGCTGGCCATTGGGCTGAGACTGTGAAGTAAATGTGTTAGAAGTAAACATATAAGGGATGGTTAGGAATTTCCAGAGAATGACAGTGTGAGCTAGATTGCAAGATGAAGAATACAACTACATACTGATGGAAGCATAGGAGAAAAGGAATTATACCAGCTCAAGTTTTATTACCTTATTTGATTTAAATACATTTTAAACAGACACTGCTAAACTCAAGAAGACTTAAAGTAAACTAAGCCAATTATACTGTGATCAATAACGTACATTAAGAAAACCTGCCACTTATAAAGCCAACTGTGAGTATCCACAGAGAAGCTTACACTTCTTTGATGAAAGTAGTTTAAATTTGCACTGTGGTTTCTAAGTCAGGGCCACATCCTGGCACAGAGAAACCTTAAATGTCTCTGATGTTTCCTCTCTACTCAGTTTCAAATTACTCAGCCCCTACAAACATGTTCTGCTCAGACTCCAGACGGGCCACCTGCAGCTCAAACACACAAATCCTGCCACTTGAAAGAAACACACCAAAAAGCCTCTTTCAAAGAAAACCCTCCAGGTGGCTGTGTTTGAAGAGGCAGAGACAAAAGCTTTTGCAACTAGTGCAGTCTTCAGAGACAATCCTGGACACATGAGTAAATGGCAGCTTTCCCTGGGGAACCCATCTTTTCCTCCCTTCTGCATCAGTTTCTGCAAAGGACAACTTTGCTGGTAGCTCAGCCAGGACTCCTCAGCTCTGGCAGATGAAGCCCAAACACATGTTCCCTGCTCTGGGAGGTTCTGCTCCTCTTCTTGTTGCTCCGTACCAGGCAGCTACCACAGGGCACTAAGCACTTAACTGAAGTCCAACAGAGAAGGACCTCCCTGGAAAGCAACGGGAGATCTAACAGTAGCTGCAGCTGAGACTTGGGATCACACTTCCATATAAGGCTCTTTTTTTCCACTGACGATGTCCAGCTCTGACCTCTACCAGCCTGTAAATTGTTCCCAGAGCTAGTGTTGCTGCTAGGTCCCTATGACTCAATGAACATGTATATGCACCTCACCAGTGTAGGTCCAGGTGCAATCTAAGTGTCAGGGTACAAAAGTGTCCAGGAGTCCTACCTGTCATCTGTCATGCTCAAATCCATTTAAACTTTTTCCCTCCCAGTGTTCCTGATCTACAGACAACCTGCAAGCAAAGTACAGACTGTCTAAGTGAGGTAATAGCATTGTGATCTTATTTGCTCTTCCGTGCAAATGTCACTTCTCAACCTGAGTAATTAGGCTTTCAATAGACCACTTTTTCCTCTCCTAGCCCCTGCTTGTACCACACTCCATCCTGGTTTGGCCCTAATTACAGAGAATAATAAATCCAGCTAGACAGTGGTTTTCTGAAGAGCAATTTGGTTTGACTTTTACCAGCATTAATGAGCTCGCTAATAGAGGGATTTTCCCTCTCCCTCCCCTCTTCTAATCTAGGTTTCCTTAAATAGCATCACACACATCAGTAGCTTTCCAGCAGGTGATGACTTTCCCTGACCCATCTCCTCCCCTCCTCTGGGGGAAAGAGAGGCAGAGTACCATGCCTCCCAACCTTTTCTGTCAAAAGAGGTGGAAAGCAAGCATGATTAATAACTGTTTGTTAACTAGCACCAGGAGGATCACTCATCAGTTCACAAGCATGGTGGACAGAAATGCTGGGCTACTACCAGCCTGCCTGGTCAGAACCATGCTAGGAAAGCATTTGAGTGCTAGGGAACCAGTTTAGCTGTTAGCCCAAACAGGAAAAAGATAGTACACAAATCTTATCAAAACTTAGCTTTTTTGTTCACAAAAACAAAATTTAAACCATCTAATTTATATGCCAAATGAAATCTTTCAAGTGGCCTACAGGAAATATATTCCTCTTCGGTCTCTTCTGAGAGAAGCAAAGGACTTGAAGGGGTAAATGTTCAATAAAAGCCCTGCCAGAAAAGGGGAAATGCAGATTCATCTTTTTTCCCCTCCATTTAGAGAAATAAGAGCTGTATCTTCACACCTAAGAAAAATTTCCTAACAAGAACTTTGTCACTGACTCTGAAAATCTCAACCCCAATTTTTGTCCCCAACAAATATAATCAGCATTTATTTTCAGGAACAGACATTAAACTTGACAAGTTACTACTAACCCAAAATCTAAGAAGAATCACACTTCAAGGTACTGGAGGAAAATCACTACATGTGTGACATTGCAGTGTCTGTACAAAGTGGGTACCAGATTATGGAATTCCAGATTCTATTTCCCCATATGAAAAAAAATAAAGTATTTTGTGTTTTTCAACTTACAGTTGGAAGTTTTGTCAGACACTATTCAATAAATTCAACCCAAATTCATAGACGGCTTTAGTTCCCCTCAGAATGTTCTCAGAATATTTTCATGTCTGTTCTGTATCTAGAAACATATCTACTGACCTGAAAAGCATACAGGGGATCCCCGAGGTATTTCTCTTCTTGGCTCATTTACAGTATAAATCTAGCCTAAAGTAACAAGTTTGAGACAAGGAGAGAAGGTCCTTGTGGTGATGTGTGGGGTACAGAAAGATAACAATTATTCTGATGGTTTCAGTTCTGACTTCATGTGCTGCTTTTTTTCCCCTAAGCCCCTTATTTGACAAAACTATTTTCTCATATCTCTTTGCAGCCCATTTATTATCCTCTCTATTAATAAACACTCCTTCCCTGATGAATCACTGCAATTTATCATTAAATTAGAAGATTAAATGGGTCTATTTTTTTTTAAACAAGGAGATTAACTACTATCAACAGGATATTTCTCTATTATAAAACTCCATCTTCCCCACCAAATGCAGGAATAACATTGTTTAATGCAGCCCTAAAGTGATCCAAGGTAGGAGGAACCACCAGAGAGGTGACATCCTGCTGTATAAATATACAGATCAATCTGAATATGACTGTGAAGTAAAACATATGGCATTATGACCATGTTTCACCCTGCAGTTTTTTAATAGTACAACTGAAAAAAAAAAAAGTTTAACTTATACATAAATGAGGCTGCCAGGAACTGATATGACAAAGCACAGTCTAGATAACAAAAACCATCTCTCCATGTATACAACAGTGATTAATCACACAACAAAAGGTCAGTCAGGAAAAGTATTCAACTAAATATGAAACAATTTTGTGCTGGGAGCCCACACCAGTCTTTCACATCATTTTTGTGTCATACAGGTCCCATATCAGACTACTGAAATTTAACATCAGCACAAGCACAGAATGTATCCTCAGCTCCACTGTGGTCAGGCAAACAGGTTTGGTCCTCACAAGCTCCTCAGCATCATTTCATCCCCTGGACACAACCTCTCTGTGAAATTAGAACTGCGTTTACCACAGTGGCTTAGATCTGATCTGCTGTATGAGGGAAGGGACAAAGCCTCGATGTTTCCTGGGGTCTCTATACACCCCAGAAATGGTGCCAACTAGAGGGAGATAAAAGCTTGAGAGGAAGAGAGCCTCTGCACACCCCATGCTCCTCTCTCAGGAAACCACTTCACTACAAGGGCTACACTTGGCTGCTTGCTTTTCCTCCCACATCCAACCACCTTCACTGCAAAAGTCAGCCTTGGTAGGGTGTAACAGAAGTCAGTCAGCACTAGGCACTACAGAACACAAAAACCTCCAGTGTCATTCCCTACCAATCCCCAGATCCAACCTTTCCACACACCTAGTTATTTGATTTCTATCTCCAGAATTTAGGAAGTTATTTTCTTTCATTCTTGGATGCTAAGGAGATGGACTATCTTCTGCCCACACAGGTCTCCAATACAGAGAGAAGAAAGAATTAGGATTTTATACCACTGTCACTGTTTGTCTGTAACAAACATTTTTGTAGGAAACTCAGGCAAATCAGGGCAAAACCAACCCTACTAAGTACCCTTCCCACATGCCAGTGTACTCCTCTACTCCAGATGTGATCTCTTCTGGAAAAATACACTCTGGCTGGGCTATTCACAAGCCTGTGTCAGATTCCTGCAATGAAAAAATCTATTAATTCCAAGTAGGCACTCATTCTCTAAAGAGCTGCTGATAAAATGGAACTGATAAAATGGAGGTAATTTAAAGGTCAGATGAAATCCAGCTCATGTTCATCCTGCTTATAGTGGAACATCACTAAGATGCTTCATCAGCAAAGGGGCATTTATATGTATTTTTATTTTTTTAAGAAAAAAATGCTTATCTGTAACAGAGACTTTAAACGTCTGATAGGAAGAATTCCCACATTAATCTACCCAACAACTGGCATCCTGCTGCCTGCCTGGGTGTCCCTTTCTGGAAATTAAATCTCCTATCATCTTTTTATCACATTTTTGAGAAAAAAAAATGGGAACCAAATGCAGCATTCGTATGAGAAGCAAGAGCTGAAACTGATAGGGCTACATTAATTCAAGCTTTCAAGAGATGAATGGGAAACAAGTTACTGCTACACTCAGACACATTTCTCCTACTTTCCTCTGTGCCAGACAAGTTCAGCTGGTCACACCATCCCTTTGATTGACCTAGGGCCCACAAGCCACACAGATTGGCCTTGGAACCAAATATTAAGTCTCTTTTACACCTGTGTTGTATCAGGTTACTAAATGAAAAAAAAAAAAAATCTCCCTTTTCACAATTGAATAAGCTCTATCGAAAAGGAGCATGTTTGCACTGCAGCAGAAACAAGCTTTTCATAACAGGCATGAGCTGATGCCACTAAGGGATCCAAACTCAAAGGAGAAACTCCGGAATATTGAATATGTTGAACCAGAGTGTTTCCCCTACACTCAGTGCCCCATTCATATCAGAACTGAAAGACATGACTGTTGGAAGGCAGCCACTTCAAGGGCGTTTGGCTAACATTATCAAATAGCCCATTAAAACCCAGAGGTAGTAACATGCTGGAGAAGACTGTTTCCACTCAGAAGAATGTGGCAATGTTGCCACATCTAGATAGCCTAAACACCATGTGCACTGTTAAACCTGGTTTTATTCACGCCTTTTACACTACTTTCAACGTCTAGAGGCAGTGTGCAATGTCAGGTTTCCTGGGTGCTTGATCATCTGGACAAACCAGCTGACCAACTCCATTTCACCTTTCCTTTTCTCATCTAGAGGTCAGTGAGGTTCTGTGTGCTCATCTTGCCCCAAGGAAGAGTAATCAAATGTCACCTGTTGGCCATAACCTGAGAAAATACTCAACTGTCATGCAAAGTCTTGAACAGTTAACAGTAATTAAATCCACCTTGGTATGTTCATATGGAAATTGGGCCTAAATACTATTAGGGGTTTCGGAAGCATTCAAACAAAGCACTTGAACAAAGAATAAACGTGACAACAAAGAGAAGCAGTAGTAGCTGCAAATTAATGCCTCCCATTTCAGAGTGTCCTGATGCAAATGGAAAGCAGCAGTACACAACAAGCAGCAGCACAAAAAAAAAGGGGCCAGGGCACAATAGCGGGTATCCCTTAGAGCACTGGGATCCCTGGGATTTCTTCCTTACACCCTTTGGCTTATCACACACGTTTCTCCAGAAATTCTGCAGAAGATTTCAGGCAGTACCTTGAATTACTTTGTCTTCATACTCCCCTGCCTGTTGGCATCTGTTTGAGACAGAAGTCTAGGCTAAAGCTGGATTTACTGCAGTGTTTCCAATGTGCTAAGGTTGTATGTGTTGAGATACTCTAAAGCCCAACAGGGACTTCCATACCATGAAATCCAATCCATATACTTTTTCTCATCTTTTACACACCTTATTATTTGCTGACTGAATTCAATCTCCAACTACTCCATCAGGAATACATAGAGAACTGGGTCTGCCTGCAACACATGAAGCTTCTCTGCTACCACAATTCAACTGGTATGAGGTCCAGATACACTCCCCTCGCTGATTAAAGAGACAGGATTCATCTGGCTGCTCTGTTTTCTACTGCAGCAAAAGACTGTTGCAATCGGATCTCTCCTTCCCTCCAGCCTACTCTCTGCCTCCATCCTTCACATGCTCCACCCCAAATCCCTATAATTAATATTAAACGTTACAGTTTTGTCCTATTAACACAAATTGCCCTTTCCAGAGGCACATTAAAGAGTTACCACTGGGGATTTCTTCTCTCCTTTTACAATTTTACTTCTGTGATCAGTGTTGTCTGTGTCTCTCACTAGCTCCTAGGGGAAAGGAGTGGGAGGGAAAGAGAAGACAAACACTTATTAGCAACTCCTTTGAAGAGTTGGAGACTGTGAATTAAACTGATTCTTAACTCCCATCTTATCAACAAGACAGGTTACCCTTTTCTCCCTCCTGCTCCTATGGGAATGGCAATTGGGAATCACATAAATCACATACCTAAAGTGTCACCTAAATAATTTACTGAGCAACACAAATCAACAGAGTTTCTCTGAATTTCTTTGTAAGGGTGGGGTGGGTTTGTTGCTCAGTGAGAAATACATGCACATAAAATAGAGCATATAGACATGCAAGTGTGGGGGTGTATGTGCATTCCCATTTGTATGACCCTTCCAGTTTGATTCTTGCAACAGGAAAGAAATACATGTATTGACCCTGAGGCAGCTCTAGTTCCCTTCCCAGCCAGGTCCTCTGTGATATTTTATCCCTGAATTCTTAAGGGACATTTAGAGACAAACCTGACTCAAACACATCACGTGTATTCAGCATCACAAGGGCTGGCAGAAAGTACCCATACTACCATCACCAACACACATATCACCATGCAAAAACCCACACACCACAACCAAACTTCTTCAAGTGCCCACTCTGACTCCTCGTTAACAGTAGTGTCCAGAAGTACCACAATTCCAAAAGAGAAGTGCTGGTCCCTATTACAAACCCCTATTCACCACCAAAATCTTTGGCCATCTACAAATTTGGTAATCTGTCAAATATATTCCACACCCACAACACTTGTTTTCCCAGAGACAACTGGAAGACAGCTGAGAGTCTCCTTCCTGAAAGCACCAGCCCCAGGGGAGATTCTGACCAGCTGATATCATTGAGGGCATTGGACAAAGTAAAACAATTTTGAGCCTGTCAATCAAAGTGAAAAGAGGCATGTATGTTATCTGGTTTATTAAAATACTCTGTAAGTAAATGGTTATTTCTGGGGCTGTGATGGTAAATGGATAACTGAATTTAGAAACTCACAACATCACCAAGAAAATCTGGCCAGTGACAATTATCTATGACAGCTCATCATACTAATTAAAAAACAGTATAATCAAAGGATTTAAAAATCTATGAAATAAGATGAGTGTTTACAGTAAATAAGCTATTTATAATCATGATACATTTATTTAGTGAACAGCAAGCCTCTTATAAAATCTAAATTAAATGCAGAACTACCTGTAGACACATGGCATTCATTTAAAACGTTTCAGGATGCAGCAGCATTTTCAGCAAAGAGAACTTAATCAGTCCCTTGAGCTTTCCCTTCTTCTACTAGGACAAGGAAAGTGCAACTGTATTGATTTCTAACATACCGCACTGCCACGTGAGCCATTTTATTGGGCCAACAAACTGTTTAACAGACAAGGTCCCAGAGGTCTCGGGCTTTATACAGGAGCATAGACACACCCTTTGTAGATAGTTGATGTAATGTTAACTGGAATTTACCAGAGAATACATCATATTACCCAGTGCCAGGGGCAGAGCCTATACTTCAGTCTGCCTTAAGTCCACTGTAACACCTTATTTCATTTGTTTATTACTCTGTCTACCTTCTGCTGTTATGGTAATTTTTATACTGGATTTCTCCTTAGCTTTTCAACAAAACAGTGCAGACTGAGGAAAATATGTTGTTTTACCAATGTGAAAAAAGCATCCCTCTGTATAATTTATGTAGACATTAACCTGTTCCTAGTAATTCTTAATGAAGGTTTAGATTCAGCGGGGCTGGGAGATGTGTCTCTTACACTTCCCAATGAAATGTGTTCAACTTCATCCAGGTTATAAGTCCCCGGAAACCACCAGTTCCCATAAGCTCATAGAAGTTCTCAAATTTCTACTCAATTGTAATTAAGCAGCTGCTTGGGCACATTCTTAGGACAGCAAAGGCTCACCCAAATGTAGTCATTCCTGCAGCGTCTTCAAGTTCTCAGATCCAAGATTTTGGGGGCTTTCTGGGATGCTGAGACTTGCAAGAGACTTTTCTAGGACTCCCTAAATATGCCAGGAATGTCACTTAAATAAGAAGCAGCCCATCTCCAAGATCTGAAGACTATTCGCATGTGGGATAAAGTACTGTGACAGCTCATCTCTGAAAGCCATGAAGTGGTTCAAATCTAAATGCCAGTTCTTTATCCCAGTAGTTGCCCAGAGGTATTCAACAAGCAGGACAGCTGCAATCTAGCAGCCAGAGACTTTAGAACAAGAATGCTTTCTAGTTTAAAAGTCCAGAAGCAATAAAGGTCTTCTGAAGAGACAGATGGCACTTTTACATGGGAGAAAGGTTTTTGAAGTTCTTGAATATTTCTGGGAATTAACATGGATATCTTTGAGGTGGGACACAGAACACAGCCCAGATTTGCAATCACTTCCCTGTGAAACACTCCAGCAGATAGCTTGAAGGTACCACACAATACCTTTCTGAAAATGAAGAAACGTCTGCCCGTTTTTGGTAGAGGGTTAGAAAGGGGAAACTTCTACCAAACCAGCAGGAACGTTTCTATATATGAACTACTCTCTAGGTTTCATATCACACTACATGTAGCATGATATATACAGATTAATACAGATTACCTGCTATACTACCAAAAGTTTGGGAGCTACAATGTTATGCTGGGTTTCCACAACATGTCAAAGACAGATGTTATGTTTTCAGCTTATATCTTCTATCCAGAAAGCCCATGCAGGTGTTACTGGTTATTTTTTATGTATATATATATGTGTATATATATATATTACATACACACACACTCAGATATATTACATTATTTTTTTACTTGTGAGTGTGTGTGTGTGTGTGTGTATATATATATAAAATATTTTGGTTATTTCTTCACAGGAAATTCAGCCAGCTCTCAAATACCAAGAGAAATGCATTAGAATACCTGGTGTCTATACAATAAAGCTCTCAAAAATTTAATTCAGTAACTAAGCTTTGGCCCTTTGACAGAGTTATTCCACTTCAAATAATATGAATACAAAGAGTGCAATATCAGAAATATCTCCAATGTTTTTTGTCCACACAGAAGTCAGGTGAGTCACCACGGTTCTGTTTCTCCCTATAATACTGAATTAGACTGCTTCAAACCAGCACTACTCCCTGCTTTATTCTCCCTATCACAGGCCAAGATGGTTTAAGCAAAAAAAAAAAAAAATTTTTTTGTGAAATAAAATTCTCCACTAGTTGAAGGGGTTGATATTCCCATGGATCAGTTATCTGGGAGGAGAAGGGGAAATTTCCTTTCACAAAGAGATGATGAAGAGCAGTCTCTCCTAGACAATGACATATTACATGAAGAGTTTAAAAGTTGAGTTATATTTACACTTCCATGTGCAAACAGAAATGTGCATGGACAGGTTTTAGCATCTGCCACATTCAGACAATGAGCCAAAGGAGAATACAACAGCACAAGCTTCTTCGGTTCCCACTGAAAGATGCCCACTGATTTGATTTACTGCCTTTTGTTTCCAGACGACAGCTTCATAGATTCAGTAATCAAGCAGCAAATGCAAAGTGAGGCCATGTCTGGTCATAGGCATGGAGATTTAATGAGAGGATTGTGATTCCCCATGTCTCAGCCAAGCTGTTTCTCACCCTCAGTGTTCCATGTCTTCCCTGAAACCTAACAAAGCCTTTTCTCTCTGCAGAGCCTACATAAATCACTTTTGTCCAATTCAATTGCCTTGGTAGAGAACTATTTTCATGGGGAGGGAAAGCTATATAAAAGAAAAATGCTGGCATGGTGCAACATCACGAATAGGCTGCAATTTCTTTTCTCTGACTTGTCCAAAGGAAATGCATAACAACACTCCAATTTTTTACCATAAAGAATTGTATTGGTGCATGGAAGAAAAATCAGAGCTAGCATATTTTTACCAAAAAAATCCATTCTGTTTACATCCTGGGTTTTATGCTTCCATTCCTTTCAATAAATAGAAACCACTGATGCTTAGCAGGAATTTGCAAATGTTTTGCAACTTTCATCTTTGCCAAGCATGCAGCAGGTAGAGGCGGCAACAAAACAATACTGCAAAACTTGTAATCAGTAGCACTTTAGTGCCTTTGAGTGAGCTGAACTGTAGACACAGAAGCTACCTGCCTTAAGAGTCATTAGATACACCATTATTTAAATATTTTGAAGAGGGAAAAGAATTTTGATTCTGGTAGAAAATGCAGTTTTGCAGTTAAGGCAAAAACAATTCTGATCAGTGTATTTCTCCAATATATGTCTTTAGGTATACTCACTGTGCAAAAGAAAGATCATTAACCCTTAGTATCTTAGGAAAATCAAGATATTCCATTCACTAAATGTGCCAGTCATTCAGAGAAAGTTCCTCATCAAGTACTATGATCGGGTAGAGTATGTACAAGCTTGCTTCAGAGAGGAATGTTCCTTTCATTCAGATTATGCAGAACACACGTCAGTGAAGATGACTACCAAATTCCCTTTCCCGGATCCAATGAGTAGTCTACACTGTCTAATATCTTTCTCCAATGGGTGAATCAATAGTATCACACAAAATGTGGAAAACAGAACACACTGAACAAACTTCGCTGCCATTCTGTGGGGGAAATTTTGCCCAAGCCCTAGGCAAACAGTAGGCTGAGAAATGTCATGAAAGAGGGCTTGTACCTGTCACAGGGCTTAACTCATCAAGCTGCAAAGAAGTATACAGCCCAGGGCAATAACAAGCTACTTTGTAAATATGTTAAAATCTCTGTTCTCTGTCTTTCACCTGAGGCAAGATATACTGCACCTGAGGCAAGGATTTTAGGTGAGGTAAGAATTTCAACTGGCCCACAACGCAGCTGAGATTTTCAAATGGTACCTTTCACTTCCACTAGAATTTCCAGAAACAGTTATTGGTAAACCTAGTGCAGAAGTGCCCTCAGTAACCCAACCCTACATCAGCTCTCTGGCTGAAATACAGGGGTAAAAGCAAAATGTTTTTATGAAGACCAGACAAGTAGCTCAATTATATTTTTGCAAGTCCACAGGGCCACAGTTTCAAACAATAAAATAAAATACAGCTAGGTAATAAGTCTTTTGCATAATGACCTCTCAGAATCACTGCTTACCTCACTAGGGAATGACTTCTTTGGATGGCAATGAAGCAGCCAGAGCTGCCACTCCTCATGAGTAAAATAACTTCAAAGTGCATCCACTAACTTGAACAATTCAAGAGGACTGTGATACTGAAGCAATAACCAAGTTCTATAAGAGGGAGGCCCCTACTGTTACTTTTTATCTCAGCAGTGCTATAGAATGTGAAGGCATCTCAGATAGGTGAAAAGCCCTTTCTTCTGCTAATGCAACGTGAAAACCTAACCTATTATCAGCACTTTCTGGTGCATTGGAAACTGGGGTCGTTAACATGAGCAGTTCCATACCTCCCTTCAGAGTCAAAAAGCTTCATTAAAGTAGATGGAGGATGAAACCTTTTTTATTCATTAAAAGAGGGATCCTACAGGGCTTTTTTTTAATCCTTTAGATGTCTGACATGCAAATATTTCCATTGCCAAAAGCTTAAAAAAAAAAAAAAAAAGCTGCAGCTTGTTTCTTTCACTCCAGAAGATAAATTATGCTTCTTGGTCCTGTAAGTGAATTGGGGCATGTAAGAGAATGTTTCAGAAGCTAAACATTTGGACACTGAGGGGCCACTTCATTATCACTGGCTGTTGCCTCCTGATTTGCTTTCTGACTCTGCTGTTCATAGTCAAAATTTTCCTCTAACAAGTTCCACTTCTTGGTGTCTCACACACACAATTCTGTTGAATTCACAAGATAAATGAAGCAGTGAAAGTATGCAACATATTTGTTTCCCTCTTTCTCTTCTTATGTTTTTGTTTGGGTTTTTTTTTGTTGTTGTTTTTTTGGTGTTTTTTTTTTTTTTAATCCATGTCAACAGGAATGAAGAGGGTGATGTGAATAGCTCTAGGTTTGCCCTGTACGCTTCTACCTCTGTGTAAACATCTGCCAAAACCTAGTGCCTCCTTACCTGAAAATAAATAAATTGTTTCTTTTATTTACAAGCAAGGTACAAGGTAGAAAATTTCAATTTCCTGCAACACTTGAGGGCTGCTAAGGCAGGAATGATGGGCTTCACAAAAATAAAAGCTAAGATATTTCCAACAGCTGCATGATGTTCAGCAATTGGCAAGTTCTGGCAAGACTGGCTGTAAAAGCAACTTTGGCTTGGTTTTAATTTACACAGTAATGTAACCAAAAGAGTTTTATTGGCCAAGAACTTTGAAAGAAATAGCACTTCTCGGTATTCAGGGATTCCCTGGTAATTATTCTGTACAGGTCAAAAAATAATTAAATTATGACCTGCAAATCAAGCTTCTAATGGAAGTAGCTGTGTATTTTTTTTTTAGGGCTACAAGGTCCATGCTGCTTTCTTACTACCTAACACTACATAAATTATAACGATGACAAGCCTATGATATGCAGCAAGACTACTCACAGCTCAAGTGTCATTATATGATATATGAGACATGGAAATTTATTAATAAATCAGTACTGCTAAAGGAAAAACGACCATCCATTCTACTTTATTTCCTCTTCTTCAGGGATTACTGTTTTAACCTGATTCATGCACCTGACACAGGAGGCAAACACACATTCAGGTCAGGAAGACCTGAATGCTGTACTCAGCAAGCACTTCACTCGGCCTTCTGCAGACATACAGCCTGTCATGAAGCCATCCTTGCACAGGGCTTCTCACCTCTTCCAAAGAGTCCGTGATCAAAGACTGAATATCACTAGACTCATGGGGGCTGTGTTTCCTGTGATGAGAAATCAATTCAGCCCCTGATCTACTTGTCAAGAAATATATTGCCCAGTAGCATGAAGGTTGAGGGCAATCTATATAACTTTTTTTTTTTTTTCTTCAGAGAATGATGCCAGGCAGGATACTTCATGTTTAAGACACGCAGCATACAGTGTATATATATGCCCTTACATGAAGGGAAAGCTTAAGTGCACTGGTAGAAACAGGACAGTAAACTTAGATGCACCATGTGGGCACTTCTGATGAACACAGTACAGGGAAGAAGGAGGATATGTAGACGTGAGCAATTCTGCACAGGACACTTCTACTTGACTATTACACACATTTATGAAAACACAAATATTGTATACAGCAGCAACACACCTTGTTTGGGTGGATGGATATGGGTGTGCATGTCTGTAAAAAAAATCTTTCCTGGCTCAAAGTATCAAGGTAAGTGTTCTTCTAGCTTAACAAAAAACAAACAAACAAACAAACAAAAAAAAAAAAAAACAAAAAACAAAACAAACAAACAAAAAAAAAAAAAAAAAAAAAAAACAAACCAGCTGATAGTTAGTTGTCTGGCCCCTGATTCCTGCAAACTGTTTTTCATCTACTCTGTAACTTCAGCTTTGGGCCATCCCATCAAGAGCTCAAATTGCCAGTAATGTACCCTGGACTTCTGTGTGTCTCAAGATTTCTCATTTTGGGTGCAGGTCCTAAGCAAGGGTCCTTATGAAACCAGGAGATAAATTTATAAGGATATACCATGCGTGATGCAGTATTTCATAACAAATAAGGTCCGGTGTATTGACCAAATTCAACTTTATTACTATTTCTAAGACAAGCTCTATTTCTATTGTTACACCTATCACTTTTTAAACAAATGGGGCAAAAGACTGTCGGTGATATTTGGTCTGAATTTCAGCCAAAAATATCAGTCACCTACACCACAAATCCCTTAGCTCCATCCCTAGTGGCCCTTCTAACCTTGGTCTGTAAGTTCTGCTCAGTTTCCTATGCAAAACTCTCCAGTGGTCGTTTTCCACAGATCCACTACATATCAAACCAGAATTTATCAAACTTCTCACTAGAGTTTAATTTTAAACATATTTTTGGAAATACGGATAAGATTAATCTTTACATTAATTCCAGTGAATCATTTCATCTGTATATCTTTTCAGTAAAAAAAACCTCGACTAAACACTTGAATTTACAAAACATTGCAGGAACATTTTATAGTGTTATTTTACCAGCAAGAATTAAAAATAAAATAAAAATAAGGTGCCCCAGGTCCTCAAGTTTCTAAGAAAAATGTGTTTAGTTGAACCATCTTACACAGAAATAGCTTACTACACATGGACATTAACTGAATAGGAATTTACTTTATAGAATCCTTTGTAAAATTTCCTGAACTTAACCTTAATTTAAAATTCGTTTCTCATTTGTTCAGTGTCAAAAGGCAAGTAGTGCTGCTGTAGCAATTTGCATCTCTGTCTTTGGAAGCACAATCCAAGTTCTTGGGGCACTGTTTCCTCATTAGCCATTCTCCAAAGAACAAACTGACAATAATGGATTTAGTATTCCCAAGATACGCTGAGTGTACTTTACTGCTATGCTAGTCACTACTTCACTGAAAATCCTGTAATTTATTTGGGGAAGTAAGGCAGTGTGTGTGCATGTTCAACTTGAAGGAGTTTACCTCCACATACAAACTAATTATCAGAATTTTCATTTTAAAAAGGTGAGCAAAAGAAACTAAAAAATGACCCTACCTGCTATAAAATCATGAGATGAAAAACAGCTCAAGAATTAAATCAACCTGAAGTTCTGAATGAGGCTTTAGGTTAATTCTCAGCATAAGGTGAATGTTCATCTCATCACAGAGTGATTTCCAAGGCCTTCTGGGTTCCCCTTGTTTTTAAGTGATTCTATCAACTATCAAAAAGAAAATGAACTCACAGATTACCAGTAACATTGAAAGATTCATTTTGTTCACAAAGGAGAGAAGAAATTCACTTGCATTCTTCAAAGGGAAAGGATCAGGGAGGAACTACATGAAGGGAACTGAAGGAGCAGATATTCCCTGACTTCATAGCTAGGAAAAGAATGAAGAAAAGGGCATGGTTAGAAAGTAGATTTTTTTCAGCCACAGAAGACTTGTACCTACTGACAGACATATCATTTGAATAAATATTACTACTCATACACACCCTTTTCTTGCAGGTGTTCCCAAATTATAGTTGAGTGCTAAAGAGCAAATAAAAATGTTATGATTTCTTTTTTAAAGTATTACGTCTCCCATGGCTCCCATTATATTCCCTAAGAAGTCTGATTTGATCTTTCCTACCAAAAGGTCTCATCTGTTCCTACTGTACAAGGAATCAATAGAAGACATATTGAAACAGAGACTTATGGTTATAGGTGCATTTCAGTAACTGTTCTGGGTCAGATCCAGCCTTTGACTGGTAATTAATAAACATCACTAATTTATTCTTTGTTATTTATTACCGGTCACTCTATGAAGAATGAAATTTGGAAAGCCTCAGACATGGTAACTGAGCTTTTGGGAGAGGAGATAAGCCAGGAGATTATATTTTGCACAGTTGCCTTATAGAATTAACCATGACCTCAACTCATCCCTTTGTTCAATCTATGTCTTTGGCTTTCAAGGGATCTTGTGGCAGTTCCATATTTCAGCACTGGGGGTACAACATCGACTGAGCAACATGTAACAGCAAGTCCTTCTTCAAGAGTCATAGCTTGCAAGTACCCTTCAAGGTCATGATCATTACTGTCTTGGCAAGACTTTATTAGCCCTCATGAACAGAGAGCCCAAGGCAAAGGTGTTATTTTACAAATTCTTTGTCATATCCCTGTCTTTGTCTCCCTCCACAGCTGTATCTCATCCTACCAGTCACTTAATGGCCCATTCTTGATTACATTCATATCCTGTTTCTGGTAATCAACATTTGTAGAATATCCAACCACAATACCACTGATGATTAAGATCTCATATAGAAAACATCAGAAGCCAGTAATGCCTGGAGAGAGGAGAAGAAAAAAAAAAAAAAAAAAAAAAAAAAAGCCAGTTGTCCATCTATCTAAAACCCTAAAAACACTAAAGAACAAGTTGAGAGAAACAGAATAAAACCCCACCAGCTGCACTGGCTGAACTCAGTCATTACAGAGTCCTTAGCCATCAGTGCTAACTGAAAGGCAGGATAAAAATCAAATTCACCTGCAGTGAAAACAGTCATGAGATTATTATAAGACAGCATCAAAACCTAGGTCTCTCATAGAACAAGTGTCCTCTGCTCAAATTCTGAAGCTCCAGGAACTTCCTTTCCAACAAGGTAAGCCCAGAACTACACAGAATTCAGTCCCATTTGTTGGATGTTGAGACAGTGACATTTCACTGTCAGCCACATCTTTTAAAATGTTGACCTGCTCCAGAAAGTTTAAATGCAAATCCTGACCTTTTAAATGAGAAGACATTTTACCCTACTCCAGCAGTTACCCTCCCATAACCATCTTTGTGGTGTCTTATGTTAAACAGGATTCACCACTCAGCCCAGAAAGCCGACACAGACACTTCACAGACAACTTCAGTTACAGGAGTTTTACAAGATTCATCTACTTTGAAACAAACTAACAAAAACAACAACAAGGTGAACACGTAGCAGGTAATTATAATTTTAACAGCCTCATTTGACATCATAAGTTATCTCCAACTCTGTCATTTGTACAAGTAACACCAGAGAAAGACAAATGCCTTTCAAAACCTTTTGGACTTTGCTTGAAACTTAAGAGACCTGACAAGTAAAAATGACCAAAAATTCTCCCCCCAAAAAAATAATCACAAAACACTGCAGCAAAACCAAGCAGAGAGCTAAAACCCAATCTAAGAGCACGCTGGGATAGACCCAGGGAGAGAAGTCCTGCCAACCAGTACTTGATGGCAAGGGTTACTTACAGTAGTGGTGATAAAATTGACTTCCAGCCATTATTAGAACTCCAGACCTGATTTCTACTTTATCTGACCTTAGGTTCCTGGAAAGCAAAAGGAAACTAAAAATCAGGCATTGTACAGAACCAATGTGGGTAACTTCACCACAGACATCCCCCTATAGATAGGTTTTAGTGGGGACTGGTTGGCTGTTTCTTGAATCCCCTGGGTTAAATCAGAGGATGGGAACTCTAAGGATCTGGATCCACCCTGACCAAGGTCTGACACTTGCAAGAAGCACATACAGGGCACTGTACCAGGGCAAACAAGTAACAACTGCCTTAGCACCAGGAGGAGATACAAGAGCATATGATCTAGAGGCAAATATCTCCAGACACAAAATAAAATTTAAAAAGAAAAACAAATTTTAAAAAGGAATAGACAAGGAAAGTTTTATCCAGAATACATTGATTTTCTAGTCACAGCAAAAACATAATGCAGAAGGTGCAGGTAACTTTGGGGTCCTCCTGATAAGATATGTAAAACTCACATCCTTTATGTTCACTTCTTTTTTTTATTTTACTCCCTAGTCTAAATCATCTTGATGTCTAGACCTGCTCCGAACATCTATTGTAACCTGAGTTTTGCCTCCATTTACCCAAATGGCAAAGCAAATAGTGTTCCTATTTCTGCCCAGTGAGAAAAAAATGCTTGAATACCAGCAGAAGAGTCCTTGGGCCCATGTAAATCACTAGGTCACCATTACCATCAGAATAGATGACAACAGGTAAGTTCTTTCCCTGGGAAAAGCAGCTTTGAGACCCTGCAACAGGAATAGCTGTGAAACTTCTTTGTGCTATATACACACAGATTCATCTGCTTTCTTGATCTTATGCACAGCCACCCTGCCCCTGAATCCAAGGGTGGTACAAGGAGAGGAAGTGGGGACAAAAGGAGACAAGTCTGAATTCCTTTGGTATAAAGATCAAACTTACAACCAAGGGACAAGTCACATGAGAGTCATACTTCTTACAGACCCCATTTGTAAGGGAACCAGAAGGCTGACTAGCCCCTAGATTTAACTCACAGATGCCAGGAGGCGATTATGCCTCCTGCTCTTTGTCCTGTTTCTCAGCAAAAATGCTAAGAAACATCATTTATCTCCTGTTGTACAGGTTCTGTTAACACTCCCAGTTTGGAGCTCCTCCTCTGGTCTGTCAGCACACTGAAGCTGGAAAAGCACGGTGACAGTGGCTCATCCATGAGGGGATAAATATCAGGAGAGGGAGTATAGTAAGGAGCCAGCAAGCAGCAGGCAAGAAACGCTTCATAGAATCACATCCCCAAGAATCTACATGAGTTGAAATCAGAGTCAGTTATTAATCTAGCTAGACACTGAGATCCAGCAGCTGGAGTAAATCAGATTAAACTCCTTCTGTATCAATGGCTAGAAGCCAAGAAGGTCTTTTTTCCCTTTTCTTTTGAATGATAACCCAAGGGATATTTCTGTCTGCTTAGTTAAGTAAACATACTGCTTAAAACAAATAAAAAGAACAGATCAAAAACATCAGATGAATTTTAGTGTGGTAGTAAGGTCCTTTGAGACACAACCCAAAGTGAGAATAAAAATGTGGTTATTTCCTAGCCTGGGGGGGTTACAGTAGTGGCGGAGTAATCAGTCCATTTCACCTCCACCCTCCAACATGGGATGAGTCTTTGAACATATTAAAGACAGCTCAAAGGGGGTTAAAAGAGACTCTTTCTTTGCCATGGGGAGATTTGCAAAGCACAAGACAAGTAATCAAAATGGAATTTAAGGAAAAAACTCCCATTACACCAGGACAAGAGAGAAGAAAGTAATCCTAGATTATTTAGGAAACTGAAGTTTTCATTTCAATTCTCAGAAGTTGATGAGAAGCTGAGCAGAGTGACACACTAACAAAGTGACTAAGGAACCCATTCCTCCCCGCCCCAACCACCTCGCTAAGCACCCTGCAAACACAGCTGGAGCTGGGATAAGAAACTGCTAAATGCTCCTTACCTGCCCTGGCCTTGGTGGCTCTGATGTTTGCCCAACCTCTTTGCAAAACCAAAGGGAAAAAAAAAATAATCAAAGAAAATTTAAAAAAAAAAAAAAAAACAACAAAAAAAAAAAACACAAAACCCAAAACCACAGATGTTCCTTAAAAGCCAACAGCAACACATAGTAACTGCTAGCCAAGCAGATCTTCCACGAGATGGAGACTTAATGCACTTACGCTTGCCCTGTCAAGGGAGACGATTTCAGACACTTCTTAAAAAGACAGCAATTCGAGTTAAAAAAATTGAAATAAACCAAAACATATCAGCGCTTTAAAGGTTAACAGCTTCTGCTGAACAACATGCGTTTATCCAACCACATCCTAGAGTAGTTTTTTCAGCCCTGAGACCAATGAGCACAGCTAAGAGGAGGGCCTTGGGATGGTGAAGAGGCTGAGTTACCCCCTCCCCTCTGCCTTCCTTCTCCACCTCCCCCTCTTTTTTTTTTTTTTTTGGTGGGGTTTTTTTTGTGGTTTTTTTTTTTTTTTTTTAGTTTAGTAAATTAATGCAGCAAGAAACTCCCAAGATCTGGCGAGTCCTAGCAGGGGAGAGAGGGCAGAGGGGAAATGAGATGCATTAGGACGACACTGAACCACTTTCTTTCCGAGCACAATGGGAGTGCTTCCCAAGAAACTTCCCCTTCGCTCCCCTCCGCTCTAGCCCTGAGCAATGGGACACCTTCCCTACAGCAGCAATAACTTATTCGGGAGGAAAATAGCCCAGGAAACAGGGATCAACAGCAGCCAAACAGCGGGCAGGAAAGCGACACAAGCGGGACTGCAGCACAGCTCTACACTGACAAATTCCTGTGGATGTAATTAGGAAGACACCCCGGCTAGCAGCGGAGATTAAAGCCCTGGGCTGTTGAGGGTCGTGTCCCCCCCCTCCCATCTTACCCCCCACCACCTTGATGGCAAACCTACACCCCCTGCATCTTCCCGCTCTCGCCAGCCTGATGTCCGGAGCGAGATCCCGCTGAAGGGAGATTTCGGTGCGGGAAGCCTGGTCCTCCGGCCCCCAGCACCACTGCAGTGGCGGTGGCGGGGGCACAGGAGGAGAGGAGGGACGAGCCGAGGCAGCGCGGGAGCGGAGCCGCCGGCCGCTCCGCAGGCGCCCGCGGAGCGCCGCGCACCGCCACTGTCCAGGGTGCTGAGCGCAGCCGCCCGGCGGGCGCTGTCCGGGGTGCTGAGCGGAGCCGTCCTCTCTGCTGCTGGCCAGGGTGCTGAGCGGAGCCCTCCCGGCCTTCCCCCTGCCCAGCCCGCCTCGGGAGGGGGGGGCTCGCTTCCCCCTACCAATTCTCCCCAAGTGCCCGGTTACTTTATTGGCCAACCCCACCGGCCCACCCCTCACGGAGTACAAAAAAAAAAAAAAAAAAAAAAAAAAAAACCCCACAACAGCAAGAGAACTGGAAAAAGAAAAATGTGCAACGTCAACGCGCTCGGAGTCTACGTGTGGGAGACGATCGTTTTCTTCAGGTAAGGCTCGGCTTTACGGGGGGAGTGTGCGCGCAGCGGGAGCTGCCGGGCCCCCAAGCTCAGGGCACAGCCTTAGGACAGCGGCGTTCCTCCTTTCTCGAGCTGCCTTTTCGCCTCCTCTCGGTTCCCCGAGACTGGCTTTCGCACGGCTCTGGGCTTGGGACTTTCCGCGGCTTTGGGAGTTACTCGGTTTAATTAGCACCGCAATCTCGCTAACCGCAGTGCTGAAAACACCGACCCCGGCTGGTTGCAAAGTGACAACTAGTGGCGGCTGGGAATGCTGCACTTGAATTTGCCCGGGTAAATATTCCCACCTCGCCCCCTCCCCATCCTCAGATTGCAGGTTAAGGTGAGTTCTGTAGGATGCTTTCACTGCATAGCTCTGTGGGAGTCGTTTTCAAGGAGGGCTTACCTTATCTCCTCATCTTGCTATGTCTGAAGCCACTAGAAGCAAAGAAATAATCTCCTTTCCCAACTTTTTTATTTCATATTTTTTTCAACATCCTTCCCTTACAGAATCTAGGTGAAAGCCAACAGGGATATGGGGAGCTTTTTGCTATTATATCCATTATTGCCTAGCTGTATTTTGTCTCTCTTAGATGTGTTCAGTTTCTCATTAAGGCTAAAGTAGGAGATGGAACAGTTTTAGTCTTAAATAATTGTTTCTGGTCCATCTCTCTTTGCAGTGCCTTTTTTTTTTTTTTTTTGTCCATTTAATAAAAGAAATTGGAAGGTAGAAACTCTTCTGTATTTGCATGAATAACTCAGCCTGCTGTAGCAAGTGATAGATACCAGACACATGAAACAGAAAAAAAAAAAAAAAAAAAAAAAACAACCTGCTTTCATGACCTGAACTTGCTCATCAGTCTTAGACTTCATTTCAGTTGCATGGCTCTTACTTCTGCATTTCTGTATTTTAACAAAGTCTTGTAGTTTAATGGGAAAGAACAGACATTATTTACATATACATCACTGGTGTAATACTTATTATTTTATGAATCACAGTAGTAGACCTGCTGATACTGGCCCAACTTCTCTAGCTGGCAGCGTCTTTCCTTTTGAAAACTAAAGTCTTTCCCCAGGCATAAAAATTGGGATATCCCCACTTTTTTTTTTTTTTTTTTTGTAATTCCACAGAAAAATCAAAGACAGCAAGATTGTAACATGAACTCAAAGCATTTAATGCTTATGTTAGGTAAACCAAGAAAGAAGTTCTAAAAATAATTAAAATCATCAGTAACTGAAAAGAAATGCACAACACCCAATACACTTCAGAGCCATCATTTCCCATCTTTGGTCACAAGTATAGAGCAGCACTGCAGAATACAGTAGGGTAGACTAACAGAAGGCATATCTATGTGCAATAAAGTCTGCTTAAACATTGTTTAACTGAAAAGAGATTTAAAAAAATAAACAACACATACATGCTCTGGAATGCTGTCCATAAATAAGCTAGAAGACAAAAGGGGAAAAAAGAGTGGGGGACACGCACACATTTCCAGGCTTGAGTTTCCCACAGCCCTGGAATTAAAGTATGTGTCTGGCTCTCCTCTGAACTGCCTGAACAAGTGAAACTGGTATATACTTGTCTTGCTGATCCTGTTCTATGATGCACACTTATGCACCACACAACACATATGAGTACTTACAGATTCTCAGCACATCAATTAAAGTCCTGGGCATTCAAAACCTTGGTAAACCAGTCCTTTCGGGTTCTAATGTAAGTGTCTATACCGTTATAAATTATATACATATACGCACACTTGTGTTCTATATGATTATGTCATATTACATGCAAAAGGTGCATCTGGAATGTTAGTCTTCCTGAAATTAACATTTAAGAAAATTTAAAAATGCTTTAATCCACTTACAGGGATGCACTGAAACCAAATTTCACATATATATATATACTGCAACCATTTTCCAAGCAAGCAAAAATTCAGTAATCTTTGCTCAGAACTCACACTAAACAATGTTTTTCTTTTTTCTCCTGCTTTGTGTTATGTGTTCAATTTATTACAGGCCAAAAATCTACCAGCCTTTCTGGTCCGGGAATAGCTTTGCTATTTCAGTTTCAGTAAGAGAAGTTTATTCAGTAACAGTCATTCATAAATTTAGTGTGCCAATTGCTCCTGAACTCAGTCATACATAATGTTTAAAAACCCACAAGCTGATAATCCAATAATCCATAATACAAGTATGCATTGCTTTAAATTACAGTGTGTACCATACTTTATTGCCAGTTTGTAGAAAATATTCTGGAAAGAGAACCCATTACATGTTAGCACATAAACCACAAAAATGAAGAAATCTAAAGTCCCAAAGGAAAATTATATATAGCCAAAATAGGAACTAAGACTAGATCTGTTGCTTAATAAAAATGTCCTTTACCAGCCTTTTAAAAAAAAACAAGACCCTGTGGGAAAGAGTAACAGCTGGTGTGTGAATGCAGACACTATGGAATTGCCAATATTATATTTGTTTCTGTTACAGTTGGGGTGATTTTGAAGGAAATTGCAGTAAGGGATTTATTCTGACATGCTTTTCTTTATGGAAGAGTATTTTCCATTTTGCTACCTGCCTTCTCAGTCTGCAGTCACTTAGCTGTGACTAAGACATTTACCGAGAACCTGGACAGAGGCAGGGATGGAAACTGTGTTGCAGTGGAAGATGAAGAGTCTTCTGACAGACAGACTGCTTGACCAACCTTTCCTTACACATATTTGAGGAAGGAAAAATGTTATTTCTTTAAGATAAAAATAGATTGGACAATATTTATGCAGCAACTTCCAGATGTCCTGACTATATCTGTGGAGACATACAGAAATGTTCTCCCAAAGTCTAACTACATACAATGAATGTTCATACCCTGCTTCAGTTATGAATTCTTTCATGCAGAACAAAAAGATACCCCCTAACCTGTGATGATCTTGCCTGGATTCTCTGTTGTACCATCGCATTTTAATAGCTGTAGTGGTCTAGAAACACCACTGCATAAGCCTCAGGGTAAGAATGCATCTTTTACAAGTTATGAGTTAAAAGATAGCCTAGAACTGGCACCTTACCCAACTGAACACCATCCTGTGAGGCTTTGAAATTGTTTGGGCCTGATTCTTGTCCTAATTGCACTTCTGTATATCAGGAATCAGCAGCATGACCTTCACTGAATCAAGATTAGAGTTGGCCCCTTCTGAACAGCAATCTGTCAGCTAGCAGGAGTGATTCAAGGCTACTGCTCCAAGTGAATCACAGGCTAAAATCTGATGCCAGACTCAGACCCTACTGGATTGCTCTAACCAGCATTTTTATATTCCCTCCTGTCCATAAGAGCTCTTCAATTGCAGTTTTTAAAACAGTAAGATGCCATTGTGAATATGATGCCTCTTTGTAGAAAGACAGACACTTTTTCCTGAAACAAACATGACAAGTAAAGTAAGTGAATGGAAAGGTGCTGATTTCAGCCCCTTGAAAATACAAAAAAAAAAAAAAAGAAAATACAGTGGAAGGAAAAGGAGACTAATGTGCATGTTATCTCCAAACCTTCTGTCATAACTCTCAAGTGCTAGGTAACATTACAGAGGTACCTGTGAATGAAGCACTAACCAGAGACTTCCAGATCTACAAGCTAAACAACGTAGCAAATATTCTCAGTAGTTAAAGAGTATTTTCCTCACACAAACTGAAATCTACTAGAAGTTGTGCCTTATGACTTGTTGTGCCTCTGCTGAGTCTGTCAGCTCCTCCACAAAATAAAAATGATTTAACAAAGGTTTGAACTAGAGGGATCTAAGGACACTCTCTAGCTTCTTCAGTCTGCAACCTGTAATAGCTCGATTAGAGACCCTATTAAAAGGGTTACGTATTCAAGGTTTGAAAATGTGATGAGGTAGACAGTTCTACCTAGAAACCCTTGTAAATCATTCACAAAGAAAGATTAAGTTGGTGTCCTCCCAGTAGAAGCACAAAATGTTTGGGACCATGCCTTCTGCAAGGACTTTGATACACACTTTCATCCATCCGTAATTATTGACTTGCATGTTAGGCAACTAAGACAAATCAACATAAAGCATGCAAAACATTTTCTAACACAGTCTAATCTTACCCTTCCTCTCTAAACAACTGACAAACTACTCCAGATCTGCTCTTTGCACAGATCAGAACAAAAGAATGGCTTCATATATATCTGGGAAAAAGCCATTTCCCCTCCATCATGTTGGGTGCACAGAGCAGGAAAACCATAGCTGATCACCATACTTAAGAAAAACATTGCAAAACACATTGCTGTTTCTCACATGTACTAATAAAATACCCTTTGTCTCTGAGGCACTGGTGCTACACAGATTTTTAAGTAATATAGGCTGGCTGTCCACCTTGACTCCCACTGAACATTACCCTATACAGCCACAAATCCCACTGGCAGAACACATTTACTGCTCAAATGCCTGGAGGTAGCTGCTTCTAGAAAGAGATTGATATGTGGAGGGAATGGTAGGATCCTGCCCTTACATGCAAGAGCATTAGATCATATGATCTGTCTACAGAGACTTCCTTCAGGAACAAGAATTTAAGCATGGGAATTTTGTCCCCCCCTTATTCCTCTTCTGCTGTGAAAGAGGTGTTGGAGACCCTTATGTATGAAGCAAGTCAGCAGCAAAGGGCCCTCTGACTCTAAGTGTCTCAGATTTAATAGCACAGACTAGAGGCGAAGAAGTTTGTTCTGCTACTAAGTGATTCAAGTCAGAAAGGAAAACACTTGTAAGCAACAGCCCACTGCAGGTTCTCTGGTCTCGGGCAAACACTTTCCTTGTCGGCTTATGAAATTCATCTCACTAAATCCTCATGAGCTGACTTGGATAGAAAAGGATCCCAACATCTGAATTAAGATGTTAATCAATGTCCAAAATTAAATTACTTTACTATCCCAGTAATCATTCATCTGTAATAGAAAACCAGCAGAGAAGTCTGTTCTCATTTCATCCTAGTATGTGGGTTAAAAGGGCTCTCCTAATTTCAGTATTGAGAACAAGATGTGAGACCACCTAATGAATATAATTGCTATTTAGGTACTGATGAAAGACAAGCATTTTAAAAATCACAACATTCAAATCAAACCCACAGCATTTAAATACATAAAATCATCTGAACTTATTCAGAGTTTTGCTTGCTAATTTTGTATAACCTGGAGCCTTTCTGAGAATCCTGAAGTTACTAGTATCCAGATACCAGATAGGCTGATAATGCATTTTGTCTTTTGTTTTATTTGCCTGTACCAGCTCTCACTGCTGTGGCACATTAAGTCAGGCTTTTATTATTTCCAGTAAATCACCCTCTTGATATTATTACCTTGCATACTTTCTATTGACCTTTATCTATCAGCAAGAGCACAATGATTTCTAGACTTATGAAGTATGGTTACGCATGTGCACCTCACACCTTTCAAGAAAAATGGCTCATCATATTCTTTCACATGTTAAAAATGTCATTCCAGCATACACTCCCTACCATGGTTTGATTCAAATTTTCTTATTGACAAATCATTCCAAGTGGTTTTGATAATTTCAATTTGAGAGAAAAAAAACAAAACAAAATTAAAAAAACAAAAACAAAACAACAAAAAAACCCAAGTAAACAAAAAACAACACACACACACAAACAACAAAACAAAACACTACAACTTGGGATAAATGAAGCAAAAAGGAAAGAGCAAGAGAAACAAGAATTCCTCCTGCTGCATCAGTGTAAAGCACTGGAAGGATGGTTAGCAGCCATGACCAGACAATTCAACACCTGTCTGGCTCCTGACTTCTAGACCTACTTGCACAGAGCAGATGCATTACACTCAGCATAATAAAATACTGCTAAAGCAGGTCAGTTCCCCTTAAAGAGGAGGGGAAAAAAAAAAAAAAAAAAAGAACTTGCCTCTTTGTTTCTGTTACCTTTTCCCCAATGTATCCAAGCAATTTACATTTCTGGTTATGAAGCCAGATAACAGAAACCTTTTCCCTTGAGGGGAGATGGTTTGAATTGATATTTCTTAGCCAAGATGATCGGTTGGTACAAGATGAGGTAGTCCCCTTAACCTCTTGGGAAACTGCTGATCTGTTTTAGCTAATCTGGTCCTGGAGATCTGCATGCTTTGATCCCGCTGATGCTATAGATCAGATACACACCTCAAGCTGCTCCTAAATCTCTCTTGATACTTCAAGAGACTGATGCACAGAAACTGGAGGAGGAAAAAATAAACAAAAAACAAACAAACAAACAAAAAAAAAAAAAAAAAACAAAAAAAAAAACAAAAACACACACCACACAGAACAAAAACCAAAACCCAGAAATATAGCTTTTGTCCCCTTGGTAAGGCCAAAACACAGAGAGGGCCTGCAGAGAACAGAAATAGATCGAGACAGATGCACCCGTCATTTACACGCACTGAGCATTCCCCATTATGCAGACAATTATTTCATCCATATAATGCACCACGGTAAGCTGCTGATTTGGGGACTGCACCACATCTGTCTGGTACATAGACACAGTTGGCATCCTGTAAATACATCTCTGCTGGATCTAAGTGCCAGCTGAGAAAAGCATAAGAAATCTTAATTTACCAAACCCCACGAAATTTTGATTTTGAGAGGGAGGGGAAGACAAAAGAATACACTTTTGCACCTGTTTTCCTTTTGATTTCTCCCTCTCATCCTTGCACTGTGTCTCACAGTTCGCTAGGGGAAAAAAAAAAAAAAAAAAAAAAAAGAAAAAAAAAGACAAGACAAAAAACCCAAATGCCTTAGCAGATAGCCAGGGAACTCTTGTTTTTATCAATGCCTCATTGCAGTGTGGGTAAAGGGGGAAAAAACTACCAAGAGGTTGCTGAGACAAGGAGTGTCGCATGCATGGAACAACAGGGCTTGCAGTGCAATCAATCATCTCACAGTCTGCCTTCAGAGGAGAGCTGCCGACAGCAGCTCCCCTCAGGCTGCCCTGCGAGCAAGAGATGCCTGCCCTGGCGACCACTGGCCCAGAATGCAGATCCTGTCCCCAGTCCCGGTGGGGCCGGAGCAAACACACAAATCAATAAGAAGCAACAGAGGTGGAATCAATGGTGGATCAGACCATGATTGCATGCGGCTGGTTCAGCAGCAAAATGCAGCTGAGCCAGAAACCATGCAGAAAAATCCAACAAAATTCATGACTTCTCACCTGTACCCAAATTCCTTTGATTTTTTTTTCCCTTCTTTTATTTCAGATAATGCAAGCAAAAGGACGCTTTATACAAAGCCCCAAACACAGGCCCCTCCTCCCCTCTCTTACAGCAGAGGTACAAAACCTGAAAACACAGAGGGTCAGCTGTTAACAGCACCCTTTAAAAAAATCTTTAGCTCCATATGTCCTTGTTGGTGCCAAGAGCCCCTGTGCAAGAGGGATCAAGACCCCCCATTACAGCAGAATCTGTGCATCATATGTATTACCAGTTGAGAGTAAGGAAGCAAGATGCTCTGAATTTCTGGATGAGGCAGCTTTTTCTTATCTTTCAAGAACTGCAATGACAGGCTGTGGACAAAAAAAAAAGTGACTCTGTGGGGTATCTTTACAATCTTTTCTTTGTTCACTGCCAGTATTTTCACCCTCTGGAAGCACTGCCAAGCAGGGCAATAGATCCTGTTATTTCCACACACACAGTCTGTTCGTTTTTTTCCTGCACCAGAGATCCCAAGATCTGATCTGCAAACTGTGTGCATCGCACCTCTCCTGCCACCCCACGTGCCTGAGAATCACAACCATCCTCCAGCTTCCAGCCCCATCCATCACACAGGGCTCTGGGCTCAAAGATCAGCTCCCAGCAGCGTAGTTGACAAAATACAAGTCTCAAACACAACCTGCTCTCCTGTACCAGCACGGGCCCTACACCACTGCCAGGGTTGAAAAGATGGGGTTTTTAGTCAGGGAGCCGAAGGAACCAAAGTCAGAAGGCATCTCGGGTGGAGAGGAGAAAATCCCTCCTGAGCAGGGGACCCAGACCTTAGCCATTCATTCCAAAAATAACATTTCATCATAGCTCACGAACAAACTGATAGATTACACCAGGAATCATGGGCAGCACAGAGGGAACATTCATCTCCAGCAGGGCATTTGTGTTGCAATGGCAACAACTAATTCCATCAGAAAGTATCAAAATGAGTTCTCTTATCTCACAACTCATTTTACACAGTACAAAACACATACATCAGAGCGCCCCGGTTTTACTATGAGACCCACAATTTTGTAGGCAGGTTATGCTCAGGAGGCCTTTTCAAAGGATCTGTAGCAAAAAGTTTCAGTAGATAAAACTTGCCACCACTCTGCACTGTATGTTACATCTCTTTTAAAAGAGCTCTATTCATACCACTTCTGATCTTTTTTAAAAGAGAGTAGTTACAATATTCTGATCCAATCTTAATGAGCAGCATAAATCCTTAAACTAAAACTAATTTTTAAAAAGCTGCTGTAGCAAGCTATTTGAGCTGATGAAAACACAACTGATAGGGTGACTGCAGAGCTATAGATAGAAAAGCATCCACAATTTCTCGTAATTCTCTGACACTTGTCTTGTGGGTGATCTAAAACCTTCTGACATCAGTTGAGGTTCCCACCACAGTTCTCCACCCAAACACTAAATCAAGAGCACATCAGTGAAGAGAATATTGTTACCTAGAATATGAAGCTTCATCTTGTAAAGACATTTTCCCCCCTTTATTTACTGCATTCAAGAAGGTTGTTTATGCATAACTTTAAATATGTGACTAGTCCCCCTGACTTTAAACGGAATATTCAGTGTGTGTGGAGCTAGACATATGCTTTTGTCTTTGCAGGGATTGTTTTATTCCTTTATTTTTTTTTTCAGTGAAAAATGTAATTATAACTTCTTTTTTAAAAACTCTTCAGTATATGCACACGTAAGAGTCAGTGCTGGTGTTCACTGGATTTATTTCACAAGTGATTAAAAGCTGAGCATTGACTTGTGCTTCTCCATTGTTTGAGTTACGTTTTCAAACCTGTCCCAGTGGCTTAGGATCATACATCTCCAGAGAGTCACTACTTGTGCTCCAGGAGCTATAAATGCTTCTGGAAGAGCGATTAGTTGATAATGTCACTAGAGAAAATGCCTGTGGCTTGAAACTGAATTTAACACTGAATTTAACACCCAAGTTGTTTGGTTTTTTTCTTTTTAATATGCAATAAACAAGAGTAACCACATATGAGAGTTTGAACAACAGTCCTTTTTAGAGTAGGGATCTTGCATGCAACCAAACACTATACCCCCATGCAGTTTGTTGGTCTCCCTGTGCTCTTCCCATTTCAGCTATATACAGAGTGCAGATTTCTCCCTCTGCATACCACACACCCACACAATCCCCCCCCCGCCCCCCCAGCTGACTGTCTAGTCATTTATTATTTTCTTATTGCTCTGTCCAGGCAGCGTCAGCAATTGTTCCAAGTGCTGGTGTCTTTCCATAGAGTTAATCAGTGTAATTGGGTTGTTGTATCGTTCTGGACAGGGTGTTTTGCCATATGGCGTAGGAGCCATGGGCTGCAGAAACGTGGAATAGAGACAATGGAATGCTGCAGTCTGAAGAGGAGATCTTTCTCACCCCAATAAAGTTGTTGCCGCTTTCCGTGGATGGGAATGATCACAGAGGGTTAATTCCCCAAGGCTCATGGAAAAGTGCCTCCCAGCTCCACTCCTCCTGTAGAGCCACAGGGACCAGTAACAACTGTTGTGCAGGACCTTTGGCTGTGTTTTGGAATCCTCTGGGTTAAAACTTTAACTGATTATATCCTGCGACTACTGCAATGCAGTTACTTCTGGTGCAAAAGCTAGAATTGGTTTAAACAGCTCACAGCAACAGAGTACAACCATCCAAGACAGAAATGGCAACATTTAACAAGCTTACTTTTTCTTTCCCATCCCCCTCCTCCCGCCATGAATATGAATAAATAATAGTTTATTGCCCATTTCTTTCTCAGAGTAAAAATCCTTCTTACAGTTTCTCGAATTCCATATTTCACCAGTCTTGCTGTACATGACTGCTTTACTATCCTTTCCCAACATCCAGGTCTGTTCCATCCCTCTGCCGCATAAGCTCTCAGCTGAATTAAGAAAACAGCCAAGTCCAAATTTCTTTCCCACCTCTGAGAATTAATGTTACAAAATCATGCCTATAGCACACCCCACATCCATGCTGCAGGGACTGTAATTACCAGCGGTTGAGCATGACCACATGGATTGCAATCAGCACATCTGTAGCACTCGGAGCTCCTTCTACTCTGCACCATGCCAGGGCAAAAATATAGAATGAGGGCTCTCTTCTCCCCACACACCTCCACTCTTTTATCCTGTCCACCTCTACTGTTGTAGGCCAGGAATTTAGTGTGACAGAGAAAAACATGCAGACAATAGGTTTCATCCTTTTTAATTGAATTGCATATCAATATTGATTGTGCTATTCAATTTGATAGTAAATCTAATCATTAAAAAAAGTCTGCTTGCAGATTCTGCCGAACCTTCCCAGGCCAGCATCTGGCAGCATTTTCTCCAGATAACATGCTGATGGGGTCAGAAATAACAATCTAGGTACAGAGTTTAGGGCTGCTCCTTTTCACCAGGAAAATCTCTCATCTGTCCTTCCTCCCTCTCTCTGGCTGCTGAGGACAAGATGGATACAGGCAGCCCCAGCATCAGCAGAGGCTGAATACAGGCTGGACTCTGCTGAGCTCCAGTCCCTGCTCAGGGGCCTCTGTGACCAAAAGGCACCATCTCAGGGACCAGGGAGATGGTTCCGGGAGAGTTACCGTGGGTAACATTAATCACAAATGACACGATGCCTTTCAGTGCCCAACTATCTGATGTCCTCTTTGTGACTACCCCTCTCAGCCTGCTGGATTCAATCAAACTAAGCTGATGAATTCTCCTCCTGTGTCCCCAGCACCCCACACTGCTCTAGCCTGGCTTTGAAGGTAATGGGGGAAACAGGTGTACTGGTCACCTCAGCCTACCTCAAAGACCTGATGAATATTCCTTTCTCCTGGGATGCCTGCTTACAGAAAACATCACATTTGAAGGACAAAGGTGAAAGCCAGCTCACCTGAGCATATTCCCAACACATGCCTGCCAAACTTTACGATTTGTGTTTCAAAAATAAACAAAGCACCCACTTCAGAAACCTTTGCTGAGCAGCACTGAACTGGCATAGGTAATCAGGTATTTTCTATTTCCCCAGCCTGCAGAGAGCCCGATCAGAGGAATAAACCCTGTGCTGTTCGAGCCATTGACATTGCACCAGTTTACCTTCACAGAGACCTGAGCCTTCCACACTTTGCAGAGACAAATTTCCTCAGCAAACACTTGTTTTGCAACAGTTTGTGATTCTGCTGCCAGACATTATTTTTTGCCCTCAGAATTAATGATTAACAATTAAATTATTTGACAGGGGAATAGAGGCCCCATGCTAATTAAATTCCTTCATCTTTCCTCAAAGAAAAAAAATTGATATTTCTCAGTATCAGCATTCAAACAGAACAGGGCAGTTTATGATAGACTTAATTAGATGGACAACCATGGGCACAGCCAAAAAAATAAAAAGCATGAAAATATTGCACAAGGGCCATACAAATAGGGAGAGGAGAAGACAACAGCCAACTGGGGAGCCAGGAACTGAGCAAACTGACATGCTCAGACTGCAGAGGAGCCACTTTCTAAACCAAATAACTCTTTATAAGAATATATCATCTGTTTAGCTGAAACAAAATAATGCAGATAGAGCAAACAGTGCTTGTATAGGCTGGGAGAAAACAGTAATAGGTGTCCTGCAAAGCCTGACTGCTTCATTTTAAGGCAGGTAACTCTGAGCAGCTGTGCTGTTCATCTCCACCAGCTTTCACCTTCACATGTTGGCTATTGGGCTGGACCTAAGGGCTTGATGGTGTCTGCTGACATGCCAACATTAATATCACAAGAGATTATGCTAGTTCATTGACCCTTTAAAGAGATCTTTTCTGTTCTTGTTGCTGTGATGATTGCCCGATGGCACTTTCTCAGCCAGATCCACTAGGGATTACACCAGTGTAAATAAGATAAGCCACTGTCTGGCTGCTATTAAAATGCACCAAGACACTCAGCACAGACAAGACTCTTGCACCAATGCAAACTACATCATCAGTGGTTTTGTTACATGTTTTGCCTCCTTTTTTTTATTCAGAGAATAAATTTTCTCTCTGAACAACACAATAACCCACCCTAAATATTCATTTCTCTATCATCAATAATTCTCAAATCACTTGGCAGCTCGTCTCCTTGTCTCTTCTGGGCCAGATGAACAGTCCTATTTGATTTTCAAGGGTGTTTCTGTAAAAACTAAGGGATGTAGAAAATCCCAGAAAGCTCCCAACTCAGCATGCACAGCACTGGTCGAGACATACCAGGAAGACAGCAGAAGCTGATAGCTTTTTTGGATACTGCCTGAGCTAAACTGCCATATCAAAGCTCATTTGTCACAACCAGAGTGAACATTTAATGTTTATGTTAGATACAATCTATCCCTCCAGAGCATGGTGGGTGGGACAGCCTCTCTGTAGCTCCCAGTGGTATTTTCTACTATTACTTCTGAGCTAGAGTGCAGACACATCTGCCCACCACCCACAGAGGCTGCTGTTGGAAAGCTTTGTTATTTCCTCATCCCCTGCTTTCTTGCTTTAAGTATATGGGGCAGGTTGTTACCAGCTAGTTTTAGGGAAACATTTAGTAACCAAATAGAAAGGGGAAGAAACTCAAAACTCATCATTCCTAAGTCACTTGGGTAACACCACACAGCAGCCAAACAAAGCTTCTAAAACACACACCAGGAGACACGAGACTATGTTTTGCAGTTTCAGCACATCCCCAAAGGTGCTCACAGAAAACGCTCACAGGGATGGTCATGAAGCTGCAAAAAAGCAGCACGGCTGTGAGAGGGTGGTCCTCATCCATAAACTTGTAGGATTCATTTATCTAAACATATATTTCCATGTAGGAACTGAGCCCATGAAATTCATTTACCTGCAACTTTGATGCAGAAAGAAACAGAAAATGGCACCCAAGGAATATCAGCAAAGTCACTCATCAGAAGTGGAGTAAACATTCAGAATAGGCTTTCACACTGAATTTACAGGAAAGCTGAACACTGATTTCTGTGCTTTTTCACCTCATTTTTTCAAAAAAAGAATGCCAGGGGAACTGCAGTTTCTAACTATCTTTTTGCACTTAAAGCTTATTATATTAGCACTGCCTCTTCCCCCACTATCCCTCACTTTTTCACTTCCATATACTTCCCTAAGTCTACAGTTAATGAGAAGAAATCAGGGTATTACACTATCTGGCATCTTTCGGCTGAAGTGGCAGGAGTCTTTGGTTATCAAGTCATTTGCTGCTTAATTGAAATCTTCTCTCAACTCATTGCCATGCAGACATTCTATTGGAATGCAGTAGTCAAGCCCAGTATTGACTGTCCTCCCACTCCCAGCTTTCTTCTGAGTTTGCAAATCAATTGCACCCTCTTGTTTTCCTTCTAAAAAAAAAAATTTAAAACATCGCCCATTTCACAACCCCATTTACCTCTGAAACATACTGGTTTGGTTTTACAGTTTCTTAGAGCAGATATGGGGACAAGATAAAAAATGGCACACAGCTACAGTGAAAGCTAGAGCCACATGTTTTCACATCACATCCAAGCACAAGTGTGCATCAGCCAGTTCAGATCAGGTCCACTGTGGGAGTGGATTGTAAGTACATGAAGGGTAAATGAAATCTTAGTTTTAAATTCCAGATTGCCATCATCACTAACACTGGAGAAGAGTCAACACAATATAGGTTACTAAATACTCCTGATTTTGAAATTATGGCACTCAAACCCTTTTGAATCCAAACCGTTTTTGAAGTTCTGGGGAACTTGGTAGTACAACATGTTCTTGTCAAGGCCTTATCTAGGTAATATTCGTGTCTTTGGAGTCTCAGCTCAAACTTAGATTTTACTAACAGATCTTTGGGGGCAGGGTCACATTAATGCATAGTAACTGTCCCTAAATTCTTCCTGACAGATCTTGTGCCAGTACTTAACACTACTCTTCTGAAAGACAGCATGTTTGACTTCTGCAGTCTCTTGAGACAAGAAATGAAAAACTATCCAAGGTGAGGTCCTCATTCTGTAAGAGGACTCCACGGTGTCATTTATGAGGACATACATAATTAAATACCTTGTGCCTGTTGTAAACATGCTTAGGCCTCTTAGCTGCTCTGCCACAATGGCTTCTCACAGTTCCCACAGAGCCTTTGTACTTTAAAAAAAGTTCAGGAGTTTTGTAAAGGGTGGAGCAATGAGCCTTACTTCCTTCTGAACAGCTTTCTTTGGCTTATTATATATTTGCATTGCAATACTGCCTGTAGGCTTTAACCAGCAGGCATCTGAACCCTCAGGCAGAGACAGCTCTTGCCCTAAGCACACTGCATGTTAGCTATGGGGTTTGGGGTTTTTTTGTTTGTTTGCTTTGTTTTGTTATTCTAGGCAATTTTACACCACACTTTCAGCCTGGGAACAGATCTGTGTTGAAGTAGGAGTCTCATAACCATAGGGAAGGAACTGAATAGCATCTATTCCTGCCTTAGAAATCAAACCTTCCTCCAAAGTTGAGAATGAGCACCTAGTACCAGGGGTCACTTGTTCCTGTGTAGATGGCAACACCACAGACGTCTTAAGCCCAAACTGTCACCCTGCAGATCTTGACTTCTAGAGTCAGAAAGCACATTGCCAGTCTTAGATTTTCAGATAAATTCTACATTGTCTGAATCTATTTATCTGTAGAATCTAAGTAGATTCTACAGATAAATAGGTAATATCACTTTTTCTGCCCCAGAAGCCATACAGGTCCCAAAAAGATTTCATTTTCTTTCATCCCCAACCCAACATGAGTATCATTTCAGGATCACTCTCCAGACGCCATGTTGCTGTATAGAACTAAAACCCCTGCACTGCAGGTACCAGTAACAAATGCTAGACTGACCAGCAAGAGGGAAGCAAAAATACATCTATCCCCTACAGTCCCAAAGGCTGTGCAGGAGCTCTACAATCACATGACTCTCATTTAAGCCTCAGATTGCTCTGATTCTACCTGCCTTTTGGAAAATAAGACTGTAAGAGTACCAGATATGCCCCTTGCTATTTGCCATGTAATTAAGCAGTAATTGCTGCCCAAGGCTAATCTCAGTGTATTTTACCTGTGGAGCTCAGTGCCAGAGTTCACATTTGTAATTTAGTGACATGCCAGGGAGTTATACCTAAACTCACAAAAGGATTTTCTCCACTCATCATCTCGCCTACTCTGGTGGCAGCTGGGATTCTGTATTCAAAGATGTTTGGGCTGGGCAAACAAATTAGAGTCCAGCCTCATCAGTAATTCACATGTGTGCCCATCCTGCCGTGCAGCAGGAATGAGATGGCAACTCTTCCATGTCTGGACCCTAAGCCCTCCTCGGTATGGGATGTATACTAAAACCTCCTGTTTCTTTCTACTCTCACAGCCTGGCAGCCTCCAAAGAAGCTGAAGCAGCAGCACGGTCTGCCCCCAAGCCCATGTCTCCTTCTGATTTCTTGGATAAATTGATGGGAAGAACTTCAGGATATGATGCCAGGATCAGGCCAAATTTTAAAGGTATGAAAAAACCCTGCTTTGTGGATTTGTTTCATTTTGGGACTGAAAACTGTGTGCAATCCTCATGAATGCCTCCCTAACTGTATATAGAATATGAGCAATCTTTATGTCCATATGAAATACATATGATGAGAGATTTGACACACGGATCCCTTGTAGATGTTTGGAAAAACTTCTCACTTCCACTCAGAATGGACACAACCTTGTAACAACTTTACATACAGGAAAAACTTCTATATAGGGATTGGGGATCCTACTAAACCAAGCAGTGACTGGCAGGGAGCTGAACATTTTGCATATTAGGAGAAGAAAAACTTCTACTTTCCTCTCCCTTTAAGTCGCTGCCCACAACACTTTCTAATAGCAGGCAATGGTCCCCCTGATGCCTGCTGAAACTAAGAGGAGTCTCATCAGCTCCAGAGGAATTCAGCCAGATGCCAGGGACAGCTCTGCTCACCACTGTCCTCATCGTCCCCTCCCCACAGTAAAGGTTTTCTTAAGTTAGCGTCCAACACAGTTCCATTTCACACCCAATTTCCTCAGGTCACCCTTACACTCACTGGCAGCCAAGCAGCATTGGAGGAGGCCCTGGGAGAGGCAATAGAACCTCTTTCTTTGCTCCTCAAAACACCTCTTCTAGCAAGGGTGGATTTGGGTTTTTTTGGTGGGTTTATTGTTTGATTTTCTTTTTAACTGAGCTCACTTTCCCAGATGTATTTGCCCTTGAATCACACCCAGAGATAAAGCAAAACCTGCGTCAGCCCTCTTCTATGTCCATTTAATTCACTTTGTTTCCTTTTACCAATTCCTCCTCCCTCCAAGAGTCACTGGCAATGCTAACATAGGACTTTCAGGACCCATTAATCACAGCGACAGCACCTGCCATCCAGCTTCAAACAATAAGCTCTATACTGGGCTTTTAAACTCATATATAGGTGGGAAGCTGATGCCTTAGCAATCATCTAGGCAACAGATAACACTGTTGCTTTTATCCAAATCAAAGAGTTAAACTATCCTGTAAACCTGCCTACCACTAAATTATGCACACACACAAAAGAAATTAAACTTTAATATTTAATGAAATGTATACATTATCTTCCTGCTGAAGGCAGCTGTATTGCATTTTTATTTGAGATAATTTAATTTCGGTTTTATTTCTATGAACTACACCTTCCCCACAGGGCAGTTTTGCTGGCTTAGCGTCCCACGTGAATCAGGGTCCAATTTATATGGGATGCATTGGAGGTGTTTTACAGAGCTTGGGGTTGTAGCTCTCAAAGCATGTCATTTAAATTAACTGCAGTAACTCATAAGGGCATTTTAATGGCTTAGATCTAAATTAAAATAATACCAAAGATCCATATCAGATTGATTTTGGGGGAAGGGAATATTAACAAAAATAAGATTGCAACTTTTCCACAAATGTTATAAGTCTGGACTTAGCTGTGGGCTCAAATTCTGAGAACAAGAAAGAGGCATTTGGGCTTTGGCTTAAGTTGGAGAATGAAGTCAGTAACTCGGGCAGTGACAGAACTGCACCCAGCAGGCACCAAGGACAAGGGACCTCTCACCCAGGCTTTACCCTTAACCCTGCTGCTAGCAAACTATCCTTCACAGTTGCTCTACAGCAGAAGTGGGACGTTTCAGCAGGAGTCAGGGAAGTTTTTATAGCCTCACACAAGCTAAAAAACCCCAAACCCTGCAGAATGCTCACAGCTGCCGTTGGATGCAGTGGGAAGAGCACAGTGCCTCAACAAGAGCTGGGCTGCCCCAAGGAGAGAGTCTTCACATGCACAGGACCAAGCTCATACCACACTCAGCTTGACATTAGCTCAGGATCAGGAAGAAGAGGGCCAAAATCTTCCATACATGTCAGTCATGAGCACATATCATTATCCAAGAGGTCAGCTCAGTGGTTTTCTGCTGTACCCTTTGGAAGGGGAAATCACATGCACATGGACCTTCTATATGGCTCATGAGAGGGATCCAGAGAAGAAAACTATTACTCCCAAATTCAAGAGAAGAACTACAGAAGTGATAAACCAAATATTAAAGCCTGATAAACTGTGTGCTTTCAGCTGTTGGATAAACTTCACAAGCTTTTTGGATAGGGACCCATCCCAAGAAAACCCCAGCCACAGAGAGTATTACTGTTATGTGGCTGCAATCCTACTCCCGCAGAGGACAGGCAAAATCCTTTAGATGAGGCCAAAATAGGAAAGGTGGAAAGGGAAATGAAGAGGAACAAACCAAGCTCCAAATGTTACTTAGTAATCAGGAAATTCCATTAATTCCCACAAAGGAGGAAGTTTGCACTGATTAGAGGTCCAAGCCTCCCATTGAAGCTATTTCCCCACTCCAGTATTTCATCTTGCAGCAACTGCCAGACTGCAGATGTGACCTTAACAAGCAAGTCTCAACTCCCCCAGCGAAGCTGAGCCATCAGGCAATGTTTGAAATGCATACACCATCCTTGTCTCCATAACGGATGGTGGAATAACCCAAAAATCCACACTCCACATATCTTCCCAGAACCACGTCACAGAAATGATAGGAGATTAATTCCCCCAGTGTTAAAGGGGGATCTTCATTCTTGGGGCAGTGTCCTCTGCTCACTGCCTGGGCTGCCTTCCCCCACCACACACTGGGCAGAGGCCCCTTTTGCTTCTTCCCTCCCCTTAAAACTCTATAGAAATCCTCTTATCTGTGGGAAAGACACTGGTTTGCCAAGCACCAGATATGGCTCTGGTTCCAAAATGTTCTCTAGCATTTTTTTTTTTTTTGTGCTGAACTGCATCTTTGTGCTTGGTATCTCTCTTGGTGCAAATGCAACATTTCCACCTCAGATTTGTCAGGTAATATTGTGACTCACTTCCAGTCATACTGATATCTTTGGGCACTAGTACCACGTGAACAGACTGACTCCCAATGCCCTCTAACCACAATCTTTTCGCCCCTTAATCCTTACTCCTCTCTTTTGGTGGCCCCTTACCTTTTCTAATACAAGCAGACTAAGCAAAGCTTCAGTCTGAAAACAAATAAAGCCCAAAGTCTGGGAGTACCCTCTCCCAAAATAGGACAGCCAGAGAATTTCCACTGGCAGAGCCTTAATCTCCTATCCAGCTGTGAGTGTTAGCAGACACCACCATCATCCCATGGGGTACTTGCCCCTTTACCCAGCCTGATCCCTACAGCGCACACTGGTGCACTGACTCGGTAAGGAACATATGGTCCTAGTTCAGAAACACTTAGATGCTTTAAATGAGTATTTTTAAAGTATAGAACTCTAAACAAGAGGCCTGTCAATAGTCTCTCCATCCTTTTCTGGGATACACTCTTAACATGTTCAGGGTGGGCTTGCCACCCATACAGTAACACAGATATCTAGAAAGCTATCCTGCTTGGCTGTGATCTATTCCTTTTCATTAAAACAGTTCCCAGAAGAGATACATAAACACTCTCCCAAACAGGGAAAACAGAGGCAAAGCAAAAGCATTGCCTGGTGTAAAACTGGCATCAGAGCCAAGACTAGACTAAGCTAGGTCATCCAGACCTTATTTCCATACTCAGCCCTCAATCGCCCTGTTCCCACAATAGGTTTTAACACTACAGAGTGGAAATACTTTGTCTTATAAACACACAGTGAACTACTGTTCCAATCTGTATTTGTCATGCAGGCCCACCAGTGAATGTCAGCTGCAACATTTTCATCAACAGCTTTGGTTCGATTGCAGAAACGACTATGGTAAGTAAAAAAAAAAAATCACAGCGCAGCTGCTCAAGCTACTGGCTCAGCCTCATTGCACTCCCAGCAAATGCAGCATCACCCTCCTCTTTAGTGTGACCAGAGGAAAATACTGTCTCCCTGTTCCCAGGATTACATAAGGTTTGAGTAAATTAATGGTCAACACACAAGACTTGCACTGCATGTAGTGTGATCACAGAGTCTCTATCTGCATCTCTATGAAAACACTGTACACATGAATTATAAGGGTCAGAAAAAGAAGCAGTCTTTCCTGAAGACTTGCCTAAGGCTCCAAGCTGAGACATAGATGCAGATACTTTCTGTTTAAGTACATATAAATCCAGAAGTCTGAATCAAAACCTGAAGGGAAATCAGCTGAATTAAAATTCAGTCTCCACCAGACTTCAGAATCCCAAAGATTAAGAAAAATCACTAAATGATTTTCTTCAAGACATTCCTGTTGGACAGTGATTTTTAATAAAAAAAAAAAAATCAAAAGCAGTATTTGCAAGTTAAAGCTCACTTCAGACAAAATTAGTGAAAATAGCTAAAGGCTGTATCTAATTGGCAAGACACTAACTAGGAGTAGAGAATGACTAGAAGAGGAGATAATTGCTCCATCTGAAAACTATTAAAGATTGGTTGTGACATAATCAGTGAACAGCAAAGGAAAACTCTGGAGGTACAGTGCCTTACCTCTGTGCTAATTAAAGATAATCCAGAAAGATAATGTTTAATTACTCTTTGGTAATTATTTTTCTAGAAAGATGTTGAATGAAGAATGCAAGTCTCCAGCTTCAGGCGTTTTGTGAGTTCAGGCAGGATGTTAGAAGCTTTACATATAGATCACAGCCCTTGACTTAGTCAAGTTACTTGGCATGCAGACCACTGTCATAGGAGATGAACAGCTATATACCTAGGATTCTAAGTCTCTTCTGACACTATACTAATTCTTCTGGAAATATTTGGTGTTGAGGGTAGTTCAGTTCTAGTAGTAAAAAAAAAAAAGGCTGTTACTCTGTCTAAGCACAAAGAAACACATTTCATAGACAGATTGCAGAATTTGTCAGAGTTCATAGGTGAGAAATATATTCATAGATTCATTTGTATATAAAGCAAGAGAGAATAGATTCATTTGTATATAAAGCAAGAGAGAAACAACTAGAACTAAAATAAGCATCTGTTCCTAATATACTATTTTACTGGATACCTCCTGTGGTGTTACAGACAATACATACTCTGTTCCTACAGAATCTATCAGAGATAATCCAGAATGCAAGGGAGAGGGGCAGGCCCACAAGAGGTCCCTGTGCAACTCACAGAGCACATTATAATTACAAGTTTTTCCAATATATCTGTCCTACATTGAGATGCATTGGAGCAGTCATACAAAGACACGACAGGATCCCTGTAAGCAGGATGCTCCATAAAATTAGCATAGACTAACACGAGAGAGAGAGAGATGCAGTTCACCTCCAAGACATGCTGCAGGGACTTGCTATCCTCTCCAGATGCCAGTCATTTCATAGTCTATCTTCCATAGAAAGAATTCCCATGGGAACCCAAGAACACCCTCTGGGCACATTGCTTTGTCTAGAAATACCCAAGCCAGCGCTGACAAGCTAGTCCAGATGTCAGGCTGACACAGCACTGCACACAGCCTAATATAATGCACCTCTTTTGGGACAGCAATTCTGCTTGTAAATACTGACAACAACACAAGAAACATAGGTACTAAAACATCTAAAAATGAGATCTCAGTAAGTTAGAGTAGTCTCTGAGATTTCCTAACCTGCTATTTACTCTGCAGAGAAACCAATATCTCCCCACTGTTTGGGGATGCAGCAGGTCAAATAGACACTGTCAGATCCTCACCACAGTTTCTGGGGGAGGGCAGAAGGTCCTGCCATGAAGGGATCCTGAGACCCACCTGACTACTTTGAATTCAAACAAGAGATCAAATATCAGAGGGAGGGAAGTTTGCATAGGAGAGAGGTAATTCAACATTCTGTCATGAAGTAGTAATCTATCATTGCCCCCTAGAACTGATGATGGCAACACTCCCCCAGCTGCTTCATTGACCAATAGAGAAAGAACAAAATTATGGCTTAAACATCAATCATTAGGCACCCTAAACCTGGCCAAGTTCAGGTTCTGAGTACTACATCATCTTATATTTGGTTGCAATTGTACTACTACCTCCAGTAAAAGTCACAGGTTTTTATGGACGCAATTAGAGAAGGCTCTACAATATCTCCCTATAGCAGGACTATTAGTTCCTTCAGAAAATAACCCTGCTACCATTTAAGTTTACAGTGCCTGCATCTCACAAATCAGTTTAAATCATGAAGTCACCATACAAAGGATTAATTAAATTGGAGGTAAATGCTTGGTTACACCTTGAGGTAACATGGAAGGTAGAGGAAAAGGAGAAAACACAGGAAAATTGAACCAGATGAGCATTTGATGCAGCCGCTTGCATCTACAAACCTCAGAAGGGAGGATAATGAGTCTGGGCCAAGAGAAGGCACATATTTCCCAGAGCGGGCAAAAAGCTGCTCTCTGCCCATGTAAGATTCAAAATGAGTAAGGCAAAAAAAATGGAGACCTGAAAACTGCTGCAAGGATAGAAAGAATTAAAAAAAAAAAAAAAAAAGGTCATCCACCAAACTGAATTCCCCAAAGCAGATCTGACTTAGAACAAGTGAAGTAGACTCCTTTAAGCATACTGCAGAACTGGGAGACCCAACATAAAAGCCTCTAGTGCTGCACATAATTGATTAGACATTGCAGCTCATAGCTTATATCCATCAGTCTCACTTGCAATCAGCTCAAAGAACAAGGGAACCTGTGACTGGGAACACATCTCTGTGAACCCAACAACTGCTTCAAAGAGAAAGATACTACCAACTACAACAGCCAGACACACAGCCAGCTGCCTTCTGTCCCAGTGCATCACTGCAACAGTGCATCTAACAGCAAGGGAGTCCAGAGGACAAATGCAAGATCTATCCACTCTATCCGCTTACTTTCATTAAGAACACCAAACAACCCTCGCTCCTAACCACAAGTGGTTAAATCACTTTCTGATCTTTAAAAGCATAAACACCTTCCCTCCTAGACATAGCAAAGTAGGAAACCTACAGCAAAGCTACAAATTCTTCATTCAAAATAAAACAGTTCAAGCACCTAGGGAACAGGGTCTTGATTTTAAGTGAATAAACTGCACCAGCTTTGGCTTTTCATTATAGTACAAGACAAGTTGGTAGGATTATCCAAGCATTTCATCTAACAAACCTGCTATAACAGCAGACTTGGAATTAAGTGATGCCCTTGATCTATTCCAATGGAAGCTGTAGTTTTACGTCTCTTTCACTAGCTTAGGCAGTTGGGAGCATTTTGTATACAGTAAAGGCATATGGAGAAGGAGGAATTTTTTTTTATATCATCACCTAGAGTTGCTAGGAGCTGGACTCAATGCTCAAGATGGCTCTTCCCAGTCTCATGTTTTAAAAAGGACCCATAAGCAACCAACAAGAAAGTGTAAAAGAAAACCACAAAACAATCAGCACAGGCTCCCCTAGACACAGTGTACATATACAAATTTAATTTTTCTGCTTTCATGCCATAGTTATTCCATCAGAAAAGAGCAAACCAAATGCGACCTTCCAGCCAGCTACAATACAGCCACAATTGGACTTCCAGCATCTCCTAAAGACAGGAGAAGCTGGAGGCTGCAACTGTCCAAATGTTAAATACTTGTTCAGAGACATTTGTATATGAGATTTCCAAGGAGATAACAAACCATCCTGCAAAACAGACTAAGTAATTCACTCCAGCCTCACAAGCCACAGCACAGCAGATAACAAATACAACTAATGAAGCACATAGGTCACACATTTAACACTGGGCCCACTCACCCCAAGGTCAGCAAAAGACATATGTACCAACAGAAAAAGCCTGTAGCAAAGGCTAGGATTTGAGCTCAGTTTTCTGCAGTCAGTCATTCTTAAAACTAACCATCAGTCCCACAGAGATGATAAGCATATATCAAGTCACACAACACAAAATGAAAAGGTTTCCACATCTCACAGCCTGTTGCAGTTTCAATGTTAGACCCACAGTGTTTTGTCTGTCTACGTGGGTGGAGTTTGCCTTTACACTGAATGCAGAAGAGAAGGGGAGAAAAAAAATTAATCAAATGAGAAGATGTAATTCAAATACAACTCAAAAAAAAAAAAAAAATCACCCCAAACCAAAAAAATCCACAAAACCTAAGCTGAAGAACAAGACCTCACTGCTAAACTCATAAACTTGAAATTCAGGATGGTAGATACAGCCCACTCCCCAGCTGCTCCATTCTTAGCCCACATAGATATACTTCCCCCTCCTTTTGTAGGGAGACCAGAAAATCTTTCTGCTTTAGGTTGTAGCACAAAACTTCCACATCTATTAAGCACTTGGGTACTGCTTCCACCCCTCAACACTCACCTACCTAAAAGAACAGACTTCCTCCTCAGCAGTCCCTTCCACATAACTACTATTCACAGCATCTCCCCTCCACCCAGCTGTAGCTTTCATACCAGGCTTCAAATTGGCTACTTGGCTACAGCTGTGGCAAGGTAATGAGGTCCCTTATTAACCCTTCCAAGCTCTGCTCCAGGTGTGTTTCTTTTTTGTGTTTTTGTTTGTTTTTGTAATTGGTCAGTTGTAGTGTTCCCTTGCAGGGCAAGTAGCTTTAAAAATGTTTGTTCATTCTCTTTCTAGAGAGCTCCTTGTTCTCTGTTGTCCTGGTGGGATAACAGAATCTCCTCCTGAGGGAGTTCAGTTTATACCATTTTTTTTCCATCAGCAAAATGTAAATTTATCAAAGTGAAATCTCTCACCAAAACTGTTCAGTGCAGAGGCTGGTCTGACAGAATCCCTGAGTCAGGGGCTGAAATCTATTGAGTTTCCTGACAGCCTCCATCCCTTCTTCACAGCACTACCTCCAGCCTGCCACTGTTTTCATCAGCTCACTCATCATCAGATGCCAAGGCTGTGGTATCTCGGGAAAGAAAGGTGTCACATGATCTTCCATTTCCTTGGATCCTTGCAAGGTCACTAAGCAGAATTTCATTTCAGCATTATCAAATTGAGCTACTTTGATCACTTCGGTTATTTTCTTCCTGCCCTGTGTCATTTCACCCTTGGGAGTAAAATGCCTTTGTGCCAAATTGCAAAGTTCCTGAATGCCTTCACGACACAGTTGCTGCTCTCCACAACCAAGCCAGCCAGAGGAGCGGGCTGCACAAGATAATAAATGCCTGGATGTGATTGGCACACAAATGAGGAACTCAAGTGATAAGAAGAATATGAAGAAAGAGATTTTTTTTGCTCCTCTAGTAAAATCTTTTTTTTTTTGCTTGAAAGTTCACATCAGAAATTGGTCCGTTCCATCTATCATTTAGGAATAACTGTAGATTTCTTGGTGGTGCTAATTAAGATCTCATACAACAGCATCCAGGAGAAACACTGGATATCTCCAGGTAGCCAACAAATGAGTGTTGTTTGGCTCATCACCTCTCAGCTTGACTGCAATGCTTAGGCACAAAGCTTTCAACACACAGGATCCTTTAGCTGGTACAGAACACCATAACCCTTATCTTGGGCTATGCCACAGCCACAGACATACCCCATTTGCTCTCCATGCTTTCTGCTGGCTCCTCAGGCAGTCTCATGTCCAGTTTGCAGTCACAGTGCTTGTTTTTACATTTATGTTCGGATAAGCCTGGCCACAAGAAATCTAAAAGGCTGCTCAGCAACTTTAATACTACAGTGCAATGTAGCTGTCTGTCATAAGGGAAAAGGCATCTGGGAGGAAACAACCATCCTCAGTGGCCAGGCCAGGACTGTGGAATAAACTCACTGAGAAGGAAGATCTTCATAAATGCACAAAGACACACACACAGATAGGTAAAATACTAATGCCATAAATGGTAAAGTCAGAGAACTGCATTCAGTGCAATTATATTTCTTTGTTCTTGCCTTTTTTATATTACAACGCAAGTGCTCAGTTGTCTATATTCCAAAACAAAAACTATCCACTGCAAACACTTATCTCCAAAGGAAGAGCACAAAGAGTAGCTTGCACCAGAGTTACTCAGCACACTGCTGAACATCCCCTGCATGGAGATAGTGCAGTCTCTCACACCACACATTCACAACGTGTCCCTGGACTGTTCCCACACAGGACATGAGTACAGGACACTCGGTCTCTGGAGATGAGTCAGGAGGGGCCTTCTCACAGCCATCTGCTGTGAGAACTTATTTTTCATCTGCCCCACAAGCATGTGACTAAGATCCCTCATCATGGTTACAAAGGCTATAGCCTCTTATGCCTGCTTTGGTGGCAACATAAACCACACTACATCTCTCTTCTCACACTTTCCATTTGGCAAGTTTTGGAGCTGAAGCAGTGAATTTACTCCAGGAACAAAGTTTATCCGTGGCAACACAGGCTGTTGTAGGGAGATTGACTTTGTTTCCCCCCTGCAACACTCCATCAGGCTGAGAACACTTCTGGGCAGCTACCACCGAAGTTTCTTCCAAACATGAGTTTAATTTGTGTTGTACATGACATAAGCCCCCAGCTGGAGCTGACCTGCTAACATCTAGCTTACTTGCAGCTGAATAAGCAAAACAACATTTTGCTTTCTACCTACTAGGTCAGTGACACTGATTTCCCCTGACTGCAATGGCTGCAGATCTTTACACACAGAAAAGGGAGAACTGAAAGTATACAACTTGTTCAGGGAGCTGCTGCAAGCCATGGGAAGTGGAGGTTCAGGATTGGTTTCCTTTTTCAGGTTTGTGTGATTGGTTAGTCCTGCACTAAGACCCGGTTCCAATCTGTCCACAGCTATTCACAGTTTCTCAAGACACATTATGCAGGGTGGACAGAGATGAATAATTAAGTCAGAGGGACTGACTAGGACTTGTGAAGGTGACATGCAGAATATCAGCAGAAGGAGAGAGTGTTGCAACTCTTTTTCAGGTTCAGAAGTCTGCTCCTTTCAGCATGAAGACTTCAGTCTATTTGCTGTTGTCACAATCATTAATGTCATTAGCAACTTCTGTGCTCCAAGGATGCAGATGGCACTAAGTGGCTTGAAACAGATTCTAGACCATGGGCTTGGCTATTAACTGCCTCATACAAAACCACAAAGTGCTCAAAACACAATCCTCTCCAAAGCCTCCACTGTGACTGGACTCCACAGAAGTCATGTCCTCCTGGACAAGAGGCTGTAGGTTCATAGTCAAGGAAGCATTTGAGGCAGCAACATCAAAAAGATTCTCCTCCACATGCACCCTTCAACTCCAGAGCTTTGTGTTCTCCAGATGGAAAGAACAGACCTGATGGCAGAGTCAGGGAGATCCCCTCAGTGATGTAAAATAGCCTCACTGAAAGAAAGGTCCTAGTGCCTGCAGCAGGTATTACATACCAGCAAGCATGTCAGACACCCTCCATTAACTTTCTCTTCATAAAAGTCTTCAAAGTATATTAGTATTAAAAAGGCACAAAAGAAACCCTTAATCAAGATAGCAACTATTAGTTTGGGCCAGGGCAGTGAAACTGGTTTATCATATGCTGCTCTTCAGACACAGTCTGCCTCTCTACTTAGAAAATGTCAATTAATTCATGGACATGGAGCATTTATCCCTCTCCTGATAGCTGGCAAGTCCTCTCTCCATTTCAATTTGTTGGCTCATTTTCTTATGTGAAAGTCAGCAAAAAAGGGGCACACAGATCACCCTGGGAAGCTTTTGATCAGACAGGGAGAACAGAAACTGCCTTTAATTGTCCAGGAGAGTGTCTGAGCTTGACCTCAGGAGCAAACCTTGGCCTGGGGAACTCAGAGGAGCCCTAACGCACACAGATATGAGGCAGATAGCATTTTGCATAGTGCTTTGGGACTAGTTTCAATTAAAAAAATGGCTACCCTATAAAATCTGTAACATTATGGCATTTTGACATTAGAGAGAACTCAGAACACCCACTTAGGATTAGGAGAGCAGACTTCATGTATGTCCCTCTCATGTTCACATCCTTTCACCAAGGGCAGTTGCTCCCATCAGTTCATCTGAGTTACCCTTATATTAGTCCCTTACATGGACTGCTTGTCTCACTGTGCCTTTTCACAACCCTGGAGGAACAGTAGATAATCACAATATGGGATGGTTCAACACTGGAAAGAAATTGTCTTTGGTCTCCTTTCCCCCATAATCTTCTGCAACTGTTGCCTTGCTGACACCAGCCCTTACAGCCTCTGCAACTGAACATCGCTTTTCTAGCCCCTGGAGACTAGAGGTCTTGACACTTCAAACACAGATGACAACTACTGTGATGGAGGGATACAAGGATAGGCAGCTGCTCATGCTATGAGGTGGCTGTAAACTACAAAGCTAAAAATTAACAACAACTCCTTGAGAAATAATGCTGAAAAGGCTTGCCATAGCTTGGGAAAGTAGGCTTAGACATGGTTTATTTTTGAAAATTGAGTTCATGCTCCCCAGATTTTAGCACTTTCAGCCTACTTTGGGTACTAACTGTGTTTCTCTTCTCCCTGATTACACCGTGTAGGATTACAGGGTAAACATCTTCCTGCGGCAGCAATGGAATGACCCACGGTTGGCGTACAATGAATACCCTGACGACTCCCTGGACTTGGACCCCTCTATGCTGGACTCCATCTGGAAGCCTGACTTGTTCTTTGCAAATGAGAAAGGAGCCCATTTCCATGAGATTACCACAGATAACAAGCTTCTGAGGATCTCCAGAAATGGCAATGTTCTCTACAGCATCAGGTGAGGTGACTCAATGGGAAGAGCTCCACCAAGGTAGAGGAGGGCAGAGCTAAACTCCCACTGTTAGAGCCTAAAACAAGAAAGTGAAGACTTTGAGAATGCCATTGGAAAAAAAGAAATTGAGGGGTTTTAAAGTGGGAGATCATGCAATTAGCAGTCATAACAATGTGGTGGGAAGGGACATATGGAGGTCTCCCATGAGACTTCATTCTGATGATTGACAACAGATCAGGCCATCTGTGGCTTTGTCTGGCCAAATTGAAATACCCCACAGATGGAGATCCCATCACCTCTGTGGGCAGCCTGTGACAGTACTTCATTCTCCTTCTGGGGCAGATTCCTTTGCACAAAAATCACTGAAAAGTGAAACACATCCTTATTTCCCTAACCAATATTGTTCCAATTTTTTTTGAGTTAAATATAACTACACAAGCTAAAAGAAAGAAAAAGGTCAGTAACCAGCTCCCTCATCTGGATCTTTATATCCAACATTAATCTGTGCTTAAGAGCAGCGAGGTATACGGTTCCATGTTTGCATGTCTAAGCACATCCTCGTGGTGACCAGAGTAATGTGCTGTAAGTGAAGAGCTCTTAGTCCAGCCATCCCAATAAGAAGAGGTTGGCAAAGGTGTGGAATCCTTCTGAGAAAGTGCCACCAGCTACCTGAACTTCAAGTCCTAATTTTGCATTAGTAACTTCCCTTTAAAAGAAAGCATAAGAAACACCATTGATTTTCTTCATGGTTAAATAAGAAGATGCCCATCCAAAAGGACTGAGCAGCCTGGCAGTACTCTATCACACACCAGTGAAGAGCTTGAGATAGAGACAAATTTTCCTGTGCCTCATGCCTCCCTCCAGAATTCAGGATGTTGAAGGATGATGCTTTTGAAAGGCATGGAGACTGCATATCATGAGCTGGACTGCCTCTGCAGCAGCAGAGACCACTGCATAGCTGCAGGTACTTCCATACCCTCAGACAGCTTTGTCTTCAAGACCTGCTAAGACAAAGCTATGCCTAAATAATTTATTTTCAGAAACAGTTTTATTTGGAGAAGGGAGGAAAAAAAAAATCAGTGAAGAAAGGAGGCTGGGAAATGCCTCCTTACATCAATAGCTGAACCCATGTTAGAGCAGAAGGATGTCAGTACTTCAGCCAGATAGTCACTACTTGCTGCTGCTTGTTCAACAGGTAGAAAAGTAGTAACCAGGAATGTGTTAGCCAAAGCATATTGAGACAGAGTTTGGTCTTGGAAGGAATCTAGCTCATCTCTACCTTTCTCAGTCTGAGGATTTCTGCTTCTCACTAGTAGATTCCTTAACATCTCTAATGTAAAATTACTTGAGACATTATAGCAAGCCTAAAAACAGCCCATGAAAACTGTGTTTTGAAAGCTGCAGCATTTCCTGACAAAAAATTAGGGAAACAGATAAGTAGAGCTACATCACTTTATCTCAGCATACCTCTTCCCATTTATCTCTTTATCACAGATTCTGAGAATCCATCAGTGAAGCTGAATTAATTGCACTGAATTTCCTACAGGAAATCAATCCAATTCCCCAACTTCACTTCACTTCCAACCCCATCCACTCTTTATTTTAAACCGATGAAATTAAGATCAAATTTCATGAACTTAAGAAGGGAAAGTTTAACTCTACCCTGAAGACTTTATCACTTCATGTATAATGTAAATTTGCCTACTGTACACACACGTCATCTCACACTGTAGCTCCCAGTGGCAGCCATGGGAAAGAAAAAACAACATGGAGCTGTGAAATGGAAAATAAACAGTTTAATGCTGCAGTGTAGACAGCCTCCATCAAATATCAAGGTTGTTCAAACCAACAGATAAGCTCCCTGATGGCCAAAACAATAAGAGAATTGCCATGCTTGTTGACTGAATGTGAAAACCTCACATTTGTTAATTTCTAAAAACTGGCAGGTAGTGGAACTCCCACCAGCAGCTTGGCAGTGAGCATGGCACATAGTCCTGTTCCAGGTGGGTTTGCAGGAGCACAGAGAGGGGAATACTGGGTCACCCCAGCCCTAGGCTTGCTCTGAAAAACAGAGCAACAACTCAGCAGGGGAAATGGAGCAAATGTGGCTGAGCTGATCACTGTTTTCAAGGCAAAAACTTGAAAACACTTCAGTTATTGTTTTTTAAAAATAAATTTCCTAAATCTCTCATCTCCAAATGAAAATTTAAGTTTCTTTTTAAGTACACTACCTTGTGAAAACCAAAACAAAAGAGGACATTCATGATGGAAGAGCACAATGTAAATGCAAAGAGTTTCCAAAAGGAGAAATAGTCATTCTCTTTTCAAAAAGTTTCCATCTAAAGTGTTCTGCCATTGTCTCACTGGCTCTTTGCTATTATTATTTGCAATAGTCATAATCTAGTCAAGGCACTTACAAGAACGTGGACTTTGTCCCATGGACCCAAGGCTCGGCACTGAGTTTACCCAAAGTAGCTCTGAGGATTTCACTCTCTGATCCTTTCTCAGCACACGCTTGTTCAGCACGTGCTCAGCATCTCATGACCCAGTCGTAGCCACAGTCACCCCTATTTCACATCTGGCAAATATTCACAGCAAATTCTTCTCAAGGGGCTTGTCTGAAGATGTAATTGAAGGTTTATCTCTCTGATCGATCAGAGATAGAGTTCCCTGCCAGAGATGTGATGAGAAAAACAAAGTGGGCATAGGCCAGTGATGACTCTCTTCTAGTAAGGTGTTTGTTTAAATACAGAAAATGCAGTTGTTTTCATAAAGGGGAAACTTGAATGGGTCGATTCTTTCTACTGTCACATCTTCTGTCCCAACATGACTCTAAATTCAAGCAGACAATTTCTTCCAACATAAGGATTTAAGTTAAAGTATCTTTCCCTCCTGCTAAGTTTCTTGTATATCTGATGATAGAAAAATTCAATTCGGGTTCCCCAGGAAATGCCACTATTTCTACATCAAGGTATAAAGCTGAAAAATCTAAACACTTCAGGGAACAGAATTTTCAGCATTATCAAAACAAATAACACTTGTCTAGCTATCTGAATCAAATAATTTAATATCAGTTTGTTGAACAAAACTAATATTTTGAGCATAGATCATGGTATAGGACAGCACAGAAATATACCACATAAAATTCAGCCTGCACCTAGTAGAAAATGGAGCTTGAGAGACAAAAGTAGAGGTCTGTCTCAAGAGGCACAGCAGGAATTCAGGAAGATACAAAGGTTCATATTAACTTACTGTAGGGCATTTTCCCTGCAGAAAATCCCACCAAAGTCTCTCTTTTCCCCCACAGTAATGTGTAATCTTGATCAATTTTTTTTTTTTTTTTTTAAACACAAAAATGTTCTGTTCAAAGATTTCCACAGTCCCAGTCTCTAGAAATGCATATTTGGGGGTCCAGAGAATGGGTTGGGCTTGCTGCTAATCCAGACTGTTGTGAGCTTGAGTCAAGAAAAGAAGACTGAAGCAACAAAACTGTGTGGTGTGTGACCCTTTGTTCTGCACAGTCCAAAACAACATCGCAATGAAATGCCATCTGCAGCAGACAGTTCTGCCAGGAATTATATCACAGACACAAATGTTCCTCATTTCCGATGGTTTCCAACACTGCACGTGATAAAACAGGCAGGGAAGAGGTGAATGATCAGTCATTCCCCCAGCACACCCGTGTGTCTCAGGTGAGGTACCAGCCTGTTTGCAACACTGGATGTCCAAGAGGGTTCACCCCCTCATCAGTACCACAAACTGTTTAGAATTCCCCTGTGCTCTCTTCTCTCCTCAGGATCACACTGACTCTGGCCTGCCCCATGGACCTGAAGAACTTCCCCATGGATGTACAGACGTGCATCATGCAGTTAGAAAGCTGTGAGTCCTGCACACATCTTCATTTTGGAGAGGAGGCAATGTGTTTTCCCTCTCCCTTGCCATCTCCATTCCCAACCTTAACTGGAGGCTTGCTCAAGAATGACTTCCTCAGGATTTCACATTCATTCAGTCCATGTGACATTTCATAGAGAAGCCTAACCTTAACACATCCCATGAGAGAAGCCCTGGCTTGCTTGTATTTACATCAGCCTTTCACTTTGGAGGAGAAAGGCGAAAGCGCTTTCAGCTGTGTCGCATATCCCAAAGGAGCAAAAGACCATGAACATCTTTTCAGAGAAGGAGGTCAAGTTTGAAAAAATAGCAAACAGTTCAACAAGCCAAATTCAAGAAAAAATATGATTTATTGCAGACAATTCATTGCACACCATCACAGCTCCAGTGCAGGTCATTACCCTAGTTTTTATCACATGCACAAGCAGTTTTGCTTCAACCCAAATCCTATTCATTACAGCAGTGACAAGGAAGGCCAAGATAAACCCCTGCCTCCAAGCATAGCTCTCATCTAAAAGTCTGTCCCTTTCCAGATCAGTATTTAATATGTGTTTCACATGGTATTTGTCCCCCTCCTCTCAACAGTTGGCTACACAATGAATGATCTCATATTTGAGTGGCAAGAAAAAGGAGCTGTGCAAGTTGCTGATGGGTTGACGTTGCCTCAGTTTATCCTCAAAGAAGAAAAAGACTTGAGATACTGCACAAAGCACTACAACACAGGTCAGTGCTGTTTACTCTTAGCTGCTGGGTTCATTAGAGAAGAATTCAGGACTGTGTATTTGCCAGAGTCTCTTGCTATGTCTGATGGCACTCTGGTGATACAAACCCTGTCCTACACATCAAGGGACAACATGTGTATAAATACACAGATATGTTGCCAGTAAATATACACATGTATAACCAATAAAAAGCTAATAGACACAAATCTGTGGAACCCTCTTGTCCCCAGTAAAATCTACATCAGTTCAATGGTGTTTGGTCTGGACCTTCTCTCCCAGCATCTTCTTTTGTCTTTGATGCAAGGGAGCAGGTAAAATTTAAGTAACAAAGGACATACTGCCAAGAGCTTTCTTTGCTGTGTTCATGTTGTACACTCATATTTCAGATCAGGGCAACAGCTGTTTATTTCTTCCTCTAACAAGACTCTCTTTTTTAGGAAATGCAAGGAAAATACCCAGAAAATAGCTGAAAACAGGAGGCTCACTGTGCCTTACCAGTAATCTTCCATGTGTCTTCCATCCTTCTCAGGCAAGTTCACCTGTATAGAAGCTCGTTTCCACTTGGAGCGGCAGATGGGCTATTACTTGATCCAGATGTACATCCCCAGCCTCCTTATTGTCATTCTGTCCTGGATCTCCTTCTGGATCAATATGGATGCTGCACCTGCTCGTGTTGGCCTGGGGATCACCACAGTGCTCACCATGACCACGCAGAGCTCTGGTTCTCGAGCATCACTGCCCAAGGTAGGGAACATACTTATCTTTGCAGAGGGGCAAAATGCGCACTTCTGGGAGACAGCATATAAGTAAGTCACCACACAAAACCTTCTGCTCAACACAAGAGGCATTCTGCTGCCATTGCACTTTTCCAGTTTAAGTGCAAGTAGAACAAATTCCAGTCCCCTCCTGAAAAAGTTTTAGCAGAGTTGCTATGACTAGCAGTAAAACTTGCCCCAAGATCCACCACAGATCCCAGTAGTCAGGAGCGCTGTACCTTACAAATCCCTACAACCACCACACACGGATATGCACTTTACATTCTAGCTTTTTACTCACTTGACCATCATACTTCCATAATAGTATTGAATTTCCCTGTTATGAAGGGCTTCTGGTATGATCAGATTGGATTACTATTTTCCTTGCATATAAACCACCACAGTCAAGGCCTGGATAAATTAAAAACTGTGGAATTATTACTATTTAAGATCCCAGGAGCTGTTTCAATGGCCTGGTAATGCATTCATGTTAAATGAGCTAGATTTTGGTATCCAAGTGCAGATGTTGACCATATTATGGCTTGACCAACTCTTTCCAAAGATTTTGGGAGTAACACACATAATAGCAAAGAAAAAGACATTTGGATGAAGACACCTCCCCATCTCTGCCTCTCTCTCTGACTCCTAGGTGTCCTATGTGAAGGCCATAGACATCTGGATGGCCGTGTGCCTGCTGTTTGTGTTCTCTGCACTTCTAGAGTACGCTGCTGTCAACTTTGTGTCTCGGCAGCACAAAGAGCTGCTCAGGTTCAGAAGGAAGAGAAGGCACCATAAGGTAATACATAAAGCATGAAGGACACGGTTGAAACCTGTCCCAGCAGAACATCACTACCTGGTTAACTGAACTGAGCCACTAGCTCCCAGTGAAGTCCTCAGTATATGGTCAGATGTTAAGGAGGGTCAGACATCAAGAAGCAGGGCTACCTCAATGAACTGTGTCTCTTCTAACAGCCTGCTGATCCCAGCAGTCTAGCAAGCTGGTTTTTGTTAGTTAGCCAAGTGGTGTAAGCCAAAAGGTTTGTTCTCAAGAGAACAATTTTCACACAGCAATGTTCTAGTCTGAGTTTTCCTCTTCAGAAGACACAGAAAGGGTTGGGGGGAGGCAGACAGGGAGGCATGAGGGAAGTCTGTCAGAGAACAGCATCCCCCAACAAGACAGCCTACTTTAGCCTGGAGGTAAGTGACACCTCTTCTGTCTCTGTCACCTCTGTGTTCAAAAGCATCTGCTTCTCAGACTGCAAATTCCTCTCAAAAGGAAAGAGCATTACTCTCAGCCCTAGCCTCGCTCCATGCTTACTCGCCATGACTGATGCAAATCCAAGCATGCATGTGTCACGTAGACACGCATCTCCTGCAGCCTGGACTGTACTAGCTTTTAAGCTGAGGTACCACAGCAAAGATTTCACCTCACAGGATGCACAAAAAAGAAACATAAAGGTGAAAACTGTCCTTAACTAACTAGCAGAATCAATCAGGTAGGTAGTATCAGATTTTCAGCACCAGACCTGAGAGGCTGCCCTCAAGCTACCATTAAGAAAACAGTAAATTTGCTAAAGAAAAAAAACAGAACATTTTTCTGATGCAAATATCAAGAGAGCCCCTAGGAGACCACCAAGATCTCCCCAAAACATTCCTCACAGGTATTTTTCTACCCTCTATTTTAAAGAGTCCTCCGTGATCCACCCCATCCAGAGACCACCCATTCTATTGCTTCACTGTCCCAGACATTAAAAATATTTCCCAGGGTCTAGCCTGTCCTACAGCAGTTCACAGTGTGTTCTTGGAGAACTGCCACCATTCCAAGAGGCTAAGGAGCAGGAATCCCTGTCTATTTGTAGATTTGCCTCTCTCTGCTTCACTTGCCCTATCTGCAAAACAGGAGAAAATTGTTCACTTGTTCTCAACCCAGTAAGGACCAAGGATGAAATGTGTTGGACAAATGCAAGGGAAAAGAACTAGCAGATGAGACCATCAGCACTCGTTGATCTTGTCTGGCCAGAGCAAGACCCTGACATCTCAAATTCAACTGAGGAAGTTTTGGTTCAGAAAACGCAGCCTTCTTAATAGAACCAAAACTAAAACCTCCCAACACAGGTGCCTCATAGTGCTTTTATCGCTTCATTTAGATTCAGGCATCCTGTTTCTGATCTATGCTGTTGCATGCAGATCAGTCTGTTGATAAAAATATAAGGAGAAAAAAGCCACTAATATACAGATGAGTTTAAAAGATATTTGCCAGAGATGTTTCATTGAACACAAGGCTGCTATTACAATCCTTGCCCAATCTCACAGCAATTTAATTGGAACAAAGCATAAACAAAAACACTTGCAAAGGCAAAATGAACAAGGTTTGCAGGCTCATCAGAAAACTAGGAGCTGACTGCAAATATGCAAATGGACTAGTGCAGCTGCCAAAGAACCTAATTGCTCTGTCCTGATGTTCTGACTTGTCTGGGTAACTCTGTCTAGTTTAGGCAAGACATGCCAGGCTGAAAACAAGTGAGATATTGTAGTGGTCCATGTTGGTGGAGGCAGCTGGAGGGAGGACCAGCCCATGCCCACATTTATTAGGTCTGCCCAAATCAAAACCTACTAGCCATTCTTCACAGCTCAATGTGCCAGACAACATGCCATGGTCTGGCATTAACACACATGAATCCAGAAAAATCTGCTTCTTACTTTCTTCAGAGTTACTTGCAAGGTGCTAGCTTATTCTCATCATTAAGAGCCTTTCTTCATCTCCAAAAAATAAAAAGCAAAACAATAAATATCTGCTGCCAGGTTTCAACTGGCCCTATCCATTTCTGAGCCACCCCTTACACTCTTCCCTCTGGAAGAAAGGAAAGGATTAGACTAGAAAGATTGACTAGACTGCTCTCCAAACTTATTACGCTGTCTGTATTTACTGGGGCAGACAGGTCCTGGCACGGGGGCATGTAGGGACTGTGATGGCTAGGGAGAATTACAGTCCCTTTGAGGTATGGAGCAGTCTGTTTAATATGACACCATCATCAGGCCCATTTGGAATGTATTTGGAGACCCAGCCCAAGAAGGCCAGCCCAGTGTGGCTGGTGATGTCTTTGCCTTTCTCCTTTGATATGGCACTTCCAAAAAGACACCATTATCTATCTGCTCTATCCTAGGTATGACATTCACACAAAACAAATCAGCCACAGAAAACAGCCAGTGGCCCCTCGGCAATGAGAAGAGAAAGAAATTCAGTAAATTAGGGAAATAAGTGATTCAGGCTAAACCAGGCATGTATCAGTGCATGTGTGTTTGTGCAACCAGTTAAGAGCAGAGGCAGTTTTACACCTGAACCCCCATAATACAGGCGTGATGAGAAGGTCTATAAGCTCTGAGCATCTCAGAAAACCAGGCCTCTGTAGCCGATGCACATGTTATCTGCTGCACGAAAGAGTCCAGTTACAGGGGACAAGTTAGGGGTGAGAGAGATCAGTTCAAAACTGTCCCTGCTGCCCCAGATCCAAGGGATGCTGTCCCTGCTGCTGCCCAGGCGCAGCCCCCAGCACAGCCCACGTTGCCCCATGCCACTTGTCAGCAGGAGCTGGCGGTGTGGCTGGATGCCTTGGCTGAGCCCCAGGCAGCAGGAGGGTCAGAAGTGGCCCCTGCAGCCTGTACCACTCCAGGTCCCCATCCACCCTCACTGCCAGTGCCTCACCCACAGTGCTGGTTCTGGCCATCTGGAAAGTACAATGCCTGCATTGCCTATCATCAGAAAATCAGCCTTTTAACTGAAAAAATCTTTCCAAGGGAACCAAGAAAAGAGTTTCTGTGAATCTTGACTTCCAGCTCACAAAGCATCTCTTACTAGATGTTCAACACCTGGACTCATCCAGCCCTGAGAGCAGCTTGGTCTTAACTTTTGCTGCCTCAGTTTCCCCAACTAGGGCACTTCCCCCTCGCAGAGGCAAGGACATTTAAGGACTGTCAAGCCTCAGGTGACGGGGACCAGAGATACACCAAGCATACACAACCAGAGCAGGGAATAATTATCTTAAGGCCTGCAGAATTGTCTCAGCCAGGACTCTGAAACAAATAATCCCGCTGGTAGGTCACACAACTCACCAGCTTGATGCCCTCTGCCAAAAAAAAAAAAAAAAAACAAAAAAACAAAAACCAAACCAAACTAAACCAAACCAAAGAAGGTTTGATTTTATTTGGGTTGTTTTGCTTTGCTCAGATACGACAGTGTGCTCTGCCTTCTGCTTCTCTGCCCCAGACCCCAGCACAGTGCTCCATCCCATGCAGCTACCCGCTCGATACAGGGGCCGTCCAGAAAAGACACTCTGCAAAGGAGAGAGGAAGGGGCAGCAGGGCACATCGGACAGGCGGGTTACAAGGGAGGGGGCAGTGTTGAGGGGACACGGCCTGGATCAGCCTCTCTGACAGTTAATTAGTTCCACTGTTCTAACAATCAGTCATGGTAACACATAGTCAAGAGACATGGGTTTCTGGCCCTGCCTCTGCAACTCACTGGTTGTATTATTCTGGCCAAACCTAGTTTTCTCTGTGATTATATCTCCGTGTTCAATAAAATAGGGCTACATCATTCTGAGAAGCCTGCAAGGCCTCCACCAAAAACCAGCAATAGCATTTGCCTTTTGATTGGAAAATAAATTTTCTTGCTCAATAATTGGAACTAGCACAAGCAGCCCTGACTTACCGTTGACTCACAGAAGGGCATTTCTGTTCCTCACCTGAAAGACGGCTTGTGGGGAGAGGCTCTGGGGCTCAGCAGGGTCCCATGGGCAGGCGAGCAGAGGGCTGGTTGCACGCTGTCTGCAGAGGTCTTTTCCTGGACAGGTCTCGGCTCCTGCGCATCCATATAACTCTGTAGGAAGTCTCTCACTGCGGCTTCGACTACGTGAGTTACATGGAGCCCACTCCTTCTGGGCAAGCTGATACAGCACAGGCAAAGCAAAGAAGGTGCTGATAGGAGCGAGGGGGAGGGAGAGGCAGAAGCAAAACAGGGGATGCAATTGGAAAAATGAAAGCAGTACCATAAACCCTTCAAGTACGTCAAAGACCTCAAGGGGGTAGAAGTCGGTCCTGTTCTCCATGGGGTGCCTGGATCCCCTGATTTGCCTCTGTGCATCACACAGCTGGCACCCCTCTATAAGGCTGATCTCCCAAGAGCAGGGGGTTTGTCCAAGGGCACTGAGATTGGGGCATGATGGAGGCATCTCTCCCTTGCAGAGCAGGAAGCTGTCCGTGGAGAGCCTTATAGCGAGGGTGCACTATCTATATCTCATTTTAAGTAGAGTCCCATGCTGAATCTGTTTCAGGAGGACGAAGCTGGTGAAGGCAGGTTCAACTTCACTGCCTACGGGATGGGACCGGCTTGCCTACAAGCCAAGGATGGCATCTCCGTCAAGGGTGCCAACAACAACAACACAGCCAACCCGGCTCCCCCACCGTCCCGCTCCCCCGAGGAGATGCGAAAGCTCTTCATTCAGCGAGCCAAGAAGATCGACAAGATCTCACGTATCGGCTTCCCCATGGCATTCCTCATCTTCAACATTTTCTACTGGATCATCTACAAGATCGTCCGCAGAGAGGATGTGCACAACCAGTGAGGGAAGGGGAACAGCTGGGTGGGAGCGAGCAATCCTTTATATATGTGCAATAGCAATGCAGCAATGCATGAATTCAAGAATGTGGCAATATCTACTAAAAAAAAAAGGGGGTGGGGGGGTTGGGAGGGACTTTTAACCATGTCAACTGAGGATAACTGGCACAGGAAGGAGAAAAAAAGCTCTTGATCTGAGGAGTGCAGGGTGGGGGTTAGTTTTACAGCATAGGAAGGTTTGGATTGCTCCAGCTGCAATCCAAGCAGTGTAATATATTAATATATATTCATGCTTAATTATAATGCAAAAAAAAAAAAACAATCAAAAAAAAGACAAACAAAAAAATCCTTTTTTTAGCCTATTAACAGCTTAGATTCTCAAGTCACTGGAATGATTCATAATTCCATGTGCAGAAACGACTGCAATTATGCTTTATCTGACTTTTGCTATAGAAAGGCCATACCAGTCAAGCACGTAGGGAAAAAAAGCCCTAACAAAAGGAAAAAAAAAAAAAAAAGAAAAGAAACAAACAACAAAAACACAAGAAAACCATTCTATGCTCCTCTAGGTTTTGCACTTTGAAAACTGGATAGACAGGGAAACTTGAGAAAGAGGCTGTGAGTTGTTGTTTATTTTATATATTTACTTTTTTCAGTCATGGGTTTGCTGATCAAACACTTTGTGACTTTTGGATAGCGGAAAGCAAATACATTATCTCTCTCATCCCCATCAGAGAGCATCCAATGGGAATCCAGAGAAGGACATCAGGGCCTTCATCAGAAATTGCAGGTACCTTCTGTCATTTTAAATGACCTGGCAGGACTTGAGCCCCAGGAGGTAGAAATACTATTCAGAACACTAGAAATGATGAAAGATTTTTGAAACAGCTCTTTTTCTTTTCCAAACCCCTTTCTGCCATGTTTGTTCACAATGGGGGGATGGAAGCATTGGATAAGTTAGAGGAAAAATTATATTTAAAACATAGAGAAAATAGGCATATTCATATCTTGTTGTGACAGGATGGGATGAACGGCAATACTGTCAGTAAGGGGTGGGTGGGGGGAAGGTGTGTACAGAAAGAGTGGCTCTTATTTTCAGACATTTCATAACAGTAATATTAATAGTGAAGTTGGGTCGATAGACCCAAAAGCTCTATTTTTGTATCTATTTTGGTGCTGCGTTTAGCTTTAATGTGGATGGGAAGATGGAGCAGGCTGCTTTGCCCCTCTCCTCTGCCCAGCAGAGTCTGGCACAGTTTGGTGGGGACAAGGGGAGGGGGGAGGGAGGTGGGAATGGGTGAGCAAAGGGGGGGTTCCCTTTGGCCAAGGAGGAACACAGGTTGACCTTGGTGGTTTTGGGGGGGGGTGGGGTGGGGTGGTGGGGAATACACCAAATGCCTCCAGGGTGTTATTTGAAAGCCTGGCACAGGATTACCATGGGCAAGTCAGGCACTTGATGCCCCACTTGCCTCTCTGGAACCCTGGGCATGAGCCAGGCAGCAGCACCCAGGGTGATTCAGTGGTGTTCGTTTGCACTTTAGCAAGGCAGGTAAAAGAGCGTGAAGGAAGAGACAATCAGTCTGCGCTGAAACATTTGGGGTCAGGTCTGGATTAGGCACCAAATGAAGGCAGAGACAAGTTGCACCCAAGGGTGCTTCCCCTCTTCTTCCTCTCCCCTGGATCCTGCTCAGGAGTGGACCAAGCTGACCTGGGCTGCAGACCTGATGCTTGCTCTGGGAACAGGCAGGCTCCTACTTGCAGAAGCTGCATCCTCCCTGGGAGCTGGAACAGCTCACAGAAAAGTACCCTCCAGCACTGTCCAGTCCAGTCTGGCCCAGGTCAGCAGCACCCAAACCTGGGATGGGAGGTGGGAATCTGTGCTCAGCCACACGTGTCCCAACCAGCACAGCAAGAGGCAGATATGGGAGAGGGTGGGAGAGCACAGGGACCTGCAAGCTCTCCTAGCACAGGGTTGGTGTCGAGAGGAGAGCCCAGAGCTCTCTGGGGCTGGGTAGAGGGACACCTGGCTCCAAGACTGTCAATTCAGCACCTTTCACCAGCACTGTATACACTTTATTTAAAAAAAAAAAAAAAAAAAAAAAAGAAAAAAAGAAAAAAAAAGAAAAAAAAAAAAAAAGAAAGAAACCAAGGGTAAAAACAACAAGAAAAAATAAAAGGGAGGAAAAAAAAGAAAACCACACCAGATTGTGGTCACTGTGTGGACTAGGGCAAATGACAATATTTCCTAATGTTTTGGCAAAGGCCATCTAGCTTTGAGTCCCTTTACACTGCTGAGACAGGGAAAGGGCATACGGTACCAGTATGAACCTGTACATCAGCCCCTTCCCCCTGCCCCCTTCCCTCTATTGGAGCAGCAGAAAACCTGCAGGCTGAGGATTTCTTCTTCCCCTGGCAGACAGTGCTTTCCCAAGAAGGGAGATCTCAAGCTGTTGAGCAGAGGCGTTATTTGATGCTAGGACAACTTTCCAAGTCTTGGCTGGAGCCCAAGTCTGCTGCTGGCTCTGGTTTTACTTGCTGAATTATTGAACTCTCCCTGCATGCGCAATGGCCAGTCGTGCCAACTGCGGGTTGTGCGATTGCTTTAAACAGCACGTCCTTGTCTGAGATGAAAGAGAAAATCCAGGGAATTCCCCTCCCTGCCCGGCAGCAGGGCAGAGGCTTGGCAGCCCACGCTCTGCATCTCCTTGCTCGGGCTGATAAACAACCATAAATCACTGTCATTTTTGCAAAAAAGTTCCTGCCTTGATGCCCAGACCTTGCACTTTGGGGTCAGGCAATTTGGTTGTGGTTCACACAACTTCTCAGTCTCCCCAGGCTACCTGGGATGGCTCACAAGGGTAGAGCCAGCTGCACGGCTGCGGGTTTCCTTCCTCACTAGAGCTGCTCTAAGGAATAGCCTGTAAGTTGTTAACAAATCCCGTGCAGCGTCCTCCCACCTAAATGAGTTTCGATCCAACATCCCAAGGGCAAGACCAGAGCAAGAAGGAGGAATACGTTCCCACCTCACTTAATTCTGCTCCAGCTTAGAGAAAGGCCTCGAGACCGAAGAGGAAATCCATGTTCATCCTAGACCTGCTGCTTGAAGATGCAGTTAAGTTCACAGTTACTGCTTCACTAGAGTTCTAGTGTCATTTCTGGGCACTGAGTAAGGACAGACGAAGGCAAATTAGGTACTAGAAACCATCAGAAAGATGCTTGTGTTTCCTGCTCATACAGAAGCACTGCAGCTGCTAGTGGAGCCCATGGGATTTTAGGAACTGAAGAAAGAATTACATGCTTACCAGCCTGGCTTGGTGTCCAGTTCCACTCTGAAAACCACTGGGCATGTTTGATGCTCACCATAAGCAGTATTATTTTCTCTTCATTAAGCAGCCAGTTTCCATTCGGGCCATTTTCCAGCCCCAGGTCTGTCTGCACGGTGACAGCAAGCAGCACTCACATCCCAGTATGAATCATGCTGGGGTCTTGGCAAAGGTCTGATGGTGCTGAGATAGCTGTCCCACTGGCGTCCTGCCAGACGGTTTCACCACGTAGACAAGACCTTAGACTGTCCTAGGAGACCCTGGCAAGTCTGTGCAGTTTTCAAAAATCAAACTTTTTTCTCCATCTGTACTAGGCTGTGTTTAGTCTCTGTATTGCAACAGAACTTGCTTTGATAACCTATCTTGTCTTCAAAGTAGGCTGCTTTAATAGTGCCAATAATTACATTTATTAGTAAGAATGTACAAGATTTGATATTACAGGATGGCTTCCAGACATATTGATGGAATTTAACTCAGTAATTGTTAGCTCTTGTTAAGAATGAAGCTCAGAAGCAAAACCTCTGAATAAAATAGACAACAGTCATTCTGGCAAATGAGCAAATAAAGAGAGAAAATAGGGTCCCAATTCACTTGGACTTTTTGGAAAAACAGAACTTTTATCCCAAAGAATATTATTTCCAGATGCTGCTGGAAAAATATCACTTCATGAGCATGAATTATATTTTCTTATATATAAATATAACTGTGGAAAAGAAAAGTAGAATAAACTTACTATTTTTTTGTCAGGTAGATTAGTTTTACCCACTTTAATTCCTGATTAAAGTAAGTTTCCATCTGGGATCCCAGTGCCATGGAAATCTGAGAGACCTGCTGAAGAGGGGGAGGACAGATCAGTAAACACATGGCCAGCTACAGACTGCAAGGCTCAGCCTTGACCCTGGCAAAGCACCAGGTTGACTTTAAACACACAGGCAGAGTCATTCACTTCATGGGTCTGGTAGTGCCCTCATTCCTCCTGCCCTAGAAGCCTTTGCTGGTCAGGTCTGGGGGACTTTGTTCCTAAAAGCATCAAACAATTTCAAATGCTGGATATTCTCTCACATTCTGTGAATAGAAACGTTTTTTTTTGTTTTCCTCAGACTTTTCTGGATGCTTTTTTTTTTCTTCTGCCTCTCTGAAGATCTTTAAGGCAAATCCAAGACAATTCAAATTACATTATTAGTTATCCTTTATCTTGACTGCAATTTGAAGACTTTTCTTGGTTTCCCAATGCTGGTGGAAAAAAGATTAGAAGTATTTACAACATATCTTTTTTAAAAAGAAAGGAATATATGAAAGGAGAAAAGGCTATTTTAAATGGTGCCATATTTTTCACAGATTTTTATACAATCATATTTTTGTATTGTACTACCATTCCTTAATAAAATATAGTTCTTATCCCCGTGCCAAAGACAGACAATCTCTTTCAATATCCCCTTCCTTACTCTAAAACCTTGCTACTGGCAGCAGCGGATGACAGAACATGGACCTCTTCTCCCTCAAAAGCCAGTCCTACCAGCATGGCTGCAGGTCGGGGGCCACTGCCTGCCAGCTGGACATTGAGCATCTCTTGCCTGGGTAGCTGCAAGCAGCAGGTCCTGCGCTGCCGGAGCATCCCACAGAGGTCAGTTCAGTGAAGGGAGTATCTGATCCCTGCCCTGCTAGGAAGCAGCTGATCTCTCCTATCATCTTCTCAAAGGGAGATGTAAGGGGTATCTTGGACTGCTCCTGCTTCAATAGATTTACATCATTTGTATGGAGACAGTATACTATTTAAGTAGAAAATTGAGATCCTTGATTGTTCTTTAGGGTGCTAGAATGAGCACCAGAGCAGACGCTAATATTCATTAATTTTAGCATCTTCAAAATTACTTCAGGTCCTTTAAGTCTTTCCATCCCTTCATCTCCTTCTCCTTAATTATTTCTTAAGAGCAGGTTGCATATCTCTTCCTCAAATCAATCTACACAAGTCTCTTACTTCATTCAAGTGTATTGTATTTTTCTAGGTTCATCTCCCTTATTTCACCACCTGAACTTTCATTTCTATGGGGCTAAGTTCCTCAGCTCTACAACCTCTGAAGGGCCTGGCACAGTTGGGTGTCTTGTGAAATCCAGGGAAAAATATGTGAATAAAACCATTCCTCCTAAGCAGGCAGGGTAACAGTTACCAGGGAAGCACCTTCATAGCAAAGTGTGCATGAAGAGGACTCCTGAGGAATGCAAGGGTGACCAACAAGATCTTTTCTGACTGCGCTCTGTGTGAAAGCAAAGCAGCGTAAGCCAGAGAGAAGGCAGACTTTTTGGCTATTATCCCTGCAGGGCTCCATGTGTTTCAGTGATCCAGCTATATAGCAGCTGTTTATTGGAAATTAGGTTCTTATCTTCCCAATCTCCTCCTACCGTGGTGTGTGGCAGAGGGGCCTGGAAGAAATAAGCTGTTGTGAACCAGGCAAGGTGTAAGAAGCAGTTGCATGTCTAGCACAGTTTATCTGCTCTGCCTGCAGCTGATGGGGAGACGCTGGTGCTTGCACTAGTTGAGTCATTCTCCTCTGAGAACTGCTGGGATGAGCAGCCCTGTGGTGATGTCCTCAGGTGATCCCACACTGAGGGAACACTGAAGTGCACAGCCTGGACTGGAGATAGTGCAGTTAGCTTGGTAAAGGGAAGCACAGGCTGAGCCAGGTGAGGAATCCCAACCCGTGATGTCCCTTGCAGCAGGCAGCCTGTGCACTGACCTTTCTGTTTGTAGGGTCTGCAGCTTTCCTGGTTCATCTCTACCCTCACTCACCCTCTCATGTTGTCGCAGCATCATGATGTCAGCAAAGAACCAAAGCTCCTGGTGCTGTAACATGGTAAAGGACACAAACCACATGGCAGTCTATAGAGGGATGACTTCAGCATCTAGCAGAGGAAACTACTGGTTAAATTGTCAAATGAGGATCCTGGAAGAGAAAGGGAAGGGAAAGGAAAAGCAATAAGGAAAGGTTTGTTTGCATGCCGCATCACCATCTTCTCCTGGCATTCAAAGCAGATATTGCTAACATGTATGATGCAAATCAAAGCTGGCAGCAGGAATTACAGGATTGTATTAAGTAAGAATGACCATCAGAAGTCTAGCAAGCCTAAGTTGCAGTCCTCATGCACTTTATTGCCACAATTTCAAGTAGAAATAAGAGTTTTACGTTTGTGATATTCCTGGGTCTATAATAGAGTGCTGAAGCCCATCCTGGGATAGGGTTGGCTCTCAGCACTGCTGTTCAGGGGTTCGCCAGGGTTTGAGCCAGGCCATGCACAGAGTGCATGTGCTGGGAACAGATTCAGCACATGGGGAAGTTGCCACTTTGGGGAAGGCAGGGATGGCTTCTTGTTGGCTTCACAATCCCTTCAGCACTCAAAGCAGCACTGCTGGGGCTTGCAGGCTGCGCTTGATGCTGCCATTACTCCTACCAACAGTAAGAAGCCAGCCACAAAAAGCACAAGGGAGAAGGACCTCAGCAGCTTCCCAACAGCAGTAGTTCTCAGCAAGGAGAAAGGATACAAAGCCCTACCTGTTCCCAACCTGAGCTTCAAGTATGTTGGCGCTTTTGGTATAAAATCATCCATCTTTTCATGGGCATAGGATAATGCTGCTATAAACAAGCCATCAGCCTGGCTTGAAATTAGCTTTTGTAGATTTGCCACTTGAATTGCCTAAGTAGCTTAAGCCAAACAAGGACACCGTCTTCACCTACCCAGGGAACTTGGCTGAGGCATGAGGTGCCGTCATTAACTACATGCTCTGGCTTAGAGCTGCAAGTGTGTCATTGCTATGGCAGGTGAGTCAAGCTTGGCACAAGCAGGGACAGGTAGAGCTGGCCTGGAGCTTCCAGGTCTGAGTGGCATAAAGCTCAAGTAGCTTTTGCTGCTATGGCTTTTGGGAAGCTGGTATCAGGATTGTTAGCACTGTAGCAAGCTGAAATCACCTTCCCCGGTGGGTCTGTGGGAGGACATATCTGCCTTATTTAGGCACTTGGCGATCCTGGGTCACTGTTGGGTTACTTGTCTGACAAAAACATGAATCAAGCTTTAGGCTGCAGACCAGCTGAGCCAGCAGGCCTGGGTTGAGCACACCACAGAATTTGGGCACTAAATTACAGCTCTAGGTTCAAGCCTGAATCAACCTTTCAGTGATAACACCCTCAATCGCAATTAGATTGCGGGCCTGATAATAGTGTTGCTTAAATCAGCATTGCCCTGTCACAGCCCTGCAGAGACCAACAGGCTATGACTTCCAACAACAGCAGAACTGGTGCTTGGGCTGCAGCTTTTCTTGCTTGGCACCTAATGCCCAAATGCTGACCTTTATTGAACTAAAACTATGCAATATTGAACATATTGTGCCAAAAGCAGCGCCCGAGCCATCCCTCAGATATGCACTTACATGTTTTTAAAAGTATCCTCATCACAGTTGCTTGTGATGGGCTAAAGAACCAACACATGAGCCTCTCAGAAGCAGGGCCAACTCTGGAGCTTGTGATGTGCCACAGATGGCCACAACTGTGTTGTGACCACAGCTTCTAGGACAGCTCTACTCCCCTGAAGCTGCAATGCTAGGAGTCCTAAGATTTCAGCTCTCTACCCAAGAGTATAGTGAGGGCAGGGATCAGATAGGAGAAAGGAAGAGGAGATCAAGACTTGTGTAAGGCACAGGAGGTTGTAGTACTTCTCACTGCAGTAAGTGCAGTCACAGTTGTGACCCCAGTCCATGTGGTCCTCCTGGGAGCTGAGGCTTTAAATACTGCTGCTTGGTTTTTGAGGGTTTGGAAAGATAATTCATGAGGCTTGACTTGTCCCATGGTAGATGAAGTACGTTACAGCATGGGCAGTGTCACCTCTAAAAACAAAGCTTGCAAAAGCCTCTGTAACATAAGAACAGTGTTGGAAATGCATCTCATTGAACAACTGCACACTACGGTGAAGGACACCAGTACATCCTTCACAGATAGACCATGAACAATCCTGGCAAGTCCTTGATTAGATGCATGCCTCCACTTGTCATCAATCCCACTTTTTATCAGGAATAACAAAAACAAACAAAAAACCAAGCAAAACAACAAAAACAAACCAAAACACCAACAGAACAAATAAAACTTCACCACTAATGACTATTGTTATATCCTGTCCTTACCATTTTCTTTAAGTAATCATGGCCAGAGCTATTGGTCACAGCAGTAGAGCTCAACTCTACAAGAAACGCTCAGCTAGAGGCTGACCCAACAAAGTCTTAGCAGAACTGAACACAAGTTCCTTTACCTTATGCTTGCCTAGGGAAACAACTGAATGAGGACTTTGAAACACTCTGCTCTGCCTTTGCCTTCACTGAACTTGTACTGTTTCCTTTCTGTCTCCCTCTTCCCAAACCTGCTTATGTTTCTCTCCAAAACGCGTGTTCTTCCAGTTCCAGGGTCAGATCAGAAGCAAACAGGGAAAATAAGCTCAAAGGCAGCATGGACCAAGCTGGCAAATCCCTAAGTTAACCTACTCAAATGGGAGAATTGTAGGAACAGCACCTCCACCCCCAAGCTGATGCTCCCTTCACAGTCCTCCATCAGTGAGCAGGGTAGCTAAACTTGACATGGCAGTTGAAAGACACATGCATTTCAAAACCATGACCGATACATCGCTCCTTAAATCAGGTCAAGACAGCAGGTTAATTTGGGGATCTGTCAGCTTCGGGAACATCCAAATTGGAATTTTGGGGAAAAACATTAAGGTCCAAACAGTGATGTGATAATTTGAGAGAGGTATGTAATCCACCTTCCCCTCACTGGGAAGAGTGATCTGTTGTGCTTGAACTCTGCCTTTGAGCTCCATTTTGCTGCTCATTGCAACATCAGAGCATCTCACTGTGCAACCAGCGCTGCACTCCCTGCAATTGTTGTGGTAGGTCAGGAGACACAGGCCAACTCCAGAGGCATATGAGGCAACAGACAGAGACATTAAGGCACAAAGGCCAAGTGACTTAACTCACCACATGCACGTGGACTTAATTATCCTGAAAAACACACTGCCTGGAGCATCTCAAGCCTACTGTGAAATGGAATTCATACGTAAAAAGACAAGTTTGTGGTTCCTGAGTCTGGTCATGACATACTGACAGCACTAATCATGGCCAGAGCTCACCACCTCTTTCATGGATTTACCGAGCTACAGAAGAGATGACCATTTCAAAAGAACTGCACTAGAAGGCAACTGTGCTAAAAACAAATGTGTTTGAGATACAGCAAAACTTCAGTGAATTAAGAGAGCTATAGACAGATGTAGAGATGAAGCAACACACTAAGGACTTCACCCCAAAACAGCCTGACTTGCAAAGGTCACAGAGCATTTCATTGCAGGTTACCATCCCTGCAGCATTGGTGAGCACCATTCTGGAAGCAGCCTTTGAATCCTGAAGACGCACAAGCCTGTCCCAAGCAGTTGTTTGTAAACACCCACCCCAGGTCAAACAACAGCCATAAGCAGGCTAATGTCATTGTTGACAGTGACGTTTTATGGACTGTGTTGTCTACGCACATTCCACCACAGTGTACAGCACATCATGCTTATAATGTTAAAACGGAGATGATGAGTAATGGAAGTCTTACACGTAAGTGTTATAAAGAAAGGAAGGGAGGACCCAGGAATTTCTCCCTTCCAACTATAAACACACACCCATTTACATTATTTTGTAAATGAATTTATCTTTAGAAGAAAAATAAAAACCAGTTAATTCTCTTCAGGACAACCATTGCACATTTGGCTTTACTTTGGAGGGGAGATACACAAACACGCACAAAGAGCAGGAATACTTTTTAATTGAAAGCATACAAAAACATAGAAGTGGGAACAGTTCAGCACCTAGAGAGAGTGTTGTCCTTGATAAACATTGTCTCAGTTTCCCAGAAGTATCCACCTCACTGGTCAAACGCCCCCCAAAAATCTGGTATCTAGGAAGAATACCTCCCAAAACCTTTTGAAAAAAGCCTAGTAAGCAGTGGCATTGTTTTGTCCTATCTTCTTTATCTTTCCCATCTGTAAGCCATTTGTATGAAGAAAATCTTTGTTTCCAAAGCTCAATTTACTAAAGCTCATTTGTTCCAAAATACAACAGCGCCTTGACGCTATTTATACCAGGGACAGCCAAGGGCTCTGACAAAGGAGCTGGGCTGGATTTAACAGCCGCAGCGTACGATGTTACCGGCTGCCCCGTTCCTCTGCCAGCAATCACTGTCCCCCGCAGAAAGGGCAATACCAGTCACCCTCTGCTCTCGAGCAGAGCTCAATAAAAACATGGGGTTTGCCAACACAGACCAAGACCTCAGCTGTGGGACAGACCCTCCCACAAAAGGGCAGGACAGACCAGAGGATTATACTCTCATGACACACCCATCCATCAGAGCCCATTTATCAATGCTCTTTTGTAAATACTAAATCCAAATTTGAACTACTTTTGCAATTTTGTGTGCTTGTTAAAAAAAAAAAAAAAATCAGGATACATATTTTCCAAGCTTGTTCATAATCAGGAAAGGACTGGCAACAACAACAGATCGTTTTCTTTTCATTCTTCAATCTTATTGAGACATCAGAAAGAAGCAGTGGCATTAAAAACTGCCCCAGTTTAATCAACTCTTCTAAACATAGGAAAAGAGGCAGCTGCTGTTAAGAGAACAAAACTTATCTCCCTGACTTCAAATAAGCTTCTTTAAAACAAGCATTGAAATAGCTCCTATTCAGCAGTTTTAGTTTTCTTCCTTGCAAGATGGGTGCTAAAAGATCAGCCTCTCACAGGAGACAATCAGAAAAGTATTCAGAGTAAGAATTAATCACTGGAGTTAAGGTAAGGAGTGAAGTGCTCTCTGAGTACCTCTGCTGTTTCATCAACAATGCAAGTCTCAAAGAAAATAATGGAAAGACTCAGTTCTTATTAATTTTCATGCCAATCTCCCCTCAAGAATAGAGGAGGGACTAGAGAAATACCGAATATAAAGTATACCCATGCTTAAAACTCAAGATGTAAAATTATTCAAAAATAATAAACTAGCTTAATCATGAAGTGCTTACACGTCTTCTCCCTACCCACCTTAAAAAGGGACCTCCCTGTCTTTTCTATATGAATTTATTATAGATACATATATATAAATATATACATACACAAAATTGGTATGGCCTTACACTCCATTTAAGGATATTTTGCTACATTGGTCAGAGTGCAAAGCAACTGCTTCCTTAAAAGCAGCATTTTTACATCATGATGAAAATAAACTTGTAACTTATACAATTTGCATGACCACACAGAAGCAGTGGCAGATTATTTTTCTGGCTTGTAAAACCTTTTAAGAAATAGAAGTTATTTCAGCAGTTTGGAGATGGAATGTAAAGTTTCTGCTGTTATATGTATATAAAATATATTTATTGAATCATACATTCATGCTGATTCCAATAAAAAAAAATAAAAGATTTTTCTGAAATTCTCTCTGTGGATTTTTAGTGCCAGAGGTTCCATGCTGCAGCCCACACTGCTGGTGCATTTGTGCTAATGTACCATTTCATGAAAATAAGGCAAAAGACGTTTCACTGTTAAACCTTCTATTCTGAAGAATCATCTCTCCCATCTGTGACCTCCTGGGCTCCACCCCACAAAGGAATCCCTACAACAGCAGCAGTATCAGCCAAAGCATTCAGACTCCTGAACTGCTCCATATTGTCTCAGCCTCTTGCAAGGCCAGCACAGTCAGCTAACACGCAATTGAGCCTTCCCTTCCCAGGATTCAGTATCAACTCCAGGCAGCAGAAGCAAGTTTTCCACAAGAGAGACATATCACCTCTCTAGTCTCTATAAAACACCTCTTCAATTGCTCTGGTCTTTCACACAGCAATGACAGATACCCAAACAGAAAGTTCTGTTTGTGTCATTTTTACAGTATCCTGGATTTTAAAGTCAGACACAAATGAACAGCAGTACTTTCAACATAGCCAAACTATGCCTTAAGTTCTCATGCCAGGACCTGTTTCAGTTTGCAAGCTTAGCTGTTTGGACCTAGGGTCCATATGAAGAAAAAAAGCAAAAAAAAAAAAAAAAAAGCTATTTCATGCACCATTTTGCAAGCTAGGACATGGCATTATTCATACTTGCCTTAAAATTCTTTGGTAAATGAACTGACCTTAGTGCAGACAACCAAAAATGACATTTTAGAATGTTAAAGGACTGACCCTCATGCTGAATCTCAAAGATGGACACGATAAAGTATTTCTCTTTCCACAATCATGTGTTTTGTCAAGTTTGAAATATCATCAGTGGAACAGCAGATCCCACTTGGCTTGGCAAGTGGCATTTTGTGACAGAAAACAGAAGTGCAACATCCTGCCCTTCAAATGTATTCTGAGAACAGAACTTTATTCTAAAACCCACTGTCTTTAAGGAACGATGGAGTTCAAAAGCTTTTTACTAAATTGTTTCATGTCTCATAACCAGATAAACTATTAACAAATCCCCTTGCCCCATCTTCCACACAATGTGCAAATGAGATTATCAGGATCTTAGGAGAGCAGCTTTTTCAAGTTACCAGTCAGAGTAAAAATGGTACTGCTGGGAAATTAAATAATCACCAAGATAATTACTTCCTGCTAAAACATGCACAACTTAAAGAAACTCCAGTGTGCCATGTGCTCTTAGCCCCAGGCAGCAGTGTGTAAAGAAAAACAATCTTAAAACCCACATTTTCTTCAAAAATATGCCTCTCAGACATGCAGAATCAGCAGTTGTGCAGAGATCAACTCCAAATCTTCACACCTGTACCCAGAACCATCCTTTTCACCAAAGAAAGCAGATGCCCAGGTCTAACGCACATCCCATCCCTGTGGTACTGCTGAAGAATGTTTCTCATTCAGATTCAAGTCAGAGCTTGCTGGTACCACAGTGTTAGCACACAGGCTCAGTTTCCTCCTCCAGGAATAAATCCTCTCTGCAAAGCCTGACTTCCAATAGCATGCTCACCACCTCCATACTTGCCTCTATGCAGCTAGTGTACATCCAGGAACACTTAAAAGAGTTTCAGCTCTGAGCAAATTTAGAGAAAATTTTTTTAAAATTTTTTAAAAATTTAAAAAATAATCACCTGTACAGAGGGCCCTGCACAGCAAGCGAGTGATCCCTGACTGCATCCTCAACTGCAGAACAAACACCTGCAGCTCTGAACACAAAAATTTCAGTTCAACTTTGCACAACAGCACCATGTAAGTCTGCTGGTACTCAAGAGTATTCCAGAAAGTTTCTCCCTGCACAAGAAAAAGGGATAACTAAGGATAACTAAGCCCAATTAATTGTGCAATGCCCTTAACCAAAGACAATGCAGAAAAAGCAGAACGGCTTCCAGTTCTGGTCCAGGTGGTATGACATACTACTGTAAATTAAATAATCTTACTTATACTTGCGTTACGCTATTAAGATCAGCCAGAAGAGGCCATATCACACTAGTCATACATGAAACCCCCACGCTCTCACAGAAGGGCAGGTCATTAAGGTATAAGGATTGTTAAGGTTGTTCCTGACACTGTCCACATGGCTTGTGTGGGTGCAAAAGCGGACTGTGACAGGTCTGACCATCTTTTCTCCACTTCCTACTGCCTGCAGAGGACTAGGACATCAAGAGAACCTCACCAATCACCACCTCATTGTCTCAAAGTAGAGGTGCTAGCAGACACAGAGTCCTATTCATCGGAGACTTCCCTGCAGCACTTTGTTTCTAGAAAGAGTTAGACTACCTTGGTAGGAGATTTCAGCCTTCTTGTAGCTATTTTAGCTCAATGCAGCCAGCTGGTGCAAACCAAATCATGACTTCATAGTCATCTTCACCATTAATGCATGCAAAGCACTTAAGACTGACAACGAGGTTTTAACAGCGTAGCAATGCAGAAAACAGAAGGGCTTGAGGCATACTAGGAAATTTCAACAAAAAAAGGCAATGTGGCAACATTTTACAGCAGGTCTTTTCTGTATACTTCGTTATTAGCTACTCACAGAACAATCAAAATTAAAATATTGAGCCACTCTACATTTTGTTCAAGATGCTGTCAACGTAACTTTTGAAAAGTATTTCTTTACAAGACATTCCAAGAAAATTTTATGTAAATATTTTATTTTGCCTGTCATCTTGGACAAGAACATCACTTTCTGGGTCAACATACTGAGAGTACCATTCATATGAAAACAAGCATACACTTTACCTTACAGGCTTTCAAATTTTTCACTGACATTCCTCAGCTCTTTCTCAAGCAAGACAAAGTCAAAACTGTCCACTCCCACTACAGAAATGGTGTTTCAGGATTACAGATGCTTTTGTAGATTTGGTTAAGAGCTATAAAAGCTTCTATTAATAAATAGCACTTTGATAAATCTGAAGTGCAACCTATTACTGTAGTCTTAGGTTTAACATCAAGAACAGTAGGAACCCAACATATGAGAAAAAAATCATGAACAAAAAGGACAGAGTTCAGTGAAAGACTACCATTGCATACCTTTACTTCAGTCATCCCCGATATGAAAAACGTAGAAAGCTTTTTTTTTTTTTTAAATACCAGTAACCACCACAAGAGGAAGCAGTATGTATTGCCACTATGCTGGCTGTGAGAGCATACCACAGTTACTGCCATCACAATTTACTCCTCCAGTTCATTAAGATACTTAATCCTTCAGGAATAGATTGTAAGCAAGTCAATCTGAGAAACATTCGTAAGGAGGGAAGGGACAAATAGTGTAACAACTCTGAAGATGAAGATAAAATAAAACAGAAACCCAAACTCTACTGATATTTAGTACAGCCAGGCTCAAACACTGTTTGGCAAGTAAAAGGCAAAAAATTACTGTTCTAGAACAGGTAATACCTATCTGCCCTTTGGGCAAGGGCAGCTTTGCTCTAGCTTTAAAGCAAGAAAAGGTCAAGAGAGATATTGCATATGCACATCGAATGTATTAATAAATCAAGAAACATGGAACCAAGGAACCCTGATACAGAGAAGCAAGCTTACTAAAGCCGCTCTTTGTATTACCAGGAGCTCTGAAGGTCTGGTGTAGACTCAAAACTGCTGTTTTCATCCAGATGTTTAACACCACACATTACAGAAATAATACTGCTTTCTGCAGTACAATCTTACAAGATCTCTTTGACTGAAATTACCCAGTTTTATATTTTACTTTCAGTTTCATCTTCAGAAGCAGTAGAGAACATTCAACATCTTAACACCAGGACAGGCAGGCACCTTCTGTACTTCTGACAAAAATGCCATCCATTCACTTCAGGTCTGGCAGAAGCAGGGGATGAAATTAATGCCTAAACTGCAAAAATAACTCTATTACATACAGCAGTTCAAACTGTAAAGGATGTGACAGAGGCATTTCTGCTTTAGTTGTACTTTTGCAACATTTGTAATGGCGCTTGCCCAGCCTCAAATCAAGCTTATTGAATTTTGCATCCAAAAAGTACTTGTTTTCAATTATTTAACTGCAGCCAAACTGATGAACAGAAGGTATTAAAAAATTCAGCTACAACCACCTCTTCCTGGTAATCCTAGTGACTCAAGGAAGAACGACTTCCCCTTGAAGAACTCCAACATACTCTTAACTTGATAAAGCAAATCTAGACCTTTTTTATTTTTTTTTTTTTTTAAACAATTTGCCAAGACTGGAATGAGAGATAAATAGAAGGCACAACAATTTTGCTTTTTTTTTTTTATACAAATACAAACTAAACATGAAAAAAACTCCCTATTTCAATAAAAAATTTCACAAGTTCAGGAAAAGTGTTTTAAGAGTCAAGTTCTAGACATTTAAAACCTATCCCACAATCCAAAATTTTAAAGTGGTAAAACAGTAGTTCGAATTCCTTTCCGTGATCACGTATCAAAAGAAAAAAGATTTTACAGATACCCATTATTCCACTTTTACAGCGCCACAAAGAGAAAGGTGAATGTCAATTTTTCAAGTGGCAATATCTCCAGACCAGAGGCTGTTCATATGACCCTCAAAAATAAATCAATAGTTTTGTTTTTCTGCCCTTGAAATACTTGACAAGTACTATGTTTTCCTACAGGCTCTTGAACGCATGCACGTGAAATATTATTCCACTGACTGAAACGCACCCAAATTCAGTAGAAAGGGGGGAGAAAAAAGAAAAAGAAAAAAAGTAGAGACATTCCTTTAGGAGAAACCACTGGTACCAAAAAAATCCAGTCCGTAAGTTTGAGGTGAACAAGAAAATTCAGTTCTTTTCTTTTTAAAATCCACTTTTCCTAAAACGTTGTTCCACAAAGCTGGAATCTGGGACAAGGACTAGAAAAAAAAATAATCACAAAACCATAACACAAACAAAAAGGGGCCAAAATAGTATCAAACGTAGCAGTCTATAACAGGCTAGGGCCACATTCCAAGATACCCAAGGCTGAAATTCACAAATCTGCAGGAAAAAGGGTTTGCGCCACCATGTCAACTTCCGTGATGCATTCACTGGCGTTGCCCGATCCCCCTTCCAGCTCCAAATCCTGGCTTCTGGGACATTCCTCCACGTGGAGGCCCTCGAATCCCACCTCCCAGCCCCCCACGAGTGCCTCCAGGTCCACGTGGTCTGTTATCTCTGCGGTCACCCTCCCTGGCAGCTCGTGTTTTCTTCTCCTCCACATTCAGGCGCACCTCTCCCCTGAACATGATGGGCTGCAACAAAAGCAGAAAAGGTACTTTCATTAATGACTCACAAGTAACTCTTCAATGTCAAGCAGATTTCTGCAACCTTATCTCATAGCCTCTTCTCCATGAAAGAAAACCGAAGTGTTTTATGATTAGTTACTAGAAAAAGGTGATAAACTATGCATCCAGTCTCATGCCTTTACTGGAGAAGATATAAAAGAAAAAGATGTGAAAGAGTGACACCTGAAAAGCAATCTCAGGCTTAACATTGAGCATTCTGACACCTTTTAGAAAAGGCACTGAACTAGTAACAGTAACCTCCTTTCATTAAAACGTTGCAGTTCATAGTGTGCCACCATGTAGAGTCCCAGTCGATTTTTCTTATGGCATAAAGAATGCCAGACTCTCTGCTACCTTGCTATACAGGCCAGTGAAGTCTTTCATTTAGGTCAAGCTCAATTTTTTAAGAATTGCAGCAACAAGCAGTCACTTGATTGGGAAACCTCACTGAAGCAAGGACAGATTGAAGCACAACATCCCACAAACCTCACTGCAGACAAAAAGCTGAAGTTTGCAAGAATCCATGAACTACAGGAATAAGGACTCACTTGTTTCAAATTATTCCTGCAGTTGCATAAACAAGAACATAAAAAAAGATGATCCATCACTGGCCCAGGCACAATGCTTTCTCATCAAATGGAAACACCAGCCATTTACTTCCACCACACTGACTATAGAAACAGAAGAGATCTAGGGGTGAAGCACACTGCTTTCCTCTAGTCATCAGCTGTGCTGGACAAAGATCGAAGCATCATGTTACAGCCTTATTACCAACTCCAGTGTAAACTCCCAGACTTCACATCAGGCATCAGACATCAGGTTTAGGTTATCAATCTATCAAAGCCTTTTAAACACATTTATAGCAAATCTTGTCCTGAAAAAAGTCCTACTGTTTCGGTATGTTTGCTAAAAGCACTGGACCCATTTGCAAAACAGTTCACACAGTGGATACCACAAACAGAATTTAGTGCAGTTCAAAACAGGTTAGGAGGTGTGTTAAATTGCTTTTATAGGACTTAAGTCTATATAAAAAAATAAAAATATTATTTCAATAAACCATGCCCATTCATAACTTAAACATTTACATGGGCTTGCAGAAAAGACACTTTGAGTGCACCAACTACTACACATTCAAAGTCTAACTTGGAAGCCAGCATCCACACTCTTTGGCTCCAGTCACACAGAGTGGCACAGCTGAACAAGTAAACAAAGGCCACAAATCCCCCATCTGAGTGTGCCTTTGGTATTTCCCAGACATGAAGTCTGGCACTCAGCTCTCTGACACCTCTCCTACTGCAAGAGAACATTTCTTGTTTGTTTCCACAAAAACCCAAACATGAAAGTTTAAGTCACTGATGAAGGTGTTCACATATTGCTTGCAGCTAAGAAACGGCTTAAGGACCCACTGTCACTATACTGCTTATTCCCAAACCAATTCAGACCAAAGTCAACCAGATTTACTCAACCGACTTTTAGCACTGGTTCCAAATCACTTAAACTTAATTCTAGACAACACTGGAGCTGGCACTTAAGGAAGCAACTCTCTACCAGCATTCCAATCTTGAATTGCCAGCTCCCTGCAAGGATCCTAGGGCTGCTGGGCTTCATAAGCACTAGCTCATCAAGCACTGCCACAAATGCTGCCAACATCCCGCAACTAAAGGTGCCTAGCCAGATGAAATATCCCAAACTCAGACCAAATCTCAAGGCTTAAGAGTCTGCACCCAAGTTAGCTTTCAATTTAAGAACAGAAATATACTGGCAATACTGCTGTACACTAAGGAAGTGGAAAAAAAAAAAAAAAAAAAAAAAAGGATGCCCCTGTCTGGTGAAAAGCTAGGTTGTAAGCAAGCACACTGCACAGCTGTTACGGTGCATCCAGATTCACTGCCTACCACCACATCATACAGTAATGGGGTGCACATTTTGCATTAGCAACCACTGTTAACAAGCTGAGCAGGTACCTCCTGCCTTTGCTAGCAGAAATTCTTTTCAACATGCACACTAGCATAGATTCTCCCTTCCAACCTCTTCTTAACCTCTCTGGCAAACAAGATTCTACTTGTCCATAGGGTCAGACTCTCTCTACCTTGCCTTCCTGAAATCTATTTACTGGCTTACTGTGTAGAACACAGCAAATTCCCATTGGAAAAAGGCTCTATAGTGGATAATAAATCCATGTTTCCCTAAGTTGTTATAAGCTACTGTGATGACAAAAGGCTCAATCTGTACCAATGCTACACAAGTCTTGGTAATAGGAGGGAAAGACATCACACCTACTTTAATATGCTCAAGGAAGACCAAACAGACCAAGTAGAATCTTTTCTTGTTAAGAGTAATCTGAAAAACACTGCCTGTTATTAACAGACCAAAAACCACTGACTAGAAGTTTATTTACCCTGCTGCTAAGGATCTTCTGAACTGGTTCAGGATCATCAAACACCACAAACCCAAAATTGGGGAGCTTTCCACCACTGTTGATGCGGAGTTCAACAACATTGCCATAGCCTGCAAGAGAAAAGCCAAGTTCTTGGGTCATACATTAGAATGCTCTGTTGACCACACTTATGGCTGCAACCCCCAAACCCTGAGAGCACAGCAAAGCAACTAACTTACTTTGGAAGAAGTCTTTAAGTTCAGTTTTATCCACATCATGGGGAAGGTTCCCAACAAACAGCTGATGACTGTCTGGGTATCTCACAATCCGTCTAGTTTCCACATCACCTTGTTCACCCTCACGAACTTTAACAGAAAATTAAAACTTGTTTAAGAAAAGTCACCCCCCCCAGCAAACAAACAAAAAAACAACCAACCAAACCATGGTCAGAATTAACACTTTATAAAAGAATCAGAATTCCCACTCTATTTATCCATTCATATATAAAAAAGGTAAGCATTCTACACTAGCAAGTTTTTAACTGTTTGCTTTTATCACCTGACTGAAGCCACACACTTGAGTAGAAACATAGATAGTTCAAATAGAACGCCATAGAGACATTCAGCTGTAAAGCTTGCCAGACATTCAGATCAAGATCATCTAAAATAACCACATCTACAAAAGTAGAAATAATTCGCTTACTGACAAAAATAATGAGATTCTAAAATCTTTAATCATCATATTGTGTCCCTAAAACCATCAAATAGCAGAAAACAGTTTATTCTTTGTGGCTTCTCTTACTTGGTCTAGGACCCCTCTGTGGTGGGATGCTTGTTCGCTGCTCTCTCACACGCTGATCCCTCTGAGGTCTCTGAGGCGGGGTCTGAGATTCAGGCTTTGCCTCAGGGCGGGGCTGTATAAATTCAAAAATGAGTTAACAGGAAAGAATCAGACAGAGCAGTAAGGTTCAGCTTTTAAGAGCTCACTATCAAGTTGTTGATAAAATTGAAAATACAGGGAAAAAAAGTCATAGAACTTTCTACCTGTGACTAAAACACGTTAGCTCATGTTGGCTTATATGCTAAAAGCAACTGTGTCACTTAAGTTAGAATTTCAAAATCACCCTCGTTTGCAGTTATATAAAATAAAAGCATGTCTGCCCAAAGTGCAGTGGCAGCTACACAGATAGACCATATAACAAAGTCATTTGTGACAAAAGCCTCATTCGTGAGTAGGCAGTGGAAAAAGAAAAGCTGCCTCTTGTTAAGAAGGTGCAATCATTTTAAGATGACAGATACATCCAGCACTCACATTCCTTGTTTATCCTCCATGAGAAAATTCCTTCTTAACCCAAAAGCTGAGAAATAATATTTTTATGAAGTTTATCAGGAAACATTTAATTTTAAAGTCTCTGGAGTCTCCGAGACCTCACATCATAAGCAAGTAGATTTCACTACAGTTTTCCCCACCTCAGTTTACTGTCAGCCCATTTAGCACTTAAACTTACTTAGGTGCTGGATTCCTACCTGCGAGACTGGTACTTTCACAACATGAGGTGGTATTCCTGATACTGGAACAGCTCCACTGGGAGGGAGGTTCTTACTGGTTACTGAAGCCCAGGAAAATGTCTGAGGAGGAGGAGAGAGAAAAAAAAAAATCTCAACTCCTGATGCTTTTATCCTTCTGAAATATATTCCTGATAGTACAGCTAACAGACACAGGAGACCAGTAAAAAATTTTAATCTATCCTTGAAATTCCAGATCCAACCACTAGCAGCTTTCCCATAACCTCCTTCAAGCGTTTAAATTCAAAAGACTTAGTATAATGACAATGGAGTTATGCTTCCACCCTATTTCTATATTCTATGTAGAGCTGCAATAGGACACAGCAGTGGCCTAAGACCAAGTATCACATCAAGGTTAACCGAAGTATTGTCTTCCTGAGTACCCATTTGTTTACTTTGGTCTCCTTTAACACTGAAGAGTGACAAAAATCCCCAGGTAGAAATAAAGTCACATTTCACCCATTTTTCTGATTCATCATATTGTTTGCAGTCTGTTCAGTATTTCAGTAGCTCTGTTTACTAACAAAGAATCTGAGCCTCTCACTGCTGTCACAGTTCCCATACCTACCAAACATACAAAACCTTACCTTAGCTCCTAGTATTTTAACCAACCAGTTACTAGATAGAATTTCAACTACCTTTTCTTGTACAGGAAATAATGGAAAGGAGGTAACTGGTCATGAAAAGAGTAATTTGGGCAGGGGGGATTACAGAGCATTTAAACACTTCTAATTCCAGATATTTCTCCTCTTGCCAGAGAGAGGATCATGCTCTGTAAAATGACAGGAGAGTCAAGCATACTGATGAAACCACCACATCACAGAAAAGAGTCATCCATTGTCTTTACCCTGGAGTCCTCTTGTGCTGCAGGAGCTGGATCAGCAGGAGCTGGAGAAGGACTCTTTTCCACAGTCTCTTCTGGAGCTGACTCCTCTAATACCGGCTCAGATTTTTCTTCCTGCACCTCTGGTTCAGGTTCCTGTTCAGGTTCTGGCTCTGGCTCAGGCTCTGCCTCTGCAGTTGTCTCTTCCAGGTGTTCCTCAATGTCATTACTATTATACAGCACCACAAAAGGAAGAAAAAGAGGTGCTATTGTATTTGATTCTTTTACTTGGTGGTAAGGAATGATACTTGTCCAATGGACAAGTCAGGCACAAGGCATTCGAGAGAAAGAACAAGGCTATCTGTCTAAGTAAGGCCACATTGCACAGGGGTGCAAGTTTTGCATATAGCAGCAAAAGCATTACATCTACTGAAAATCTAGTCTCTGCATTCAGCCAAATATCACTTTGGTTTCAGCTGCCCAATAAACAGAAATCTTTTGACTGTCAAAGAGGAAAATCATGAGTATCAGCAAATCATTTAATCTGTTCTACAAGTTGTCTGTATTGCACAACATCTGACTTAATCTAATAAAATATTACCTGACAGCCTGCTCATAATAAGCTCCAGTATCATCAGGAACAGCCTCAGGCGTCTGTTGTCTTTCCTCAGGTTCCTCCCCTTCCTCCTCTGATTCTAAATGAAGGTAGAAAAGGAAAAAAATAAACCACACACATCTTTAGTACTTGGTTCAAACACAGGACATCTTCCACAACATGCAGGTGAAGTCTCTGTCGAGGAGTACAAGGGAAGCGCTATCAAGATGCGACATGGAACGTTTCCTTATACTTCTGCTATCATTTAGTCAGTTTTGACCAAGGTCAAAGAACACATTCCAAATGCTTCAGAGAAGCAGGTTTATAGCCTACAAATCTGACTGAAACTGCTAAAGTAAGTCTTACAGTTTTTCAATAGAAATAGAATATGCCAGAAAAATAACAATCATTTCTGTGTCACAACTTCTTGCTGGAGTGCAAGGAAACTACAGGCAAGGGGAAAACCTAGAAGAACATGAAGTTTAGTGCTTATCTGCTTTCTCCAGCAAGAAGATTTCCTCTGGTCTGGGAACAGAGTGTTGATATAGACCCAGAAATAAATACCAGTAGAACCATTCAAAAATTACTGCTACTCACCTTCTGGAGGCTCAGTGTCAGAGTCACCAAAAACCTCATCTTGGTAGCGGAAGATATCATTGTGGACATAAAACTTGTTTGCAACAGAACCCTAGAAGCAAATCACAAGGAAGAACCAATTCAATTACATCAATCACAGTAAAGTAGAAACTGAAATAGTGAGAAAACAAGAACAGCTTGAGCAAATCATCCTTCCCAAGTAAGATTAATCCAAACTCGGCTCCAACAAAACGTGCGTTATTCAAGGCAGGGAGGGGGGAAGGTGCATCATACTAGCGATGCAAATATGCATGAACAGTGGGGGAAAAAAATCGTATGAGTGCTTTTAATTCCAATAGCTCACAACACTGAAAATATATGAGTGATAACTTTCTGGGGTCTAAAGTATCAGTTCTTAACTCCAAGTCAAACTGAAAAATAAAGTGATCTTGCAATACTCCTTTTTTCACTATAATTTTCAATTATGTGGACTGATTTTGTTCAAAAAGCTACCCCAAATGCTAAGTCAGTGCTTTATACAACTAGAAAGTATGGAACTCATGTCTTCAAATGACAGGAAGCACTTTCATCTTTCTACTACTTCTTTTCAATAAGAGGACCAGTTGGTAGAGGGAAAAATCAAAGATAAAATAACTTTTAAATACTTAAGAAAAAAATACACATTGCACATACCTAGTAGCCAAATGTTAGGATATTTACAACTGTAATTATGATATCCAAGGTTAACGTATGACCATATAGAAGCAGTGTAATTTCCTAAGGCATTTGCAGAACATTACTGCTGTATTTTGTGACAAACTACCTTCCCAGTCTAACCTTTCCGAAACCAACACTGAATCAGAAAGGCCTCATTAATCCTCACGTGAAATTAGAAGCACTGTAACAACACTAGCAGTCAATACAGCATACCTCAGGTGCAAGTACAAACGTTTGCATGAATCTGCGCACAGGCTGCATGTTATTGGAGAGCTCTCCCATCACCTGGACTACAACACCATCATTGAGAGTAGCATGGGCATCCACATGACGAATCTTTGTGTGACAGTCCTTGAAGTTTAATGACAGCACCTTCTTGTGGATATCCTATGAAAGAACGACATACACATTTCACTGCAGTAGCTATTTCTGCTAAGTTAGCAGCTTTCAGAGAAGGCAAAAACATGAAACACTGTTTCAGAATGCACTCCCTAACTTTGTGGAGAAAGCTTAGCAGCGTGCTCTTTAAGTTTGCTTTGTGAGCAATTTTACATTATGAACTTCATTAAAGAAAGCACATCTTGCCTAACTATTGCTGTTTATAGTAATTTTTCTCTCCCCATTTTTTAATAGGAAGCACTTGGACAAAGGGAGATGCATCACAGCTGGATACATGTGTCTTCTCAACCACAAAGGTGAGAAAAAAAGATGAGAATAATTAAGTACTTACAGATTGCCCATAGACTGCATCAGCTGGTTTTCCATTGGAATCCAAGCCACCGTGGACATAGGAAGAGTTCTTTCCATAAAACCTGTCGGAAAGAAATATTTTAACACTAAGCTTTGTTCATTATATAAGAACACTGAGCCTCTAACGTTAGAGTGTATTATGAATAATATACTCTCAAGCAAGTTTTCTGTCTGAACTATTTGGAATACCGCCATGCAATTCCATAATCCTGTTAGCAATTTGCAGGTGGGGGAGTTTTGATCAAAGGGGAAAATGCAAAGTTCTCCTGTGTAAGCTGTAGTGTTCAGATATGTCACATACCCAAACACTGTCAAACCTAAAGTCTCATAGGAAAATGGGATTGGATCATCTATATCCGCCTTCTCTACAAGGTCCCCAAAGCAACATAATACCCTGAACACCCATGATGATGAAGGCATCCCCTCAAGTCCTAGTTTAAAGCTTGAGCAAGGAGGAATAGTACTTTTTTGTGCATCTACAGTAAAGAAAGTATTGCAGGTAAATCTTCCACTTTATAACTGAGGGATTAAAAGCTACAACGTCACAAACATCACAGGACTACATTCTGCCAGTGGATAAAAGACTAGAACTGGATTCCACAGTGCATTTTAAAGTTTCCTCTGACCCAAATGGATTAGGTCAGCTGTACACCTAAGTGAAGAAATACTCTGAATAAGTGTTCCTGAGATTGGAAGAGGGAAGGTTTCAGAAATTGTTTCTCTAGCTACTCAAAGCACAGCAAAACAAAGCGTATCTTCAAAAACAAGGTGAGTTATAGCAACATAGGATACCTGTCAAATCAAACAGAACCAATTTTCCTCTAAGAAAGAGCTGCTGGTATGACTACCGAGACATACCGATATACAAGCAAGCACCATTTTCAGTGGTTTTGCCCTGGTCAGGGGACACTATCAAGGCAAAACTACAAAAATTCTTAATTAAACATCATCTATCGAACTTTCATTTATATTGATTACAGCTAGAAGTAGCAACCAACATATCTTTTATTTACATTTTTTTCTTTTTTGCTTAGAATACACATCTAGTATAATTTCAGTAACAACCAGAACACGCATATTTAAAGAATTCCTGTAATCTTTATCATCCATGTTTTAACCCAGCTGATCAAAACTGAAAGCAAACTACACCCAGAGTCTGTCGTGAGTAAATCAGATTTTTTTAAGGGTCCAAATTCAGCAAGCCAAGACACAGTAATAAGCTCATCCACCGATTTTAACACGCAAATTAAGAAATTCACACAGAAAGACGGATCATAAAGTTAAGCTTTACCTGTGCAAATAGTCAGGTGCTTGGTTCAGCAGAGTATAGTACTGCCTCACAAATTCCCGCCCGACCAGCAGGGGACTTGGCTTCTCCATCACCATTTCTTTGGTCAGCTGAAAACTATGGAAAAATTAAAAGCTCCATAAAACACGTGCATTTCACATCACTGTCCACATACTGATAGCATAAGCCACATAATCCCAGTGGAAAGCATGCACCAAAACCCATTAGCTGTTTCACCACAGTAAGCAGTTTAACCAATGTGTTTCCGGAGTCATCAGTCTTTGGTACTGAGGAGAAGGCCACTGGGTACCAAACCAGTGGTGGGAGAGGGAGATTATCTCAATAACATGCCAGCATTTAATCATCCTACGTACCCACAGTGAAAAGCAGGTGACAAGCAAGTATGGTTCTTCAAGAGGATCTGCTAAGTGGATAAGTCATTTACAGTCGATACAAGTTCTACTTACCCCACTTGACTTCACAATCAGAATTAAAAGTCAGATGTTCTAAGGCAAAGTCTGTGCTAGTGTATTAGGGGCATTTTTTTAAAAGGTCAGAACAAGTCCAATCTATTTTTATCAGCAACGCAGCACTCCTTTCTTGTGAGTGACAAGCACTGTACAGGAATATCGGATTATATTAAAATCACCATGCAACAGACAAATGCATGCTGCTCTTCACTCACTTCCACCAAACTCTGCAAGTCACCTCTCACTAAAATCCAGAAGACCAGTCAAATGAACAGCACCACCCACACCCAGGGACAAATCGATCTGGCTACCTTCTACCTAAATTCCATGGATCTGCAAGTTACAAAAAGAAACTTCACAGGTCAATTACACAACATGTATATCTTCAGTCCAGGTCAGTTGAAATCAAAGTACATTCCATGTTTTTTTACTTTAAAATACTTACACACACTGTTCAAACTCATACAAAATATGTTCAAACTAGTAGGGAAAAACATCGATACCAGACCATATTGTTGCTACCTAATATAGAAACAAAAGTAGATTTTCTGCTTCATACTCAATTATACCAGTAGGTAGAAGAACAGGCACTTAGTAGACAGTTTTGCTGTTGATGTATCACAGACTATATACGATAGCTAGTTTTCCTTCAACTATTCAGACCCTGTAGTGCTGACAGTAAAGAGCTACCACAAGCACTATCTGCAGTGAGTCAAGCAGATGTTAACCCAAAGGTCATTAAAAGACCACATGTAGCAGCTGAAAGAACTTTCTCCCCATTACTGACCCCCAATACCTTCCCCTACAAAACTTTCCCAAACACATGGTATGCAAGTTCAATACGCATATATTTCAGGTGTGAAAATCAAAATCTATACACTACTAACTTGAGGCTTCCAAAAAGCAATTCAGGAGTCATCATTTAGTTACCTGCTTTTATTTAAGACTGCACAACTACAAATAGCTCCAAGAAGTAGCAGCATTGACTAAAGCAAGGGAGTCAAACTAAGTAGTCCTCTATCACAGACTAATCCAGATGGAGTCCACAAAGTTTATGCCTAGGCAGTTATGTTAGGACAAGCTTTGTCTTGTCACTATACATAACAGAATACTGTATCCTGGGTAAACAGAGTTGCCCACAACTATCATTTGAACAAAGCAAGGGGGAAAGAAAAACAGACTGCCTCTCCCACATACTTGTACTAAGCCTTGTTCTAGTTCATCCAAGGATCTTGTCCAACACTTTCATTACAGTTGCTGAATTTCACAGAAGTAGGCCTTTAAGTGTTAAGGATGGACAACAGACTATAGCTGCAAAAGACAGAGGTGACCTACCAGGTTAGTGTTATTACAGTGACAGTTTCAAATGCATACCGTATATAGGCCTGCAAAGGAAGTTACGATCATACCGCTGGATGTACCAGGAATGCAAAACAGAAGCTTCACATTCCAGAGAAAAAAAAAAAACATACAACAAAAGATGACACGTAAACTGGTATTTTGGATAAAGCGAAGTCCAAATCAGCCTGACAAATTCCTTACCTCAAACTGTGGTCTAACAACCAACATACTGTAATCATGACACAAGGCAATATTTAACCATACTGACAGAACATACAGATAATACATCTGAGGATGTGATCACACCCAAACTCCCAGCAATGGTCAGCATAAACTGTATCCAGTTTAGTTCGAGATACAGTACACAAATTCGTACTCTGGGAGGCATGCAGTTTAAGGTTGAAAACAGAAGATAGCTAGAATGCTATTAATGTGACAACAAAAACTGCTATCATTTTGCATACACTGATGTGTTTTGCTCTGCTTTCAACACAACCACGTACACACATTTTTTTCACTTAAGTTTAAAAATAGAATAAATCCAAATTCTACCCATTCTGGTTTTTAAATGCACTTTTTGTTAGTTTAAACACATGGGAGAAAGATCTCACAGGCTCCCGAGGATACATACACATGAGCACCTGCTCCTTCAGTAGGAAGTGTGTGTACCACCACCACAGAAGGAAATACTGCTTACATGGCAACATGCAGAAAGGGTAAAACCAAGCATGACCTAGAACTGAAAAACGCTTTTCAATACATTCAGAAGCTTTCAATTGTTTGAGGATATTTTCAAGAGCTAACCATGCAGAAAGTGATACTCCATGGCTGGGTCTGGCCTGCAGGAAATACTCAGATTCTGCAGCCTGATTTGATTTTAGGAAGTTCCCACTATCTATGGTTTTGAAGACATCTTTGAATTTTAAGTGCAATGTATTACAGATACAGATCCAACACCAAGCAGTCTGAAGTGACAAAAACTTCAAAGATATGAACTTGTTTGCCTTCTAGTGCACGTTTAATTAGATTCCCATAAAGTATTATCAGACAGTAAGAAAACACACACAGGTAAAGAAAGGCCAAATTGTGGGGAAAACTGCTGATTTCCTCATTTAACTTCGTTTCCTGTCAGGCACTTGTGAAGCTCTATCATTACAAGGGGCAGGCTGGCCCTAAAGCAGTGGGAGAAGAAATGGCAGACAGGACCTGCACTTTTAGATCCAGTCATCTTAATTGACAATGCAAGACTTAAACAGTTAAAATACTTGCCTCTGTGCTGCAAGTTTACAGTTAGAGAGCCAGTCCTACCATATCCCCAAGATCACTGTTTGGAGTAAGACAAGAGCTCTATATAAAAGAGCAGACACATGGTGCTTATTCACTCTTATTTTTCAGCTTTGTTGTTTTTTGTTTTTTTGTTTTTGTTTTTTTTTTTTTTTTTTTTTTTGGGGGGGTGGGGTTGCTTTTTTTTTTTTCTTGGGTTTTTTTTTTTTGTTTGTTTGTTTGTTTGGGGGGCGGGGGGGGAGACTGTAGGGAAGGTACAGGGGGTGCATTTAATTTCTTCGTAAAGACTGGTTTCCCCAGAAATTCAGGCTTATTCCTGTAGATGCCAATAGACGGGTTTCCTCCTCAATTCTGTTAAGTGCTAGATCAGGCTCTTTTGAGAATTATTTTCAATTGCTTCTAGAATGTGAATGTACAAAGTTGACATCCTCACATAATGGTAAACTGTTACCTGTAGCACTCAAATCTCAACAGTTAATTCACCAAAAGCTCCTTCACATTTCTCCAGTGAAAGAACCCTCACCTGTATTAACCCACTAGCACATCATCTTCAATGATGTTCTGATGCTGCACTAAAGACATACTGAAAGTGGCTTGTGCTGTTTATGTCTGTCATTTACATGCTAAATACAACCCCCTAAAAATAAAAAAATAAAAATCAAAGGACTTCCCTACTGCTAAGGGTGAAGAAAAAAAAAAAAAATAAAATCAATCAGAACTAACTCTTAACATGGAAAGAAGAATAGCAGTGCCCAGTTCTCATTAAGCAGATCTGCAAAGAAATGGGAAAAACCTTAACATGACCTAATCAGAGGACAACAATCTGTTTTTACTCCTGCTGCACCTGCTGCTACACTGCCAGTTGCCATCTGTTCTTGTTCTCCAGCCAGCACAACCTGAATGACAGAAGCCAAGCATCTCCAGAGAGAATATCTGCTCCCTACCACTCACGAGCAATTTATTACCCCACTATTCCTTGATTTAAGAATAACTGCAAATATTTTATACTGAATTTCCACTTCACAGAGCATAATAGTATCAAATGCTTACACTGCCACTATGTTACTCCTGATCAAAACTTAGCCACATGTTTTTGTGTCAATTGAGATAATGATGAAAGGGTGAAAATTGACAGAAAAAGCTGAAAATCAGATGATTTAAGAATCATTCATAAAGATGCATTCATATTACTCCATACATGTAAAGCAAATTGGATTAATTCAAATTATAGCAAATACACTAGAACAGTTCTGCAACATAACTGAACCCTCTCCTTAAGCCAAGAGACTTACGGGAAGACAAATACCTCCTTTACAATGGTTATCACCTGGCTGGTGGAAAATTCCACCATCTGTTACAATGCTCCTACTTGGCAGAAAAATCAGTGCTAGGCACTGAATTTCTAAAGTACAGTTATGTAAATTAGAGCCATTTATGTAAATTCTGGATTAGCAAATTCAGATTTAGGTCCATAAAGCCTATTAGCATATTAGTATTCAGAAAAACAATAGACTCAAAGAACACCTAATGGCCAGCACTGGTTAGTATTTTCTCACCAAATTGTTATACAGTAAAAGTGAACTCACCGTTGCTGTCTCTTATTATTTTTAAATCAGACAAGGAGTTTAGTCTGAATCTTGTTTCTACTAGACTTCCCACACAAAAATATATCCCTAATATACATCACAGTGTTCAGGCTCTCAGGATAACCAGTGACTGCAGAACCCACTTCACCTGATTTAACAAGCCAGAGAACCATACTCCATTGAAATAAAACACAGAAGTCAGAAAATCCCAAACTTTACTTCCTAACATGTGTGGCAATTTTAAACATCTTCTATCAAGAAAAATGTCACTATTAACAAAAAGACAAGTAAAATTTACATTGAAGCATATTCTAAACAGGCCACAATTTGTTTTTAATGTTATGCTTATGCATTTGTCCTCTGCCATCTTCATTTCCATATTTTTGACCTGCATTTCAATACAAGAAATGGTCTCAAAAAAATTCCAAAGCTACTACAATGCATTATAGCTCTGTTTGATTGGAATATTACACAGCAGATACAGAACAGCCCTGTAGCAGTTCACACTGTCTCTTTGGGCTAATTCATGAGCTGTAAGGGGACTCATTTGGTACTACATTCCTGCCCATCTCTACAAATTGGTAGAGTTTACAGAGTACCAAAACAGTTCTGTTTCCCTACCCATCCTTTTAATTACAAGTTTAAGAAGATATTCTGATAGAGTTGTTACACCATTTCCAACAACCTAGTCAGCTTCTATGAAATATAATCCAGATTTTTCCTTTCTACAACTTTACCTCTAACTATACAAAAGCAATTCTGACAGTACAATTGGTGTGTTACCCAGATGAAGATATTTCCTCCCCCTGCCAAACCAGAACGTCAATTTTTTCATGCAATGCTACTCCCTCATTTTGATATCAAATAATTCCTTAGTATAAAAAGGCTTTTTCAAAGCTTAATAAAAACCCAGAGAAGCTCACATGGAAAAAGGTGTCTGTATCTAAGCACATCACACTACAAAGCTGACAAACAGCAATTTTGCTAGACATTAAAGGTCTGGTCAATAGGTAATAAGATTGCATAATTAAGTGTCATTTGGGATTTCTCCAAGTTGCTTAGCAACAGGTGAGAGCTTTCAAAGACACAAACCATTTATCTACATAGAGTAACCAGCATTAGAAGCAGTTACTGCTGCTGCTTTAGTCAAGAAATAAAAATACACAGTAAAAATAAAATCGTGACAAAACCTCCTAATATGCCTCCACAGGTATGATATAGATTAAAAGTTAAACAACAAAAGCAGAACAACGTCAGTTAATTCCATCTCTCCATACATTTTACATGACCAGCATCTGCTAGTGCTGCTGACTAAACAAAAAAAAAAAGAAGTTGGTACCTGTGTGAACTATGATACAAAACATTAGAGTGAACAATGGAACACAAACAAGCTAGACTTGCATCACTAGGCAAATTCCAGTGCCCATCTCAACTGGGGATTTATATTGTTATAACAGCTTGCTCTCAAGTAGGAAGAGTAATGTAAACCTTTTCAAGGAAACGCGTGTTTTAAACACTACAAGATACCAGATACTGAGATGTGAAATAACCTTCTTATTTTAATACAGCCTTAACCATCTGAGTGGAGCAAAAAAAACTTACCATAAATAAAAACCATCCCATTGTTGACCCAAGCTTAAATTATAAAGTGCTGAAAAAGCACCTGGACAACCAAAGTCTCAAAATTCTAATCTCTTTAATAAATGGGTCTCATTACCTGCCTCCCACTGGATGCAGAAGTAGACAATGTCACAGGGAACACTGTCACAGCAAATACAGCCTGTATGTTATATAAAAGTCATTACAGAGAGTTGCCTGCCTGCAACCAGTTCAACTTCTTTGTATTTTGACAGATTCAGAGAGAAAGTATTCTGTCTGAAAGAAGTTACCCTAAAGGTAGCACTATTTCACAAGAAGCAAGGCGCTTGGAAGCCAGAGCTTGAAAGCTAAGTGATGGGATAACTTATCCAATGAATAATTAAATATTTGAAAATCAAATTGAAACAAGTTGTGCAGTTATAAGCATTCAACTCTTAATAGTATCTCCTAGAAACACTAGGATAGTCCACAAGATATACGTATTCACTAGGAACTTCCAGAAGCAGGCACTCCCCAAACTAGTTCAGAGCAGTGTTAAGTGCCAGACATATCATGCAGACAGAGGACCCTTCACTAATAACCTTCAAAACCTATACCTAATAAAATGTGGATCTGAATCCTCAAACTTAATACAGCCATTTCTCCACTCACTACAGTCACTAGTGTCTACTGTATGACAATCATACAACTTAAAAAGACAGGCAGTACCTAAGTTCATAGGATACTTGTGCTGTTACAAGGAGCTGGATCCCCCCCCAAAATAATCATGGAGCAACCAGAATGCTGCATCCTTGGACAAACAGCCTTCCCTGTGCTCAATTATCTCAATGCTCCAGAAAGGTAGAGCAATACCTGAACCTCTTTCTGAAGCTCTTTGAGACATGCTAACGAGGGACACTATAGAAAAGCTAGACATTACACCAACAAATTGATTAAAAAAAAAATCAGATTAGAAGCTTAAGTATTTTCTAATCAAAGTATCCAAGCAATCAATACAAATTTAAGCACAAGAACAACATGTTCATTACAAGATTAAAAAATAATTCAGAATTACATTCAACACTGCCCATGATAGTACTGAAAAATCCCTTTGCTTGCCAGTGGCAGATGGGAAGCCTTACTCAGCAGCAATGCACAGCCCTTTAAACACTATAAGAATACAAATAAACAAACCACGAATTGCAGCAGAAGAGCTGTCATTCTAGAAGTCATCCTGTGTTTTTGCTAACAAACCTAAGTGTGATCCACAAGTTGATGGATATGATGGAGTCTGACAGTTTGTAGACAAAATTCAGTGCTTCTTGTATTGTTCAGCTCTGCCAAGCAAGAGAGACAAACTGAGGATTTCTACTGCTATTTTTCATAATCTGAAGGAACAGCGATCATTTCCGAGAAATATAATTTCCAGAGGATTAACATCAAAAGCAGATAAACAAAATACAAAGAAGGCTACCTAAAGCATACGTTAAGCTAGTTGAGACTAGCATCTGTACAGTAAGGAATGTTCATCTGGCGAAGGAAAAAGATACTAAATACTATTTCTGCAGTTAGGGACATAAAGGTCCAAGGGCAAATGAGCTCCTGTTTAAAAGGGGATGAAAAAAATAATCTAATCTAGAAGAATCTTTAAAATTTATTATTAAAGGTAAGTGGTATCACACGAGTTTCTCACCAATATGTTTTTCTTGAATTCTCCCTCAAAACACTTTGTCTTCCCTGAGTACTGGGCCTATTTTGGTGTGGGTTTGGGGTTTTTTTCCTCTTTCTTCCTTTTTAAAACTGTCTCAATTGGCTTCCAATTTTCTACTTCGTATCACACAATCATCACTTCTATTCAGCAACACAAAAACTAGCGATACAAAGAGAAGGATAGTATTTCTGCAGATGCAGCATGAGCATTTGAGTCCTTGCTTAGACTTAGCAGCAAGAAACAGGTTTTATTCCAAGTTAATGTTTTTAACAGCTGCCCTACAACCATGACCTAGTAAGGGTCACTTTTCACTAGCCAAATATCTAGAGTTCCCCTTTAGACTGCAGCTAAGGTATTTAGCATTGCTTTTTTGGAAAGTTCTGCTGTACTGTGTCAGAGGAGAAAAATACTCAAATTTAGAAGATACATATCTAAAGTCTTTCTTATGTTACAAATGAATCAGCATATCAAGTTTCACATGCAGTTTATTACTTTTGTTTCAATAATGCACACTATAGATTTATGATAGGGGAAGTGAAATTTTCATCTTCCATCCTCAGATGTTCCACTGCGACTTTGCATCCCTGAAGTCACCAGAAATTTCCTACTCATACAAAAGTGATACAGAATAGGCAAGCTGAACATCCTAGAGCTAAACACAAAAGTGTAAGTTCCTTTTACTTTATTGCCTAAAACCAAAACAAAAAAAAAAAACAAACAGGAAGCATCACATTAAACTTCTTAATCTCTGATATTTCTAGATGCCAAAAAGGCAAGAAAGCCCTGAATTGATAGCTACACCTTGCTAAATTCCTCCTGTAGCAGGTCTCTGCCATTAAAAACAGACTTGTAGTCTCAGAAGTACAACCTGAAGCTCAATCACTATTTGAGATTTTTTCATGAGAACTTCACCTGCAATAGATCTCGTTGTATAGGTCAGTCAGTATTTTTATTTTTAAAGCACATATATACAATTTGATCATCCTCCAATAACAGCTTCCCCCAAGACAGTCACAATAGTCTGTACACGAACTAATTCCTCTGAACTCCTTTGTGCATTTACAAAAGTACAGTTCTCCATCACTGAGAAGTTGCAACCAGATATGTTAAGTAGTCAGCTCCAAAATGAACAGAACATGCCTCAGTCCCTCTCCTTTTTATATTAGAGCAGTTCTGGAAGCTGCTCATATCCTGCTTCAGTTTGACAGAGAAAAGCTAGAAATAATCTTGCCACTGAGAAAAGGTAAGAAGGCTGATGCGGAGGGACTTGCTGTAACATTACGCTAAGATGATCTGTCCTGAGCCCAACTAGTAACATTTCATATCCTCAAAGATAGATATGTTGCATTTTGCATTACAGGAAAAAATGGCCCTTGTGATTTGATATAAATCCAAAATTAACTCCTTTTGAAAATATGAGTTCTTTCAAAACTCAAAGCCTAGAGAAATCACAGAAATATTCCTACTCTTTTTTCTTTTTAATAATCCTAAAATCAGATTCTCCTGAACAGGCTTTCTCTTAGACCTGGGTCGACTTTCTCATTTCTAACTGGACATATTCCAACCTCATTTACCATAAAATTAGAAGTAACATTCTTCTGTAAAATTACATTTCATCCATACAAATTTCATTCTAAAGGGTGGTGGGATAGTGCTAGTCTGAACAGCTCATTTGCTCATTTTTTTAAATGAAAAATAAGTCAGCTTTTTGCCTCTACTGGTTTCCAGACTGCTCCATGATAATGTAGCTACTTAGACCCTATGATTTTGCCATTAGAACAGGTTTTGTTTTGACATCCAAGAGCTGCTCCAACAACTCGATGAAGTTGGCAGCAAGTCCAGTCGTCTTCTCTTAGGTCTGCAGTTTTTCCATTTGGCTCCAGTGCAGCTTCTTAAAGTAAAAGCAAAAGTTACTCAGAAGAGACAGACTAGAACACCTAGCTACACAGACATTACAGCGAAAATCAAGCTCACTCCCACTTGGATTAAAATCACCAGGATTAAGATTTAACAAAATATTTTCTGCATGCCAAGCAACATATACCTGCAAAGACACCTCTACCCATTATAGCCACAGAAGACTCTTAACCTTCATTTATCAACTGGATCCTAGCACTTAAGACTGATCCACCATGTCACTGTTGCATTCTTAGACACTTAAAACCAAAACAGAAAGTCAGCCTAGTAGCAAACAGTTCAGAGCAATGCAGAAGAAAATGGAAGATGGCCACCAGAATTTTAGAATGCAGTATTTCACATTTGCCTCAGCAAAGAATCAGGTTCATAGCATATTATTTCTACATAACTGACAGCTACAATCTTCTAGCTCTGAAAGCAGTACCCCACCAGCTATGTCCTTCTGGAAGAGGTCCAGACTTAATATAGCAAAACTAGGACCTCAAACCAGTATAACATTCACTGCCTGTAAAGTTTTAGGGATTCTTTTAGAGTAGCTGAAGATCAGACTTTTTTCCTTTACTTCAACTTTGGAGATTTTATATAGGCACCCATAAAAAAGTATCCAGTCTTCTAGACGAAACTACTACTTTCACCTTTGGTTTGTTTCTAGCACATCAGAGTACAGCCAGCATAACAACCAGCACCACCCTGCTAGTGCCCTGGCTCTACTCTGATTCTTCATTTGTCACATTATTTAGATTAAAATGCTCAGGTTCTAATATTAAAAACTAGAATAATCAATTAAAATGTTTCCTAACTCAAACAGGCCATTTATCCTAATCTTATCAGTACACTCGCAACAGGTGCTACTGTTATGAACACAACTATCAAGATGAACTCATAGTAACATCTTTATTTTACTTTCATTAAAAAGTTCCTTCTGTGTATGTTCCCCTCACAATCTGCAAGGAGAAAAAGAAAACACTAGCTCTCTGAAACAACAAAGAGAATGCTGTTTCATCAGGTGCATAAAGATTTCATGTTTAAAACGAAGATGTTCAAGCTTGGAGCATCATCAGTTGTGTTGAACTCTATTGATGCTGTTGTGCCAGCAACAAAATGAACAGTAGGTCTTACAGTCACAGTACAAACAAGTCTTCTTGTAGATTTTTGTTCTGTTAGACTGCAAATGAAAAAAAAATCCCTATAGAAGATCCTGATGTTTACACTGGACTCACATAGACAAAGGAAATCTTGTCCACCAGGTCTCCTACCTTAACTTTAATTATGTTTTCCAGCCCTGTACTTAAGGGGTTCACAGCTAAAAGAATACAACCTAACAAAAAAAAGGTAATTGTCAAATTCACATAAGATAAGAACTGGACACCAATATTTAGCATCTGATGCATGCAAGATTTTTTTTAATAATAAGACTTTAAAATAAGATTTATATTTAAAAATAAGATACATATTTGCAAAGGTTCCAGTGGTGATTTGATTCTTTTGTATAATTACGTTTTCTAGCATGTTTTAACATTGCTTTTCAGGCAAACTACCCTCTGGAACATGTGATGCTATCAAAAAAGTTGAGAGATCATCATGAAGATATTCTGCAACTATGAGGATATAAGACCTTAAGCACATAAATGCTTACAGCTAGCCTTCAATTTAGCTACATATTCCATCCACTAAGTTTGTTGGGTTTTTTGGGTGGTGTTTTTTTTTTTTTTTTTTAAGCTAGACTCACAACATTAATTATACTGACTGAAACACCCCAGGAAAAGGTGAGTTCAGTTCACGGGATGTGAACATGCTATCACCACTATCACAGAACTACTTATTTAGCAAAATCATTAGGTTTATTCTTTACAGAGAGGAAATAAGAACAGTGAAAACATGCTCAAAGGGATGATTTCAGAAAAGGTTTGAAATGCAGTTTTTGTCTGTCAACTTCTGCACTCCCTTATCCTTACAACACCAATCTAAGAAGTCTTGTTAGTTAAAAACAATCCAACACACACACCCCCCACTTGATTTATGACACCTGGAAGCATCAGCTTTCAGAGCTTGATAGTGGTGTCCACATTTCCTAAAGCTGTCACTCCTGGCTGTGAGAGCACAAGCTAGACAAAAATAGCATACACTGGAAACATGGCGGCTTGCTGCAAATGCTGCTTTCAACCAATTGTGAAAATAAAAAATAATCGTTTTATTTGTAAAGAATACTTATTGTATGCATGAAACCTTTAACATAAAAAGGCCATTGAGAATTAGTAACACATTAGATCACCCAGATGAAGACTAAAACGTATCTGAAAGATGAATGGAAGTCTTTTCTCTGGTTTTCCACCAGCAAGTATATCTAGGGCCTTACAAGAGGCTAGAAAGTCTTCATATAAGCACTACTTCGTGTTTAAATCTTGGCTTAATCTCGGATCCAGGCAAGGTCATGCGGTAAGTCAGGGTAAGATACCTGCTCTCCTTCTGACTGAATTATGACTCCCTTCATCTATAAAGTTAGGGCAGGAAGACGCCTCCGATCTGATATACCGGTACGGACGACCTCACTATAAAAGCACGCAGTATTCCTCCCTCAATCTACAGCTGCAACTAACTATTGGAACGGACTATGTCAGCTACACGCCAGGCTTTGGGTCGTCTCATTCCTAACTCCCACCACCCCCCCTTAAAAAAAAAAAAAAAAAAAAGGAAAAAAAACCAAACAAACAAAAAAAAACAACAAAACAACAACAACAAAAAAACAGTGAATGAAAAAGCTCCAGTCTGTAAAGGCGAGAACAAAGCTCGCAGCTTCGCAACTCCACTCTCACAATGAAGGCCGGTGAACAGCCTATTTCCACCCCCCCCACCCAACCCCCCCGCCCCGCAAATAACGCTCCCTTCCAAGTATCCGCTCGCCGAGCCGCGCACCACCGCGCCCCGCTCCCGCCTCGGCAATGCCGAGGAGGTTCCACCCGCCCGAGGGCCCCGCTCCGGAGCCCCCACGACGGGGGGGGGGGGGGGGGGGGGGGCTGCGAAACCGTGGGGTCGGACGGGAGGGCGCTCGCCACAAAGCGCCGCCGTGCCCGGGCGGCACCGCGGGAAGGCCGGGGGGGGGGGGGGGAACCAGCAGCCCCCCCAAACCGCGGCCTACCGGGGAGCGCCTCAGGCCAGGCCCGGCGTGCGGCTCGCAGCCGTCCCCTAGAGGACACGACCCCGCCGGTGGCAGCGGCTCCCGCCCGCTCCCCCCGCAGCCGCGGGCCCTCCCCCTCACCTGCGGGCGGAGCGGGACGGGAGCGGGAGGCGTCGCTTCTCCACAGGCCTGCCCGGCGGACGAGAAACACCTCACGCAACGGCGTGCTCTGCCGCCGGCTAGATATATCCGGCGCGCAGCCTACCCCGACGGCAGGCGGATCAACCAATCACATGACGGCGGTCGCGTTCACTCGGATGCTAACTGGCTCACAGGGGGGAAAGAGGCGGGCGGAGACCCGAGAGGCATCTCAGTCTACCAATCACGCAGCCTGGCTCCGCGGGGCGGTAAGAGTGACCGCCACCTAGCAGAACCAATCGGCGGCGGCGGTCGCGCTGCGGGGGTGGGACGAGACCCGATAGATTTCCCCCTTAGCCAATAGGACGACGCTAGCCGCGCTACCAGGCACGCAGGCCGGGGCAGGCCTGACGCCATAGTATGGTTGAGCCGCAGAGCAGCGCCCTTGAGAAGTTGCTGGTAAACCCCGTTATAGATCGGGGCGGTCCCTTCTGTGCGGCACCAGCGCAACGGCCAATGACAGCGCGTGGCGCGCCCTGACGGACAGGCGACCTCCGGCGTTCTTAAAGAGACAGGCAGACCGCCACGAGGGGCGGTGTTCGCGCCCAGCACCACCCCCTGCTGGGGGGAGGGGGACGGCGCCCAAGATGGCGCCGAAGTAGAAAGAGAAAGAGGAGGAGGAATGAGGAAGGAGGAAAAAAGGGAGGCGATGGCGCTGTGCGGCGGGGCCCTGGCGCAGCCCCAAAACCGTGAGCAGCCCGTGGCCTCGCCCCCGCCGTGGCTGCACCTCCCCCGGTCTGAGGCGCCCACGGTCCCAGCACAGCTGACCCACTCACCTGAGAGGAGTCACCAGTGGGGGTGGGATAAAAAGGGGTCCCGGAGCAGCACTGCAGCCGAGGCCACCTCCACCAGCCGCAGGCCTAGCCACTCACACAAGGCAGAAGGCGGCGGTCGCCATCTCCAAGCTGCTTTTCCTTCACAACTGGGCAAAGCAGACGGATGGATCATCTGCCCCAGAGGGAAAGTCAAGCCAAGCGAGGTCATTTTCTAACCCAGCCGGCAAGGCCTGAGTAGTCCATCAAAGGAGGAGGAAGGCCTCAAAAGTTCACAGATCCTTCCTCCCCAGCAGGTGCTGGTCCAGGGAGCCGGAGGGGAGAAGGAGGGTGAGGAAGCAGTCAGCCTGAGCCAGCCAGCTCCCACACAGCCATATCTTTCCATTTGTGTCACATCCCATCCCAAACGTACCTATGACATGAAGCAGTCAAGAGATACATTTCACTGTATAAAAGTGACTTCTTTCCCACCACCTAAACGCTGCCTAAAACCCTCCCTGCTATGCCTTGCAGCTAGAGATACAGTCAGTGGACTGGCATGGGGCCATGCTCAGCATTAATATCCTTCCCCACACACACCCTGGCTATTTATAGACTAAGCACATTGCAATCTACCAGTTCATAAATCAGAAGCACAGTCTTTTACCAACTTTAATACGAGAGCAGTGACCCAGCACAACAGCCATCCAAAATAAATTCTGTCAGGGGGGATCCTTGACATCTCCCCCCAGAGCAATAGAGGGACAGGTAATTCCTCTTTTATAAGAAGGTCGGTATAACAACAGGGTCCTATGCACATTAAAATAAATGCCCTCATTCTCCCCGTGTAACAGAAGCTTGGTAAGAAAGACATTCACATCAGCTCGGTGTGTTCAGCATCAACTCAGGGTGAGGGGAAGGGTTAGCCAAGGCCAGCCAACACCCCAGGACACAGCTCCAGCTGATGTGGTAGCAAATAATCAGAAACACCCCCATTATTTTTCCTGCTACGGCTGCTTAACAGGAAGACACCAAAGCCCAGCATGCAGCCAGGAAGTGTCGCCCCTCATGCAGCTCTGCCAGCTCTTCTCAGTGCTGACGTACTGCACTCTCCTTTCCTGGTTACCCACAGCCTGCCAAAGTGCCCCAGCTGCTCCCAGCCCCCTCCACAGCCTCCTCCACCTAGGTTTTTAAGAAACAGCCAGGGGGAAAACAAACAAACAAAACCCAAACAACGAACGGCCACACAGCAGACACACAAACATCTTCAGGGACCAGCATCCTTTCTCTCAACCTACTCTGAAGCAGAGACAGCTCCCAAACTTCCCTCATCCAATAACCCAGTCTACCAGAGCTCTCTTAAACCAATAAATCTCAAAACCTCAAAAGGCAGAGAGAAACAAGCTTTCTGAGGCAGCCCAGCCAACCCTCATGCCTCCTGCCCAGTCTTTACAACTCTTCCCACCTTCCTCCCGCAGCCGCTTTTGTCTCCGTGGGGATCCCTGGCCTGTAAAGCAGGTGGGCAGAGCACCAGGCAGGGTGCTGACACCTCATTTGGGATCCACACCCAGAAAAAACTTTCTCCACCATTTTCTCCTTAACCCTTTCTGGCAGCTCATGCCTTCTGATGGCCTCAGCCTTACGCCCACCTTGGGCTTTATCCTAGCCTGCACAGCACCATCGGTTCGGCCACAGCCCCCGTGCATCTCCTCAAGAGCAGTGGCAGTATCAAAAAAATTAGAAGAGGAACATAACCATGGGGCTGCATTTCAGCAACAAATATTCCTAAGAATTAAACCACCATCCCCAAAAGGCTACTAGAAGCAATCTGGTCAGTGTTAAGGACAGGCCAAAGCGTGTCTGAACGCCTGCATCCCGCAGCCTAACCCAGCTCGTGTCAGCGCAAACCAAAGCCACCAGCCCCCAGCTCCCGGTGGGCTGAAACGCGCTCGGGGCAGCTGCCTCCGACCTCGCCACCCTCCCGGGGCTGCTCCGCAGTCGATTCCCAGTCCCCCGCCCACGGGTGACTTTGCAAAACCTCCAGAAACCCCGACTTGGGCGGAAGCTGCGGGGTTAGAGATGATGGCGGCCGGCACGGTTCCACCCGTGCGAGGTTACCGAGCCGGGCCAATGTGCTGCCCGCCCCGTCGTTTCCCGCGGTGCTCGGGAGGGGACGAGCCCGGCTCCCGGCGGGGCCGGGGCTGCGCGGGACCGGCCTCGGCCCTCGGGAGCCCGGCGCGGCCCGCCCCTTCCTCCGCGCCGCGCTGAGAGCCGGGAGCCGCCACCGCGCTCCGCCATGCCGGTGGGTGCCGGGCCCGGGGGGGGGGCGGCCCATCGCCGCGGGCCGGGGGGGCCTCTGTGGGGCCGGGGGGGTCTCTGTGGGGCCGGGGGTGGCGGAGACAGTGGAGCAGGGCGGGCGCTGCCCGGTACCGGGAGGAGCACAACCCTCCCCCCCCCCGAGACATCCAGCCACCGGGGCTTGGGTTCTCTGCACTGGGACCCCCCCTGCCCCGTCCCCATCCGTCTTTCTCGCACACCGGCCCCCAGAGCACGCAGGGCATTTGTAAAATAAAACCGAGAAAGTGCTAATTACACTGGAAAAGCCTAATGGGAACGACCGTTCCTGAAATCCTTTCTCGGGTGAATGGTGCCCGTGAGGGTTTTAGCCTCTTAGTTGCGGGGGGGGGGGGGGGGGGGGGGGGAGGGGGGGGGGGGCAAAGGGTGGGTTTGAATAGAAAGAAGAATGGGTTGCAAGAAAAAAATAAAAAAACAGCTTTACTCTTATTTTTTAAGGAAAGTAAAAAGCGTGTGCGAGAAAAGGAAATTAGGATCCGTCTGGTGCGAGGGGTTGAATGTGATGATTAGTATTACAGGCAAGCACATTTATGTTGACCCAGTATCTCTCACAGCTAGTGAAGGTAACACTGGGGTCTGGGTGAAGGGATGAAAAAACAGCACTAACATTCCTTAAATTTCAGGTTTGTTGATACTTTTAGGAGTTTATTATGTTGGGGACCAGAGGCCTTGTAGACACAAGAAGAATAGGATGGGCAAGCGCCAAAAACCTTGCAGACGTTAAGTCAGGACAGTGGGTAGCCGGAGGCAGGTGACTTGCTTCTCCTGGGCTCCCCAGGGCAAATGGAGGGAGTCCAGCAGAGGCCCACTGAGATGGCAACCTGCACTGACCCCGAAGGTGGCCCTGCTCTGAGTGGGGGCAAGACAGACTCCAGAGACCCCCAGGGTTATGCTGTGAGGGACAGCACAAAGACGCCATAGGGAGGACTACCAAGAGCTCTCAATTTTGCTCAGGATCCCTTGGTGGCATGTGTGGACCTTTTGGTTGGGGAGGATTTGAGCCCACCTCCCCAAGGAAAAAGGCAAGTGTGGAGGAGGAGTGCTCACAGTATGTTGATGGCTGCGGCCTCCCTGACCCCTCATCTGCCTCCTTTCAGAAACACGAGTTCTTTGTGGACATGACCTGCGAAGGCTGCTCCAATGCGGTCACCCGTGTCCTGCACAGGCTGGGAGGTGAGTCAGTGCTGGGTGTGTGACAGCCAGCTCACCAGAGCCACGCCAGCTCCGGGGCACCCTGTCAGTGCCCTGGGATCCTCCATTTTGCAAGTGTGGGTAAAAGCTGAAAGTGTCTAGTTGGAAACCTCTTCTCCCTGCTCTGGGCCTGCTGCTTAGTCAGTAACAAGTTGCTGATTGTTCATGACATGGAGAAATGTCAAGGGAGAGAGGAGCTGCTGTGGCTGCAGGTGGCTCTGAATCACCAGGGCCTCATCCTGAACTCTCTGGGAACCACACTGGTAGACCCCTGTTCAGGCTGCCAGAAGGAAGTGATGTCCTGCCAGGCTCTGTTCCCAAGGAGGCCCAGGGTATCTGTGGTGCTTCCTTAGATGTGTCATCGGTATCCATGTGCAGAGCCGTCACAGTGAAGAGCTGCTGAGCAGAGCGTTTGGTGGTTGCCTGCACAGCCTGTTTCTAATACCACCTGGAAAATCATAACCCAAGCCTCCTTTGTGCTGGGGTTACCAAGAGAGAAGGATCTGACCCGCACTCACCAGTTGTGAGGACCTGTCATCCTGCTCCCCTGTCCTCACCAAGTGAAAACAGCTTTCAGTCACCAAGGAGAAGGCCTTGCAACTTCTTCCAGACCCCATTACCAGGCTGTAGCAACCCCACTTCCTCTGTGTGTGATTGTCAGCACCTCCACCACTCTTCAACATGCTGGCCAATATCACCCTTGTGTTAATGTGGCTGTGCTCTCAAAGCTGATACTTACCTACAAGTTTTGTGAAAATACGTGGTTGGATAGAGACTTCATGTCCAGTTCCTTTCACTGGGCTGAGAGTGGCGCACCCTTATGAGCCACTGGGAGATCCACATGGGAAGGTGTCTTTTCTCTCCCTCCTATTTACAGCTGTTAGCTGGTACCGCCACTGAGGAAACCTGTCCTGACCCCTACATTAACTCCCTTGTTAGTGCCTATCCACAGCACAGGCTCAGCTGCTTGGAGATTATAGTGATTGGTTTTAACTCAGCTCATTCCGGTTATTGCATGAGTGACTGTGTTGATCCAAGGTGGGGTGAGCAGATTAAAGCAGTTGAGAATCTGTGGTGCCTGATGCAGATCTATACATCTGGCTTCCTTCGCACCATTGGTGGCAGGACACCAGTTTAGTTTTGCTGGCTGGTGGTGGTATCAGGGGTTGCTGGCAGGAAGCACACGTGCATTTGACTGATGGCCTTGGGAGCACAAATGTGTGAAGGTGAGCTTTCCCTGTGCTCACACTGCTTGGCTGCTTCTAGCTGTGCAAATTTTTTTTCCTTTCCTTGTAGGTGTCCAGTTTGATATTGACCTGCCCAACAAGAAAGTATGCATCGACTCTGAGCACAATGTTGACACCCTACTGGAAACCCTAAGGAAGACTGGAAAGAATGCTTCCTACCTTGGGGAGAAGTCAGCTCAGTAGCCTTGCCTGGTGTGAGGAAGCTAGGTATATACCAGGTGTATGAAATGCTGAAGAGAGAGATCTGAGCTTTTTCCAGCTCTTCCAGTAAAACAGGCAGCTTCCTGGGAAGCACAAAGTGGGGAAGACCTGTAGGTCCAGCTTCAGCAAGCCCCTCATATTGGAAAAGGAGCAGGTCTACATACAGCCAGCACCATTTCTATGTGGGAGCCCTTAGCTATTCTGGAAAGCCCATATGATCCCAACCGTGGTTGTAGTCGAGAGTTAGAACACAGCCTCTGTGCCATTCCCAGGCAAATCTAGAGCTTACCAGAGCATATCATGCACAAAAACAAATCCCAAAGACATTCACCAGCTGATCAGAGAGAGTGGTGGCCCCCAACAGTAGCAGGAGGGCCATGGGACACAGACCCCAGTGGGTATGTGATGCGGGGGCTTTTAGCACAAGGACCTCCAGCATCTGATTCTGTTGATATCGCTGTTAATACTCCACTAAACTTGATGGAAAAAGAGCAGCACCCTGGTACCCTCATGGATGTGAAATGTTGGGTTTTCAAGTGCACACAGCCCCTGCACATCTGTCCCAAAGACAACCCGATTGTCACAGCCTGTTGATTCTCCTAGAGTCCCAGCACTATGAGGTCATGTACAAACCTCTTTCCTGCCTGTGAAGTGTTTTTGCAGACAGGGTTCAATTTCAGTGGAAAAGAATGAAGGAGGAGAGGGCTGCCCACTCACTGCACATAATGTTCTTTAGTGTCCAAGATTATTATTATATTGCATCTCTCTAAGAGCTTGTTTCTGTCAGTGGAGCTTTCTAATCCAATGACTGTTTTAAAATGGTCTGGTTTGATCATCACAAATACCCAGCACAGATGCACTGAAACCAGTTCATGCTGATTTAATTCCCAGTCAGTAAATTAAATCAGGGATTTACACCAGCAGGAATTAAATTGATACAAGAAATAATTGAGCTGATACTGATGTGTGTATGCAATAAATCTGCATTGTTTAATAGACTGACTTAACATTTAAAATCTGCAATTTGTATCATTTGAGCAAGCTCTAAATACTTCTTAGAAATTGTTTAAAGTCATAGCTATAATCAAAAACATTGCTATTTAAAACAGAGACAGTAACATGCTCTGAACTGCTTAATGCCTCAGATAGTTTTCAGCTCGTAATATTTACTGCAAGAGCTGTTTTCAACTTGCAGGGACTTGTGGACTATGTCTGAAATGCCTGCAAAAGTTAACCATTACATCAAAGTCAGTCTCAAATAATGTGGATGTGTCCCTTTTTTCCCTGGCCCTGCGTGCTCACCACTTTCCTTATATTACATCTAGGCAGCTAGGGAGTCAGGTCAGCTGGCCAACCTGGCAGAACATTTCTATTGATGCTTTTGTTTTTCTGTTGGATTTAAACTGGAGCTATTTGACTTACCTAAGGATCGTAAGATCTGAAACAAAGACAACAGGTGGCTGGACTGCCCATGCTAGTAGTTTACTGCACTTCAGCTGTCATGGGAAAATCCACTAAATTTTAGTTTTACACCACATTTCCCTTCATAGGAAATATTTTTAGGGGTTCATCTATAAAAGGAAGGAGGGAAGTTGCAAATCACTGGCAGAGCTCAGGTGGATGGCTTTCCTTTGGCTCGTGACCGGCAGAGGGCATCTTTGTATAACATTACTTCCTCTGTGCTTTGGTATTTTAAACGTTTATTTATTTATTTATCTATCTATCCATTTATTTATTTATTTTGCAGGAATTCAAACATGACTTCAGCAAAAAGATGGCTTAACTGTTTGCATATCTTCCAACTTGCTCTGTCGTTTGACCTTTACTACCCTGCCAGTTGCCAGAAAGCAGAGGGCTGGCAGGAGGAGACAGCTGCATCTTGGGGTTTAAAAGTGGAGAAATCTAGAAGAGGAGGTTATGTGCTGTTTCTAGTCCCACAGTAAATCGAGGCTATGCTTCTATCTTTCAGTACATGTCTATGTGTCTTGTGTGTCTTTGTACTGCTTTAAGTGGTTTTCTGTAAAAGAGATGGCTCTTAGGGATGGGAAACTACCCATTACATGCAAGACGGGTCTCCCAGGAAATTGCACCTATCTTTAGAAGCTGACTGCAATCTCTGCCTGAGGGACATGTCTCAGGAGAACTCTGCTTGAATGTCACTTAGATTCAGGGAATCTCTGCCTTGGCAGATGTCTCTTGCCATCACAGAACAGATAAACTTTCCATTTGGGATGCAAGTGCTGGGGAGAAGGGACTCTTGCAGCCTCTGTAAGTCAATGTTAATCAAGTGTCCTTTTGAGCTAAATGGGGCCAGGAGGCAGAAGTCCCTGGACCCCAGAATTGTGATTGAGCTCACAGGCCAGCCAAATTGCAAGTGGGAGCAGGGAATATGGACTCAGCCTAGGTTTAGTACAGTGCTTTTTAGGGCACTGCATGGCCATATAAGTGTGAGAAATCATTCTGGATCCTGGGCCCTGCTCTGGACACCTGGATCAGTCCCTTCCCCTACCAAGTGTTCCTCTTGCCCCCTACCTTGCCCACCTACAAAATTTCAACCAAATAGGTACTTGCATCATGAGGCCCTGATGCTAGGCAGGATGCCCGGGTGCTGCACGCACCCACAGACACAGTAGGAGAACGCCTGTGCTGGTGAGAAATGCAGAAGGGATGGAGGAAAGAGGAGGGTGTGGGGATTTCTCTGAGGCCTCATTTCTCAGCCCAGTGACTAGCGTTATGGGCTGTACTGTTGCTTTCCCCAGCCCCCCTCCGTTTAATTCACGTTTTCAGCCCAGTGAAAGGATTGCATGTGTCCGTGCCAGTCTGTTGTCTTGTTTCACCTGGGGGATGTCTCCCATGCCTACCAGTCACATGTGATTTGTTCTACAGAAAGGAAATACAGCTAAAGTTTGAAGGAAAAGGTTACTATATATTTAAGAGATTTTTCACACTTGTACATTAAGATTACTTTTGACATAGTTGCAATTTATTCTTTCCTAGAGTGGTTTAGTACTCCAAAGTCCTTCCTTACCATTGATCTAAAGCACAATTAATTGCTGTAGATGCACTTGCAGGGACTGGAGACACTTCAAGGAAAGTGTTGCAGACACTTTTTATTACTTTTTAATTGTAAGGGAAGCTAAAGGATAGAAGTGTAGCGTTACTGCATTATTTTGTTGCATTAAAAAGCGTTTCCAGAGCCAACGCCCAGAACCACAACCTATTTCTGCTTTGTGCCCATGCACTCACATGCACGACATAACACCTCCAGGGTCCTGGGTGAATCCCTTTCCCTAGGCCAGTCTCCCCACACACACCTTGCTTGTCTGAGCTGGGGTTTGCCAATGTTAGTTATTATTTACTGCTTTCAGCTTCCTCCCAGGCACGGTCAGTGCCTCCACCCGCAGCTGGTTGCCCAGGGTCTCAGCTCTGGTGGAATGGGCCGGCGGGGCTGTGTGCTGTCTGTTTGGTGTGGAGCTGGTAGGCAGGCGGTGGCACGGCTGGCCTTGGCGCCAAGAGTCCTTGTGGCACTTGCTCTCTGCCAGACTGGTGGGTGGGACTGGCAGCGTTGTGCCTGCAGAGGATAGCTCCCAGTCTGTCTTGCTGTAAACCAGGCTGCTCGTCCTTGGTGTCTGGGCTGCAGCTTACGCTCTCCACACTGCCCCACTGCTCTGCTCCCAGCTCCCTGCTCTGCTGAACTGGCTGTTTTGATTAAAGCCTGCTTATCTCTGAGCCAGACAAGGAAAGGTTTATACCTACAGCCAGGCAGGAGATTCGTGCAGATACGTGACGTTTCAGCACCCATCTGCAGGGCTGCAGTCTCCCAGGACTCCCCTCCGCCATCCCGCTTGGGTAGAGGGGCTGGACGCTGCTTTAAACTTGTGCCTGTTGCAAAAATGACATTGCAGCCTTGGGTGGAAACTTGCTGCAGTGACAAACTGTGGTCACCCTGAGCTGCTGCAGAGGAGCAACTCTTCACAGAGCCTATCGGGAGCTGGTCTCCTTCCACTGGAGCAGCGATGTCCATGCTGGGGACTCTTTCCCCTCCTGGTCCCTGCCCTGGCCTTTAAGAAATGCCTCTAAGTGTCCCTCGCATCAAGCAATTGTGCCAGGCTGATATACTCTACCTGGCCATTAGTGTCATTTACAGCCCCTATAATTTCCCTGTGTGCCCAGCATGGCCGGGGCTGCCCACAGCTGCTTCCCTGCAGTGTCCCTGCCGCTTGCCTTCCAACGGAGACTCTGTGTGTGCAGTGTTTGTGGGCTTTCATACCTGATGGATCGTGGCGTTTGCTGAACTGCTTCCCACCCCCTGTTCCAGAGCAGAGGGGACAGAGGGGTGACAAGTCTGTGTGGGCCACCTCTCTTTGGTGCCATACCCTGAGGATGATGATGAGAGTGAGCAGCTGGGAAGGCACCAAGGGCTCCTGTGAGTCCTACGTCAGCCTTCCTTCAGTGGTCCCAGTGTTCAGACCCTCCCATTGCATCTCTCTTACTTTCCCCCAGCCCTGTGGAGAAAGGAGCTCTACAGTTTCTTCTCCAGCCAAGGGGAGGGAACCGCTGTGATGGTCACTAACCCCAGCACTCCAGCCACATTGAGCGAATATACCAAAGAACCAGGACAACTCCTATTAGAGCAGGGCTGGAGGATGGTGCCCAAACTGCTGCTTGTTTTCTCCACCAAAAGCCCAGGAGGACAGCATCTCATGTGCTCCCCCATCAACCTTGCATGCTTATCAGGGGAACAGCACGTTTCAACCAGACCAGACAATCTGCAGAACGCTCTCTTTCTGCCTGTTTTCCTTTCCTCCGGATAAGATAAGGTGTTTAGGAAGACAGCCTGCTGGTCCTGCCTGCAGGACAGCGAGCGCAGGAGGCTCTGCACCACCGCTCCTGGAGCAGTGGCTCTGCAGGAGCACAGGGTGCCTCCCAAAAGGCCACCTCTCCCACGAACACAAAGCCAGAGCTGAGTAATGACACCCTGTGATAGTCCCTACTTTGGTGTGTGGGCTGAATTTGGGCTGATTACAGCTGAGCTGGGGAAGTTAAGGAAGGATGGTCAAGTCTGAACAGAGCAGCAGACCTGCAGGGTGGCTGTCTGAGAGGCTTATGGAAAAGCTTTGGGAGAAAAACCAACTCCATAGAGTCTAAAAGGATAAGACAATCAGTACCTAAGCAGAATCTCTTTGTTCCACCGCTGCCCAACTTCGAGTTCTTCAAAATCTTCATTCATTAGGTTGGTCTGATATTGGCCCCCAGGTTGCATGTCATGGAGAGGGACCCCAACAACCCTGCGCATGTTATGTGGTCACAGTAATTTCCACAGGAAACAATATACCAGACACTGAAGCTGCAAGGCCGTTTTCAGACAAGGAAATGCTCAGTTTGCAATGCAAACAGGAAAGGGTGGCACTTGGAACAGGAGCTTTTCTGTAGCACAGACACCCTGGCTCTGCAGGACATCCCAGTGACCTGCTGGGAGAGGGACGTGTCAGCCCTGCCAGCTGCAGGACGAGCAGCCGGTGAGGTGCGATTCGGTGCATTCCCACCCATGAAGATGACCTCCCAGCAGCAGGAGTTCACTTCTGATTTCCTCATGAGATTCTCAGCCCAGCTCCAGCTGAACTGTGAGCATCCACAGACTGCCTCTACTGTGGCACCAGTAAGATCTGGGCAAGATCTGGAGAGATGGACTTTAAAAGCTCTTTTGTTTTCCCTGCCTCAAAATTATCTTTGTCTTTCCCCGCCATGGTGTTTCCAACAGAAGGCATTTGTTTTTCTCACCCACCTCATTGCACTTGCAGAGTTGCCCATATTTTAGTGCTGCTGTGCTTCTGGGTGTCATTTTTCACTCAGTGTTACATTCCCTTGCTTTTTAAACCAAAATCCTATTTCAGTGGAAAAGTCTACAGTCTCTAAAACCCAGTCCTTTATCCACAAAAGAAAAAGCTGCCTTGGTTATCCCAGAGCTGCCTTAAGCACCACTGGCTTTTTGGCGCTTTCTAATTACCAGATGACAGGCAGGGGATGATTTTAGCCAAAGGAGCAGTTGTACTCAGTTGAACCACCCAGTAAATGAGAGAATTTCCAAAATAGCACCGCAGGCTGCAGAAAGCAGACAAAGGATGGGAGATCCCCCTCGGTGCCTGCAAATGGTGATCCCTGATGGCTTGGAGAGGTAAATTGCTGTGAAATTTCAGGGTGGGAAAGAAGGGTTCAGTTTGCAACAATCTTAGGAATTCCGCAGGCATGTCGTGTCTGGATGTTAAGATTGTTACACAGGGGATCCATTACCAAAAGATGGGGATTTTCTAGTCTTATGCTGCTGATAAATGTTTGCTGTAAGAAACAGCCCGCCTTGGGCTTCCACCTTCACTCACCTGCCTGCCCCCAGCCCAGGCATGGCAATAACAGAGCTGGGAGCTGAATGAGCACTATGACTGGTGTTTGACTTGAAGGCAGGATCATACCCCCATGCTTTTGGGGTCAGCATCTGCAACATCGAGCCGTGCAGCTGGATCTGGAGGTCTCTGTTGCACTGTGCTGGGTGTCCATAGTCACGAGCATCAGGTGGTCGTACATCTCTGCTGATGGAAACCAAGTGTGATGAAATAGCCAGGTATCGTGGTCTCCTGGAGGGACTCAAGATCCCAAAATGGCCAGAAAAAGCTTGGCGGTCTCTCTGAACTAAATGCGCTGGTCTTTCATCTTTTCAATAACATCTACAAGACCAACTCTTCCTCAGTGTAAGGTGTAAGGCCACATCCCGGCTGAGGCCACTCTACCATGAGTGATGTGCTGAGCTGTCCTGATGCATATAGAGTGATGCCAAAGGCCTTTGCTGGTTCCCACTCCCCTGAAGATACATGCAAGTTCCCTGCGTGACCATCACAGGTAGCTTTCCATGTTGCAACTTTCAAAACAGCAAAACACGTGGGGGCCTGCCAGACTCCCCCATCCAGGACTGTGGCAGTATAAATAGGAAAAAAAACCAAACCCCCCCAACAAAAAACCAAAACCAAACACCAACAAACAGGCTTAATTAAGGACTTCAAGAGCAGGAAATGTGCACATGTGTGCTATCCAGAGTGCAAATATTTTCTTTCAGAGCTGTTTTCTCCAAGGGTTCAGCAAGGTGATCAAGGCTGGGTTACAGCGAGAGGGTAGCAAACAGTTCCCAGCCCCTCCCGAAGGCAGTGGCCACAGGGCACTGCTGTTCCACATCCTTCCCCGGTGCTCCAGCCCTTGGCTTTAGCCTCCTGCAGTATATACTGAAGCTATTCAACCATTTGGCTAAAAGCAGATGGGGAGGGAGAGAAAACAAAGTCAAACGAGAGGGAGAAAGGCAGCTTCTGTGCTGCCTCTGTTTGCAAAAGACAGCCCGAGCCCCTTTCGGACTAAAGTTTAATTTATTGGACTCTGGAGAGCTGAGGTTCACAGCCCCACGGCTGCTGCAGGCGGTAGCATTTTGGGGCAGAGATAAGGAGCAAGTAGGGAGCCAGCTCTCATGAGTGAGGAGCTCCCTCAGAGGGGCTGTGGGATACACGGGACACAATGCAAAGTCCCTGGCTGCTCCGGGGAGAGCAGATCTGCTCTGTGACTGTTCCACTACATGGATCTGTCCCAGGTCACCTGGAAGGGACAAGGGAAACTGGTCTGCATAGGCAGGAGCCTTCAGCCTGGCCCTTCCTGCTATTGTCCCTCTGCTCATCATGCCTGTTCCTGAGCACCTCGGGAAAGACTGCTGGGTGCTACATAGCTGGGTTTGGGTTTCCTCTTCACCAGTCGAGGCCAGTGGGTTGCTGTGCTGTCACTGGGGCAGGACACAGCCAGAGGAGAGTTGCAGAATTTCATACTTCCCCACATTCCCAGTTCCCAGCTGGTATGAAATCCCCAGGGCAGGATGGTCTCTAACAGATGGATAAGAAAATGGTAAAACAACAAATGCAGCTCATTCCCTTGTGAATGGAGATGCTTGAATGGAGCAGGAATCCACTGCACCCAAATACCCTCCTGCCCCATTTCACATGAACTAAATTCCCCCCCTCCGAAGCTCCTGCTCAGCCGTGGGCAGAGCTTGGCCCACAGAAGCCAGCGTCAGCATGGTGCACAATGCCCAGCAGTCACAACAAGGGCCGCTGGCTTAATCTGTTCTGCACAGCTTTAAAAAAAAAAACAACCCACACAGCTATTGTCAGGGTGATCCCACTGATTGCATCAGAAGTCTGCATGGAACACGGGGCTGTCTCGAGGGCTGGCAGGGCTCAGGGGGAGGTGCTTGGGGTGCTGCCTGCTCAGGACAGCATTGTAGGAAGCAAACCTACAAAGAGAGCCAATGGTCCTTTGGCTTTTGCCTTACCTTTGTGCCTCAGCTGAGCTGGTGGGGGTTAGTCCTTTATAACATCCCCACAAAGGCATGGGGCAAAGAGCTTAGGGTCTCTTTGGTGGAGAAAAACCCAAACCCAATACCAGTATTTTCATGTATATTTCCCTTTACTTTTTCCTTACCCACTTCCCCTGCCTCTGACCAGTGCTAAATGCTTGTACCCTCCCAGGAGCAGCTATCAAAGCAGGCGGCTCGGTGGGAACGATCCAATTTCCAGGGCAACCAGGACAGGACTGAGTCCAGCGCGTCCCCAGCTCACAGTGCTGCTCTTATTTCTTCACGGTTTCCTCTCTATTTGCTGTCTTAATTCAGCCTGTCTTTTGCCAGGAGAAAAGCCAAAAAAGCAGAGATGTGGCACATCCAGAGTCCTCCCTGCTGGCTTTACAACTGCTGGGGGATTTTTAGCTTTCCAGTTTCAGGAGCAGTCCTCCAAGCTTGCTCTGCCCTGAGGTCAAAATATGTCAAAGTGTGGTCAAAGCAAGAGCGTAGGAAGCCAAGAGGCCAGCTCTGACTCTTTAAAGGCTCTGCACTGAACTGTTGGCTTCTCACCAAGGGTCCATGTGCTGAAGGCAGGGATGTGTATCCCAGGTGAGGATCACCATCCTCTGCCACTAGCACTGGCCACGCAGGGCCACCTCCACCATGAACCTGCTGGGGACAGCTGGAACTGCAATTCCGGTGTGTCCAGAGGAAAACCAGAAAGGTGGACCCCTGTGCCTCACCACTCAGCTGAGTGTCTCCACATCCCTCCTGCCATCCACTTGTTTCCTATCTCCCTGGCAGGGTCAGTCTGTCCACAGCTCCTCTAAACAGGGTCTCGGCATGCCGGTGGAGCAGTGAGTGATCAGCTGCATGCCAGGCAGCTCAGCAAAGAGGCTGCATTAGAAAGAAGTCGGAAAACCTTCCCTGTGAACTGCCCAGAGTTCCACCAGACATCAGGAGCTGCACTTGGGATAGATGCTGGAACAGCCACTTTGAGGCAAAGGGAGCTGGGCACAAACCAACAACACTGTCTGCCATGGAAAACAATAGACCCAACCCAACCGAATGCAGGAGGGTTTTAAAATTCATCCCTAGCACAGGATAATGCAGAAAACCTCCAGCTGTCTCCAGATTTACAAACCCAACAGAGGAGCTGCTAATTAGTGCCAGAGAAGCAAACTTGTTTGTGTGTGTGTGCATAAAAATGAAAGCCAGGAATTGCTCCCCAGGCCTGGCATTGTTTCTTTGGCCACCAGCTGGGAAGTGGCTCAGCCCCACAGCACGTGGGGGAGTGGGGAGGGAAAGTGTCCCTGTTCCATGCTGAAATGGGCCCTCTCAGGTTTGCAGAGCAGAGCTTGCTCCCGTGCTGGGGGTGAATGGCTGGAGCCCACTCCCCAACTTGTCAGCCTGGGACTATGCTCCAGATGTGGCCATTAGTAAGTGCAAAAAAATGGTCCAGGAGAGGAAATCTCACTCCTTGTTAGTCCCTCTCTTCCTTTCTTCCACAGAGCTCCAGAAAATTCAGGGGGAGGGATGCATTTTCTGATTACACTGGAAAAGGTTGAACATGGAGGTATTTGGGGAGGGGACACAGAAAGAGATGTCACTTCTCACCCAGCCTTTTCACACACACCCCTTTCCATCCAGGCGCAGCATAGATTCCCTCAGTACCACTCACTATTTCTAATTCCTTGAAGGAAAACCAGCACAAATAGCCAAACCTTGAGCGAGACGATGTGTTAGTCTAGGCACACCTCAGGCAGCGAGGACGTTGACATTTCAGAGTTAACTGGGGGGAGAGGAGCAGGAAAGGAGCCCTTGGGCACAGCGGGAGCCAAGCTCCCTCGACCGACCGCTGTGGGGATGGCTGGGCTATCTGCAGCTGCATCAGCCTCTGTGTGCGTTAGAGAAGGAAATAGCTGAGCATCCCCACACAGGTATGGTGTGAGCTGCTCGGATCCAGCCAGGTGACCATCCATAATCTCCCTCCTGTTTTGCAGCTGGGTATCTCCAGAGAGGCCCAGACAATTCCCTGCACCATCCCACTCATAGAAAAAGCTGCTGTTTCCTTAATTTCACAGTTCCCCCCAAGCAAACAACAGATATATTTTGGAGAGCCATGCCAATAACAATCCACCCCATGAATGCTGATAACAAACCCTGGGCAAGCTCGCTCCCCGGGGTGGTGTGGGCAGGCAGGTTAGCGCAGGAGAGACGATGTGATGGGCACTTTTGGGCAAGTCTGAATTAAGGGGGGGTGGGGGGTGTGACATCACCAATGCTCATGTCTTGCCTCAGTAGTTTTCTGGTTATTCTTTACAGATACCTTATATAATTAATGTTTGTTAGCAGTCTCAGCATCACACAGGACAATTCTAGGGGCCTCTCCAGAGTTCCCATCTCAAGGAAGATTTTTTTCCATGAGTTTTTGCCATCAAAGAGAAGCTTAAAATGGAGCTCTCTAAATCTGATGTTTTTTTAAACTGCGGTTCATGTCCCTCCATCTCCTTAAACAACTGCTGATAACAGATGCAGGGCATACAGCATGGGGAAACGCTTCTAATTTTAGTAGAAGTTCCCAAGGGAGGGACCCAGCTCTGGGCCAGGAGGAGGATGGAAAGTCACAGCGCTCGTTCAGGGCCCCACACAACCTCGCTATTTTGGGGCTGACCACATCCCACCTTGACCCAAGCCCACAGACATGGTGCAGCATCAGCCCCGAGCCTTCCCACAGCCCAGCTATTCCTGCCTGCAGCGCCACTCCTGCCCACAACACCAGCTCCTGCCAAACCCCGGCCAAACTGGATGGTGTTTTTTAAAGGGAAGTAAACAAGTTTCAGGGCTAAATTGAGATCTCCAGAACTCCTCACACTGAAGCAATGACGGATGAGGTATTTTCTGCATATGTCCTCATATGGCAGCTGTATTTTCAGCCAGCTAAGGGAGCTCTGTCCTCTTAGATTTCTTTTACCCTCTGATCAGTGAAATCCCATCAAACTCCAGACAGATGAAGCAAATGATTCCTCCACTGACTGGCCCTTGCAAGGAACAGAATATTTGTGCGTGGCCATAAAGATCTGTATTGCTCAAGGTAGGAAGATTTTAAGGGACCTAAACTCCCCAGGGTAAAATTCATGCTGGGCAGGGGAGTTTATAAGGGCTCAGAAGTGCATTTGGAGACAATCTGAAGGAAGCCTGCAAGCTGACATAGCAGGGAGGTCAGAACTTTTGCTGGTGGTGTTGTCCTGGAGTGGCTGTGTTTGCAAATTGCATCATGAGGAGATGCTAAAATCCTCTAGCAGTTGTCAGCACTGCCCCTACCAGCCCGACCTACCCTGTCCCAACAGCCCTTCCTGCAGCTGCTTCTCAGCAGGGATGGCTCAGTGTCACAAGGCACCCCGCTCCAAAAAGCGGGATGTCAGAAAGCTGTCATACTGTCAGCCCTGTATCTGTCAGAAAGCATTTCATACTGTCTGCCCTGTGTCTTCTTTGCCAGCTTCTAAGCCCACCTGTGACTGTCTTTTTCCTTTGTATGAGATCCTCCCAAATGCATGTTGACAAAATCAATCCCATTTTGTCTCCTTTAAGAGACACCCTGCTTATGGACCTTCTTGCATCCATCAGCCTGGCTTGTTCATCTGGTACATCTCAAGTCGGGGCTTGTTCTGAAACAAGTTCAGCTCAAGTAGAAAATGTCAGAGCAAAAGACTAAAAAATGCAGATGCTCAGGGTAGATATGTGCATGCTCATCCGGGGGTGGCCTGAGCACTCTGGGATGCAGCCCCAGCTCCAGAACGGTCCGATTCCCATCCAGAGATGCTGTAATAGCTCATCCGTGAGCGGTGCTAGAAGGGACGTGGCCTCCTGGGATCTCTCTGCATGGCACAGGGCTGCATTTCTTGGCTTATGCAACAGCAGCATGGCCGGGGCTCTACAGCTGGCAGGGGATGGGGATGGTGCTGGGAGCACCGAGCCATGCACAGACTGAATTACTGTAGGGCAGGGCTGGCCAGGAGGGGGGGATATTTTGATAGGGTTTTGCCAGCAATGATGGTTAATAGGAGGATAATTAAGTCCTGTTCTTCAGCCTCCATGGGGAATTGTTAAACTTTCCAGACTTTAATTTTACAAGCTGCCCAGCCTCCTCTTCACCAGTGTGCCTTGCCCTCCCCAAGACCATCTTTCCCTGCTTCTCTTCACCTCCAGTAGTGCACAAGCCTGGAGTGAAGGCAGCCATCATTTAAAGCCTATGTTGTCAGCTACCACGCTTCTGCAGCCAGCAAATTATGCTGAGGACATCACCAATCCCTGCTGCCTGCTCCACCTCATCTGTGATCCCGATCCATGGCAGCTCTGCCCCTTCCCCACTCAGCCCCACTGGACATTCACCAGTCTGCCCAGTGTATCACATCCCTGGCAGGGGAGCCATCTAAATGGGCTCCCAGCAAATCACCTAGGGGCTCCCAGAAAACACATGGCCCAGGAAAACCACTGCGTTCACTCCCAAGTTGTAAGGTTGTGGAGCTGATTAAACTAAATTAAAAGGGGTCTGGTTATCAGTGACTGTGGAGTATGTAGCCAACTCATTTGAGAATCAAGATTTTCTTAGAGGACTTCACACTCATGACCTAAAAAAAACAAAGGCAGCTGGCCCCAGAGAGCCTTGTGAACCCTGGCACTTGCCTTTCTGGTCTTTTCCTTGCCCATGGTTATTGCCACTGCTTTCCAGATGGTGTTTGGATGTCCTGGAGCTGGCACAGCTTCATCTGAATACTCCCATCATGACTGCCTTTTAGGAGAGACTTTTAGGCTGTGTTTATCCATGCAAAAGAGCTGCGACTGCAGCCCAGGAGCTCCCCTCTCCCCGCATGTCCCAGGGGTTTGAAGGTAGATTCCTGTTTATTTCCTTAAGCAGCTCTATTCATAGCCTTCAAAAGCTGCCAAGCTGCATCTGTCAGGCCCAAGAGGGCTCTAAAGTGCATTTTAGGTAAACACCAGGAGCAAGGTGGAACTGTCTGGAGTTAGCAGTGTTTGCTGCAATTCTTCCTTGGATACTCTATTGCATCTTCTGCAAGTCATAGGCACGTCTCCCGCACAAGGTCTCGAGCAAAAAGTAAGTCAGGCTGAGACACCAGACTGTAACTGAGGCACACACAAATCTCCTGTTCGGAATTAACAGATAACAGCCCCCTGCAGCAAGGGAGAAGTCATTTTAGGAAAGGCAGCGAGGTCCTTTGGATATTGGAGGCATTGGACTGGGACCAAGCTCAGCCAGGCTGGATGTGCCCACACCGCACATGGGAGCTTCAAAGCAGCTGAAGATCTGTCCCGTCTGCTGGTGCCTGGTGTGACAGCTCCAGTCAGTGCTGTGGGGACTGCCCACCACGATGTGGGGGGGCTACAGCCAGAGGGATTATATCTACCACCCTCTCTGGGTGTAGTTGGCGGCAAGCACAGCTGTGATGTTCAGACCTGATGCCCGCGAGAGGCATCCAGGGCAATGTAGGGGTAGCTGCAGCACACAGGGCTCTCTGCTTGCACCATGGCTGAGGAAGGTGATGGATCTTTTTTCCCCAAGAACAGATAAGCTTCTCCCAAGCCTGCAGCCCCACACGTTTCCAAGTGAGTGAAATGATCATTGCAGGGGTAGTTTGAAAGAGGTGCCGGAGACATCCCTCCCATGGGGCATGGGAAGTGCCTTCCATCAGAGACCCCAGGGGACAGCTGTGAGAGCCCACGCACGCCATGGAAAGAGCAAGCCATCCCCCAGCAAGCATGTCCTGCCTCCTGGCTCCGCAGCCTGCTCCCAGGTCATGACTCACTGCAGAGCCATGCACAGCTGCATTTCCACCCCCTGCCCCGCAGGCCTCTGGTTTACAGCTGAAAATCTGTAATGACATCCACTGCTCCTTCTCGATCTGCTTCAGAGCCATCACCCCATTTGCCTGCATTGCCCCATGGAGCCAGCTCACCCCCAGTCCATCTGCAGAGCACTGAGGCTCAGGGTCTCCCAGCCCAGGCATTGGAAGAGACCTTGGCTGGGTGTCAGTCTGCTCCATCTGAACCAGGCATCAGTCCCACTGCTGAGTTCTGCGGGGAGAGTCCCATCCCACTGGGAAGAAATCCTTGACCCACACAGGACAAAAACAGCCACTCTCGGGCAAGTTCCCAGGACAGCTTGGGTTCATCCTGCCCTGTGCAGATGGTGATTCCAGTGGCCATGCATCTGCTTAGCGTGAGTGTAGAGAGCACAGATTTTCTGCCTCTGATCTGCTTCTGAAATGGAAAAAACCAGAAACTCTCCTGCAGGACCTGCTGACACACTCCCAGACTGCAAGAGTGCTGGGACATTCCTGGGATAAGCAGATTCCTGTCTGCTCTGCACTTACTCGTCTCACTCGCCTTTCCCTGGGCTGGGTGCTGGGTTCCCACCCCAGCAGCCGTTGCCTTCCCCCATGCTGCCCCATCCCTGGAAGGAGCTCAGCCTCTAAGCCACACAACCAGCGATGAAGACTTAGTAAATGACATTCCCGTAGTGGTTCCAGGGCATCCTGTTTATTTACATGCACTTTGGGTTCATTGTTTTGTAGCAGCATCCACCAGCAATTAATGAAGAAACATCCTCTCCAGAAAAACTCATTAAAGAATCCCTCCAGAACAGAGAAAAGGAAAGGCTCCTTAGACTGACAGATTTGTGAGTAGGACACAGTAGGATTATTAATCCACACTTGTATCACTTCCACGAGCTGTTCACTCACATTACTCTCCTCTTGCAGCAGAATTGTTCCCCTCTTGGAGAGAACCAGGGTTTTTTCAACTGTACCAGCCCAGATCTGCCTGACCTGGCTTAAAATGGGATGAAGAAATTTGGATTTTGAACTGGGGTTAGCTGGAGTTCAAACCTCAGCCCTGCAAACCTCTTGGCTTTGCTGTAAACTGAGCTCAGGCCTCAAGGGGTCTTGTCCTGTTTGCTGTTTCCATTGGAGTTTGTGCGGTCACTTGAGCTGAGAGCTGAGCACCCAAGGCTCCTGGGGCGTATCAGCTGCACCCAAACCACCCTCCTGGCACGTGGTAGGAGCCCCCACACTGGACCCGGGAGGCTGGCAGCACTGTCAGAGCTCCTGGGGCTGATGAGGCCCTTTGAGCCATCTTCTGCCCATCCAGTGCCCCAGATAGCATAAAATGACCTTCCAGCATGTGTGAGGTCCAAGTTTTCTTCCTGGCAGCCTGACACCTCTTTGGTGGTCCCACTAAGCCTTATAACTGTGGAGAGGACTTTTCAGGACTTCCTTTGCAAGCTCTCAGTCATGTTTGGAGCTTCGTAAAGCTGCTGAGATTAAAGAGTCAGCTAGCCAGTTGCTCCTGGCTGTTGTTTCCCTCCATGCGATCCCCCTCCATCCAACAGCTGACAACGCATACCCGGGCCTGGCACCGTGCCCCCCACAAGATGCAGGACCTGGCTGTCCCCACCATGTGCACAGAGGACCGTGGGGACCCCTCACTCCCACCCACTGGTGCTCACCGCCGTGAGCTCAGGGGCCATTCCCAGATGTGACTGCACCACTGCAGCAGGCTGCTTTCTGCTTTCACTCAAACCCAGGGTTTAAGCCGCCACGTATATAAAGAAATCCCTGTTATAATTATCTTCCTGGCACTGTGATTTGTCTAAACCTTTAGAAGAGGGCTTAGCTTCAGGATAGAGTGAAGAGCACTAAGCAATTGCCACGTTGTCAGTTAGAAAAGATGTGGTTTCTTTTCTCTTAATTTTTTTCTTTTCCTCCCTAAAATTTTTTCCAGATGTCTCTTTTTTTTTTTTTTTTTTTTTTTTTTTTCCTTAGGAGAAATACCAGCAGCTGTATGATTTCAACGCGAGCCGTGACTAATCCAGCACAGAGAGCATTCAACTCCTCAGGGTGCAAATCAAGCAAATGAAACTTGGGCTGAGGGGATCCAAACTGGACCTGTGAGTGTCACTGAGCAGCACATGGGAGCTATGGACACTTGTGGTGGGAGGAGAAGATGCTCCAGATGCCATGAGTGGTTGGCTGTGTTTGAAAGACTGATGGGGGCTTAGACACCATCACAAAGCTGGCCTCTACACAGAGGGGGTCGCATGGGGTATTTATGGATGTCTTGTGTGTGATACCAACATCCACATATCAGCACCCAGGGATAGCTTTTCAGTGGTGTGTAGCCAAATAAAGAAATGGGTGAAGAAGACTGTCTTCTCTTGTTCTTTGCCACCAGCCTCCCAAGCTGCCTGATCACAGAGATCAACCATCTCACTGCAAAGTGATGATGGTTTCTCACAGCCCCCTCCCCTATCTTTCCCCTCCCCTTTCCCTTTCTGTTTAATTTTTTGTTTCTTGTTGGCCATATGGATGTTTAGTCTTACAGCTGTTTCTTTCACATGCAGCAGAAGTGCTGCAAGGCCAAATGAGGAGTGAGCTGATAATGAATCACAAATCACAAAGTAACAGGCATCCTACAGAGCAAGGAGCCAGCACAGCCCAGCAGATTATGACAGGCCAGTTCCTTTGTTGACATCTAAATCCTCAACAACATCAGTGGGAAGAGTACGCAGCCTGATCTATGTCTCAGCCCCTCTCAGAAATAACTTGTAATCATGAGGAATGAATCCAAACCCCAGGCAGCCAAGACAAAACATGATGTTCCATTTTGTTATGGGCTTGGATGTCCTTCACCCAGCATCCCCAATCAGGCTGCTGGTGCCCAGATGACTAGTCCTCAGACCTGCTGGCTACACCAGCCACCATCTTTCCAGCAGTGCCAGGAGAGCAACCTTGCATCAACCTGGACGGGGTGAGGGTTGGTGCCACGGGGGGATCACAAACTACAAAATGCTGCACTATCTGCAGTGCTCAGGACAGCCCTGTATGTCATGGAGACACTCTTCAGGGTCATCTAAAATCCAGCAATTTGACAGCCTCTCTTTTTGGCTGCTGGTTTAACTTTGAAATGCAGTGCCATGGCCATGGTGGTACATGCTGTCTGTTTCACCCAGGGGAGCAGATGAACCTTAAATCCTCTCAGTCATGGTGAGATGCAAGGAGACAGGAGCTGGGTTTTCACCCTGAGCATAGAGAGGAACAGATGGGAAAAGTCAACTCCAAACAGCTTTGCTGTCTGGCTGCCTCTGGCTGGGCAGCTGTTCCAGCTGAGTTATGATCTGTAAGGTCAAAGTATTTAGTGAAGAGACCATCAGATTCAACTGACTGGCAATTTCAACTGTGGGTTTTGCTCAATCAGTCCAGATCTGCGGGAAGATAACCACAGCAGAGAGACCGATCTGCTGAGGGTCACATCTACCAGCCCAGGATTTCTCTGCCTACTCGGAGCAAATTTCAGACATGTCATAAATCTCCCCGTTCTCTGGATAATTCTTTCCTCTCCCTTCCTGCAAGGCAGTCCCAGATGGCAGCAGTGTTAGGAGACAGGATGGAGGAGTGAGGACTCTCCTGCCTTTCTCTGCATCCTACTGAGGATGGGAAACACCACCTCAGGGACTGAACTACCCTGTTGTGAAATGACAGCATTTAACATTTTAATTGCAGTAGGTCAAGGTGGTTGGAGGTGCACAAGCCAAGCAGAGAGATAATATTCCTCCCTGCTCCCCCCATGCTGCTAGTCTGAGAGAGCCAGAGAACTGACCAACTCATTGCATTAGTGCACACAGCTGCTGTGACAATGACTCTGCTGGGAAGGTTGTGCTGGGGGCTGATCTGTCCCTCCGACAGACCCCCTTGATCTCCAGTCCCGCTTGATTTCTCTGGTCTATCCTTCGGACCCAGGCTGTGCCTCAGTCTTTCGGGTGGGTGGGACTGCCCACTGGGGAGAGAGGGAGAGGAAGAGACCGATTTGGAAAGACAGCGAGGAGGAGGAGGAGGAGGAGAGGCAGCGGGAAACCCAGCCCACCCTTTGGCTTCTTCCTGCCTCCTTCTAAAACCTGCAGATTCCTCCAGCCCGTCCAAACGCCTGAAGTTTCCTCAGCCCTGCTGCCGGGACTGCGAGGTATGGCCCGAGACCTCCGCGTTCGCTTTTGCTGTGCTGTTTCTCCCAGCTTGGGGGTCCCAGTAGCCCCACTCGCGGGGGTCCCTGGCCCGGGAGCTGCTCTCCCAGCCCGTGGGGTGCATCCAGTGCTCGGCAAGGCATCACTCAGGGGGAGGAGGTGGATGCTCCCCACCCTGAGCGATGCATTTACAGACCCCTCCTGACTTCTCTTTCTCCTCTTTGCAGCATCTCCACTCCCAAACTGTTACTGTATTTCATTGCCAGGTTACTAGCTCTAACGCTTTGGTGGCATCTGACTGTAAAGGTTTAACCTGCCCTAATTTTTCTCTCTCCTCCCTTTTTCCCCTCTGAGTTTTTATTTGTGGGGTATTTCCTTAGCAAGGTGCATGAGGCCAGCGTCTGTGCACATCAAACCATCCTGCAGAGCAAATCAGATCTAGTTACAAACCAGTCCCGATTACTCCCAGCCTGAGGTGCATTGGCAGGTGATGTTTTACTCACCGGGATATCTAGAGGAAGAACAAAAGAGCTGTTGACTTCATCTCATCATTGTTATCTTTTCAGTACAGCTGCTCTTATTTCTCCTAAAAAAAAAAAAAAAAAAAAAAAAAAAAAAGACACTTGGCTTTTTGTTCCAAGTAGTCTTTGAAACTATTTCACCATTTCAAGTCCCACTGTCCTGGTTTACTTCACTCCGGCTGATCAACTGTTAGAGAGACAGAGATTGCAGGAGAGGAG